>NC_092333.1:186166250-186827500 GCF_046630445.1 Rutidosis leptorrhynchoides
AAAAGGTTAAAAATAAAAATAAAAATAAAAACTGTACAGACTTACCTGTGAGATAGTATTCTTAGTTATATGATCTATCCCATTCATAAGATAGTCGGTTTAATTGGTTTTCCATAGCTACATAGGCGTAACCTCGAGCATTCAGTGTTTTTTCTTCTAAACATATGAATGTCCGTCTCTGCATAAAGTAACAAATTCGGTGTTTGAATAGGTTTGATTATTTGAATATTTACCTCCATGTGACCATTTTCCGCATTTGTGACATCTTTCTAGGTGTCGTGCTCTTCTTTTCGCTGCGGATTTGGATTTTCCTTTACCAAATTGTAACTTATTATCTTCGCATCTGGATTCTTTTCTTACTCCGTCCAATCTTTCTCTGATTACTGATACTATTTCACTCGGAAGTGTGTCATTATTACGTTTAGTGATCAAAGCGTGTAGCATTAGACCATGGTTTAGTTCACAGGCAGTCTTCATTTCCTAAAAAAAATAAAAATTCATAATGGGGGGAGAAGACTAGTTCTTTAGGGTCTGCTAGGGAAAGACCGTTCGGGTTCCATTTTTGAGAACTACACGAAAACAGACAATCTAACTCTAACAGAAATACATATTATCCTTTATCGAAATTGTGATTAACTTCATTGTCGAATTCCATCGGACTATCTATGTAGTGTTTAACTCTGTGACCATTAACTTTAAATTCAATCCCATTTGAACTTATTAATTCTATCGTTCCGTATGGGAAAACTCTTTTGACTATGAATGGTCCAGACCATCTTGATTTCAATTTTCCAGGAAATAGCTTGAATCGTGAATTGAAAAGAAGAACTCTGTCTCCTTCTTTAAATTCTTTTAAACTTCTGATTCTTTTATCATGCCATTTCTTCGTTTTTTCTTTATAGATTAATGAATTTTCGTATGCTTCATGTCTTAATTCTTCTAATTCGTTTAGTTGACTTAATCGTAGACGTCCGGCTTCATGTAAATCAAGATTACATGTCTTCAAAGCCCAAAATGCTTTGTGTTCAATTTCTACTGGAAGATGACATGCTTTTCCATAAACAAGTCTAAAAGGTGTGGTTCCAATTGGAGTTTTGTAGGCTGTTCTAAAAGCCCAGAGTGCATCCTCCAATTTAATGGACCATTCCTTCAAATTTGATCCTACGGTTTTCTCTAGAATACGTTTTAAAGCTCGGTTGGTATTTTCAACTTGTCCACTTGTTTGTGGATGATATGCGGTAGAGATTTTATGAGTTACTCCATATCTTTTAAGAACTTTCTCAAGTTGATTATTACAGAAATGAGTACCCCGATCACTTATTAAAGCTTTCGGTGTTCCAAACCTTGCAAAAAGACGTTTTAAAAAGTTGACTACAACTCGTGCATCGTTAGTTGGGAGAGCTTGTGCTTCCGCCCATTTAGATACATAATCAATGGCTACGAGTATATATAGATTATTAGGAGATTTTGGAAATGGACCCATAAAGTCAATACCCCAAATGTCAAATACTTCACATACTTGGATGATATTTTGTGGCATTTCATCACGTTGACTTATTTTTTCGGTCCTTTGACAAGCATCACAGGATTTGCAAAGAAGGTGTGCGTCTTTGTAAATTGTAGGCCAATAGAATCCAGCATCATAAACTTTTCTTGCTGTTAGTTGAGGCCCATAATGCCCTCCTGTTGGTCCTGTGTGACAATGGTTTAAAATTTTACTAGCTTCATCTCCGAATACACATCGGCGTATTATTCCATCTGGACAACTTTTAAACAAATGTGGATCTTCCCAGAAATAGTGTTTTATATCACTGAAGAATTTCTTTCGTTTTTGGTACGATAATCCTTTTTCAAGGAATCCACATACTAAGTAATTTGCATAGTCTGCAAACCATAGAATTTCTTTATAATCTATCTTCAATAGATATTCATCAGGAAAGTTGTCTTGTATGGCCGATTCATTTAGAACTTCTAATTCGGGATTTTCAAGACGAGAAAGATGATCAGCGGCGAGATTTTCTGCTCCTTTTTTATCTCGGATTTTAATATCGAACTCTTGTAAGAGTAAGATCCAACGGATTAATCTTGGTTTAGCATCTTATTTTGAAAATAGGTATCTAAGAGCAGAATGGTCGGTATAGATCACCGTTTTTGCTAGAACGAGATATGATCGAAATTTGTCAAAAGCAAAGACAATAGCAAGGAGTTCTTTTTCAGTAGTTGTATAGTTCGTTTGTGCTCCTTGTAACGTCTTAGTAGCATAATATATAGGTTGAAATCGTTTTTCAATCCTTTGTCCTAAAACGGCTCCCATTGCAAAATCACTTGCATCGCACATTAGTTCAAATGGTAGATTCCAATTTGGTGTTATCATGATCGGCACATTAGTGAGTTTCTCTTTAAGAATATTAAAAGATTTGATACATTCATCTGAAAAGATGAATGGAGCATCCTTTTCTAGGAGTTTATTCATAGGAGTGGCAATTTTAGAAAAATCTTTTATGAAACGTCGGTAAAAACCGGCATGCCCTAGAAAACTCCTAACTCCTCTAACATTGGTGGGATGTGGAAGTTTAGCAATTACATCTACTTTAGCTCTATCCACTTCAATTCCTTCTTTTGAAATTTTATGACCAAGAAAGATGCCTTCTTTAACCATGAAATGGCATTTCTCCCAATTAAGTACTAGATTTGATTGTTCGCATCTAATAAGCATTCGTTCCAGATTAGCTAGACATGATTCAAATGTATCACCGAAGACTGAAAAGTCATCCATGAAAACTTCCATGCATTCTTCTATCATGTCATGAAAAATCGCCATCATACACCTTTGAAAGGTTGCAGGGGCGTTGCAAAGTCCAAATGGCATGCGTTTGTAAGCAAACGTACCATAAGGGCACGTGAATGTGGTTTTCTCTTGGTCTTCGGGTGCTATTGGAATTTGAAAATATCCGGAAAATCCATCTAGAAAACAATAGTAACTATTTTCGGCTAATCTTTCCAATATTTGATCAATGAAAGGTAAGGGAAAGTGATCTTTTCTGGTGGCGTCATTTAATTTTCTATAATCAATACACACACGCCATCTTGTTACAGTCCTAGTAGGAATAAGCTCATTTTTCTCATTTGTAATGACAGTCATGCCACCCTTCTTAGGCACGCATTGAACTGGGCTTACCCATGGACTATCAGAAATTGGATAAATTAGACCTGCATCTAGTAGTTTAATAATCTCTTTCTTAACTACATCTTGCATATTAGGATTTAGTCTTCGTTGGCGTTGCACATACGTTTTATGACCTTCTTCCATAAGGATTTTATGTGTGCAATACGAAGGACTTATTCCTTTAATATCATGAATCTTCCATGCAATGGCTGGTTTATGAGCTTTCAACACAGAAATGAGTTGTGATTTCTTATGTTCAGTAAGAGAAGACGATATTATTACAGGTAATTCAGATTCACCATGTAAATAAGCGTATTCCAAATGGTTTGGAAGTGGCTTTAACTCTAATTTCGGAGGTTCTTCTATCGATGATTTGTATCGATATCTGTCTTCTTCTTTTAGCATTTGGATTTCTTCTGTTGTTGGTTCATATCCATTAGCTATAAGTGTATCTAACATTTCAACTTCATCAATTGGTTCATTACCTTCTCCTAAAGAACATTCTCCTGTTCCTTGTAATTCTGGAAATTCTTCTAATAATTCTGCATGTGCATCTATAGTTTGAATATAATAACATGTATCATCTGCAGATTGCGGTTGTTGCATTGCTCTATCAACTGAAAAGGTAACACTCTCGTCCTCTATACTTAGGGTCAGTTTCTTACCGAACACGTCTATCATTGCTTTAGCCGTGTTTAAGAATGGTCTTCCTAATATGAGAGGAACTTGAGAATCTTCTTCCATGTCCAGAACAACAAAATCTACTGGAAATGCTAAAGTACCAATTTTAACTAGCATGTTTTCCATTATCCCTCTAGGATATTTTATTGATCGATCGGCTAGTTGTATGCTTATTCTGGTTGGTTTCAATTCTCCAAGGTCTAGTTTAGCGTATAGTGAATATGGCATTAGATTTATACTAGCACCTAAGTCTGCCAATGCTTCTATTGAACTAAGACTACCCAGAAAACATGGAATTGTGAAACTTCCTGGATCAGATAGTTTTTCTGGTATCTTATTCAACAGCACTGCTGAACAATTAGCATTCATGGTAACAGCCGAGAGTTCTTCCATTTTCTTTCTATTTGAGATTAGATCTTTCAAGAATTTAGCATATCTAGGCATTCCTGAAATCACATCAATGAAAGGAAGATTTACATTTATCTGTTTAAACATATCCAAGAATTTGGATTGCTCGGCTTCAAGTTTCTCTTTCTTCATTTTACTCGGGTAAGGAAGTGGTGGTTGGTATGGTTTAACATAAGGTTTATCCTTAGCTGTGTTATCTTCATTAACCTTTTCAACTACCGGTTCTTTTTCCTTATCTTGATTAGGTTGTGGTTCTTGTGGAGTAAGAATAGCTTCATCAGAAGTTACAAGTATTTCAGGTGGTTTAAGTGTTGTACCACTTCTTGTGGTAATAGCTTTAGCTATTTCATTTCGGGGGTTAGCATTTGTATCACTAGGTAAACTTCCCGGTTTTCTTTCACCTATTAACCTTGCTAGGTTACTTACTTCTTGTTCCAAGTTTTGAATAGAAGCTTGTTGATTTCTAAATGCTTGAGCATTTTGTTCATTAGTTTGTTTCTGAGATGTGAAAAACTGCGTTTGAGTTTCAACTAGCTTCGTCATCATATCTTCTAAATTCGGCTTTTTATCATCGGTTTGTTGTGGTGGTTTGTTTTGAAAATTAGGTCTTTGCTGGTTGTAAGTATTATTGGATACTTGTTGATTGCTAGGACCTTGTTGGTTGTTGTATGGAATATTTCGGTTATAGTTCTGATTTTGATTGTAAATAGGTCTTGGCGGTTGATAATTATTCTGATAATTATTTCCAGGCCTTTGGTTTATGTATGAAATATTCTCTCTTTGTTCCATTGTTAATTCAATACTGAGACAATCTTTTGTCAAATGTGGTCCTCCACACTGCTCACAACTAATTCGTATTGAGTGAATATCTTTAGTCATCTTTTCCATTCGTCTCTCGACAGCATCTATCTTTGCGGAAATGGAATCTAAGTCATGGCTAGAATCGGCTCTAGCTGCTTTAGATGATCTAACGATATCTTTTTCTTGGTGCCACTCATGTGAGTGGGAAGCAGTGTTATCAATAATTTTGTAAGCATCAGTTTCGGTTTTCTTCATAATAGAACCACCAGCTGCTATATCTATGTCTTTCCTTGTAGTGATGTCGCATCCTTGGTAGAATATTTGTACTATTTGACAGGTGTCTAAACCATGTTGCGGACATCCTCTTAATAACTTTCCAAATCTTGTCCATGCCTCATATAGAGTTTCATTTGGCTTTTGTGTGAACGTAACAATTTCTCCTTGAAGTCTTACGGCTTTAGATGCCGGAAAGAATTGTTTAAGAAATTTTTCAACTAAAACGTCCCATGTATCAATCGCCCCTTCAGGTAACGATTCCAACCAATCTTTGGCTTCTCCCTTTAAAGTCCAGGGAAATAACATGAGATATATCTGTTCATCCTCAACTTCTCTTATTTTAAATAGTGTGCAGATCCTATTAAAGGTACGTAGATGTTCATTTGGATCTTCCTTCGGCGCACCACTAAATTGGCATTGATTAGTCACCATGTGTAGAATTTGTCCTTTGATTTCATAATCTGGCGCATTAATGTCTGGATGAGTAATTGCGTGACCTTGGCCAGTGCGTTTAGCTCTCATTCGGTCTTCCATACTTAAAGGTTCCAGATTCTCCATAATTGAATTTGTTGAATCGGAATCACTAGAGGATTCTGATTTAATGGTTCGTTCCTCAACAATCTCTGTTTGAATGATTGGTGGTTCCGGAGGAAAATTTAGTGGTTCAGGATCTATGAATCGTCCCTGAATATTCTCCGGATTCTCAATTGTGAGGTCGGGTTCAAAAAATGGATTATCGGAAATTTGAACTGGAGTACTTGGTCGACTGGATGACGATTCTAAAGAAAAATCAACGGCAGTAATATTTGCTAAATGTCTTGATCTAGTTACAGGTGGTGAACGTACAAAAGGTGGTGAACGTCTTGCTCGGTGCATTCACTGAATATCCTATTAGTTTTTAAAAGGAAAGAAAAATTATAATAAGTTATCCAATCAATAGACTTTTTTGATTTTGCCCACGTTTCGAATAGCCAAAAGATGCAGCAGAGGGGCAGGATTCGTTTGGTCTCAATATAATTGAGGACTGTTTGGCTCCAATAACCCAATCCACGTACAAATCCAACTATTACTACGAACCAGAAAATTTTGATGTCTATCAATTTAACCACTTAAAATAAATTTTCGTAATTTTAAGAAATTTAGATAAGAAGTAGAAAAAAATTCTAAGTCCTAAAAACTAGAATGACGAGAAATAAGAAAGAAAAAGAGCGCGTCGGAAAAAGGTCAAAAAAGAAAAATGGTTGAAAAATAAAAGGTGACGGAAAAATAAAAGAAACTTATAAAACTTAAAAACACTTGACTAACCTAACCTTATTACTACAACTAACTTAAAATTATAATCGCAAATTGAAATTACTAATTGGAATGATAATTGATACATAGGTAAAAGGCGTCTAAAAATATTAAAGCTTACAAGTAAAACTATATCCCAAAAGGCAATAACTTAAAAAGAAACTAAAACTTAAAAAGGCGTTGCAAAATTCTAAAGTACCTAAATCTTAGTCTAAAGAAAAAGCACTTAAGGAATTCTACGGCAAAGCCTAAATATCTAGAAGTAAAAATAACTATGGCAAAAACTAAGTTTTAAAAATAAATACGAGCGAAAAATACAAAAATTACGCTAAAACTATTAAAAAGGGACAAAATATAAAAATATACAAAAAGTTGTAAAAAGTACAATTTTTATAAAAATATTATTTTTATATTATTTATTTAATAAAACTATTAATTTTAAACTTTAAATTACTAATTAAACATAAAAATACAAATTAAATATAAAAACTAAATTAAATTATAAAGTATATAACCCTAATTAGGGTTTAAATATATTAATAATAATAATTATCCGTAATTAATGCAGTACGATGTCAAACTGTGGCGTATCAGACGGGCTCATGCGATCGCATGAGTCCTAAGTTACCCATCCATGCGATCGCATGGGCTAGGGTTTCGGGCCAGTTACTGGGCTGCTACAGTACTGGACTCGAGTGTTTTTTTTTTCTTTCTGATTTGTGTTTTATTTTTCTGTTTTATATATTTATATAATATATTTATATAAATTAAATAAAACTTATATTTTTATAAAATAAAGATAAAGAAACTTTTATAGAACTTAAATATTTAACAAACTCTTAAAAATATTTATATTTATATTTTTCTTTTTATATTTTAGAATATTTAAAACGTATTTTTACAAAAGCGTATTTTTTTTTATAAAAGTAAACTTAAAAATAAAAGTCCTTTTTTTTATATAGCGTTGCGCTTCCGGCTTTTAAGCTAGATTTGTCCCCGGCAGCGGCGCCAAAAATACTTGATAGTTTGAGCAGAGGGGTATAAAATACTATTAAATTTTACAAGAAAATACTATTAAATACGATACAATTTTACACAAGATATTTATTTATTTAGAGAATGCATATACTTACACCTTGCTACAACACTTATAGGCAGTGTACCTAATCGTACAGTAGTGTAGTTTTTAGTAAGTCCGGTTCGTTCCACAGAGATAATCTTTAAACAAAGCTTAACGCTATATTAGTTTACTTTTATAAAAATACAAATATATATATAAGTATCATTATTATTATAAAGGGGGGTTTTTACCGTTTAATGACCGGTTTGTCGATTTTAAAACTTTAGTCGCAGTTAAAACCAAATGTAAAATAATAAATAAATATAAGACTTAATTTAAAGCGTAAAGTAAATAACGATAATGAAATTGCGAATAATAAAAGTGCGATAAAATAAACTTGCGATAATTAAAAAGTACGATAATTAAAAGTGCAATTAAATACAATAACAATAAGAATGCGATAATTAGAAGTGCAATTAAATATAAAATAAAAGAAATTAAATATGAAATAAAAGAATTATGCTTATTTAAACTTCCGTAACCATGATGTTTGACGTGTTGATTTTAGTTTTATGCCCATGGGTTAATTGTCCTTTGTCCTGGATTATTTAATATGTCCGTCTGGTTTTTGTCCATAACAGTCCATCGGTCATAAATTTAAAGTGTGAGTGTCCTCGTCAAATTATCCTTATACCCGAAGTTAAATATTCCAACTAATTGGGGACTTTAACTGTAACAAGATTTTAATACTTTGTTTAATAATTACACCAGGATGTCGACTGAGTGTAACCCAAGGTTTTAATATTTTGTTATCAATTATACCAAGTGTCCTTGTACATAATTTCACCCCTGTTTTAATTATTCTAGGGGCTATTAATCCATTCCCGTGTCCGGTTAAATGAACGATTATTCATACATATAAATACCCTGCCCATCGTGTCCGATCGAGTGTATATGGTAATTTATAGGGACGCCCAATTGTAAATCTTTATATTAACATTAACAAACTATCATTTAGTTAAAAAAATATAAAGCCCATTAATAGCCCATAGTCTAATTTCCACAAGTGTCGTTCTTTTGTCCAAACCACAATTATGGTACAAAGCCCAATTACCCAATTTTAGTAATTAGCCCAACATCATGATTACTTCGTTTTAAATAAGCATAATAATAACTTAGCTACGAGACATTAAATTAAAAAGGTTGAACATAACTTACAATGATTAAAAATAGCGTAGCGTTACACGGACAGAATTTCGACTTACACCCTTACAACATTCGCTAACATACCCTTATTATTAGGATTAAAATTAAAATTAAAATTAAAATTAAAATATAAATATAAATATAAATATTTACGTATAGATATAGAGAGGATGGATATATATGTTTTTGCGTTCACCAAACTGCGAATTTATAGGAGATGTGGCCTGACTTTTCATGCCATGCGATCGCATGGACTTTCTTCTTCCTGGCCATGCGATCGCATGGCCAGCTGGGAGAGCTCACATGTTGCTTGTTTCCTTGTACCGACGTTTTATAAATATAATATAATATATATATTAATTTTAAGAATTAATTATATATTATATTATATTCATATGCATAGTTGACTTGTAATTTTTAGTCCGTTGCGTCGAGCGTTGAGAGTTGACTCTGGTCCCGGTTCTGGATTTTCGAACGTCCTTGCGTACAATTTAATATCTTGTACTTTGCGTTTTGAATCTTGTACTCTTGTAATTTTGAGACGTTTCTTATCAATAATTGGAACCTCATTGATTGTATTTTGTACTTTTGAGCTTTTTGGTCGTTTGCGTCTACAATTCGTCGAATCTGTCTTTTGTCTTTACCTTTTATTATTTAAACGAATATCACTTGTAAATAGAACAATTGCAACTAAAAGCTTGTATTTCTTGAGGAATAATGCTATGACATATATGTTCGCTTTTAGCATTATCAGACTCCAAGTAATATCTCTAATATGAGCAAATGCACAGCGGAAGATTTCTTTCATACCTGAGAATAAACATGCTTTAAAGTGTCAACCAAAAGGTTGGTGAGTTCATTAATTTAACATAAATAATCATTTCCATCATTTTAATAGACCACAAGATTTTTATTTTCATTTCTCATAAATATACGTCCCATGCATAGAGACAAAAATAATCATTCATATGGATTGAACACCTGGTAACCAACATTAAAAAGATGCGTATAAGAATATCCCCTATCATTCTGGGACATCCATCGGACATGATAAAACAACATCGAAGTACTAAAGCATCCGCTACAACGGATGGGGTTTGTTAGGCCCAATAGATCTATCTTTAGGATTCGCGTCAATTAGTAGACTGGTTTACTAATTCTTAGGCTACCATGCAAAAGGGGCATATTCGGCTTCGATCATTCAACCATATAATGTAGTTTCGATTACTTGTGTCTATTTCATAAAACATTTATAAAAGCAGCGCATGTATTCTCAGTCTCAAAAATATATATTGCAAAAGCATTTAAAAAAAGAGTAATGAAACTCACAATACTGTATTTTGTAGTAAAAATACATATGACGATATTGAACAATGCAGGGTTGGCCTCGGATTCACGAACCTATATCATTTGTGGATATATTAATACACATAATCGTAATCGATCAGTTATATATATATTTTTTTTATTAATAATATACTGGCTATACTATATGTTATTTAGATAAATTTAATATATTTAGTTTATGTGTTTTATATAATTATTACTTATCATTAATAATAAAAACAATATATTAAGGTTTAGTATATATTTATATATTAATTGATATAGCTTAACTAATATCTTTTTAGTAATAAAAGTATAGCGTAATTTATTTTTATATAAAAGTATCTATTTATGATAATATTGATAGTTTTAGTGATAACAAAATAATAATTTTATAAGAATGATAATAACGATAATAAGTTTAATAATAATAATACTAATGATTATATTAATAATAATAATGATAATATTCATAATACTACTTATGTTACTAATAATAATAAAAATATTCTTATTTATAATTATAATCATAATAATAATAATGATAACTAATACTTGCATGACAAAATTTATTATAATAAATACATTAGTAATGTTAATAATAATAATAATAATAATAATAATAATAATAATAATAATAATAATGGTTTTAATACTTATAACTATGATAATAATAATAATAATAACAACAACAATAATAATAATAATAATAATAATAATAATAATAATAATAATAATAATAATAATAATAATAATAATAATAATAATAATAATAATAATAAGTGTTATAATACTAATAATAACAATAATATCAATAACAATAATAATAATCATAGTAATAACATTAATAATAATAATATAAATGATAATCAAAATAATAATAATAATAATAATAATAATAATAATAATAATAATAATAATAATAATAATAATAATAATAATAAATAATAAATAATAAATATGAAAACTACCTCTTATAAAACGAGTTCCAAAAAGAAAACAAGCCACTGCAGGGCTCGAACCCGCGACCTCTCGTCTCACAAACACACTCCCAAACCATTGAAGCACTCGTGAATTCGTGTTATAATTCGCGTTTTTATTTGTTTAACATATAGAAAATTGTTATTATTTTCCTTATAAATTCATCACCTCTTCTCTCATCTCCATTAACGTATTCATCTTTCTGTTTCATCATCAAGCTATCGTCACTCAATGTATCACTATGATTATCACGTTCGTATCATCACGTTAACATCATATCTTAAATCATCGCCCCTTTATTAACCTCGTACTCATCGTTTTCAACATCGATTACCATAATCATCTTCGCTTTCCTTAATCATCATGTCGGATCATCATCCTCTTCCCTTCGTGATCATTAACATAAACATCATCATACACGATCATCACATAATATGAATCATCACTATCGTCCATCGAATGTCACAGTAGCAGTGATCCATTTACAATTGGATTGGAGGCCCAATATCCAATGATCTAGTCCACATACCGGCCCATCATAATTTTTAAAGGCCTGCGGCCCGTAATGAATTTTCTAATAACCGATTTGGTACATGAATTTAAAAGGGACAACCCTGGTCCACGAAATTCTTTAATCGGCAAGTGGAATATAAAAAAAATAATTATGCGATGGTGATGATTGGATTGATTCTCATAACCAAAAAGGAATAACCAAGAATAACAGCTCGATGGTTTGGCAGCTATTTTCGAACAGATGCAAAAAAAAATAACACTACGTGATGTTTTAAACAAGAAGAAACAGTAGAAGTTCGATCATAAAAGTGTTCGTTAATGCTTGAAGATGATCTCCGGTAAGTAATGAATTAAAATTAGAAACAAAAACTTATCGTAAGCAGTAGCAAGTTGTAGGGTTTTTTTTAGTGGTGATTGTTTGATGGTTAAATAGGTGGTGTTCTTGGTGGTGATATTCAAGAGAGAGAAAAGAGAGGTTTGATGGTTTTGTGTCGTTCGATTCATCAACAGGAAGTGATTACCATATTGAGCAGTTTATGGTGAGAATTTGGTGCTGGTGGTTGTAAAGTGTTACGATGGTGATGATCAAAGTTGCAAGTGGTTGAGGGTGGTTGATTTATCGAAGAAGAAAAGGAAAGAGAGAGGAAAGAGAGAGTGGTTGATGGTGGAGTTCATGGTTGTGGATGATGGCTATGGAGGAATAAGGATGTTTGTAGTGATGGGGAGGGTGACGGTTGTGATGTTGAAGATGGTGGTGGTTACGTTCTCGAGTTGAAGGTAGTTTGGTGTCTTTGTTTAGTAACAGTAACCTATACGAATAACACAACTAACGAGTAGTAACCGCATTTGTGTTTGTGTGGTTGAAAAACAACACCCATAAAATAACGAGTAGCAGGTATTTTAAATGGGTTTTTGATGGTGTTACCAAGGTGGCGGTTTATTTATGTTCACGATAGTTAGAAGGTGGTGATCAATTGAAGAAGATGAAATGGGTTTTAGGTGGTTGTCTCAAGGTTATGGTAGTCCACAAAGTTTAATGGTGACAGGTTTAGAAGGTTTTTGTTTTGACGGTTGTGAGTGATGACTTAAGGTGGCTCGAAGTAGTGGTGTTGCAGTTGTGGTTGACGAATGGTAGTATGTGGTTATAGTGGCCGAAGTTGGCTCACTATGTTTTGTGGTTTGGTTCTCCCTTGAAGATAATGGTTAAGGTTGGTCATGCATGAGTAAGTGTACACATCTATATGTTATGTATATATAGAGATTTAGATTTCAGTGGAAGCAAATCAACAATAAAACAAGCACAATGATCTAATAGAAATCTTATTTTAAATTTTACGGACTAAGACTTGAAACAAGTGGGTTTCATGATATATGGTCACTTGCATATTTAAATTATATATATGAGTGATAGAGATAGATAGATGTAGATGTATGCTGTAGATGATAGGCATTTTGTCACATAAATTCACAACAAACACGGTAAATCAAATAATAATAATTATAAATTAATAATTTAAACGTGTGAAATGAATCATAAGCATCCTATTACTTGTCATTTAACTACCGACAGTTTTCACGGACTGTGTATCGTGCGAAACCAGTGGCGGATAAAAGTGTTCAGAAAAATCCCATATTTTTAAATTAACTATATTTATTTATTTTGGTCATTATGGTATAAAATTTGATCATTAATTTATTAAATTAAAATTACATCAACTGTCCCTCTCATTTATGGGTAAAATATAAAAAGTATTAAAATTAAATAATTAGATCCTAAATATACTTTAAATAAGCCTATAACTTATATAACTCATTTTCGTATCACCGTTTATTTTAAAATTACATAAGTTTGAATTTAACTTTCTTAATATCAATCGAAACATCAAACGAGTATTACAATCATTTAATATTTATTTTTAATATACTTTATTTATATATAGAGATATATTTTAAATAATAATTATTATAATATCCTATTTTTATTTTATTAATTTTTAATAACAACAACATATAATACTTCAAATTATATTTCGAATTATTATTTATATATACATACACACATATCTATTTACAATTAATTGTTCATGAATCGTCGAGAGCAGTCGAATGTCAATTGAATATATGAAATAGTTCAAACTTTTTGAGACTCAACTTAACAGACTTTGCTTATCGTGTCAGAATCAAGTAAAGATTAAGTTTAAATTTGGTTGGAAATTTCCGGGTCGTCACAGTACCTACCCGTTTAAGAAATTTCTTCCCGAAATTTGAATGTGGTCGTCATGGTTAACAATAGAAATGTTTTCATGAAGAATATGAGTTGATAAATAGAGTTTTATCATTATTGATTAATATAGAAAAAACGACTCGATTATGTGAAGCGTACAAGTGAAGCTGTCACAAAAGATTGAGATAGAGAGTCATGATTGAATTCCGGATTTCAAGGGATTTAAAGAAAATCATCGAAATCTATATAAGATTTAAATTCTTCAGTAATTAAGGAAATTACAATCCTCGTTGATTATATACTATAATCTATTTCGATTACTCTGTCGAATATTTCACAATAAATCAATTCCCTTCGTTTTCTTATTTTCGCCGCTCATACTTTCTATTCTTTCTTTCTCAATTCATACTTTTGTTTTCTCTTCTCGACTTTATGTAGCAAGTAATGGTCCAAACTTTTTAGATATGAAATTCAAAATGAACATAGCTAACGTTCTAAGAGAGAAATTGTAATAGCACGATCTTGATTGGTTAAATTACGTGAATCACTAAGAATAGAACTATCAAGAATATACTTTCTTGATATGTTCAGAAGTTAAGCAGAATGAAAGAGTTATGTAACATGGCACATGATGACGTTATGATCTGTGAATCATCATGTTCCATTAGAACTCAGCATGACTTACTGTAATATAATCACGTTGATCAAGTGTCATTATATTATACTAATTCATGCATCAATTTCTTTACATTTCTCCAGAATTCATTCATAAATTAAACTTAAATTTTACAGAAGTTTCGAATATCATGAAACACAGGAAGCACGAAGAGGTATATAATTTCAGACGAGAATATTTATGAAAATATCCTCAGAAATATCGAAGATATTTATGATGATATTTTAGAATTTCTAAGTTCGAAAGTTGATAAGGAAAAGTTTTCCGCAAAATTTTAACCTGACTTCGGAGCAGGATATTCTCTAAAGATTTCATCGGATCCAGAATTACCTGGATTCTTTGAATATAGGGTTTGGTCCTTGTATTTGTCCTTGGCCTCCTTCATGGTTAGCTCAATCTGTTTTTCAGAACCAAATTTTCTATCGAGCGTTCCTAACATTCCATTCTTTATCATCAAACTTCCGACGATTAAGGTCGTTTACGGTTGTTTACAGTTTCAGCTGCTTCATTCAGCTTTTTCAACATTCAGAGTATTGCTTTGTAGACTGAGTGCTTTTCAGGATTTCAGAATGAAAGATCATAATTCTAAGAGATAAATGTTATATGTATACATGTAACTATTGATGTATAAACGCTACGAGATTCAAAATAGTGATTACTGATTCCCGATAATTGGTATGGCAATTCTTGTTACAAGATGTGGATGAGTAGATAATGGGGTTTCGATAAAAATAATGATTTTTTGGAAAGTCAAAGATCAATGAAGTTGCTGGTACATCTGCTGATAATGTGGTGGAATATAAATGGTTCCCCGGTAACGATGACGAAAGGCGAACTTATATATCAAAGTTATAATAGAGCTCATTCGAATGAAAAGTCGAAGTTGATTTGCTGAAGCTGTGACAAAATTGGCTAATTCGAAAAGAAATTGCAAAGTTACTTTCGGTAATAACAACGCCAAAGGAGCTAGCACAGACACATTTTAAACGCTTACTCAGGTTCCGAGTGTTATCAGGTGCATAACTATATGCATAAATCTTTCCTTCCGTAGATGAGATGCAGTTGGTCCATTCTCCCGATTAAGGTGTTTTCAAGAATCATGAAAAGTTTGAACGCAGATTGTAATCGTCAAGATACAAATGAGGTTTAAGATGAAATCAAGTGAAAAACTTAAAGAGATGTTTAGTTTTATATGTTATAATCAATATTTTAATTCATTTTAATTTTCCAATTTCATTAGTCCATAGTCGATAGTCCATAGTTAACAGTCCAATAATTCATATATAGTTTAACATATAATATTTGAAATAATTAATACGTATCGTGACCCGTGTACATGTCTCAGACTTGATCACAACTCAAAGTATATATATTATTCTAGAATCAACCTCTACCCTGTATAGCTAACTCTATCATTACTGTATATAGAGTGTCTATGGTTATTCCAAATAATATATATAGATGCGTCGATATGATATTTCAAAACATTATATACGTGTCCAGATATTTAAAATGCATAAATAACAGTATTTAAATGATTTTAAATAATGTGCGTAAAATAAATAACAGAAATTAAATGACAATAAATAAAATTGCGAGAATTAAATTGCGATAAATAAAATGTAATCAGTTAGCAAGGAACAGTTAGCTGGAAACAGTTAGCGTGGATTCTTAACAAAATTTCTCATAGTTAACTTGTTTGTTTCTAACAGATTTTTATTTTGTCCAATGTTTGCTTCATTATGCCACTTGTTGGATTCTGAGAAGTCAAAATCCATATATGAAATTGAATGAAAATGGTTATTTTGTGGTGAACAGATTCGTATATCTGTTGATGTAAGTAGAATAGTAAATGACTGTTGAATCAGATTCGAAGAATGTACAGTGTAACTTATTAATGTGAAATTTAAATATTCCTCGGGTGTTACCTACCCGTTAAAATATTTTCACCATTAACAATTTGTACGAAAGAATTTTTAATTACAATCTTTATGAAAATATACTTTATGAAAATATACTTACATATATATTTTCTTTAGATGTAATCATAGATTTAATGAGTTAATATAATATTAATCTCATTTGATTCACTGTTAGATCTAGAATACATAATCTCTAAAACATTAGAGATTACATAATCATCATGAAGAACGAAGGTAATTGATGAAGAACGATACGTAGAACGATGATTATATTCGAGGTACAGAATGTGATGTTGAGGCATGGATTGTTGATGGTACTGGTGCTGTTGCTGATGGTATTGTTAGTGCCGATGATGTTGCTGAAGCTGGTAAATTTTGCACCATATTCTCCAAATTGATTACTCGAGCGCGAAGTTCATTGACTTCTTCTATTATTCCGGAATGATTTTCGGTTGGAACGAGCGGATGAATAAGGTTTAGAATTTTAGATAGAATATAATCGTGGCAAGATATTCGGGAAATGAGGGTGAAAATGGTGTTTCGGACTAGTTCACCGGTAAGTGCTTCGGGTTCTTCGTCAAGAGGGCAATTTGGTTGGTGGAAAGGATCGCCTTCTTCGCGTCTCCATTGATTAAGTCGACTACGAACCCATCTCCAATTCATCCAGAATAGATGATGGCTAACTGATTGATTCATTTCGATTACACTGCTCTCAGAACTCGAGTGGAAATTCATTTCGGAATAGCTGTCGGAATAACTATCGGAATAGCTATCAAATTCTGAGGGACTCGAACTGGTTGAGAGATTCATCTCATACGATCAGATGAAGTATTTTCGATAAGAAATAGATTATAGGATGTAGATTAGTACCCTGCAATACATAATTTACATATGCATATATAATACTAAAATCCCATAAGTTACGGAGGAATCTACGGAAGCTGTTAGGCAAAGGTAACAATAACAAATACGCTAAGATATGAATTTATCTATACACTGTCTATGCAATAGAGACAGTAAGATGTGTATAGACTTTAAGGATGATAAGCAATTAATTTTCGACACTAAATGATAAGCAAAACTTTTGACATGCAGACACGGTCGAAGTCCAGACCCACTAATGCATCTAAACAACTATCAGTTAGACACACTAATGCAAGACCTGGTTTGCTAAGACCACCGCTCTGATACCACATGTCGTGACCCGTCCTAATCTATCTGGACGAATACATTACATTTGATTACATCATGAGGTACTTGACTTCTATATGATACATTTTACAAACATTGCATTCGTTTTTAAAAGACAAACTTTCATTACATCAAAAGTTCACGGCATCCATACCATTTCATAATATATCCAACTATAATTGACTTAGTAATAATCTTGATGAACTCGACGACTCGAATGCAACTTCTTTTGAAATATGTCATGAATGACTCCAAGTAATATCTCTAATATGAGCAAATGCACAGCGGAAGATTTCTTTCATACCTGAGAATAAACATGCTTTAAAGTGTCAACCAAAAGGTTGGAGAGTTCATTAATTTAACATAAATAATCATTTCCATCATTTTAATAGACCACAAGATTTTTATTTTCATTTCTCATAAATATACGTCCCATGCATAGAGACAAAAATAATCATTCATATGGATTGAACACCTGGTAACCGACATTAACAAGATGCATACAAAAATATCCCCTATCATTCCGGGACATCCATCGGACATGATAAAACAACATCGAAGTACTAAAGCATCCGCTATAACGGATGGGGTTTGTTAGGCCCAATAGATCTATCTTTAGGATTCGCGTCAATTAGTATACTGGTTTACTAATTCTTAGGCTACCAAGCAAAAGGGGCATATTCGGCTTCGATCATTCAACCATATAATGTAATTTCAATTACTTGTGTCTATTTCGTAAAACATTTATAAAAGCAGCGCACGTATTCTTAGTCCCAAAAATATATATTGCAAAAGCATTTAAAAAGGGAGTAATGAAACTCAAAATACTGTATTTTATAGTAAAAATACATATGACGATATTGAACAATGCAGGGTTGGCCTCGGATTCACGAACCTATATCATTTGTGGATATATTAATACACGTAATCATAATCGATCAATTGTATATATATTTTTGTTATTAATAATATACTTGTTATACTATATGTTATTTAGATAAATTTAATATATTTAGTTTATGTGTTTTATATAATTATTACTTATCATTAATAATAAAAATAATATATTAAGGTTTAGTATATATTTATATATTAATTGATATAGCTTAACTAATATCTTTTTAGTAATAAAAGTATAGCATAATGTATTTTTATATAAAAGTATATATTTATGATAATATTGATAGTTTTAGTGATAACAAAATAATAATTTTATAAGAATGATAATAACGATAATAAGTTTAATAATAATAATACTAATGATTATATTAATAATAATAATGATAATATTTATAATACTACTTATGTTACTAATAATAATAACAATATTCGTATTTATAATTATAATCATAATAATAATAATGATAACTAATACTTGCATGACAAAATTTATAATAATAAATACATTAGTAATCTTAATAATAATAATAATAATAATAATAATAATAATAATAATAATAATAATAATAATAATAATAATAATAATAATAATAATAATAATAATAATAATAATGGTTTTAATACTTATAACTATGATAATAATAATAAGTGTTATAATACTAATAATAACAATAATATCAATAACAATAATAATAATCATAGTAATAACATTAATAATAATCAAAATATAAATGATAATCAAAATAATAATAATAATAATAATAATAATAATAATAATAATAATAATAATAATAATAATAATAATAATAATAATAATAATAATAATAATAATAATAATAATAATAATGATAATAATAATAATAATAAATAATAAATATGAAAACTACCTCTTATAAAACGAGTTCTAAAAAGAAAACAAGCCACTGCAGGGCTCGAACCCGCGACCTCTCGTCTCACAAACACACTCCCAAACCATTGAAGCACTCGTGAATTCGTGTTATAATTCGCGTTTTTATTTGTTTAACATATACAAAATTGTTATTATTTTCCTTATAAATTCATCACCTCTTCTCTCATCTCCATTAACGTATTCATCTTTCTGTTTCATCATCAAGCTATCGTCACTCAATGTATCACTATGATTATCACGTTCGTATCATCACGTTAACATCATATCTTAAATCATCGCCCCTTTATTAACCTCGTACTCATCGTTTTCAACATCGATTACCATAATCATCTTCGCTTTCCTTAATCATCATGTCGGATCATTATCATCTTCCCTTCATGATCATTAACATAAACATCATCATACATGATCATCACATAATATCAATCATCACTATCGTCCATCGAATGTCACAGTAGCAGTGATCCATTTACAATTGGATTGGAGGCCCAATATCCAACGATCTAGTCCACATACCGGCCCATCACAATTTTTAAAGGCCTGCGGCCCGTAATGAATTTTCTAATAACCGATTTGGTACATGAATTTAAAAGGGACAACCCTGGTCCACGAAATTCTTTAATCGGCAAGTGGAATATAAAAAAAATAATTATGCAATGGTGATGATTGGATTCATTCTCAGAACTAAAAAGGAATAACCAAGAATAACAGCTCGATGGTTTGGCAGCTATTTTCGAACAGATGCAAAAAAAATAACACTATGTGATGTTTTAAACAAGAAGAAACAGTAGAAGTTCGATCATAAAGGTGTTCGTTAATGCTTGAAGATGATCTCCGGTAAGTAATGAATTAAAATTAGAAACAAAAACTTATCGTAAGCAGTAGCAAGTTGTAGGGTTTTTTTTAGTGGTGATTGTTTGATGGTTAAATAGGTGGTGTTCTTGGTGGTGATATTCAAGAGAGAGAAAAGAGAGGTTTGATGGTTTTGTGTCGTTCGATTCATCACCAGGAAGTGATTACCGTATTGAGCAGTTTATGGTGAGAATTTGGTGGTGGAGTTCATTGTTGTGGATAATGGCTATGGAGGAATAAGGATGTTTGTAGTGATGGGGAGGGTGACGGTTGTGATGTTGAAGATGGTGGTGGTTATGTTCTCGAGTTGAAGGTAGTTTGGTGTCTTTGTTTAGTAACAGTAACCTATACGAATAACACGACTAACGAGTAGTAACAACGTTTGTGTTTGTGTGGTCGAAAAACAACACCCATAAAATAATGAGTAGCAGGTATTTTAAATGGGTTTTTGATGGTGTTACCAAGGTGGCGGTTTATTTATGTTCACGATAGTTAGAAGGTGGTGATCAATTGAAGAAGATGAAATGGGTTTTAGGTGGTTGTCTCAAGGTTATGGTAGTTCACAAAGTTTAATGGTGACGGGTTTAGAAGGTTTTTGTTTTGACAGTTGTGAGTGATGACTTAAGGTGGCTCGAAGTAGTGGTGTTGCAGTTGTGGTTGACGAATGGTAGTGTGTGGTTATAGTGGCCGAAGTTGGCTCACTATGTTTTGTGGTTTGGTTTTCCATTGAAGATAATGGTTAAGGTTGGTCATGCATGAGTAAGTGTACACATCTATATGTTATGTATATATATAGATTTAGATTTCAGTGGAAGCAAATCAACAATAAAACAAGCACAATGATCTAATAGAAATCTTATTTTAAATTTTACGGACTAAGACTTGAAACAAGTGGGTTTCATGATATATGGTCACTTGCATATTTAAATTATATATATGAGTGATAGAGATAGATAGATGTAGATGTATGCTGTAGATGATAGGCATTTTGTCACATAAATTCACAACAAACACGGTAAATCGAATAATAATAATTATAAATTAATAATTTAAACATGTGAAATGAATCATAAGCAGCCTATTACTTGTCATTTAACTACCGACAGTTTTCACGGACTGTGTATCGTGCGAAACCAGTGGCGGATAAAAGTGTTCAGAAAAATCCCATATTTTTAAATTAACTATATTTATCTATTTTGGTCATTATGGTATAAAATTCGATCATTAATTTATTAAATAAAAATTACATCAACTGTCCCTCTCATTTATGGGTAAAATATAAAAAGTATTAAAATTAAATAATTAGATCCTAAATATACTTTTAATAAGCCTATAACTTATATAACTCATTTTCGTATCACCATTTACTTTAAAATTACATAAGTTTGAATTTAACTTTCTTAATATCAATCGAAACATCAAACGAGTATTACAATCATTTAATATTTATTTTTAATATACTTTATTTATATATAGAGATATATTTTAAATAATAATTATTGTAATATCCTATTTTTATTTTATTAATTTTTAATAACAACAACATATAATACTTCAAATTATATTTCAAATTATTATTTATATATACATACACACATATCTATTTACAATTAATTGTTCGTGAATCGTCGAGAGCAGTCGAGGGTCAATTGAATATATGAAATAGTTCAAACTCTTTGAGACTCAACTTAACAGACTTTGCTTATCGTGTCAGAATCAAGTAAAGATTAAGTTTAAATTTGTTTGGAAATTTCCGGGTCGTCACATATATTCTTTCCCATTAGACATAGGCAATGGCCCTATAAAGTCTAATCCCCATATATCGCAGATCTCGCAAGCTTGGATATTAGTCCGAGGCATCTCATTCTTCATAGAGATAATACCTTGTCTTTGGCATGCGTCGCAACGCTTTACAAGCTCTTGCGCATCTCGAAATATAGATGGCCAATACAATCCTGATTCGTAGACTTTTCTTGTGGTTAAGTTTGCTCCATGATGACCTCCAGTTGGCCCGTGGTGATATTGGTGAAGAATCCATGTTGCTTGTTTCTCATCTACGCACCTCCTGATTAACTGATCAGGGCAAATTCTGAACAGGTACAGTGTAACAACCCAACCCTCGTTATACCAAAAACAGACCCAAATTTTTTTTTTGTGAGACAGTGCTTCTAGACGGCGTCCAGTTATATGGATGGCGTCCAGCAGTGAAGTACAGGATGGCGTCCAAGCCTTTTGGACGGCGTCCAAGTGAACTAAAAATCCCTGATCAGTTTTTCAATTACACGCGAGCGGAAAACCCGCTTCCCGATACTTTTAAACGAAACCAATTATCAAGACACGTCATTATAAGTAAAACTAAGAATTTCCCACGATAAAAAAAGTTTTACAACACCGGGCCCACATCGTCCGTTTTACGACTTTCGTACAAAAATACAAGTTTCCGGCCACGTGAGTTTTAACACAAAAATAAAGACCGAGCATGGTGATTGGGGATACGCTACCCAATCCTAATCAAATCCAAAAGCACGTCTTCTAAGCAACTACGTAAGTCCACTAGTCCCCATGCTTACCCGAGCCACCGCCTCCACGCAAATCTATAAAAATGTAAACAACGAGAGGGTAAGCTAATGCTTAGTGAGTGAGAATATATGCATAAAATGGAAACGCCACACGAATAATTAAATAGCACATACCGGAGCATCCAAGCATAAAGGCAAGCTAATCTAAGCATACCGTACAATTGCTATACAACAAGCTAGCAATATCAACAATGTAAGTTCACCAACAATGATATGAACAACGCCATCAAGCTACACCCGGAGGGCTAGCTACATCACAACAATACGACGATATATATATATATATATATATATATATATATATATATATATATATATATATATATATATATATATATATATATATATATATATATATATAACAATAAAGCGTAAAACGCAAATAACCCCTTAACCCAAATACCAAAAGAAGATTGGCCGAACTACACGAGCCTTAGTAAATCCGCATCCACACGAGACTACTACCTCAATAAGATGACCGAACTATACGCGTCATTGTGAATCCGCATCCACACGTGATTCACTTCTCAAATCAAAACTCACGGTCCCGGGATTATATAAATCCACATCATCGGGGTTATCCAATCACAACACACTACCAACCTTTCGCCATTGGGGTTATATAATCCACATTACAAGCACATGTGATAAGGTACACACAAAGTGTGCACCTCACCAAAGGTGGTCAACCAAAATGCACAACCGTGCCAGTTGGACATTATGCCTGCCTTTCGGGAAAAAAAATTCCATCATGCTTATTTTAAACGGAATGCCTGCCTTTCAAAAAAAAATTCCATCATGCTTATTTTAATTTAGAGAAATAAACATTATGAAACATAACCTGATATTTATGTTTTCTAAACGTGATCACGTTAACCGGGACAAACAGAATTTAGAATAAAAATAAAAAGAAACACACAAACTGAACTTATACTAATTACAATATATACCAAAGCGCGTCTACTAACGTAAATGAACACTTAATTATAAACATATATGTACAGACTATAAACAGTGTTTAACAAAATTGGGTAATACAGTTACAGAAAACCATAGCTACACACAAAACAAAAAGGAAGTTGTCACATAATCACTCTGCTTCACTACTCGAACTATCTTCACGAAGCAAGTACAACCTAACTTTTGAGTTTGCTCGTCTAGCACGATTCTTTATCTCCTCGAATTGTTCATCAACGTAAAGAAACTTAAATTTTTCCTCGTCTTCATCGAAATACAAAACCGAAGTGTACTCCAACGGTATCTCATGATTGAGTAAATCGTGCAGCCATTCCAGAAAAAAATTGTTGACTCATATACGTTGAATGACATTCTTTTACCATTCACATACCACCTCCAACCACGGGAAAAGCTTCCATCATAATAAATATCCATTAAGATACGGCGTTCTTCATCACCACTGCAAAGAGAAACAAATATTAATAGTTAATCAACTTCCACACGATAAAAGCACAAAACGAATTCGACAACATATACCTTGGCCCATTATTGTGAATCCTATAACACAAATGTTGATCCGATATAATCTGTTAAACTTCAAAGTGCATTGAGTTTAAAAAATCATACAGGCATATGTAACAGTAAACAAACGTGAAAAAGAAATTATTTAAAAAAAAGGAAAAAAACTAAAAAACAAACAAAAAAGAAAAATAAAGAAAATTCAATATTCCACAATCTGGAAGAAAAAAAACATATAATAACACTCCGTATTACAGTTAGATACCGAATCACCCTAGTTCATCTATAAAAAGTAGTATTTTTTGTAAAAAAAAATGAATACACAACCTCTATTTCTCAATCAAAGGAAGCAATATTTCGGCTGCCACACCATACCATAGCTGCAAAATAGATATTTCCATGCCATACCACAACCGGTAATCAAAATATCACGCACAAATATGGAAAACCATTTTTATCGATACACGATTAATTTTAGACCGGTTTAAAAAACAATAGTGTCAACTGTAAATGAGACATCACATAGCAGTCATCAAAGCATTTCAATTAAAACTTAATCGACAGATAAATACCTTTCTGTACTAAAAAACATGTAGCAAGACTCAGTAATACGCGTATAAAATTCCGAAATATAAAGAAATAGAAGCAAGGCTAAACAATATACGTATAATGCAACAACAAAACAATAATAATAACATGGCTACAATCTTTCAGCTGGCCAACCCTATCGTGGATGCAACACTAAAGTTACCACGACACACCACCACTGGTAACCGAAAGATTCAAGGACATATAAACCAACATAGCAATGACAATATGTCTGCAATGTTAACCTATGCCACAGTTGCTAACTAAAAAAGACCACACCACAGCCGATAACCGGAAATCGTTGACCAAGGATATCAAATTGGCCTAAAAAACTCATAAAAGAAAGTAAAACACAAAATGAAGAGTAACACATCTTGACAAAAGGTAAACCGAATAAAAACGTATCAAATCAACCTAAAAAAACTCAAACATACACAACAACATAACTTAGTACCTGAAATCGATGCATAGATGCCAGACCATGACGTGGCTGCAACACATAGATTGCGACGCCAAACCACAAACGGCAACCGGAATTCGGTTACCAAGGATCTCAAATTAGCCTAAAAAAACTAAAAAAAGACGATAAATCGCATGCAACAAACACAAATTATTTCATGACCAGTATAGTAAAACACAAAACGAAGAGTAACACATGTTGACAAAAAGTAAACCAAATAAAAACGTATTAAATCAACCTAAAAAAAACTTAAACATACATAGCAACATAAATTGGTACCTGAAATTGATGCATAGCTGCCAGACCATAACGTGGCTGCAACACAAAGATTGCGACGCCTCACCACAGCCGCTAACCGAAAATATAAAACCAACCTAAAAAAACCTCAAACATACACAACAACATAACTTGGTACCTGAAATCGATGCATAGCTGCCAGATCATGACACCATAGACGGGAACCGAAATTCGGTTGAAAGGACCCGTTCATATACATTATAAACGATTCACAATAGTTGATTACATCGCGAGGTATTTGACCTCTATATGATACATTTTACAAACATTGCATTCGTTTTTAAAGACAAACTTTCATTTCATCGAAAGCTGACAGGCATGCATACCATTTCATAATATCCAACCTATAAATGACCTAATCCGTCATTTACCTAATAATAATCTCTATTGAACTCAATGACTTGAACGCAACGTCTTTTGAAATATGCCATGAATGACTCCAAATAATATCTTTAAAATGAGCAAATGCACAGCGGAAGATTTCTTTAATACCCGAGAATAAACATGCTTAAAAGTGTCAACCAAAAGGTTGGTGAGTTCATTAGTTTATCATAATCATTCATTTCCATCTTTTTAATAGACCACAAGAATTTCATTTCCATTTCTCATAAATATCATGCATGCAAAAATCATTCATATGGATTGAACACCTGGTAACCGACATTAACAAGATGCATATAAGAATATCCCCATCATTCCGGGACATCCATCGGACATGATATAAATTTCGAAGTACTAAAGCATCCGCTACAGCAGATGGGGTTTGTTGGGCCCAATAGATCTATCTTTAGGATTCGCGTCAATTAGGGGTGCACTAATTCTCAAAATTAGTGATGTTCCCTAATTCTTAGATTACCAGGATAAAAGGGCATATTCGGCTTCGATCCATTCAATCATATAATGTAGTTTCGATTACTTGTATCTATTTCGTAAAACATTTATAAAAGCACATGTATTCTCAGTCTCAAAAATATATATATTGCAAAAGCATTTAAAAAGGGAGCAACTGAAACTCACAATATTGTATTTCGTAGCAATTAAGCATATGATGGCACTGAACAAGTGCAAGGTTGGCCTCGGATTCAGGAACCTATATTAATTATATATATTTATATGTTGGTCAATATTTGTCTAACAATTTAGGTCAAGTCATAGTGTACCACAATCCTAATGCTCGAGACTAATATGCAAAAGTCAACAAAAGTCAATTTGATTCAAAATAATTTCCAAAATTTATACATAATTATTATATAGTCTAAATATAGTCGTTTTATATTTTTAAATATTTTTAACAGATTTATTAGAGTAACTAATATAATTCATTTATTAATAAATAATATTTTATATTAAAATTTATATAATAAAAATATACTTTTATATATCTTAAGTAATAAAATTTATAAAGTTCATTTAATATCATAAAAATAATATGATAGGTTTTATTAATGTAATTATATTACACGTAGTAAAATATCTTTTTATCGTATATTTATTTGATAAAATAATATCGATAATAACAATAGTACGTAAAAGTTGTATTATTTTGTAATAATAATTATTATTATTCTACTAATAATAACAACAATATTTATTTTTACTAAAAATGATATTATGATAAAATGATAATTTTTATTAATAATAATACTAAAATGATATTGATATTTTATATTAACAATGATATTCCTATAAATAATATTTTTTTTGTAAAAATGATAGTTTTAATATTACTAATACTTTTAATAATAATAATGATGAAAATGATATTTTTATCTAAATCTATAACTTACAATATTTTTATTTCATCATGATACTCATACTCATTATTTCCTAATTGATTTGTTTAATAGATTTTAGTTCTCTTTTATATCGCATTCATAATGATGCTAATAATAGTAATCATAATAATTAGGTGTTACTAATATTAATTTTAATTATAATAATACTAATAATAATAAATATTATGATGATATGATAATACTAATAACTATTTTAATGATAATAATAATAATAATACTAATTATAACCTTAATGATAATAACGATAGTAATAATAACAAAAATATCTTTTATTAATAACGACAATGATAATAATAATAACAATAATAATAATGATAATAATAATAATAATAATAATTAGATAATAATTATAACGACGATAATAACGACGATAATAATAATCATTTTTAATAATAATACAAAAATTCAATTGACTATAACTTCTAATCCGTTCATCGAAACCATTCGATATCTAAATGAAAAGTTCTTAATTTTTCGCTAGCTTTCCAATGACATGCATATCATATACCTTATCCTAGTGGCATGTGTACCTAATTCAGGATTTAACATAACCTATCTAACGACAATATCAAACGTACAAGCATGCACAATCCTATATACTCGAGCACTAGTCAGGGATACACTAATAATATATAAAAGTTAAGTTATGAGTGCTCACGTATCAATATTGGGATTCAATATTGCAGAAAAGGTACGTAGATGCAACGGAGATGATAAACACTAGTTTGACCTCACAAACAATGCCCCCGAACAATACCCATAACCTCCATAGCTATAACCCATAATTTTCTTAGCTCTATCCCGCTCGAAAAACTTGTCTTGAAATAACTCGCTCATAACCTCGTCGTAATATTTTATGTATAATACTGATAATATTACTACTAATATTAATATAAATAGATTAATAATAATAATCTTCAATAATAAATAAAATATTAAATTAAATAAATATTACGGAATAATCAAGGAGATAAATGGATATATGAATTGTGAAATCAATCAAAACGCGTTTGAGATTTATAGAATGTTTCTGGAACCCATTAACTCCGAAATTTTGGAGTGATAAAGGAAATGAGTACCGCAAATTGCGGCCACACATCGAGTCATACATGAACTAATACATGAACGTCCAACTAATTTTTATATATATAGATTTTATAATATATTTAATTTATATAATTAATTATATATTATATTATATTTACGTGCGTAGTAAAAATGTAATTTTTGTTCAAATGACTCGTACGTTGTCACTCGACTCATGTACCACTTTCGGTTTTTCGAACGCACTTTCGTACGTTTAGAAAACTAGCCTTTTACGTTACGCGACGTGTACTCTTATTAATAATTTGACTTACTCATCAATAAATTTCCTTATAATAAATGTAACTTATAAAATTTAGCGTTGTGGTCATTTGCTTCTATAAATCAGTGGCTCGTTGTTGGTCAAAATATATTATTTTAAATCAGGACGTTTTATGACTAAGTTATATATATTTATATTTAAATAAAATTATTTAACTCTTTTAGAAATATATATATATATATATATATATATATATATATATATATATATATATATATATATATATATATAATCAAAACACTTTGTTTTTAAGTTAATATTATATATATCTTTGTCTAGAAATTTGTGTATATATATATATATATATATATACTCGAAATTTTTATTCAATGATGTAACGTACAGTTTTCTAAAAAATATATTTTCGAAGTTTATTATATATATATATATATATATATATATATATATTAGAGGGTTTTTTTAATAGTACGACTTGTTTTATCGTAAAACGATTTCATTTAAGAAATAAAGTCGTATATAAGGTATAACGGGTTTCCTGTTTTTAAAATTTACAGTTTGTTTATGAATCAAAAGTTTAAGTTCATTGGATAGTTATTTGTATGAAATCTTTTCCAATGTAAAACGTTGATTTTTATTTTCTAAGTTATCTATATCACATAAATTTAGAAGGTTTTTTGCTCTATATATATTAGAAGGTTTTTTTTTTTAATAGTAGGACTTGTTTTATCGTAAAACGATTTCATTTAAGAAATAAAGTCGTATATAAGGTATAACGGGTTTCCTGTTTTTAAAATTTACAGTTTGTTTATGAATCAAAAGTTAAAGTTCATTAGATAGTTATTTGTATGAAATCTTTTCCAATGTAAAACGTTGATTTTTATTTTCTAAGTTATCTATATCACATAACTATACTTTTATCTTAAATAATATTAAAGTTAAATAGTTGGCGTATATAAATAGGACATCGAACAGGAACTACACTATCTTTTGTCTAGTTTCTGTTAATTGATACCTTTGTTTTTATTTGTAAATCATTTTACCAATAATTCCGAATATCGTCAGATTTCTCAAATCATAGTGGACCTCTCAACAGAGACTCGTAATCACAATTCAACGTATCTGATAATTCAATCATTTGATATTATCTTTTAATTCCATTGATAATCATATTAAAACAATTACGTTCATGTAAAGTATTATACGTTTAATACATTGTTAACGTTCTCAAGTTATAATATATATACGTATATACATATTCATATTCAATTATATAATGGTTCGTGAATCGTCGAAATTTGGTCAAGGTTAAATGAATGTATGAACACAGTTTACAATTCTTGAGATTTAACTTAACAACTTTTCTTATCGTGTCGGGAACATATAAAGATTAAAGTTTAAATTTGTTCGGAAATTTCCGGGTCGTCACATCGGTGGCCAAGGATCTCAAATTAGCCTAAAAAAACTAAAAAAAGACAATAAATCGCATGCAACAAACACAAATTATTTAATGACCAGTAAAGTAAAACACAAAACGAAGAGTAACACATGTTGTCAAAAAGTAAACCAAATAAAAACGTATCAAATCAACCTAAAAAAAAAAAACTCAAACATACACAGCAACATAACTTGATACCTGAAAGCGATGCATAGCTGCCAGACCATAACGTGGCTGCAACACAAAGATTGTGACGCCACACTACAGCCGGTAATTGGAAATATAAAATCAACCTAAAAAACCTCAAACATATACATCAACATAACTTGGTACCTGGAATCGATGTGTAGCTGCCAGGCCATAACGTGGCTGCAACACAAAGATTACGACGCCACACCACAGCCGGTAACCGGTAATCACTGACCAAGGATATCAAATTAGCCTAAAAACTCAAAAAAAAGATAATAAATCAAACAAACACAGCAAAACAGTAAAACAAAAATACAATTCGATAAAAACCAAACCAATTAATCAAAACTCGAATAATTAAAAATTAGTTCACCCAAAACTTACAATACGGCCGCAACAAAGATTGACACGTCGCACCACAGACAGTAACCGGAAGTAACTATAAGACCAAAACAAAAGTAGCTAAATTCGGTAAATCGACATCTGGCGGAAATAATCAAACAACCACAGCAACATAACAAAAAGAATTACTTAATTAGCATTAAAGTAAAACAAAAATACAATAGTTCACCGAAGACTCACAATATGGCTGCAACAATCTGGCTGCCAGACCGTGCCATGGCTGCAACACAAAGATTGCCACGCCACACCACAATCGGTAACCAGAAGTCGCACACTGTTTGCACAATTTACACACCGTTTACACAATTTTTTACAAATAAAAAAAGGTAGCTAATCGAAAACTTACGCAAAAGGTAACACGAAACGCACAACCTGCTGACCGGAAGAACACAAAAAAGGAACAAAAAAATGGAACTAAAAGGTGGAACAAAACATATAAAAAGAAGTGGTGGAGAAGAAGAACACGCAAAGACAACACATAGCACCCACTAATGCCACCCATCATACAACGCTGACAGGTGGCAATTAATGTGAATTGACAATCGTAACCCTGTTTGAACGGTGTATGATGAGCACATGTGGTTTTCGAGCTGAAATGACGGTTTTACTCTGATTAATGTTCATCAATTTTCACAATTAAAAGGTATGATAAAATAGTACAAATAGGTGTTCTTTGTAAACATTATGTTCCAATTCAAATACAACTTATTCAGTTCTACGATCAATACTTGTTAATTCAATTTTCATTCTTATTAGTACTAGCTAGCCATCTTGCCATAAATGGTGTAACCCAAAAGTTAACTAAATCTTGAGAAACCTTATTTGGTCTTTACTCTTTAGAACCACTTTTCCTTTGTGGAAAAATAAGGAACAACCTAGGATTCCAGAAAACTTGTCAATATACGTTTTGTTTTGTTGGTATTATTATACTCAAAATCTTTTTTACCAATTTAAAAGTTAAAGTAGGGAATCAAAGCGAAAGCCTATTTGGTAAGATTGTACTAGTATTAATAATTTATGTCTCCGGAAGATAATAACATCATTTGGAGTTGTGTGAAAGTGGTAATTTCTAAAAGAAAACATCATCAATCCATATGCAGACTCATTTTCTATAAAATTAAAGTTTCATTTATTCATATTAATTCCTCATTCCAAGGATATGATCCTTTTTTACTTGCCCTTTTGCACTCACGTGCATAGCCACTCGTGAACACTGTGCACACGCCTTGAGTAGAATACGTAGTTTTAGTGAACTGTTGTTGAACACAAAATTTTATGTTCACAAACTTTAGGAGGTAGTTTTATTTATACATACATACATACATGTATGATCAAGTCTGCTGCCATGAACTTAGTGTTTAAGATCACACGCTTGTATATTAAATTAATCAAACATAAACAAGTTTAATTTAAGGATGGTGATATCCCGTAATAAAATTGATATATCTACTATAAATTATAAATTATGTATTAGACACTTATTCAATACAAGTAGTTAAAGAGGGTTCATTAATTATGAAAGTGAAAATATCAATGTCTTAATCTAATTCGATAGACAAGTTGGTAGTGTATGGCAAATTAGTAGTATTCACAATATAATGTATGACTAATTTTTGTAGTGTATATCTCACGACCCACCGTGTAAAGTTGTTTATACTTGTGTTTGGCTCTAGGCTAGTCGTTAAGGATTTTTTTTTTTAAACTAATAATATTTCTAAGGTATCTTACAAAAACTGGTTTTTTCAAATCAAAATGTACAAAAATAGGGAAACCGGCATTTGAAATGCCGGTTTGCGACTTATCAACCCAAACCGGTATTTCAAATGTCGGTTTGCCTACGTAGCATTTTTTATTTTATTTTATTTTTTATTTGTTTTACTTTTTTTCTTTTTTGAGATCTTACAAACTCGTTATAAGCTCGTTTTGTTTCGAAAGGTTTTAAAGCTCGTTTTGTTTTGAAAGGTTTTAATGCTCGTTTTGTTTTTGAAAAGTTTCAAAGCTCTTTTTGCAGTGTAGAAATTTTGAATATTTCGATTTTGCCCTCAGTGGATTTTTTTTGCCCAAAAGCCTCTGCATTTTGCCCAGATGTCTCCGTAGTTTGCACAAAAACCTCCGTATTTTGCCTAAATACCTTCATAATTTGTTCAAAAACCTCCACATTTTACCAAAAAATTGCTGCGCTTTTAAAAAAAATTTCGCCCCCAGTGAAAAAACTTCCTTCTTCCGCCACATTTTGTATGCTCGTTGATGTTTAAACACTAGTCTAGCTAAAAAGCCGAGCTAAAATTACACGAAACATGTTGAAAAATATGATATTTGTCGCATGCAAGAGGATTCGAACTCATGACCACATGAATAGATTTTTCATATTTTACTACTAACCTATTAAAAATTTGTTGCACTCTTGGTATTAATGGTAGTTATACATTTCCGCTTATATTTCATTTTTCACGTGAAAACATAATACTAAACAACCACACCACCATCACCCACCAACCACTGCCACCACCACCAACTGCCACCACCCACCACCATTACCCTCCACCACCCACCACCATTACCCTCCACCATTCACCACCATCACCCCAAGCAACACCCACCATCCACTCACCCACCAACACCACCACCATCCATCACCTCACACAACCACCACCCACCCACACCCACCAACACATACCACCACAACCACCACCACGTACCACCCACCCACCTCCACCGCCACAACCACCACCACCCTCACTCACCACTACCAACCTACACTAGGTCTTCTATTACGAAGAACATATATTTATCATTTATGTAAATCTATATTATTATCTATTACTCCATATGTCCTAAATCAATTGTTCTAGACATAAAACACACAGTTTCAGAAATATCATTATCATCCTGTATTTTTTCTCTATTTTTTTTAAACTTTACAGTTTTACCCTTAACCAAGTAATTAGAGAACCTTCTCACTTTTGTAATTTAATTACTCCCTCCGTCACATATTAATTGTCCTCGAACAAAAAACACACAGTTTAAGGAAATGTTATAAAAGTATAGTACTTTTTAATTATTTTCCAGTTTTACCCTTATATTTTTTTCTCTTTTAATCATATCTACATACATTAAGGCATAATAGACATTAATCTTCTTATTCTTTTCTCTATTAATGGAAGTTAACAATTAATTTAGAACATCTCAAAATAGAATACCTGATTATAAATTAGAGATGGATGGGGTAATTCATTAGGGACAATACTTTAAAATTCTTTAAATTTACTTTTCAAATTTGAAACTGTACAATTAATTTAAAATAGTTCTAAATTAAAATATCGATAATTAATATGGGACTGAGGAAATATAATTTTTTATTAATGATATAGAAGGAAAATGGCTTATTAATATATATACTAATTCACGTAAATGACCAACCAATACGGATCCGCCACGTACCCCTTTCCCACTGTTTTACAGTAGCTGCTACAGTAGCAATGACCAACCAATACGGATCCGCCAAGTACCCTTTTTTCACTGTTATACTGTAGCAGCTACTATAGCAAAAAAATTTTTTTTTTTTTTTTTTTTTTTTTGGCAAATACATATATATATATACTTTTTTTTGCATATACATAAAAATTTAATTCCAATTTTCTAATACAATCCTATCGTAGGTGTTTATTTAATGAGTTTTCTACCAAAAATAGAAGCCTAAAAATATAGTAGAATATTACCATAACAGTTGCCTGCCATTGCGTAAATGGTCTGGAAAGAGTGGACAACATTTTGATGACTTTCAAGCCGAAAACTGTCTAATGATATAGTAGCGTTAAAATGACACTAATTCGCCGCGAAGCGCGGACCGCAAATCTAGTTTAATCTATTAATAGAAGGAAAAAAGAACTCAAAACAATTAGTACATCGAAATAGAGACAAGACCCTTAGTAATAATACACGACAAGCTACATGAAATATTGTTTATGTGCATACACGACTTATTTATGAAAAGTAAAAAGTACGAATTATTCGCTCACCTCTTATCTTTTTTTTTTTTTTTCTTCTTTTTTTTTTTTGAAAAGCCAAGATTTTATTAAAACATAAATAGATTACAAGGATTACAAGATAACCTTAAGCTCTATTGTACAACTCGATTACAACACTATAGCTACTCGAAAACAAGAACAGTGACTATGCTATGGATTATAAAAAGGTACAAAGCTATGAGTTAATATGGATACACTAGACGTATGTAAAGGAATCAGGATACAAGGAAAAAGATCAATATCTCAAGTTTTCTTAAGGTGAGGATTTACCTTGTAAATAGGGATGAGCACGGTACGGAACCGATACCGAACCGTACGGAACCGAAAAGTACCGGTACCAAATTTACCCAATTTCGAATACCGGTACCGTACCGTTTTTACAAAACCGGTACCGGTTCGGTACCGGTAATTTTCGGTATTTTACCTGTTAGTACCGAATTTGGACTGCAAAAAATATGGACTTCAAACAACATCGTTCATACAAAAAACAACATCATTTTATACTAAAACAGCATCATTTTATGAGAAAGAAGATGCTGCACATCTGAACGCATGTTTTCAATTGCTCTTCCACATAAAGCCAGTACATCTGGGTCAATATGGAAACTCAATATGGAGACCACTCGAATGAATGTAATAAGTTGACATGAGAGATAATAAAATGGTCAGACAGATTCGGTTAGCAGGTCAATATGGAAACTCAAGTACACGCCAAAATAAGGTCTGGTTGAGCCTGCGTGAATTACCCAAAAATTTTAAAGTTGGTATAAGTGAACTAGTGTGCCAAATCTGAGTCCAAATATTATATGAGATTTTATACATTATATTCTACACATTATTTGACCTTAGGCTTTCAACAATAACTTAACTTATTTCCATTTGTAGTAATACGGGACAATACGGGAATTTCCCGGTACCGTACCGGTACCGCATCTTATGTACCGAAACCGAAAAGCCAAAAAAATGGGAACCGGAACCGGTCCCGTTTACCATTCGGTCCGGTAAAACGGTACCGGTACCGGGTCGGTACCGGTACGGGATCGGTAAATTGGTACTTCTGCTCATCCCTACTTGTAATGACAAGCAGAGCATGATTAAGATACAATGCTATATAACTAGCGACAAAGCATCTTCATCATACTCAATTAGTCCAACGCTATAAGGATCCTTAAGAATTGAACCAAAAAACCTTTAATTAACCGATTCCTTTTTTATTGTTCTCTGGCGCATCATATACTTTTGGTGTCGTTATCCAATATTGTGTAACGACCCAACCCGTTATCCAATCGAAAACGCGAAATTTTTTTTTTTTTTATTTAGTAAGGGTGCGCGGCGCGCAGCCCCATCTGTGCGCGGCGCGCACAAGCCAAATCAGGTTCTGTCCGGATTTTTCATTTTTCGTTTAATGATCTCCCACTTCCCGACACTTTTATACTAAACGCTTTTCACAACATTTTATAATATGTAAAACTAACACGTTTCAATAATAAAACAAGTTTTACGACACCGGGCCCACATCGACCGTTTTACGACTTTCGAACAAAATACAAGTTTTCGACTACATGAGTTTAAGTTCCAAACACAACTACGCGCATGATGTTTGGGGATAAACTACCCAATCCTAAGTCGAAACCAAGAGTAATCCAAGCAAGCATCAAAAGGGGAAATCATCTAATCCCGAGCATACCCTTGCCACGTCCGCCTCCAAACCTAAAAATGTAAACAACGAGAGGGTAAGCTAATGCGTGAATGCAATACTTATACGCATACATACATAATTCAATCACTTGCATACACCTACACAAACAACACAATAATCATTAGCAAACCGCAATAAACGTGTAATCGTATGTACAACAAGTCAACACCTTTAGCATATAGATCTCAACAATAATACGTGTCAACAACAAGATACGTACAATGCTAGTGAAACTTACACACCCCAACATACACAATGTCGACATTCGACTCGATGGTGGCTGACGAAGAGCGGTAGGTCAAATACGTTAACCACTCACCACCCATCGCAACGCGTACGTGGCCGACGAAGAGCGGTATGTCAAATACGTTAACCACTCACCACTACGCACCATGAGGCCGACGTAAAAGTGCAACCGAAACGTTAACACTTACCCCAATCACAAGGATGGCCGACGAAAAGCGTAACCGCTTACCATCCTACGATAAGTGGCCAACGAAGAGCGGATCCCTAAACGGATAACACTCACCACTTACCCCAACACACACATGTGGCCGACGAAGAGCGATAGGTCAAACATTAATCACTCGCCACATAACCAAACAAACACATGTGACCGACGAAGAGTGATAGGTTAAGCATTAATCACTCGTCACATAACCAAACGCACGCATGTAGCCGACGAAGAGTGATAGGTCAACTATTAATCACTCGCTACAAAACCAAACACACACATGTGACCAACGAAGAGGGATAGGTCAAACATTAATCACTCGTCACATGCTACACCGCCAATCGTGGTCGACAAAGAGTTATTCCTTCCGGATATCACTCACCATATATCGCAACCAAATATAGCCAACGAAGAGCTATCCATACGGATATCACTCACTATATTTTCCAACCCAATTGTGGTCCCCGAAAAGTAAATCCTAACGGATGTCACCTACCACGCCGCACACAAGCAACCAAATTATATACATAAATGTATAAATATTTCACTCACCTCGATTACTTGAAAAGCAATCTCGCTTGAGCTCCTAAACGTCCAAATGCAAATCACCTAAGTAATTCACAAACAAATAAGCTAAACACTCTAGCTTATGCCCAAAACACCATAAGTGCAATTTCGACCCATTAGCACTTACTCCCACTTTGACTAAGTCAAATCTCACCCGAAAACCCCCATAATCACAATCGACTAGTGATTATGTTCCAACAACTCATTTTACTCAAGGTTACATCATCAAAACATATTACTTGCATCAATTTACACAAAAACCGTTTTGACCTAATCTCAAGTCAAAACACCCATTTTGCAAGCTTACACACTTAATCACTTATAACCTAAGTTAACTAGTGATATTAACACCCGAACATGATTATAAACTAATCAATTTCATCATCCAACCCAAAACCCACCAACAATGGTTATCGACACCATTTACTAGCTCAATCACCCAATTATCAACTAGTGGTTTTACTCAAGAACACCCAAATCCAAAACCCCAATTATGAACACTAATCAAATTATGAAAACTCAGAGTTAGAACTTACCAACACTAGCACAACGTAGCTAGGAGCGAGATGAAAAACTTTAACACTCGAAATTTTGATCGATTCAAGCTCCTTCTTCTCCAAATCTCCAAATCTCTCTCTAGAATCTCTCTCTCTCTCTCTCTCTCTAGATGAAATGGAAGTGTTTGTGGATTTGAAAGTGATCCAAAACTAGATCCAATTCTGGTATTAAGGCTACAGATCTGTCCTCAAGTGAAATGACCAAAATGCCCTTCATTTAACTCTATTAAATGAAAATAGAAAACTGCCATCAGACAAGGTGCGCAGCGCGCACCGCTGCGCACAGGCTCAAACTCAGTCTGTCAGTTTCGATTTAATCCAGTTTGATTATTCAACGTTTATGTACACCTGTACACTTGGGTTTAGGGTCTTACAACTGCCAATCAATTATTGTTTTTCCAACGACAAATTATCCACTCGAAACATTCAGATTGTATCTCGGAGAATAAGGATGTACAAGTTGATTTAAGCTTCCCAAAAGACCCTTTTGTTCCGGTTTTTCCAGAGATAATAACACGTGACCCATCTCACGGCTTGCCAAATGGAGATACCATTTTTAATCTTTAGATTAGGATTTGAACTAGATGAAATATCATTGAGATTTGAGATGTGAAGGTTATTTAAAGACCACAATTCGGAATCTCTCCCATATATCACAAGCGAATTTACACCTAATTAGGAGATGGTGCAATGTTTCAATGTCATCGTCGCACACCGAGCAACATGTTGAGTCAAGGTCGATCCCGCGTTTGTCAAGCTCGGTTCTAACAGGGCGTTTATTTTCCTCAGCCCTCTACACAAATATTCTAACTTTTTGGGGGATTAATGAATTAATTGGTGTAGGGGACGTGTTAACATGACAAGTAGTGATCTCATTTAGAATCTTATCTTATTTCTTGTATGCACACATAAAAAATTAACATATTTTCACCAGAATATACAATGCTTAGGCATAAATAGGGGCGAAAGTAGCACATTGTAAGGACAAACAAAAACTATAATTATACAGTTCTGGGAAAAAATAAACTATACAAATTAAAGCTGGAAGCTGGCCGCTAGGTGAGACCCAACCGGCGGCTAGGATCATCACAGCCGGCGACTTCATCTTAATTCTCACATAATCGCAGATTTCGTCCCAGCAACCACTATGAACGTTTAGTTCATAATAGTAGGCGAACAAAAACGTAAAAACAATACAGCAAACTTAAGTAAAGACATACGAAAATATAAAAGACAAAGTCCCTTGATTAATTAAAAAGAGACTTGAATTAAATAGAAAAATTCTTGATTACAACTTGAAAAGTAAGATAAAACCTAAAAGAATTCGTATCTTTTCGTGGCTAACTCTAAATTGAATGTAAATATGAAAACTGGAAAATTCGTCATCTATTTATAGGGATCAAAATTACAACCTAGACGGCGGCTAGAATAGGTATAGCTAGCGGCTAAAATAGGTCGGTTTAATAATTATACTCGTTTAAACCACTTTGTTTTCATGATGACACCAAGTCTTGTGTGCTTACAACAATATATAGAACAACACAAGTTCATGCACCTACACAATTTCTAGCAAACGACCAATACACAAAACCGTTAAGTCAAAAGAGTAATTTGAAAAATACGAAATGAAGCACGGCTGGGTCCACGGTCGACCGCATGTTATACTGTGGATGCCCTGTACCTTGGTTCTTCAAAACAAGGTACACGGTCGACTCCACGGTCAGCCGTGGGTCGACCACAGTTTCTCCTGTCTGGATTTTTGATCAAAAAATGTTTGACTACTTTGGGGCATCTATAATTTACAAAAATTATTTAACATGCTTAGAATAGTTGCCCCCTTCGTATTCAAATGAGTTTTTGGTCACTAAAACACTAATTTTAGTTAATCACACTTAATGACGTCTTTATGACACTTTAGCCTTGGATTAAAGTTAAACACATAAGTGTTGCAAGATATCATTTTAATCCTAAATTTTATCTAGACATAATTAGGATGGTCATTAAGTCCCAACTAAAGATATGCTCTCCTCTTAACCCTTAAAACTATACTTAACATGTAATTAACTTGGAAGATTAGTGTAACTTTCAAGAAGTCTTCACTATTGTTAAAATGGTCATCTTTGGCATGTTGCAAGCCACCAATGAAGATAAATACTTCCACTCATAAGTTGATAAAATAGAGAAGACTTAGAAAATTAAAATTGGAGTGTTGTGGCATGGGATATGAGGTTTGGAATGTAATGGTTTATCTCTTTATGATTAATGCAACTAGTCAAAGCATTCCCAACTAGATTCAAACAAATCCAATTGACTTGTAACAAGCACTAATGAAGCAAGATACTTCCATCAAAGATGAAGGCAATGGTTTAAAGATTTGGGTAATGAAGTTTGGATGCTAGTGGTTTGTCATGGGATAAAAATCTGCATTTACCTTTTTAGGAAATCAATGACAATGGTCAAGGACATTGGACTTTCCTCTATAGTTAGCACATGTCAACCTCCATACATATGTCCAAGATCAAAGGGGTAATAACTTCTAGGTGTATTAAGCATCTTTTGAAAGCTCTATATTGGGTAAAGAAGAAAAAAATTCAAAGAAAAAAGGAGCTCCAACGGATATATTGAAAAGCTGACAGAAGACTCCGCGGTTGACTTCACGGTCGACCGTGGATCATCCGCAGTTTTGTCTGTCAAGATTTTCTTGGAATATAAATACACCACTTTGCCAAATTAGAAGATCACCTCTTTCCAACATTCTTTCAAAGTCATATCAACTGATCTCTCACACCTCAAACACATATCTATAGAGAGATTATAAGAGAGAAAGAGAGATTCTACTTATACTAAGTAGAATTACATTGTAAACTTTAAGCTTATCATTTGTATCTTTAAGTTTACTTTGTGAGATACATCCTTAGGGGGTCAAGGAGGTTAAATAGTTCTTGTGATAGGAAACACCATCTTATTTCTACATCCTTAAAGGGATCTAAGAAGTTGATTAATTCCATTAGAAATTAATACTTGTCTAAAGTAAAGACAAGTTTGATCTAAGTAAGGTTGGTGTGACCTATTGAAGAACTATGATAGATTGAGTTAGTAGAATTGATCGTGTGATAAGAACATTATCTTATCTAATGATCATTCTTCCTTAAAGGGAACCAGAAAGTTGTTCATATTTCCATTCGGAAATTGATGCTTGTCCAAGGTGAAGAGGAGTGTGATCTAGGAGTAGTGTTGATGTGGCTTATTGAAGATCATTTGGTGTAAACTGATCTCCACTGGGTTTGGAGAAATGCTTAGTGAAGCTAACTCCCGATTAGTGAATCGGGGAGTGGATTACGGTGGATTAGTTAACATCCACCCGAACCACTATAAATCCTTGTGTTTGTGCACTTACATTCTTCATATAATTGCATTAACAAACACAAACGCTTCCACATTACGTTTTGATTGTTAAAGTTTTCGAAAAAGTTTTGAGGAACCATTAAGTAACTATTCACTCCCACCCCCTCTAGTTACTTACAATAGTAATAATATTAAAATAGAGGAGTGAACATTATAATTAAATACACATGCTTAAAATTTTCATACCCTGCTTCTAATTGCATTTAATTTATAGTTTTATATAACTTTTGATGACTTGATCTTAGAATATCTTTACCTAACACTAGTTGATCAGGTTAATCTTAGATAAGATGACTAGCTTTAACTTAAGGCTTAAGACCTAATAGATGGTTTAATGTGATTAATTAAACATTGATTATAGTTACTAGCTACAATTCTCACCATTATCTCAATCTGATTTTAATACCAATCAAACGTATTAATATGGTTTATTAACTTTCTCAACTGATAATTTTAATCTAATAATAAGAGCTAATCCTAGTGATGTGCTATTCAAATATTCTTATTAATTCTATAATTGTAAATCAAAATTAATTTAACAGTGGTAATTATTTAAGCTCAAGACATGTCAGTTAAGCTAGAGATTCTGTCAAATTTTATGTTTTTAACACTTCAGCCGGCGGCTTTGTCTCTGTAACACCGACCATTTTTTTTTCAAACACATCGAAAGTCTTAATTATTTAAACGACAACATTACTACATAAGTCCATGCCATATCATTTAACGTTTACAAACAGTGTTACGTTATTACAAAACACTTGTCACAAAAGTCCACAACAGAGTTCACTGGTCAAACATGTCTTCAAACTCTAGCACCCAGCTAAAGTACAGAACCTAAACCTGCAAGGGTGGAAATGTGTGGCAATTTGCACTCGGATAAGTGAATGGAATATATCTGATAGAATAAGCTTAAGCACCAAACATGCAATCTACAACACAAACACGCTAAATACCAACTAGCATACAAGTAAAGACAATACGATGATCGACGGCTTGTACGGGCACACGACCTAAGCTGATCAGGCTAAAGTCTACCGATAGTCCTTCTTGTTGAATCAGTACACATACAACATGATATGAAACTAACCTTCCTTGGCTAGGTTGACCTCATACGGACTACAACCTCCCTAGGCAAGGTTGAAAGTCCCCAGCCTCCCTAGGCAAGACTGGGGTCAAACACAGTGCGCAAATAAGATCACATAACAATAATAAGCATGCAATATCCAACTAGCATGTTAACCATTATCTAAACATGGTAATAATATCACAATAAAGCATGGCAATAGAACTACAGTAGCATGACATGCTACTTAAACTTTATCTGGAGAGATAAACCCACTCATCGATTACTAGCTACAGCTCATTTATCTAACTTCTGAGCTTCTTCCTTTTTCTTATTGCATGAGAAAAATATATACCCCGTTAGTATAGTTCTCTAATCAAAATTAGGCACACGTGCAGCATAATGGATAAAAAATGACAATTTTCATAAAATTTCCCCAAACTGCCCATTTTGGTAGTCTGTCATAGACATTCGATCGACTGTCCAGACAAACTACCGATTGTCCATAGACAAACTACTAACTGTCCTCTAAAATACAAACTACCGACTTTCTAGAAAAACTACCGACTGTCCAAAGACAAACTATCGTGTGTCCTCCAACAGACAAACTACTTTATGTCCAGAGACAGTCACTCGACCGTGTTCTTGAGCTGCACCAGCAGCAAAGTTACGGGTTTTAGGCAAAAATCACCAAATCTCGATCTTGGACTCGATTTTGACCTCAAAACTAAACACATGTTGTTTACAAAATATTATAGAACATAAACCCACAAGTTTTACACTCAAACAACATTAAAATCAAGCAATTTGACACCAAAATCACATTTATACACAACGTATCTTAAAAACCAATTAAACACTGATTTCGACATGAAAAGCATGATTCTTACATGTTTAGACTCTAGAAATCACTTGCAACAAATTTCTAACTTGAATCAAACTCAAAAACGAGATTGAATGATTTAGGGTTCAAGAGGTTTGGTACGAGTGTGTGGTAGGAGAATTTTCAAAAGGAAGAAAGAAAATGAGAAAGGAAATAGCTGCTGAAACACTCATATATGTGTACAGAAAACATACCCCATGACACTGGTAGTTATCGGTTATCTGATATCTTTCGTACTTCATTAAGCGACCCTAATGAAGTCTAAATTAAATAAATCAAGATGTTCTGTCACCCTTGTAACAATATGGTTTTAACCAAATAATCAGATAATACTAATAACAATATATAAAAAAGCACTTATAACTACAAATGTAAACCTAAGGGCTGAATAGTCATCTTACGTCTAGCCCAAGTTTGTGTCTATTACAGTCTAACATAGTCGGCGGCTATGATGAACAAATACACCAAAAACTGTTTTACAATCATTCAACCTATTTTGTGATATAATTGTTTTATTATTAAGTTATGAAGCCTACGATTCTGGTGTACATAGTCGGCGGCTATGGTTACCAGAATCCGAATTCTAAACAGTTTCTTGTTCTTCATTAGTTATGCAATTATCACAGGGTATTACATTTATTCAAGCATGTGTTTAGGGTTTAAGACCAAAACTAAATAAATAACAATGGATAAAAGAGAAGAATACTTAGAGAAATCATACCGGAATAACTTGAATTGAATTGCAAAAGATTAAGAAAAAGTACCAACTTCTTGATTGTAATGGAAGACAACTTCAAAAACTAAACTAAAATTGAACAATGGAAAAATTATTTTTAATTCATAATCTGATTTAAAACCAGAAAAACTGTCTCTCCTCAAAATATGAACTGAGCTCGACTATTTATAATATTCTTCTGTCGGCAACTCATCCGTCGGCTTTTAATAGTAAAGTCGGCAGCTTCGGTAAATTTTTAGTGAACCGTACGTTTAACTTGTGCTTGAAGCCCATGAAGTCCCATAATTAGTATGTTAGCCAGCGACTATGAGTAAAATAGCCAGCAGCACGCTCTCTTTCTTCCGAATCAAGGTAAATCTTATTTCCTTATCCAGTTCAACTTGGGCTTTACGGTCAAGTAAAATCCTCATCTAGTCGGCGGCTATAGTGATCTTAGCAGATGGCTTAACCTCTAAATTACTTGCTTCTCGTGAACTTCATGAAACTGCTGGAACATTCTATAAATTCTTCAAAGTCGGCGGATATAATCCAATTTTGCATTTTTTTCCTTCATTTTTCGCCATGTTTTTTATACTTTCATCTTTTATAACATAAAACTCAAATATTCATCTCATCTTTAATGGCTAATTTTAACAATTATTTGAACAAAATTAGATAAATATGTTTTATATAATTCTGACTTGATAAGCAATAAATTTTAATAAATCTTGAACCTCCGAAAAAAGTTTTACACAAGCTTTTGGTCACCCTTTTATTCCGACGATTCACGAACGTCATAACTTGATTTAATTGTTTAATTGTTTAATTATTGTGTATATATATGGATTTATATATATTTAACATGAAAATATGATAATTAAATATCTCATTAAATATATTAACAAAGTATTATATATATATATATATATTTTCATACTACTAATTTAAAGAGTTTTCAAACAATATATATATTACTATTTAAATGACGTAATTAACTTATGTTAAAATGTATTTACATATAATGTATTACGAGTGTAAATACATCCTTACAAGTATTGAATACACTTTATAATATACCAATACATATAAAGGATAGCTATACTCGTATTTCTGTTCAATTTCCTCAAAGAATTCTACTCGCATTCATACGGTATTTTTACCCGTATTATACACAGCTTCTAGAAGTATTTACTAATGGTATATACCAATAGAAATCTGCAATTATTTGTGTAATATGTCATCCATGACCTAATAAATTTAATATGTCATGCATGACTTAATACAATTTACCTTATCTTAGATATTTTCACTAAAATCTAAAATTATAAGCTTATAAATAAGGACCATTTTAACACATTTTTACTCCACATTTTCTTAAACTAAAAACACACACTTGAATGCTCTCATATCATACTTTAATCTCAGTAACTTTCTTCTTCATAATCAAGGTAAAATACTTCTCAAAATCCTTGTTCAATTCCTTATATAGTTGCTATCTTATTATACTTATAAAACTTATAAAACTTTTTCAATTTGTGGGGTAATTCTAAGATTATATATATATATATATATATATATATATATATATATATATATATATATATATATATATATATATATATATATATATATATATATATATATATATACCGATTATTGGACTGTTGGACTTTTCGGACTATTTTGAACTACTAACAAAGGACTACTAACAACGGACTACTAACATAAAATGTTAAAAATTATTATATAAGTATTCTATGAACTTGCTTTATTTTATTCATATGTCGTATTATTATCTGAATCGTTATTATTGTTATAGGTTCGTGAATCCAAGGACGACGGTCATATTTTTAATAAGTTGAAAACTTATTATTAATATACTTTTACTACTGTGAGTATATAGTCCCATTTTTAAACTCTAAAAATATTTTGGGATGAGAATACATGGATTTTATGTTTTACGCCGTGGACACAAGTACTTAAAATATATTCTATGTTGAGTTGTACCACATTGCATATCTTCCCTAATAGCTTGGTAACTAATATTTACATGTTGTAAGAACATGTAAGCGCGAATCCTATTGATAGATCTATCAGGTTTGACAACCCCAACCGGGCTAGTCGCTCTAGTATCGTAAACAGTTGCATATTACTTCGTTTTTACTACACTTGGTAAAGTGTAGGGAGATTTCATAATAAAGGGAATATGCCACATTAATGGTTAAGTATGGTTACCGAAGCGCTCAACAACTTATAGAATACTTTTATACACTTGCGAGTGTACATATATTTATAACTATGAAATCTTGTGGTCTATATTTATATCGATGATAAATCTATATATCTCACCAACCTTTGTATTGACTGTTTAAGCATGTTTATTCTCAGGTCCTTAAGAAAGTCTTCCGCTGTTGCATTATCTGAGCAAGCTGTGCATAGAGTCTCATGTTTTTGTTTAAATGAAGTGTTGCATTCAATAAAACCTTCGTCATGTATTATATTCAACTTTTATGTCACGTGTGTAGTATTTGGAAACCGATATATTATGGGGATTATTTCTTAAATAATCGCCCACTTGTTTAAAACATGCGTTATGTATAATAATGGTGTGCTTTTTATGAAACGAATGCAATAATTTTTAAAACGTATCATATAGAGGTCAAATACCTCGCTATGGGACCAATGAATAACGTACTGCGTTTATAGTGATATGAACGGGTCGTTTCAGTTGGTATCAAAGCGGTGGTCTTAGCGAACCATGTCTTGCATTAGTGTGTCTAACGGATAGTTATTAAGATGCATTAGTGAGTCTGGACTTCGACCTTAACTGCATGTCAAAAGTTTTGCTTATCATTTCTAGTCGGAAATCATCTGTTTATCACCATTAGAAAATTACCTGCTTATCATTCTTAGTCTAGATACATCTTACTGCATTGATTACATGAATAGTGTATAGACGAAATTTATATCTTAGCGTATCTGCTAATTCATATCTTAGCATATCTGTTACTGTAAACTTTGCCTAACATATTCCGTAAAATCCTCCGTAATCTATGAAATCTTTTGCTCTATATATATAGATATTCTATGTAATTAGAATACCATCCGATGGCCGGAAATCATTTCATATCGAAAAATCCTTTATTCAATCGTATGAAATGGAACATTTCACTAGTTCAAGTTCCTCGAATTCCGATATGGAGTTTCACTCGAGTTCCAAAAGCAGTGTGACCGGAATGGATCAACCAATTAGCCATCATCTATTTTGGATGAATTGAGGATGGGTTCGTAGTCTACTTAATCATTGGAGACAAGAAGAAGGTGATCCCTTCCATCCACCACATTGCCCTCTTGGTGAAGAACATGAGGCACTTACCGGCGAACCCGTTCGTAACACCATTTTCTCTCTCATTTCCAGGATATGCCGCAATGAGTATAATATTACTAATATTATTGAGGCTATCCGACCTTTACTCCGTATCTTGCATGGTGAATTATTTAGTAAAAAAAAAAAATTTACTGTCAGGAAAAGCAAAACTTCATTAGCAAGTGCATCCTACATCATTTCATTCCCTTTATAAAGCTCTTGACCTCTCTTTTAATTCAAAAAACTTTAAATATCTTCTTTCACAATACAAAGCAAAACAAATTCTCATCATCTATACTCACATCAAACCACTACCAGCACCAGTAGCAGCAGTACCGACAGCATCACCAGTACCAGCAGCACCTACAACATCACAAGCTCCGCCAGTTCCATAATCACCGACATCATCACAAATCAACAATGAGCATATTGTATCAACGAGTTATGAAGTATTAACTCATTCCCTCTGAAAAATTTATATGTATATTATATATATATATATATATATATATATATATATATATATATATATATATATATATATATATATATATATATGAGTTTTTAAACCACAATATATTTTTTCGTACTAAGCTATTACGTGTGAATGTTAAAGGGTAGATACTACTCAGTTAATTCATATTACTAATATGCTATGATGTACATCCTTCGCTAATGACTTAACAATCATTAATTATAATCTCAGCTTCAAACGTCATTCGTGTCTTGCGAAGTTCACAAGAATTCTACGAACACCAACATCAATCACCGAGGAAATATCAATAAAAATGAATAATGAAGTATTGATTCATAATTTTATTTACGTTGAAGAAATATTCCGCGGAGATTATGTAATCTCTAAAGTTTTAGGGATTATTCATTTCTAGTTCCAACCGTAAACCAAATGAGATTAATATAATATTAAGTCATTAAATCCATATTACATCTGAAGAAAATATACATACATATATTTTCGTAAAGACCGTAATAAAAATTCTTTTGTACAAAATATTACTTGTGAAATTTTATTTTAACGGGTAGGTAATACCAGAGAAATATTTAAGTTCACATTAATATGTTACACTGTACATTTTCAATGATGTTTCGACAATCGTTAATTATACTCTCTCCTTTCATAGCAATATACATCATTTCACAAAATTCAAGACAACCATTTTCCATACCAATTCAATTACATATTCTGATTTTGACAGATCAAAATCCAAGTCAAGATTTAAGAAGTGCCATCAATCTTAAATTCCTACATCCTTCAAAATCATACTTTAAATTCAAACTATACTAGAACATCACTTTCATTCACAGAACTCATAAAGATATTCGTATCATTCAAGATTCACTACGAATTCATTATACGGATATTGACGATGACAACATGCGTCTAAACCCTTCAAAATTCTTGAAAACATCTTAACTAAGGAACAATCAAGAGAATGAACCAATCACACGATACATACGAAGAATATATGCATATAGATATGCATTCGGAGGACACTTGAACCTAAGCAAAGGTTCTACACATATCCGTGTCAGATCCTTTAACATTATTATTACCCAAAATAACTTTACAATCCCTTTTCAAAATAGCGAATTTTATCACAGCTCTAAAAAGACAACTTCGACTTTTCATCCGGAGTAGCCTTATTATAACCTTGATATATATGTTCTCTTTTCGCCATCGTTACTGGGGAACCTTTTATATTCCACCATATTAGTAGTAAGCTTACCAGCAACTTTATTGCTCTTTGACTTAAATCTCTCTGAAAGATCACTATAAAACCTTGTCATGTACCCATCTACATCTTGTAACAATAATTGTCATACCAAACCCCAGGAAGCATCAATAATTATTCTTGAATCTCACATCATTTCTGCATATACATATAACGTTATTTCCTGAAATTATAATTCTGAAATCCGGAATAGCACTTCAGCCTACGAATCAGTACTATGAAGTTTTGAAAAAGCTGAATGAAGCAGCAGAAACTGTAGACAACCGTAACAGTCAAAAGTTGATGATAAAGAATATTGTGTTAGCAAAGCACAGAAAAAGAGAAGGTTTGGAACTGAAAAAGGATTGAGCAAACCCTGAAGGAGGCTGTGGAAAAATCACAAGGATGAAATCTACCTTCAAAGAATCCAAATGATTCGGTGTCTGCTAAAATCCTTAGCAAATACCTTGCTCCTTACTCTAAAACCCTTGCGGACAATATTCTTCATCATCCTCTTATCTTAAATATTCTAAGATATCATCGTATCTTCCATTATAAATATCCTTCGTATTTCTGAAGATACTTTCATAACCATTCTTATCTGAAATCATTTATTCCTTCGCGTTATCTGTATCACATCATAAAGAAAACTATTTTAGTTTCTAAATATCTGAAACCTCTGAGTGTAAAGTATGAATGTTTTTGAAGTAATGTTGGGAACTGAAGCATGAGTTAGTATAATATAATGACACTTGATCAACGTGATTATATTACAGTAAGTCATGCTGAGTTTCTAAATGGAACGTAATGATTCACAGACCATAACATCATCATGTGCCATGTTACATGACTCTTACATTCAATCTAATCTCTAAACATATCAAGAACATATTCTATTGATAGTTCTATCTTTTCCTTTGGATTCTGGTAATTTCACAAGTCAAATTGTGCTATTACAATTTCTCTCTTAGAGCATTAGCTATGTTCATTCCGAATTTCATATCTATGAATTCTAGACCATTATTCGCTTGACTTGAAGTCGGAAAAAGAAGACGGAAGCATGAAACTCTAAAATATAAGGAAAAATATAAGCACGAAGACAACGCAGAAATTACAAACCGTGTATATCGATGAGTATAGCAATATAAAGACACGGGAAAACTAAGAACACTATAAATGCAAGAGCATAGTAGAAATTAACGGATTCCTCCAGTGGAAGATGAAAAAGAAGAATGACATATGTGATAGTCAAGAATATATCAAGAATTAAAACTGGATGGAGCATATTGACGAATGTTTTGGAAGTACGAAGAAAGGAAGAAAGTATAAAAGATGGGAGATGTGGAAATAAGGAAACGTAGGAGGTTGATTTATAGTACAATATCCGACAGAGAAATCGAGACAGATTATTGCATTAAATCGAAGAGGATCATAATTTCCTTAATCGCCGAAGAATCAAATCTTATATAGATTACCAATATTTTATTTAATCCGGAGATCAACCGTGATGACGTCAAAATATAAGACGAATCCCTATTTTCTCATTTCACTCTTTTACGATAGCTTCACTCATACGTTTCGAGTAATCGAATTATTTTATCCATATTTCTCAATCATGATAAAACCCTATGAATCAACTTATATTCTTCATAATAACATTCTTATTGTTAGCCATGACTACCTCGATCAAATTTCGGGACGAAATTTCTTTAACAGGTAGGTATTGTGACGACCCGGAAATTTCCGACCAAATTTAAACTTAATCTTTATATAATTTCGACTTGATAAGCAATAAATTTTAATAAATCTTGAACCTCCGAAAAGAGTTTTACACAAGCTTTTGGTCACCCTTTTATTCCGACGATTCACGAACGTCATAACTTGATTTAATTGTTTAATTGTTTAATTATTGTGTATATATATGGATTTATATATATTTAACTTAAAAATATGATAATTAAATATCTCATTAAGTATATTAACAAAGTATTGTATATATATTTTCATACTACTAATTTAAAGAGTTTTCAAACAATATATATATATATATATATATATTACTATTTAAACGACGTAATTAACTTATGTTAAAATGTATTTACATATAATGTATTACGAGTGTAAATACATCCTTACAAGTATTGAATACACTTTATAATATACCAATACATATAAAGGATAGCTATACTCGTATTTCTGTTCAATTTCCTCAAAGAATTCTACTCGCATTCATACGGTATTTTTACCCGTATTATACACAGCTTCTAGAAGTATTTACTATTGGTATATACTAATAGAAATCTGCAATTATTTGTGTAATATGTCATCCATGACCTAATAAATTTAATATGTCATGCATGACTTAATACAATTTACCTTATCTTAGATATTTTCACTAAAATCTAAAATTATAAGCTTATAAATAAGGACCATTTTAACTCATTTTTACTCCACATTTTCTTAAACTAAAAACACACACTTGAATGCTCTCATATCATACTTTAATCTCAGAAACTTTCTTCTTCATAATCAAGGTAAAATACTTCTCAAAATCCTTGTTCAATTCCTTGAATAGTTGATATCTTATTATACTTATAAAACTAGTAAAAACTAGAACTTGTTTTGGTGAACACCAAGCTTGTTTGAAAAACTAATCTAATCTTTCTAACTTAACTCTAATAACACTTATTTATATGTATTATGATGTTATATTAAGTTAATATAAGAACTTATAACTTGTACATATGAAGAACACCTTGAAACTTAACATATATCCTTTAATCTCCATTCAGTAAAAAGCAGGCTGTTTTGGGTTGGGAATTAAAAATCTATCTTAGACTTTGAGTTCGAGGCTAAGAATTTTGAAATATGTTAATATATGTAAATACGACTTCCAGAATTTTTTTTCACGATTTTAGACAAAGTGGAAGTATTTTATCAAAAATCATATATTGGGTGGATGCCGGGATTTTTCCAAATCTGTCCACCGACACAAAAAGAGGGTAAAGTTCTAAAAATTACTACTTGGGATGAACTTTTCGAATTGATTTTGTAAAATTTACCTCTTAATGAATCCATAGCAATTTGATTCACTTTAAACGGAGTTGTAATGAATATTTGGAGAGCAAAACAAAATCTGCTAAAATTAACGTTGTATGGACGAAATTTATATTATAAAAACAATATTAACCATATCCTTGTTAACTTTTCCTATATCCTATATATATTTGAACATGTTATCAGTAGTATAACAAAATATTATAATCTTAGTTAATCCTGTGATTGTATATATGTATAATAATATTCTTGGTACGTCCTAACACAATAAATATACAATACGTTTTGATAAATCCTAATACAATACTTACACAATACATCTTAGTTAATTCTAAGACAATACATATACAATATGTCTCTGGGTTGATGCAAAGACAATACGTATACAATTCGTCGTGGGGGTAATTTTAAGATTATATATATATATATATATATATATATATATATATATATATATATATATATATATATATATATATATATATATATATATATATATATATATATATCGATTATTGGACTGTTGGACTTTTCAGACTATTTTGGACTACTAATAAAGGACTACTAACAATGGACTACTAATATAAAATGTTAAAAATTATTATATAAGTATTCTATGAACTTGCTTTATGTTATTCATATGTCGTATTATTATCTGAATCGTTATTATTGTTATAGGTTCGTGAATCCAAGGACGACGGTCATATTTTTAATAAGTTAAAAACTTATTATTAATATACTTTTACTACTTTGAGTATATAGTCCAATTTTTAAACTCTAAAAATATTTTGGAATGAGAATACATGCATTTTATGTTTTACGCCATGGACACAAGTACTTAAAATATATTCTACGTTGAGTTGTACCACATTGCATATCTTCCCTAATAGCTTGGTAACTAATCTTTACATGTTGTAAGAACATGTAAGCGCGAATCCTATTGATATATCTATCGGGTTTGACAACCCCAACCGGGCTAGTCGCTCTAGTATCGTAAACGGTTGCATAGTACTTCGTTTTTACTACACTTGGTACAGTGTAGGGAGATTTCATAATAAAGGAAATATGCCACATTAATGGTTAAGTATGGTTACCAAAGAGCTCAACAACTTATAGAATACTTTTATACACTTGCGAGTGTACATATATTTATTACTATGAAATCTTGTGGTCTATATTTATATCGATGCTAAACCTATATATCTCACCAACCTTTGTGTTGACTGTTTAAGCATGTTTATTCTCAGGTCCTTAAGAAAGTCTTCCGCTATTGCATTATTTGAGCAAGCTGTGCATGGAGTCTCATGTTTTTGTTTAAATGAAGTGTTGCATTCAATAAAACCTTCGTCATGTATTATATTCAACTTTTATGTCACGTGTGTAGTATTTGGAAACCGATGTATTATGGGGATTATTTCTTAAATAATCTCCCACTTGTTTAAAACATGCATTATGTATAATAATGGTGTGCTTTTTATGAAACGAATGCAATAATTTCTAAAACATATCATATAGAGGTCAAATACCTCGCTATGGGACCAATGAATAACGTACTGCGTTTATAGTGATATGAATGGGTCATTTCAGTTATTTCATGAATGAGTGCAGGTCCGGTGATTTGCTGGTCGCCTACTTCGGCCTAACAATTAGGAGAACGAAATTTGCGGCCATATAAAGCTTCGAAAGGTGCGGCGTTAATACTCGAGTAATAACTATTGTAGTAAGAGAATTCGGCTAAAGGCAATTACTTTTTCCAAGTACATTTGAAGTGGATAACTCAACTCGTATTATGGCTTCCAAGGTTTGAATCGTACGTTTGCTTTGTCCGTTGGTTTGTGGGTGATACGCGGTACTTATATCTACGCTATTCTTAAAGTTTCTTGTAAGGTACCCCAAAATCTAGAAATGAACCGAGCATCTCGATTCGGGATAATTGACAATGGCACACCGTGTTGGAATAGAATTCCTTCAATGTATAGTTGTGCAAGTTTTTCCCATTTTGTCGGTTTCTGAAAATGTTTGATAAGATTATTCCCCCTCGTGGTGTATACTGGTATAGTGTGTGGAGTCTCTCTCCATTGAGAGATCGGATGATGAGATTTCCTTATACGGAAGTATGAGCGTAATGATAGGAGGAGTTTTCATTTTTGACATTGTCACATAGCGCATCTTGTGGTCAAATGTTGAGACTTGGTGGAAACGAGATAATACACGTAGTTATATATGTTTTGGAGTTGAGTAGTAGCTGGCCATTTATCAGAAGCATAAGGACGATAAGTCAATGAAGAAAGAGGTATCCTTGGATTGTTTGTTATCTTGGGTTCTGGTAATATCAGATGACAACAGTGAAATAACAGAGTTATGTAACGTGGTACGTGGTGATGAGAAAGTTGATCGGGCCCCATAATTAGGTATCCAAATTTCTTCAGGCAAAAATTAACGAATTTTAGTTTCCTTGATTTCGAGTCGAGGGAGGATGCCTTTCAGGTGTTCACTTAGAAATATTTTCATATTTGAGCTCCATTTTGTGCTACACGAATTTGGCTAGTATGGTTGGTGTGGAAAATCACGTTCAAGGTTCGGAAACGGAGAGGTTTAATTCTTTCCTTTCGGCTCAAGGCGTCGGCTACAACATTTTCCTTACCCGGATGGTAACGAAGTTCACAATCATAATCATTTAAAGTTTCAATCCATCGTCGTTGTCTCATGTTGAGTTATTTTTGATCGAAAATGTGTTGGAGGCTTTTGTGGTCGGTGAGAATGGTACTTTTGATTCCATAAAGATAGCGTCTCTACATTTTAAGTGCAAAGACAACGGTTCTTAATTCAAGATCGTGTGTCGTGTAGTTTTGTTCGTAAATTTAAATTGTCGGGAAGCGTAAGCAATAACTTTCCTTCGTTGCGTTAACAACACCCAAAACCTTGTTTAGAGGCATCACGAAATACCACAAAATCATCATTGCCTTCGGGAAAAGATAAGATCGGTGTGGTGGTTAACATCTTCTTTAAGATTCGAAATGTCGACTCTTGTTCAGCGGGCCAAACAAATTTCTTTCCTTCGTGAGTTAACGAGGTTAAAGGACGAGCAATACTGGAAAAGTCGGAAATGAATCTTCGGTGATAACCGGCGAGATCCAAAAATTTACGAATATGAGTCAGAGTCGTGGGGGTTTCCCAATTACGTATGGCTTCGATTTTTGCGAGATCGACTTAATACTTTGACCACCAACAACATGGCCTAGAAATTGGACTTCGTTTAACCAAAAATTCACACTTGAAAAACTTGGCATAGAGTTGTTCTTTTCTCTAGAGTTCGAGCATAAGACGAAGACGTTGTTCATGTTATTTTTCGCTTTTTGAATAGATTAAGATATTATCTATGAAGATGATAACGATTTTGTCTAGATAAGGCTTCCATACGCGATTCATAAGATCCATGAATACGGCCGGGGCATTAGTTAAACTGAACGGCACTATAAGAAATTCATAACTACCGTAGCAAGTTCGAAAAATGGTTTTGGAGACATCTTCTCCCTTAACCCTCAATTGATGATAACCGGAATGGAGGTCGATTTTGAAATACATACGAGTGCCTTGAAATTGATCTAGAGGTTATCGATACGGGGTAGAGGATAACGGTTCTTAACCGGTAATTTATTTAGTTCACGTTATCGATTCACATTCTTAGGGAACCATTTTTCTTCTTAACGAATAGGATCGGGCTCCCCATAATGAACGGCTAGGTTGGATAAAACCACGGTCAAGTATTTCTTGGAGTTGACTTTGTGCTTCTTGCATTTTGGATGGAGAAAGTCTATACGGTGCACGTGCTACGGGTGCAGCTCCCGGGATAAGATCGATTTGGGATTCAACCGGTCGATGAGGTGAAAGACTCGGCAATTGTTCGGGTAATATATCGAAAAAGTCACTAACAATTGGCACATTATCGATATGCTTCTCATCGGTCTTGACTTTCTTTACGTGGGCTAGGATCGCAAAACAACCCTTACGAAGATATTTTTCTACGTTGAGGCACGAAATGAGGTTAAGCCCGGTGCAACTTTTTTTTTTTGTTATAAACGATCAGGGGTTCACCGCTCTCGATAGGGATATGAATGGTTTTGAGATCACAAGGAATGTTGGATTTTGTCTTGGCTAACCAACCCATACCAATAATTTCATCGAAGTTTTCTAGGTCTAAAGGTATTAAATAGATTTTGAATTCTTCACCCACCATCATTTTGAGCCATTGGGACTTTGGTATGACTTACCGTAATATAACCACGTCGATCAAGTGTCGTTATATTTTGCTAGTTCATACCTCTAATCCAACACCTCTCCTTGGTTAAGTTTGTGTAATCATGAAGATTGCAAATGAACAAAGTGTAACGACATCTTTAACAAGACTCGTATTTATTCGAAAGAGTTAGTGCAATCTCTAAAAAAGTGTTTCCCGTGAAAAATGCATAACTGATTGTTCATGTCAAAACGTTCAAAGTCAATTAGTGGTATCCTTAGGTATAAGGAGAGTAATGAATCATGGTAACGAGTTGTACACAACAGTAGCGATAGGTAGTGATGACGATACTCATCAATAGTAGTGGTAGTAGTAACGAATGGTGATATATAATGAGGATCACTAGTATAATATCAGTAGTGAGTAGTGAGTAGTGACCATAATAGTTGTGAATGTTTTACCACACTGGTAGATAGTAAGCCGGGACGGCGGCGAAAAACATGGGAAGACGGAATTTCCAAACTAGATTAACGAATGAAGTCGCGTCATCCTTACGCGTATGAATCTTAAATTTACGAGTGTTACCAGAAAGTGACAGGGTACGGGTTCGCATGACGAGAGTTAAGTACAATTAAGAAGTCCGCCTAAGTAAGATTTTAGTATAAATGCACAAGTAGTCAAGTAAGTGCTATCTATAGCAAATGTATGTCAGAATGCAATGGCTAACTATCGGGTTGTAGTCTAGACTCACTAATGCGTCCTAACGACACTGTCAGACACATTAATGCATATCCTAGATCCCTACAACCAACGCTCTGATACCACATGTGACGACCCGAAAAAATCGCCAGCCGTCAACTTAGGTCCCGTTACGTGGTCATAGTCCTTAAACGAGATGCATTTGACCAAAACTATGTCGCATTCATTTGAAATGTATAGGACTTGCAAAGTTTAATTTTACCAAACCGTTTGACATCAAGTTTAAGTTTACAAAAGTTGCAAAGTATAAATGAAATATTTTGCGACATAATATAAGTTGAAAAATCACGGATGCTATCAATAGCGTATGCATGTATGCTTAAAGTTGAATCCAAAGGTGCTATCACTAGCGTATGCATGTATGCTTGACCCCAAGAAAGAAATCAAAGTGTGTGGAAGCATGTATCAAGTAGCCAATCAAGAACCTAAGAAACATATAGAAAACTGTCAACGAAAAACGTTGGTGAAATCATAGGTGTATTTGTAAACGTTGTTTTTGAACCACAAGATTTAGTATAAGTTGATTATCCAAATTGTTTGCATTCTAAAGATGTTGTTTGTTTGTGGAGCACCCAATTATCAAGACTTAACTGTATACGAACCCCGTTATCATAGTGTTAGAACCTACACTATACCCAAAAATATATTTCATCCGCTAATGGTAGCGAACCATCCGAATGAGGGCTCGTCAAGCCCGTATAGATCCACACAACATAAGTTCACGCTTACACCCTACAAGTGTAACTAATGATAATTGAATTGAGGCTTTTTGTTCTAACTCGCACGTGGAATGTTTGTTTCCGTACTTGTGTTCAAAGTATAAAAGTGTAAACCGTATATGTTTCTCATCCCATGATTTAAAAGAGTAAAAGTTGTTGAAAAGATGGGACTATGATCTCACCTTGAGTGCACGAGTATAAAGGTACTTCACAAAGTAAACGTGTGCACGAAAGTTAGTCTTGACCTAAACAAGTAAGTTGTATCAATACCGGGTAAGATACAAGGTCGGTCAAAATGTGTTCAGTTAGTCCTATGGCTCGTTACGACTCGAATATATATAGCATGTGAGTCATGTTGTCAAGTTTCATGCAAGAATCAAGTATAAAAGAAGATTAGAACGATTGCATAAGTTTTTGGTTAAGTTTTACTAAAAGTCAAACTTGGTCAAAGTTAAAGTCAATGGGGTCGGGTTGGGTATTCGACAATTTTTCTTCAATTAGTAGTCATATATAAACATGTTTGCCAAGTATCATGTTAATCGGAGTTGGGAGTAAGCGAGGGTGAAACTGTGAAATCACAAAGTGACTTTGATCAGCCCTTTCAGCACTTTCAGACCACTGCTCCGCGATCGCGATGGTTTGTGTGTGTAGGTCTCCGCGATCGTGAAGGCTCCTTTTCCAAGAGCTGAACTCGCTGAATTTTGGCCAAATGCACGAACCACAACTCTTTCAAACACAATTTATGAACCATAAACACTCAAAACACGTATCTTATATCGTTGGAAAGGTAATTTAACGAAGAATACAACTAAACACATATCATCAATCAAATCCAACATTTACAACAACGAAATCCTCATCGAATGATCATTGAATGTTCATCATTAAAGTTTCAAGTTCATAATTTCAAATTGATGATTCGGGATCTAAATGTACACATGTGATATGCCGTTTCGTAGGTAATTACGCATACAATACAACTAAACACTTACCAACAACATTGCAAAGTATTTAATACATCAAAATTCATATTTAAGGCTACTAAACCTAACCAAAAATCATGAATTCAACAATTATGTTAATGAAGTCTTTCTAAGTCAACCTACACATCAAATTGAAGCTAATGATGCTAGTAACACATTTAATACATGAACTTTAACATATAACAACATTTAATCAACCAAAATCAAAGAGTAAACTATTAATTTTCAAATTTATGCTAGTTACACCAAAATAACCAGATCGAGCAAACAAATCACATATTCATGTTAGACTCGAGCCATAGACACTAACTAACATACTTTTAAGTTTAAAGGTCTAATTATTAAAATTAGAGATTTTAAAAAAGTTACCCAAAAGAGATGAAGTTGGTATGGAATTGAAGAGGAAGATGCAAGGATTCCAAATATGCAATTTGTTTTGTTGTAGGCTTGCTAGATGGAATTTAGATGATGATTGAATGATGTTGGGGTTTGAGAGCAAAAATGGAAGTATCAAATAGAAATGGGAGGTGAAAAGTGAATGGGTGGTGGGGAGGTGATTGACTAGTCAACCACTAGTTACATCTTTAATCAATTAGCAAAGTTAGTCTCTCGAGTTTAAACGTGAATAAACCGAACGAATTATTTTAAAAACGCTAGAGTAAACGAGAGATGTTAAAATTAAATACGGGAATATTAAAACGCTAAACACGGAAGATGCAAATTTAGATAACGAAATATATTATCTAAAAAAAAAAAGACGGCATTAAAATAAATTAACGGAAAAAAGCGGGTTATTACACTTTAAGGAAGTTGAATCACTAAGCAAGATGGTGTTTCCTATCATAGGAACTATCTAACTTCCTTGACCCCTTAAGGAAGTGTCTTACAAAGTAAACTTAAAGATACAAATGATAAGTACAAAGTTTACATTTCAATTCTACTTAGTGTAAGTAGAATCTCTCTTTCTCTCTTATAATCTCTCCATAGATATATACTTGAGGCTTGGGAGATCAGTAGATATGTCTTTGAAAAATTGTTGGAAAGAGGTGGTCTTCAAGTTTGGCAAAGGTTGGCATTTATAGGAAAAAAAAATTCTCTCAGATGGTGTAAGGCTGCCTCCACGGTCAGCCGTACTTCGACCTTGCTCCTACTGGACAGCTTTTCAATATATTCGTTGGAGCTCTTTTTTCTTTGAATTTTTAGCTTCTGTGCTCAATATAAAGCTTTCAAAAGATGCTTAATACACCTATAAGTTAACTCCATTACCCCTTTGATCTTGGACATATGCATGGAGATTGACATGTGCTAGCTAAAGAGGAAAGTCCAATGTCCTTGACCATTGTCATTGATTTCCTAAAAAGGGAAATGCAGATTTTTTGTCTCTTGACAAACCACTAGCATCCAAACTTCATTCCCCTAATCTTTAAACCTTTGTCTTCATCTTTGATGGAAGTATCTTGCCCATTGAAACCTTGTTACAACTCCATTGAACTAGTTTGAGAACACTTTGACTGGTTGCACTAATCATAAAGATACGTCACTACATTCCAAACCTCATACCCATGTCTTCACCAACTTGTCTTTTCTTTTTTGAAAGTGTCTTGCTCTTTGGAACATTGTTACATATCAAATGAACTAGTTTGAATCTAGTTGGAACTTAATGATCCTTGTTACAACCTTGACTAGCTTGAACTAATTACATTTATATACATACAATGATTCTTAAAACTAATGGGAGAGCACCTCTTTAATTGGGACTTTAATGACCATTATTAGTATGTTTAAATGACATTATGTAATAGTATAAAAAGATATAACACTTTTGTGTTTAATCTTACTTCAAGTTAAATTGTCATTAAGGTGTCATTAGGCGTGATTAATCAAGATTAACATCTTTTGGTTCAAAACTCTTTTGAAAACAAAGAAGGTAACTATTATAAGTATGTTTAAAAAGGTTTTGTAAATTATAGATGCCTCAAAGTGGCCTAACTCAAAGTGGTTGAATTTGGTTACAGTGAAAACCGCGGTCAATCCACGGTCGGCCGTGAGGTTGACCGTAGATCAACAGTTTTGTAAAATGGTGCAGCCGTTGGAATAGGACATCTACGGTCAGAGCCGCGGTCGACCGTGGTGCAGCCGCATATCAGTTTTTACCAAGTTAATTATTTATGTATTGGTCTTTTGCTAGATATAGTGTAGGCTTGTGAACTTGTGTTGTTCTATACGTTGTTTAAACACACAAGACTTGGTGTCATCATCAAAACAAAGTGGTTAACATTTAAATATTAATATTGGATCACTAACCAACATTATCCCCCTTTTTGATGATGACAAACATATGTAAGTGTGCTTAAGCGTGTAATACAACACATGTGTTAACATCACTTACCATACACTTTCTCCCCCTTTTGTCGAAGCAAAAAGGTTAGCTCCCCCTGGAACTAAGGTTGCCCTAGAGTAATGCTCCCCCTTGAATCTTACATAGCGGTAGATGATATAGCTCCCCCTTGAAATGTGCAATATAAGACTCATAGAAAAGAGGATTAGTCCACACATAAGACATAATATCAAGTAAGGAGTGATATGAACTCAACGAGCAGGATAAACCTTCAATCGAGGGTTAAGTCACACACAAAATAATATATAGAAACCATAAGAATCATTGTGTGTCATAGATAACAAAGATAGTGGAGTGAGTACTTTGACCAATATATGTGATCGTTAGAGAGCATGTAAGATCAAAAGTGCATATAAACCACCACATATACGAGTTAATGAATAGTATAGCATGAATGTGTGATATAACATGTAGTGAGCAGAAGCCTTAGTATATCATGCAACATTATCATTAAGTACCAACATTAATCCACTAGTTCTACCAATTTCAGGAATGTATAAAAGCAAGTAGGTTTAAGCAAGCATGTAGAACCATATAGCATGAAAGGACCTGTTCATATCGATTATAAACGATTCACAACAGTTGATTACATTGCGAGGTTCTGACCTCTATATGATACATTTTACAAACATTGCATTCGTTTTTGAAAGATAAACTTTCATTACATCTAAAGTTGACATGCATGCATACCATTTCATAATATATTCAAACGATAAATGACTTAATAATAATAATCTTGTTGAACTCAACGACTCGAATGCAACGTCTTTTGAAATATGCCATGAATAACTCCAGGTAATATCTTTAAAATGAGCAAATGTACAGTGGAAGATTTCTTTAATACCTGAGAATAAACATGCTTAAAAGTGTCAACCAAAAGGTTGGTGAGTTCATTAGTTTATCATAATCAATCATTTCCAATAATATAATAGACCACAAGATTCTCATATTTCGAAAACAATCTGTGCAGGTCTGCTCACTGCTGTAAAAATCATTCATACGAAATTAACACCTGGTAATAGACATTAACAAAATGCATATAGAATATCCCCCGCATACCGCAATCGCAAATATGCTCACAGCATACAAACAGGCCACTCTTTTAAATATGACGGTTGTGTACACCTCACAAACAGGTCAAATCTTTTAAAGCTGGCGGTTGTATATTAAAATCGAAGTACTAAAGCAGTTCAAATTTTCTGACTGGGGCTTGTCAAGGCCCATAGATCTATCTTTAGGATTCGCGTCAATTAGGGTTTCTGTTCCCTAATTCTTAGATTACCAGACTATAAATGGGTGATATCCGGTCTATTCGTAACTCAATCGTAGAATGTTTTTAAGAACTTGTGTCTATTTGGTCAAATATTTATAAAAGTAGCGCATGTATTCTCAGTCCCAAAAATATATATTGCAAAAGCATTTAAAAAGGGCGTAATGAAACTCACAATACTGTATTTCGTAGTAAATATGCATATGATGGCACTGAACAAGTGCAAGGTTGACCTCGGATTCACGAACCTATATTAAGTATATATATATTTATATAATGGTCAATATCTGTCTAATAATTAAGGTCGAGTCATAATGTACCACAATCCTAATGCTCGAGATCGATATGTAAAAGTCAACAAAAGTCAGTTTGACCCAAAATGACTTTCAAAATCTATACATGTTTATTATATAACATAATTATAGTCATTTTATATATTTAAACATATTTATCAGATTTTATTAAAGTAAATAATACAAGTCATATATTAATAAATAAAAATTTATAATAAAATTTATATAGGATAAAAATATACTTTTATATATCTCGAGTAATAAAATTTATATAGTTCACTAAAAAAATCATAAAAATATAGTGGCATGTATTATTAATGTAATTATATTACGTGTGGTAAAAATATCTCTGTATCACATATTTATTTGATAAAATAATATTGATAATAATAATAATGAGTAAAAGTTGTATTATTTTGTAATAATAATAATGATAATAATAATAACGATAATTTTATTAAAAGTATTTTAATATAAATAATAATGGTAATAATAATGATGATATTAATAATACTAATAAAATTGATAGTAACGATAATTTTAAATAAAATGATAGTTTTAAATTCTATACTTTTTAATGATAATATATTCTAATAAAAATGATAATTTTTAATAATAATAATAATTTTTAATAGAATGATAGTTTTAATAACAATGATAAATTTTAAATGATAATTGATAGTATCGATACTTTAATATTAGTAAAAAAAATATAATTTATCTTAATAATAATATTTACCATATATAATAATTATCATAATAAGAATAGTAATAATAATATGTTATAAAAATAATTCTATTAAAAATGATAATTTTTAATAATAATAATCCTAATATGATAATAATGATAATATTTTAAAAATGATATTTCTATTAAAAATGATAATTTTAATAAAAGTGCTAATTTTAATATTAATGATACTTTTAATAATAATAATGATAAAAATAATAAAATGATAGTTTTTATAAAAATGTTAATTTTTAATAATAACGATAATTTCAGTCATAATATCAATGTTGATAATAATAATAATAATAATAATAACAATAACAATAATAATAATAATAATAATAATAATAATAATAATATTAATAATAACCTTTAGTGATAATAACGATAGTATTAATAATAACAATAACAATTTTAATGATAATACTTATATTGATAACGATAATGATAATAATAATAATAATTATTAGATAATAATAATAACGATAACTATAACGACGATAGTAATTATAAAAATAATAATAATAATAATAATAATAATAATAATAATAATAATAATAATAATAATAATAATAATAATAATAATAATAATAATAATAATAATAATAATAATAATAATAATAATAATAATAATAATAATAATTCAATTGACCATATCTTTTAATTCGTTCATCGAAACCACACAATTTCTAAATGAAAAGTTATTAAATTTTTGACAGATTTCCAACGACATGCATATCATATACCTTATCTCAATAGCAGATGTATCAAATTTGTAATTTATCATAAACTATATAACGACGAAATTAAGTATACAAGCCTGCATAATCATATGTACTCGAGCACTAGTCAGGGATACACTATCAATATTTTAAAAGACAAGATATGAATGCTCACGTATCAATATTGAGGTTCAATATTGCAGGAAAGTACGTATTCGCAACTGAAAGGACCTGTTCATATACATTATAAACGATTCACAATAGTTGATTACATCGCGAGGTATTTGACCTCTATATGATACATTTTACAAGCATGCATTCGTTTTTAAAAGACAAATTTTCTTTACAACGAAAGTTGATGGCATGCATACGATTTCATAATACATCCAACTATAATTGACTTAATAATAATCTTGATGAACTCGACGACTCGAATGCAGCGTCTTTTGAAATATGTCATGAATGACTCCAAGTAATATCTCTAATATGAGCAAATGCAAAGCGGAAGATTTCTTTCATACTTGAGAATTGTAACAACCCTCACTTTTCGACTTCTAAATTTACTGAATTAACCCTAGGGTTATATGTCTGGCTATATGTATTAAGGGTTGTTATATACAATTAAATATTGACCGAATAGTAATTTTTAGTCAACAATGTACGCTTAAATAAATAATATATTATTAATTTATATAATTTGACATAATTTAACTAAGTATATAAACTTTGTATCACTTTTATTATTTAGTTAATGTATTATATATTTAACTATATAATAAATCCAATTATATATAAATGTAATAATATTTACAAACTTACTAAAACTATAGTTTAATAATTAAAATCATAATTATTATTAAAAATACAAAATACCGAATTATTTATTATTTTTATGCAAAATTTGTATTTATTAATTAAATAAAACAAAAATAAAAAAAATAAAAATAAAATATTATTGACAAATATTCTTGGAAAAACATTAAATAAATTTGTTTATTTACATAAAAAAAATCCTTAAAATAAATAAAAAATAAATAAATAAATAAATAAATTACTTTTTAATTAAAAATTTTAATGGAAAAACTACTTTTATTATTTTATTTTGTGCATTATCCCATGACCTAACATTTAATACTTTTTAATTTTAAAATCCCATTAAGAATTAAATATTTCTTTTTCTTTTAATTATTTTATTCTTTTTACCTAATTTTTTCAAGTATAAATACCCCTCATTTCTCATTCAAACTCACACCAAAATTTCTCTCATTCTCTCTTTGAAGAATTATTACTAGTAAGTATTCTTTTCTTACTTTTTATTTTTTTTACTTTTTACTTTTTACTTTTTACTTCGTTATTATTTTTACCGAAATATGTAAATAATGTTATAAATTATATGCAATTAAAAATAAAATAAATAACATGTATACACTATTACTATTACTAGCACCTATAACCTACTATTTATATTGTAACATAAAAACATTTTGGGATATGTATTAGAGATGTATAAATCTTCGAACTTTCTTGACGAATGGTTTCTATGAGATTCTAGGCAGAGGGTTTGGATTTCCGATTTAAAGGGTCCTATGACTCAAGCCCCTAGATCTAAATTAGCCATTCGAAGGGAAAGGGATGATTGGAAGCTTATCTAATACGGCAAGTATCCTAAAATGGAAAACATTGATAAAAGTAGAAACTCTCTAGTCATAGAAACTTAGTAAAATAAGAAAACTTTCTAAAAATGAAAACTTTATAAAAATAGTAACTTACTAGGAATAGAAACTTAGTAAAACAAACTATACTTAAACACATACTTAAACTTAAACATGGACAAAACACTTAACTACTCTTAAATGTCAATAGGTTGACTTTCCTGCTCACTCGTTCAACTCTTTATTCCGAGGAATAACTCTCTCTCTACTTACTAAGGTGAATTCATAGCCCCTCTTTAATTGCTAGCAAACTTACTTACTTTTACTTGGGGTGAGACACATGCTGTTTTTACTTTTTACAACTTAGACACAAGTACCAAACTACTAAACTGTGATATGTTGGGCTATGACCAGCAAGTCCCCAACCGACAAGTATGAACGATAACTTGTCACGGGGCAAACTTGAAAGTCTAGTCTAAATATCAGTACCAACTATTAAAACTATGCTATACCCGGCTATGTCCGACTAAGTCCTTACAGTGATATTTTTAATTGCTGCTGCATGCTTAATTATTGGGGGTAGGCCTATCGGGAGTAACGTCCCCGATACATTTGACCAAGTCATTGTATTACTTAATAATGAAATTAAACCGACAAGGACAGACACAACTTGTCATGGGGCAAACTTGAACGTTTAGTCTAAATATCACGCATTGGCATAACTTTTTGATCCTGTGGGAGATCAACTTTACAAACTAAATCTTGTGGTCTAAAACAACGACAAACTTTTTGTTAAACCTATGAACTTCACTCAACCTTTTTGGTTGACACTTTAGCATGTTTTGTCTCAGGTGCTGTTTGATTCAAGCTCTTATACTTACTGCTTATGTGATGCTACTTGGACATAGGATCAAGAGATATCGCATTTATTAATTCTGCATGTGAACATTTACGATATTGTTATTCCTGTCATTGTAACGACATTTCATTTTCCGCTGCGTACTCATTAAAGTAAAATTCATCATTTAGTATTGTTCTCGTTTATTATAATATGTTGGTATGTTTTGATAATAGTGACGTTCCTTCCAGACCCTATTGGGAGGACGTTACAAGAATAAACATGCTTTCAAGTGTTAACCAAAAGGTTGGTGAGTTCATTAGTTTATCATAAACATTCATTTCCATCATTTTAATAGACCACAAGATTTTCATTTCTCATAGATATACGTCCCATGCATATAGACAAAAATCATTCATATGGATTGAACACCTGGTAACCGACATTAACAAGATGCATATAAGAATATTCCCTATCATTCTGGGAAATCCTTCGGACATGATAAAAACAAATTCGAAGTAATAAAGCATCCGGTACTTTGGATGGGGTTCGTTAGGCCCAATAGATCTATCTTTAGGATTCGCGTCAATTAGGCGTGCACTAATTCTCAAAATTAGTGATGTTCCCTAATTCTTAGGCTACCAAATAAAAAGGGGCATATTCGGCTTCGATCATTCAACCATATAATGTAGTTTCAATTACTTGTGTCTATTTCGTAAAACATTTATAAAAAATTGCGCATGTATTCTCAGCCCAAAAATATAAAGGGTAAAAAGGCAAATGAAACTCACCATACTGTATTTTGTAGTAAAAATACATATGACGTCATTTAACAAGTGTAGAGTTGACCTCGGATTCACGAACCTATATCATTTATATATCTATTAACACATATATTTGTAATTAAAACAAATTTGTATATTATTAGTGATATAATTGTTATTCTAATAAATTTTATGTTTCATTAATAACTAATTTAAATATTTGTACTTTAAATAATTAATATTTATTGTAATACAGATATGTTATATGTATTAACTATAGTGTTATATAACTAAAAATCATTTGATAAAATAATATCAATAATAATAAATAAAAAAGTCGTATTATTTTACAATAATAATATTAGTAAATATACCTAATAATGATGATAATACTAATTATGATACTAATATTAATGTTTATAATTTTTAATAATATTGATAATAATAATAATTAAAATAATAATAATAGTAAATAAAAAAATATGATACTTTGGATAATTTTAAATAATAATAAGGATAGTTTTAATATCAATACTTATATGACATTCATAATAATAATTCTATATTTATTAATAATGATAATAATACTGATAATCATAATGATAATAATTATAATAATAATACTGATAATAATAATAATAATAATAATTATTATTATAATAATAATAATAATAATAATAATAATAATAATAATAATAATAATAATAATAATAATAATAATAATAATAATAATAATAATAATAATAATAAAAATAAAAGTGTACAACCTTTGGAGAAAGGAGCTCTAAAATAAAACACCACTGCCCGGACTCAAACTTGCGACTTCTCGATTAATCACAAACACCCCTAACCACTCTTCTGTGATTTCATTTATGTTGTTAATACCCAAACTAATTCTATTAAACTGTTTTCTTTTTCCTAATCATCATCATATGTACATCATCACTCATAAATTATCATCGTTTTCATCATCTATATTCGTCACCATCATCTTCATGATACATTATCATCTTCTTTCTCATCATAATTAACATCACGACATCATCATTATTAACTTCATAACCCTCATCAACTTCGATCCTTTCATCATGATCATAACTAAATCATTATCAATATCGTTACTCATCTATCATCACCATCTATGTAAACTAAATAAAAATTGAGTTTTTGGCCCAAAAGGAAACTGAAACATAGCGACCTTCAACAATATAAGTCCACGGCCCAAAGTAAAGGGAGGTCACGGTTCAAAAGAAAAACAATTCTGTGGTTTGATCTGGACATTTTTGGATAGAGACACAACATATATACGCATGCTTGTCCCTTCTAAACTTTCTCAAAAAAATAATATACTCGTAATATAATAGGACCAATTGTCTTGGTCGGCCATGAGTTATACATTTTAATATGTTATACTATACATATAATCATCAATTGACTTAATAATAATCTTGATGAACTCGATGACTCGAATGCAATGTCTTTTGAAATATGTCATGAATGACTCCAAGTAATATCTCTAATATGAGTAAATGCACAGCGTAAGATTTCTTTCATACCTGAGAATAAACATGCTTTCAAGTATCAACCAAAAGGTTGGTGAGTTCATTAGTTTATCATAAACATTCATTTCTATCATTTTAATAGACCACAAGATTTTCATTTCTCATAGATATACGTCCCATGCATAGAGACAAAAATCATTCATATGGATTGAATACCTGGTAACCGACATTAACAAGATGCATATAAGAATATCCCCTATCATTCCGGGAAATCCTTCGGACATGATAAAAACGAATTCGAAGTACTGAAGCATCCGGTACTTTGGATGGGGTTCGTTAGGCCCAATAGATCTATCTTTAGGATTCGCGTCAATTAGGCGTGCACTAATTCTCAAAATTAGTGATGTTCTCTAATTCTTAGGCTACTAAGTAAAAAGGGGCATATTCGGCTTCAATCATTCAACCATATAATGTAGTTTCAATTACTTGTGTCTATTTCGTAAAACATTTATAAAAAATTGCGCATGTATTCTCAACCCAAAAATATAAAGGGTAAAAAGGCAAATGAAACTCACCATACTGTATTTTGTAGTAAAAATACATATGACGTCATTTAACAAGTGTAGGGTTGACCTCGGATTCACGAACCTATATCATTTATATATCTATTAACACATATATTTGTAATCGAACAAATTTGTATATTATTAGTGATATAATTGTTATTCTAATAAATTTTATGTTTCATTAATAACTAATTTAAATATTTGTACTTTAAATAATTAATATTTATTGTAATACAGATATGTTATATGTATTAACTATAGTGTTATATAACTAAAAATCATTTGATAAAATAATATCAATAATAATAAATAAAAAAGTCGTATTATTTTACAATAATAATATTAGTAAATATACCTAATAATGATGATAATACTAATTATGATACTAATATTAATGTTTATAATTTTTAATAATATTGATAATAATAATAATAATAATTAAAATAATAATAATAGTAAATAAAAAAAATATGATACTTTGGATAATTTTTAATAATAATAAGGATAGTTTTAATATCAATACTTATATGACATTCATAATAATAATTCTATATTTATTAATAATGAAAATATTACTGATAATCATAATAATAATAATAATAATAATAATAATAATAATTATTATTATTATTATTATTATAATTATAATTATAATAAAAATAAAAGTATACAACCTTTGGAGAAAGGAGCTCTAAAATAAAACACCACTGCCTGGACTCGAACTTGCAATTTCTCGATTAATCACAAACACCCCTAACCACTCTTCTGTGATTTCATTTCTGTTGTTAATACCCAAACTAATTCTATTAAACTGTTTTCTATTTCCTAATCATCATCATATGTACATCATCACTCATAAATTATCATCGTTTTCATCATCTATATTCGTCACCATCATCTTCATGATACATTATCATCTTCTTTCTCATCATAATTAACATCACGGCATCATCATTCTTAACTTCATAACCCTCATCATCTTCGATCCTTTTATTATGATCATAACTAAATCATTATCAATATCGTTACTCATCTATCATCACCATATATGTAAACTAAATAAAAATTGAATTTTTGGCCCAAAAGGAAACTGAAACATAGCGGCCTTCAACAATATAAGTCCACGACCCAAAGTAAAGGAAGGTCACGGTTCAAAAGAAAAACAATTCTGTGGTTTGATCTGGACATTTTCGGATAGAGACACAACATATATACGCATGCTTGTCCCTTCTAAACTTTCTCAAAAAAATAATATACTCGTAATATAATAGGACCAATTGTCTTGGTCGGCCATGAGTTTATATCTTGTCCCACACCACCTCAATCATAATAAAAAAAAAACGTCCCTCCTCATTGTCGGTCATCAAGTTTGTGAATTGAAATCAAGCCTGCAGATACCCTTAACTTGTCCCACCCTTTTCTAAAAAAAAAAATGAAACGTGTGAAACCCCCAAAAACACTTGTCGGCCATTTATCCTTTATTAAATCCCACTTGTAAACTTTTACAGAATGCTTGCACTATATTTCCCTTTATAACCATCTTGTCATTCATTAATATATACTATGTATATGTTATTATTATGTGTTTCTATTACGTACCAGAAACAAGAAAAATGAATTAATAGGAGATGTGATGTTGGTGGTTCGTGTTTATAGTTCAAGAAAAGAGAAAAGAGAGATATGAGAAGGTGGTTCACGATGGCTCGAATGAACACGAAGAAGCTGGTTGATGATGAGTTTGTTTCATCGAGCAAGAACACGAAAATAAAAAATGGGTTTGTTTTGGTCGTGATGGTGGCGATGGGTTTCATGGGTTGAAGTAAGGTGAAGGTTGGCGGATGGGGTGGTTTCACTATCGGGTTTAGGTGATAGTTCAAGGTGGTGGAGTGGTGACTAGTAGAAGTTGCAGTAGTAATTACAAGTGGGTTCACTTGACTTTGTTCGAACCTAAACTCAAAAGTGAGTAGTAACAAACATAGTTTGGGTGGTGATCGATTGTGCGAAGAAAAGAAGAAAAGAATATTAAGAAAGATATGAACAAAATTTAGGTTGGTGGTTTTGTGTTATTTTAAGATTTTGTTCTCTTTGAATATATAAGTGTATATGTAACTATATAGATAGATGGCCAGAGAGTAAATATCACATTCAGTGATGTACAGTGTCGACAGAGATATATGATCCAGGGAGAAGAAAACAAAAATATAGAAATCAGAAAGTGAAGTGTATCAGATTCATACGATATATACAGCACAAGATTCGTTCATAATTTGATGTGTGAGGTCGACTTGTAATATATTATTGTTTGTGAAGTGTATCAGATTAACACACAACTGTTCGTGAATCATCGGGACTGGTCGAAGTTAAATGAATGCAAGAAAATATTTCAAAAATTTTGAGACTCAATATTACAGACTTTGCTTATCGTGTCGGAATCATATAAAGATTAAGTTTAAATTTGTTCGGAAATTTCCAGGTCGTCACAGCAACGGCGATGATAAACGCTAGGTTGACCTCACGAGCTATACCCCCGAACAATACCCATAACCTCCATAGCTATAACCCATAATTTCCTTAGCACTTATCCCTCTCGAGGATCCGTTCTGAAATAACTCGCTCATACCCTCGTCGTAGTATTTTATGTATAATACTAATATTACTAATACTAATAATAATAATAACGATAATAATAAGATTAATAATATATTAATCTTAATAATATTAATAATATTAATTAAATTAAATAATATACGGAGCATATGAGGGAATGATACGAATTCGGAGAGCAGATTGATCGAGCTTTTATAGACGGATTCAGGCACCGACCCCCATGCGATCGCATGGGGTCTAAGGCATTTAGCCATGTGATCGCATGGGATAATTTGCCAGCTCATTTTGCTCAATCATTCAGGGCGGCTAACGATTAATAATAAATAAATATATATATAATAAATCTTTATAATTAAATAAATATTATATTATATTCTCGTGCAAAGTTAACTTGTAAAATTAGTTTCGATGACTTGTACATTTATGCTCGACTTATGTCTCAGTTCTGGTTTCTCGAACGTCCTTTCGTACGCTTAGAAAACTTATACTTTACGTTTCGTGACTCGTACCCTTGTTAAAATATAAACTAAAATCATTGATAAACAATATTATACGAAGTGTAAATTATACATTTGAGTGTTTTGGTCATTTCCTTCTATAAATCAACTTCTCGTTGTTTATTAAAATATATTTAATAATATATATAATATATTACTTAAATCAAAACATTTTATAACTATATTAATATTACATTGTAAAATATATATATATATATATATATATATATATATATATATATATATATATATATATATATATATATATATATATGTTAGGAATATAATTTATATATATAATTGAAATATTTACTTAATATAATATTTAGTTTTTCAAAACCAATTATGTTTCAAAGTCTGTTTTATATAAGTTAACTCGTTTAAATAGTAAAAGTTATTATATCAAATAGTGTTTTTAATAATATGAAAACTGAATAATTAAATTACCAAGGGACACGAGGCAGTCACTGCAAAGTATGCTTTTGAAAATTAAACGGGATCTCCACTAACCTTTGTCTAATCCTCAATAATTGACACATTTGTTCTTACTTGTAAATCACCTTACCAAATATTCTGAATAACGTTAAAAAGAACAGATTTCTCAAATCAACGTGGACCTCACAACAAAGACTTATAATAATATCACAATGTAACAGATAATTCAATCATTTGATAATATCTTCTAATTCCGTCGATAAATATATCAACATATACTGAATCAAATACGTTCATGTAAAGTATTATACATCTAATACTTTGTTAACGTTTTCAAGTTATAACATATATACATATATATACACATATACTCTTATCTATTTATATAATGGTTCGTGAATCGTCAGAATTTGGTCGAGGTTAAATGAATGTATGAACACAGTTTAAAATTTTTGAGATTTAACTTAACAAACTTTGCTTATCGTGTCGAAATCATATAAAGATTAAGTTTAAATTTGGTCAGAAATTTCCGGGTCATCACAGTACCTACCGGTTAAAGAAATTTCGTCCCGAAATTTGATCGAGGTCGTCATGGTTAACAATAAAAATGTTTTTATGACGAGTATGAGTGGATAAATCGAGTTTTATCATCATTGAGTAATATGGATAAAACAATTCGATTACGCGAAGAGCATAAGTGAAGCTATTACAAAAGAGTGAAATGAATAAATGCAGGTTTGTCTTAACCGGTGATGTAGTCACGGTTGATTTCCAGAAATCAAGGAATTTAGAGGAAATCTTTGTAATAAGATTTGGTTCTTCGATAATTAAGGAAATTAGGATCCTCTTTGGTTAAATGCGATAATCTGTTTCGATTGCTCTGTCGGATATTTCACTATAAATCCACTCCCTTTCGTTTCCTTATTTCCACATCTCACACCTTCTATTCTTTCTCCTTCAATTCATACTTTAAAGTATTCGTCAATATGCTCCATCCAGTTCTGATTCTTGATCTTATTCTGACTATCACAACAATCATCCTTCTATTCCAACTCTCACCAGAGGAATCTGTTTACTTCTACTTCGCTCTTGGAGTAGTGGTTTTCATAATCCTTTCTTGCATCTGTCTTTCTATAATTATTGACATCTACAGTTAATGATCTCTTTTATTTGCTGCGATTTATACTCCTCTTTATATTTCGAAGCTTTGTGTTTGTTTACTCTCCTCGCCTTTAAGTACAGCAAGTAATGATCTAGAATTCGTAGGTATGGAGTTTCGAATGAACATGACTAACGTTCTGAGAGAGAAATTGTAATAGCATGATCTTGATTGGTTAAATTACCAGAAGTCACGGTAAAGACCGAATCATCAAGAAAATATTTTCTTGATATTTTTAGAGGTTAAATAGAATGAAAGAGTTATGTAACATGGCACATGATGGCGTTATGGTCTGTGACTCATCACGTTCCATTAGAAACTCAGCATGACTTACTATAATATAATCACGTTGATCAAGTGTCATTATATTATATCAACTCATGCTTCAGTTCCTAACACTACTTCAAAATATTCATAACTTAAACTCGAAGGTTTACAGAATATATAAACTAAACAGTTTCCTTTATGATGTAACACTGATAGTGCGAAGAGATAAATGATTTTAGATAAGAATAGTTATAAAAATATTTTCAGAAATATCGAGGATATTTATAATGAAAGATACGATGATATCTTAGAGTTTCTAATATCGATGGATGATGAAGAAGATTTGTTCATAAGGGTTTAGAGTCATGAGCAATGTATTCATTAATGACTTCAGCAGATACTGAATCATTTGGATTCTTTGAAGGTGGGTTTAGTCTTTATGATTTGTCCACAGTCTCCTTCATGGTTTGCTCAATCCGTTTTCTAGTTCCAAACCTCCTCTTTTTCTGAGCTTTGCCAACACACTATTCTTTATCACCAAACTTTTGGTTGTTAAGGTCGTTTACAGTTTTTGCTACTTCATTCAGGTTTTTCAAAATTTAGAGTATTGTTTTGTAGACTGATTGCTTTTCATAATTTCAGAATGGAAGATCATAATTCTAAGAGATAACTGTTATATGTATACATATAACTGTTGATGTAGAAACGTTGCGAGATTCAAAATACTGATTACTAATTTCCAGTAATTGATATGGCAATTCTCGTAATAAGATGTGGATGAGTATACGATAGTGTTTTAATGAACAAATATAATGTTTTTTTTTCTGGAGAGATTTAAATCAAAGATCAATGAAGTTGTTGGTAAGTTTACTACTAATGTGGTGGGATACAAATGGTTCCCCAGTAACAATGATGGAAAGGGTAATCGTATATATCAAGGTTATGATAAGGTTAGTTCGAATGAAAAATCAAAATCGGCTTGCTGGGGCTGTGACAAAATTTGCTATTTTGAAAAGGGATCGCAAAGTTATTTTTGGTAATAAATACCAAAGGATCTGACGCGGATACGTTTTAAACTTTTACTTAGGTTCTAAGAGTTTTCCAGGTGCATGAATAAATATATTCTTCGTATGTATCGTGTGATTGGTTCATTCTCTCGATTGTTTCCTAGTTGAGGTGTTTTCAAGAATTTTGAAGGGTTAAATGCAGATTGTCATCGTCAATATCCAAATGATGAAATCACCGTGAGTTTTGAATGATGTTAATATCTTTCTGGGTCTTATGAATAAATGTGATGTTCTAGCACAGTTTTGAATTCAAAGTATGGCTTGAAAGATGTAAGAATCTAAGAGTGATATTTTCTGTTAGATCTTGACTTAGATTTTGATGTGTCAAGATCAAAATATATAGTCAAATTTGGATGCGAATGGTGGTTTTGATTTCTATGAAAGAATGTATATTGCTGTGAAAGTAGTGAGTATAGTTGATGATTTGCTAAATCAGAATCGAAGAATGTAACATATTAATTGTGAATTTATCTCTCGGGTATTACCTACCAGTTAAAAGTTTTACAAGTAATATTTTGTACAAATGAATTTTATTACAGTCTTTATGAAAATATATATATGTATATTTTCTTCAGATGTAATATGGATTTAATGAGTTAATATTAAATTAAACTCATTTGGTTGCAACTAGAATTAAATAATTCCTAAAACTTTAGGAATTACATAGTCTTTGCTGAGTAATTCTTCAACGTAAATGAAATTTTGAATCAATACTTCGTTATTTGTCGATGAATGAGGTTGGTGTTCGTATAATTCTTGTGAACTTCGCAAAACACGAATGATGATTTCTGTAAATTTTCGAGTATATCGAAAATGAAAGTGTAAAATCAAACAGGTACTCGAACATTACACTTGGTTTATTATGAAATGGAATCTATTGAGTTAAAGCAGAGATTATAGTTAACGGTTGTTAAGTTATTAACGAAGGATGTACATCATAGCATATTAGTAACATGAATTAACTGAGTAGTATCTATCAGTTAAGATTCACACTTAATAGCTTAGTACGAAAAGATTTATTATGGTTTCAAAATTTATATATATAAGATATACATATAAATTCTTCTGAGAGAATGAGTTAATACTTCATAACTCATTGATACAATATGCTCATTGTTGATTTGTGATGATGTCTGTGATTATGGAACTGGCGGAACTTGTGATGTTGTAGGTGCTGTTGATGCTGGTGATACTGACGGTACTGCTGGTGTTGGTGATGCTGAAAGTACTACTGGTGCTGCTTGTATAAGAATTCTATTTTGTAACACACGCACCATTCCTGTCAGGGATTCTATTCTCCCCTCTATCTTCTTTATCCATCCACTCATCTTGATTTACGGTTTTGATTAGAATAAATAATCTCTAAAATCTTTAGAAACTACATATTCTCTGTCGAATATTTCTTCAATGAAGTTATGAATCAATAATTCATCGTTTGTTGTTATTGGCACTCCTTGGTATCTATGGTGCTTATGACGTTGATACTCGTGGGACAATTTATGATGTGGATGTTGTGGTTAGTGGTGGTAATGGTACCGTTGATGTTGATGATGGTGGTATCGTTGATGCCAGTGATGCTGCTGGTGCTTGTGGTATTGAGGATTGCGATGTGGATGTTGTTGGTGGTACTGGTGTTGTTGATGGTGCTTGTAATCTTTGCACCATATTCTACAAAGTCACTACTCGAGCGCGAAGCTCGTTGACTTCTTCTATTACACCGGGGTGATTGTCAATTCGAACGAGCAGATGAATAAGATCAAGAATTTGAGATAGTATATAATCGTGACGAGATACTCTGGAAATGAGAGAGAAAATGGTGTTTCGGACAGGTTCGCCGGTAAGTGCTTCAGGTTCTTCTTCAAGAGGGAAATGTGGTAGATGGAAAGGATCACCTTCTTCTTGTCTCCAATGATTAAGTAGGCTACGAACCCATCCCCAATTCATCCAGAATAGATGATGGCTAATTGGTTGATCCATTCCAGTCACACTTTCGGAGCTCGAGTGGAACTCCATATCAGAATCCGAAGGACTTGAACTAGTGGAGAGTTCCATTTTCATTTTGTACGATTGAATAAAAGATTTTTCGATATGAAATGATTTTCGGGTATCGGATGATATAATAATTGCATAGAATATCTATATATATAGAACAAAAGATTTCGTAGATTATGGAGGAATTTACGGAATATGTCAGGCAAAGTTTACAGTAACAGATACGCTAAGATATGAATTAGCAGATACGCTTAAGATATGAATTTTATCTATACACTATTCATGCAATCAATGCAGTAAGATGTGTCTAGACTAAGAATGGTAAGCAGGTAATTTCTGATAAGAAATGATAAGCAAAACCTTTTGACATGCAGCTAAGGTCGAATTCCAGACTCACTAATGCATCTTAATATCTATCAATTAGACACACTAATGAAAGACCTGGTTCGCTAAGAGCACTGCTCTGATTCCAACTGAAAGGACCCGTTCATATCGATTATAAACGATTCATAATAGTTGATTACATTGCGAGGTTCTGACCTCTATATGATACATTTTACAAACATTGCATTCGTTTTTGAAAGACAAACTTTCATTACATCTAAAGTTGACACGCATGCATACTATTTCATAATATATTCAAACGATAAATGACTTAATAATAATAATCTTGTTGAACTCAACGACTCGAATGAAACGTCTTTTGAAATATGCTATGAATGACTCCAGGTAATATCTTTAAAATGAGCAAATGTACAGCGGAAGATTTCTTTAATACCTGAGAATAAACATGCTTAAAAGTGTCAACCAAAAGGTTGGTGAGTTCATTAGTTTATCATAATCAATCATTTCCAATAATATAATAGACCACAAGATTCTCATATTTCAAAAATAATATGTGCAGGTCTGCTCACTGCTGTAAAAATCATTCATACGAAATTAACACCTAGTAATCGACATTAACAAAATGCATATAGAATATCCCCCGTATACCGCAATCGCAAATATGCTCACAGCATACAAACAGGCCACTCTTTTAAATATGACGGTTGTGTACACCTCACAAACAGGTCAAATCTTTTAAAGCTGGAGGTTGTATACTAAAATTGAAGTACTAAAGCAGTTCAAATTTTCTGACTGGGGCTTGTCAAGGCACATAGATCTATCTTTAGGATTCACGTCAATTATGGTTTCTGTTCCCTAATTCTTAGATTACCAGACTATAAAGGGGAGATATCTGGTGTATTCGTAACTCAATCGTAGAATGTTTTTAAGTACTTGTGTCTATTTCATTAAATATTTATAAAAGTAGCGCATGTATTCTCAGTCCCAAAAATATATATTGAAAAAGCATTTAAAAAGGGCGTAATGAAACTCACAATACTATATTTCTTAGTAAATATGCATATGACGGCACTGAAGAAGTGCAAAGTTGGCATCGGATTCACGAACCTATATTAAGTATATATATATATATATATATATATATATATATATATATATATATATATATATATATATATATATATATATATATATATATAATGGTCAATATCTGTCTAACAATTAAGGTCGAGTCATAATGTACCACAATCCTAATGCTCGAGATCGATATGCAAAAGTCAACAAAAGTTAGTTTGACCCAAAATGACTTTCAAAATCTATACATGTTTATTATATAACATAAATATAGTCATTTTATATATTTAAATATATTTATCAGATTTTATTAAAGTAAATAATACAAGTCATATATTAATAAATAAAAATTTATAATAAAATTTATATATGATAAAAATATACTTTTATATATCTCGAGTAATAAAATTTATATAGTTCACTCCAAAATCATAAAAATATAGTGGTATGTATTATTAACGTAATTATATTACGTGTAGTAAAAATATCTTTGTATCACATATTTTTTTGATAAAATAATAATAATAATAATAATAATAATAATAATAATAATAATAATAATAATAATAATAATAATAATAATAATAAGTAAAAGTTGTATAATTTTTTAATAATGATAATGATAATAATAATAATGATAATGTTATTAAAAGTATTTTAATATAAATAATAATGGTAATAATAATGATGATATTAATAATACTAATAAAATTGAAAGTAACGATAATTTTAAATAAAACGATAATTTTAAATTCTATACTTTTTAATGATAATATATTATAATAAAAATGATAATTTTTAATAATAATAATAATTTTTAATAGAATGATAGTTTTAATAACAATGATAAATTTTAACTGATAATTGATAGTATCGATACTTTAATATTAGTAAAAAATAATAATATAATTTATCTTAATAATAATATTTACTGTATATAATAATTATCATAATAAGAATAGTAATAATAATATGTTATAAAATAATTCTATCAAAAATGATAATTTTTAATAATAATAATCCTAATATGATAATAATGATAATATTTTATAATAAAAATGATATTTCTATTAGAAATGATAATTTTAATAAAAGTGTTAATTTTAATATTAATGATACTTTTAATAATAATAATGATAAAAATAATAAAATGATAGTTTTTATAAAAATGTTAATTTTTAATAATAACGATAATTTCAGTCATAATATCAATGTTGATAATAATAATAATAATAATAATAATAATAATAATAATAATAATAATAATAATAATAACCTTTAGTGATAATAACAATAGTATTAATAATAACAATAACAATTTTAATGATAATACTTATATTGATAACGATAATAATAATAATAATAATAATAATTAGATAATAATAATAATGATAACTATAATGACGATAGTAGTAGTAGTAATAATAATAATAATAATAATAATAATAATAATAATAATAATAATAATAATAATAATAATAATAATAATAATAATAATAATAATAATAATAATAATAATAATAATAATAATAATAGAATTAATAATAAATCAGTTGACCATATCTTTTAATTCGTTCATCGAAACCACACGATTTTAAATGATAAGTTATTAAATTTTCGCCAGCTTTTGAACGACATGCATATCATATACCTTATCTCAATAGCATATATCAAATTTGTAATTTATCATAAATTATATAACGATGAAATTAAGTATACAAGCATGCATAATCATATGTACTCGAGCACTAGTCAGGGATACACTATCAATATTTTAAAAGACAAGATATGAATGCTCACGTATCAATATTGAGGTTCAATATTGCAGGAAAGTACGTAGTCGCAACGGCGATAATAAACGCTAGGTTGACCTCACGAACTATACCCCCGAACAATACCTATAACCTCCATAGCTATAACTCGCTCATACATTCGTCGTAGTATTTTATGTATAATACTAATATTACTAATACTAATAATAATAATAATAACGATAATAATAAGATTAATAATAATATTAATCTTAATAATATTAATAATATTAATTAATTTAAATAATATACGGAGCATATGAACGAATGAAATGAATTCGGAGAGCAGATTGATCGAGCTTTTATAGATGGATTCAGCCACCGACCCTCATGCGATCGCATGGGGTCTAAGGAATTTAGCCATACGATGGCATGGGATAATTTGCCATCTCATTTTGCTCAATCATTCAGGGCGGCTAACGATTAATAATAAATAAATATATATATAATAAATCTTTATAATTAAATAAATATTATATTATATTCTCGTGCAAAGTTAACTTGTAAAATTAGTTTCGATGACTTTACATTTACGCTCAACTTATGTCTCAGTTCCGGTTTCTCGAACGTCCTTTTGTACGCTTAGAAAACTTATACTTTACGTTTCGTGACTCGTACCCTTGTTAAAATATAGACTAAAATCATTGATAAACAATATTACACGAAGTGTAACTTATACATTTAAGTGTTTTGGTCATTTGCTTTTATAAATCAACTTCTCGTTGTTTATTAAAATATATTTAATAATATATATAAAATATTACTTAAATCAAAATGTTTTATAGCTATATTAATATTACATTGTAAAATATATATATATATATATATATATATATATATATATATATATATATATATATATATATACATACATATATATATATATATATCTTTATTTTAGGAATATAATTTATATATATAATTGAAATATTTACTTAATATAATATTTAGTTTTTCAAAACCAATTATATTTCAAAGTCTGTTTTATATAAGTTAACTCGTTTAAATAATAAATGTTATTATATCAAATAATGTTTTTAATAATATGTAAATTGAATAATTAAATTACCAAGGGACACGAGGCAGTCACTGCAAAGTATGCTTTTGAAAATTAAACGGGAATCTCCACTAACCTTTGTCTAATCCTCAATAATTGACACATTTGTTCTTACTTGTAAATCACCTTACCAAATATTCCGAATATCGTTAAAAAGAATAGATTTCTCAAATCAACGTGGACCTCACCACAAAGACTTATAATAATATCACAATGTAACAGATATTTCAATCATTTGATAATATCTTCTAATTCCGTCGATAAATATATCAACATATACTGAAACAAATAAGTTCATGTAAAGTATTATACATCTAATACTTTGTTAACGTTTTCAAGTTATAACATATATACATATATATATATACATATATACTCATATCTATTTATGTAATGGTTCGTGAATCGTCGGAATTTGGTCGAGGTTAAATGAATGTATGAACATAGTTTAAAATTTTTGAGATTTAACTTAACAAACTTTGCTTATCGTGTCAAAATCATATAAAAATTAAGTTTAAATTTGTTCAGAAATTTCCGGGTCGTCACATAGCATAGCATGGTATATATATTACACATAGCATAATGTGAAAACATAAGTGAGAGTAGCATGCAAAATCTAATATACATTAGATCAATTGTCAAGCAAACAATCATATTTATAAGCTTAGATGCTAGAACATGAAAGTAAGTTCAAACAAGCATGTTAAAACACAAGCATAACATAGTATGGCAAACAAGTAAGAGCATCACACGTAATCATATCATGCAACACTATAGATACTATCATAGTAGTTTCAACAATCATGTAAAGATACAAGCATGGCATACATATGGCACATATCATTAGCATATCATGTTAAGCATATTGCACATAATATAAGCATAGCATATTGAATACATATTGTAAGAATACAAGTAAGAGTGGCATGTTGAAGCTAATATACGTAATCATGCATAACGATCTAATTTGCATATAAGTTTAAAACATGCATGAGGCACCTCTATTCAACATAATGAGCATACTAGTCGAAGCATATCCAGTGATAGTGCTTAATAACATAGATATGATAAGTCTAAATGTTATCATTGAAAAATCATACACTAAGTTTCAGGTTATTCAACTAGAGCATATCTCTTTGTATACTTAGTGATGAATATATGTATAACCTAAAAATATAGAGCATGTTAATATTTCACTTATCATGTAATGATTAAAGCTAAATCGGTGTTCAAATAATCACTTATTAGGTTGACTAGTCCAATTTTAGCAAGAGGATGCACACATATATGAGTTTTGGAAGAAGTGGTACCTTAATCGAGGAAAGTTTGTTTCATCATTAAGCCTTGAGCACATAATCTTTCAATTGCTATAAACTCAACTTTGGTAGTAGAGAGAGCTACAAGTGTTTGTTCCTTTGAGAGCCAAGAAGTTACGCATAAACCAACTAATGCACATACACCACTCTTCTAAATAGTAGCTATCCATCATTATTCGAATCTCCAAGGCACATGATATTCATGATGCATAGAACCCTTTAGATTTCTCTAAAGATCCTTTTAATGGCTCAAAAGTGTGACATATCGGGACTTTCCTTTGCATGGGTGATAAGCATAACAATGCGTTGAAGTCTCACATGTATTGTTAGAAATATTCGCATGCATAGGATTCAAGAATAATATTCATCATAGTAATCACATGTCACATCAAAATAAGCAATCATGCATAGTAAGCTCAATTAAAATTCATACTACAAGTGAGTAGCAATCATGCATAACAAGTAATCATGATAGTCAAATACAGGCATGTTCCATAGTATGAATATTGATGAGAAAATGCATAAACTAAATAACTAGATCAAGTAGGTATTTGACTTGTAAATTACGATCAACATGATATATGTTGAGTAACTACTTATTTAGTCATTTATTCAAATATAGCTCAAGATTGCACTTAAATGATATAGCGTAACAAGCAATCACATAACTCATGGTAAGCTAGCTAATATCAAAGTATTATTTAGCACTCAACAAATATGATTTAAGAGAATTATCATCATGTAGAGATATTGTAAGACCTAAATATTTATTGTATATAATGTATTTATGGTGTACAATGCGTGTATGAAGTTTACGTGTTGCTTGCTCGAACGCCAAAGGAAACTAGACGTTGTCTGAAGTGACAAGGTGTGTACGTATCCTTTCAACTCCAAATAAAGTTTGTGTTGATGTTCCAAAGCCTTACCATTGGAAAGGAAAACTTATCACATTTCCAACGATATTTGATTCATCGCAACGGAGCTACGGTCAAAAAGTTATGGCCAAAACAAGAAACTGAAAACTGACCTGAAGGTTGGAGCGGCGCTCCACCTTTCGACGTGGCGTGCCGAACCCGTCTGATGCAATTTTCAGCCTTTTTAAAAGGTCTAAATGAGGGGTACTTTGGTCTTTTCACTTGGGGTCGGTTTGGGGTCATCAAAACTGATCCATTGATCAGTTTGGATCACATCTCACTCATCGAACACTCCCATCCTCAAACCCTAGAGAGAGATTGAGTTCTAGTGAGAGAGAACTCCATTTGGAGAAGAAGGAGGTTGTTTCGGGTCAAACCTCAAGCATTAAAGTTGTTCTACTCGTCAACGGCATCATTTTGGCGGTATTGGTAAGTTCTAACTCCGAATTTCATTGTTGATTTTGCTATTCAAAGTTAGGGTTTGAACTTGATTTGTTGATAAACCCATTTAGACTCATGAAGTGGGTTTAGTGATGCCAGTAATCGGGTTTATTGTTAGTGTTGGTGGATTTTGGGTTGGTGAACAAATTGGTCTTGATTAGGACTTGTAATTGGGTTTAATCACTAGGTTTAGTGATTATGGAAGTGTTGGAACACTTTTAGGTGTGTTAGTTGACTAATTTTGACTTTGGGTCAAAATTAGGGTTTGGTGATGATTATGACCCAATTGTCGAATTAATAAGGTTTATAAACTTAAAATGGATTAGGTTGAAGCATAGAACCTAGTTAAATATGTTTTGGTGTCAAAACTTGCTAATGGCGTGATATTGACTTCTTATGGGTCAAATTAGGGTTTAAGTGTCATTTTAGGCAAGATAGGTATTTAACACCTATGATGGGTTTTAATTGGCGTATTAAGACCATTCTCATTTGTGTTAGTGATTATTGGTTAATTTTGGGCGCGGTTTGTACTTGGAAGTGCATTTGGGTCAAATTTGCACTAAGTGTCAAATTGGGTTGGTTTGTAAATCCAATCTAAGTGTGTTGTTGAATTTGTGATAATGGAATAGGTACTTTCCATTGACGAGTTGCAGATTATTCGGTAGCATTCTTCAAGGCGACAAGGTGAGTGGTAATATCCTATATGCATATGTATGTGTAGGATGGGTGCGGGTCGGGAGAAGGGGTTCTCGCTTGTAGAGCTCGCTTCTCGTATAGGTGGAATAATTATATGTGTAGGTATATAATATATCTATTTGTGGTAGCGTGAAATGTGTAGTGTCGAGGTGTTAAGACACCACGTTTCATGTGACGAGTGATGTGTCGAGGTGTTAAGACGCCACTCAGAGTGAAGCATCGAGGTGTTAAGATGCCACTCTAAGTAATTGACGGGTGAAGCATCGAGGTGTTAAGATGCCACTCGGGGTGAAGCATCGAGGTGTTAAGGTACCACCTAGGGGTGTAGTGTCGAGGTGTTAAGACACCACTCCGTAAAATAATGAGTGAAGCATCGAGGTGTTAAGATGCCACTCGGGGTGAAGTACCGAGGTGTTAAGGTGCCACCCTAGGGTTTAGTGATACGAGGTGTTAAGTATACTAAAGAATGTTATGAACATCGATGACTTGTTTCGCGAAGTCATTCCCTTGCGAAGATTTGGTTAACCATGGTTATTGTGATGTAAGCGTAAGCAATTATGCTATTCGAGATATTTATATATATATCTATTGTATACGTATAATGTTGTTTATATTAATGAATTGTTGTGATGTAGCTAACCCTCCGGGTGTGGCTTATTGGCGTTGTTCACATCGTCGTTGGTGAACTCACTTTATTTATTGTTAGCTTGTTGCTTAGTGATGTTACGGTATGCTTAGACTAGCTTGCCTTTATGCTTGGATGCTTCGGTATGCGGTATTTGATATTTGTGTGGCGTGTCCATTTTATACATATATATGTATGTAGTATGTTATCATTCACTAAGCGTTAGCTTACCCTCTCGTTGTTGACTTTTTATAGATTGCATGGATGCGGAGGCTCGGGTAAGCGGGGACTAGTGGACTCGCGTAGTTGCTTTAGAAGGCTTGCTTTTGGATTGATTAGGATTGGGTAGCGTATCCCCAATCGCCATGCTCGACCTTTATTTTGTATTACAAATCATGTGGTTGAAAACTTGTATTTTCGTACGAAAGTCGTAAAACGGCCGATGTGGGCCCGGTCTTCGTAAAACTAATTTTATTAATGGAACGTGTTAGTTCTACATATATTAATGTATGGTTAAAAGTGTTTTGTCTAAATACGTCGGGAAGTGGTCAAACATTTTCGCATTTCATGACTTTTTGGACAGGCCACTTTGGCGCGCCGCGCGGCCATATGGCGCGCCGCGCCATGTGCTGTACCAGCAAAAAAAAAAAATTCTGCGTTATTGGTTGGTTAACGGGTTGGGTTGTTACAAGTGGTATCAGAGCATGGTCTAAGGGATTTAGGTGACTTGAGATAGGTGCCTAGACTTAGACTTGTGTGTGTGCTTAATTGTTGCGGGACTTGTAGGATTACGGGTCGGAATGGGTTTAGTTAGTGCCTTGTTTATAGATTGACTAACGTGTATATTAGTAATGCGGATATTATTAATATATTATTGTGATGTGATAATAATTCTCGCGTGTATTTATATCGCGTAGGATTTTGTTTGTGCTTTGTTTATGTTGCGGTTGCATATATCATCGAGCGAGGCGGTCGTTGTACTAACGAGCCGATACGGTATGTATGCGTAATAAGGACTTTCAAACCTTATTACGGGTGCAAATCGTGTCTAGCAAGTGATGTACGATGAGTGTTTAGCAAGATGGGACGGTGTTGTGCGTGTGGTTTATACGTTCGTGATCTAATCGTTTGCATTCCTTAGAATGAAAACGGAAGATGGATGCGGAATGAGTGAGCCTATTCGCGAAGGGAAGGATGAGTTAACGTTAAAGATTGAGGCTGTGTTTGAACGATATGTCTCGATTTTCCCCGGCAGAGTTAGAGAAGTAACCAAGGAGTTGGTCGAAGGACAAATGACGAAAGTGGTCCGAGACCAAGTGACTAAAGTTGTAAAGGAAGAGTTTGAAAAGAGGTTTCCCAAACCTCGAGGTAGCGATGATGAAGATGTACTTGCAAGGTTAGGATTACACGGTGCTCATGGTAAGAGGGCACGAAGTACGCCTGAAGGCGTCGGGAATGTGAAGAAGAAGAGTAAGAAGGGTTACAAGCTTACGTGCTTTAAGTGTGGGAAACGGGGTTATTTGGCACAAGATTGTACGGTAGTGCCTTTAAGCTCAATCAGGTGTTTCATTTGCCGGATGGAGGGACACCGGAGTCAGAGTGTTCCGAATCGCATGACGATCGGGTTAGGAGGTTAGAGCGCGAATATATGATGGGAAGTGGAGCACGGAAGCCCAACAGCGCTACATCAGGTACTTTTAGTACGAAATCATATGTCATTCGTTTGTAATAACATGCGGTATGTGCGTAAGTCTTAGCTAAACTTTATTCTCCGTTGGAGATAATTTGTAGAAAGCGGGCGGTTTACGTTTATGGTTCCGGTTTGCTCTCAGCAGAGCGTATAAGTGGTGTGTTGTGCCTTGACTCTATGGTGTGAATCCTTGGGTGCTTAGGCATTTTGGTTGGTATCGGGTTGTTTAGTGAAATGTCCCGTTCTTATTGATTAAAAACGTTCCATATTAATTGATTTCGTTGCGAGGTTTTGACCTCTATATGAGACGTTTTTCAAAGACTGCATTCATTTTAAAACAAACCATAACCTTTATTTCATCAATAAAGGTTTAAAAAGCTTTACGTAGATTATCAAATAATGATAATCTAAAATATCCTGTTTACACACAACCATTACATAATGGTTTACAATACAAATATGTTACAACAAAATAAGTTTCTTGAATGCAGTTTTTACACAATATCATACAAGCATGGACTCCAAATCTCGTCCTTATTTAAGTATACGACAGCGGAAGCTCTTAATAATCACCTGAGAATAAACATGCTTAAAACGTCAACAAAAATGTTGGTGAGTTATAGGTTTAACCTATATATATCAAATCATAATAATAGACCACAAGATTTCATATTTCAATACACATCCCATACATAGAGATAAAAATCATTCATATGGTGAACACCTGGTAACCGACATTAACAAGATGCATATATAAGAATATCCCCATCATTCCGGGACACCCTTCGGATATGATATAAATTTCGAAATACTAAAGCATCCGGTACTTTGGATGGGGTTTGTTAAGCCCAATAGATCTATCTTTAGGATTCGCGTCAATTAGGGTGTCTGTTCCCTAATTCTTAGATTACCAGACTTAATAAAAAGGAGCATATTCGATTTCGATAATTCAACCATAGAATGTAGTTTCACGTACTTGTGTCTATTTTGTAAATCATTTATAAAACCTGCATGTATTCTCATCCCAAAAATATTAGATTTTAAAAGTGGGACTATAACTCACTTTCACAGATTTTTACTTCATCGGGAAGTAAGACTTGGCCACTGGTTGATTCACGAATCTATAACAATATATACATATATATCAAAGTATGTTCAAAATATATTTACAACACTTTTAATATATTTTGATGTTTTAAGTTTATTAAGTCAGCAGTCCTCGTTAGTAACCTACAACTAGTTGTCCACAGTTAGATGTACAGAAATAAATCGATAAATATTATCTTGAATCAATCCACGACCCAGTGTATACGTATCTCAGTATTGATCACAACTCAAATTATATATATTTTGGAATCAACCTCAACCCTGTATAGCTAACTCCAACATTCACATATAGAGTGTCTATGGTTGTTCCGAAATATATATAGATGTGTCGACATGATAGGTCGAAACATTGTATACGTGTCTATGGTATCTCAAGATTACATAATATACAATACAAGTTAATTAAGTTATGGTTGGAATAGATTTGTTACCAATTTTCACGTAGCTAAAATGAGAAAAATTATCCAATCTTGTTTTACCCATAACTTCTTCATTTTAAATCCGTTTTGAGTGAATCAAATTGCTATGGTTTCATATTGAACTCTATTTTATGAATCTAAACAGAAAAAGTATAGGTTTATAGTCGGAAAAATAAGTTACAAGTCATTTTTGTAAAGGTAGTCATTTCAGTCGAAAGAACGACGTCTAGATGACCATTTTAGAAAACATACTTCCACTTTGAGTTTAACCATAATTTTTGGATATAGTTTCATGTTCATAATAAAAATCATTTTCTCAGAATAACAACTTTTAAATCAAAGTTTATCATAGTTTTTAATTAACTAACCCAAAACAGCCCGCGGTGTTACTACGACGGCGTAAATCCGGTTTTACGGTGTTTTTCGTGTTTCCAGGTTTTAAATCATTAAGTTAACATATAATATAGATATAGAACATGTGTTTAGTTGATTTTAAAAGTCAAGTTAGAAGGATTAACTTTTGTTTGCGAACAAGTTTAGAATTAACTAAACTTTGTTCTAGTGATTACAAGTTTAAACCTTCGAATAAGATAGCTTTATATGTATGAATCGAATGATGTTATGAACATCATTAATACCTTAAGTTCCTTGGATAAACCTACTGGAAAAGAGAAAAATGGATCTAGCTTCAACGGATCCTTGGATGGCTCGAAGTTCTTGAAGCAGAATCATGACACGAAAACAAGTTCAAGTAAGATCATCACTTGAAATAAGATTGTTATAGTTATAGAAATTGAACCAAAGTTTGAATATGATTATTACCTTGTATTAGAATGATAACCTACTGTAAGAAACAAAGATTTCTTGAGGTTGGATGATCACCTTACAAGATTGGAAGTGAGCTAGCAAACTTGAAAGTATTCTTGATTTTATGTAACTAGAACTTGTAGAATATATGAAGAACACTTAGAACTTGAAGATAGAACTTGAGAGAGATCAATTAGATGAATAAAATTGAAGAATGAAAGTGTTTGTAGGTGTTTTTGGTCGTTGGTGTATGGATTAGATATAAAGGATATGTAATTTTGTTTTCATGTAAATAAGTCATGAATGATTACTCATATTTTTGTAATTTTATGAGATATTTCATGCTAGTTGCCAAATGATGGTTCCCACATGTGTTAGGTGACTCACATGGGCTGCTAAGAGCTGATCATTGGAGTGTATATACCAATAGTACATACATCTAAAAGCTGTGTATTGTACGAGTACGAATACGGGTGCATACGAGTAGAATTGTTGATGAAACTGAACGAGGATGTAATTGTAAGCGTTTTTGTTAAGTAGAAGTATTTTGATAAGTGTATTGAAGTCTTTCAAAAGTGTATAAATACATATTAAAACACTACATGTATATACATTTTAACTGAGTCGTTAAGTCATCGTTAGTCGTTACATGTAAGTGTTGTTTTGAAACCTTTAGGTTAACGATCTTGTTAAATGTTGTTAACCCAATGTTTATAATATCAAATGAGATTTTAAATTAATATATTATCATGATATTATCATGATATTATCATGTATGAATATCTCTTAATATGATATATATCCATTAAATGTCTTTACAACGATAATCGTTACATATATGTCTCGTTTAAAAATCATTAAGTTAGTAGTCTTGTTTTTACATATGTAGTTCATTGTTAATATACTTAATGATATGTTTACTTATCATAGTATCATGTTAAATATATATATATCCATATATATGTCATCATATAGTTTTTACAAGTTTTAACGTTCGTGAATCACCGGTCAACTTGGGTGGTCAATTGTCTATATGAAACATATTTCAATTAATCAAGTCTTAACAAGTTTGATTGCTTAACATGTTGGAAACATTTAATCATGTAAATATCAATCTCAATTAATATATATAAACATGGAAAAGTTCGGGTCACTACAGTACCTACCCGTTAAATAAATTTCGTCCCGAAATTTTAAGCTGTTGAAGGTGTTGACGAATCTTCTGGAAATAGATGCGGGTATTTCTTCTTCATCTGATCTTCACGCTCCCAGGCGAACTCGGGTCCTCTACGAGCATTCCATCGAACCTTAACAATTGGTATCTTGTTTTGCTTAAGTCTTTTAACCTCACTATCCATTATTTCGACGGGTTCTTCGATGAATTGAAGTTTTTCGTTGATTTGGATTTCATCTAACGAAATAGTGAGATCTTCTTTAGCAAAACATTTCTTCAAATTCGAGACGTGGAAAGTGTTATGTACAGCCGTGAGTTGTTGAGGTAACTCAAGTCGGTAAGCTACTGGTCCGACACGATCAATAATCTTGAATGGTCCAATATACCTTGGATTTAATTTCCCTCGTTTACCAAATCGAACAACGCCTTTCCAAGGTGCAACTTTAAGCATGACCATCTCTCCAATTTCAAATTCTATATCTTTTCTTTTAATGTCAGCGTAGCTCTTTTGTCGACTTTGGGCGGTTTTCAATCGTTGTTGAATTTAGATGATCTTCTCGGTAGTTTCTTGTATAATCTCCGGACCCGTAATCTGTCTATCCCCCACTTCACTCCAACAAATCGGAGACCTGCACTTTCTACCATAAAGTGCTTCAAACGGCGCCATCTCAATGCTTGAATGGTAGCTGTTGTTGTAGGAAAATTCTGCTAACGGTAGATGTCGATCCCAACTGTTTCCGAAATCAATAACACATGCTCGTAGCATGTCTTCAAGCGTTTGTATCGTCCTTTCGCTCTGCCCATCATTTTGTGGATGATAGGCAGTACTCATGTCTAGACGAGTTCCTAATGCTTGCTGTAATGTCTGCCAGAATCTTGAAATAAATCTGCCATCCCTATCAGAGATAATAGAGATTGGTATTCCATGTCTGGAGACGACTTCCTTCAAATACAGTCGTGCTAACTTCTCCATCTTGTCATCTTCTCTTATTGGCAGGAAGTGTGCTGATTTGGTGAGACGATCAACTATTACCCAAATAGTATCAAAACCACTTGCAGTCCTTGGTAATTTAGTGATGAAATCCATGGTAATGTTTTCCCATTTCCATTCCGGGATTTCGGGTTGTTGAAGTAGACCTGATGGTTTCTGATGCTCAGCTTTGACCTTAGAACACGTCAAACATTCTCCTACGTATTTAGCAACATCGGCTTTCATACCCGGCCACCAAAAATGTTTCTTGAGATCCTTGTACATCTTCCCCGTTCCAGGATGTATTGAGTATCTGGTTTTATGAGCTTCTCTAAGTACCATTTCTCTCATATCTCCAAATTTTGGTACCCAAATCCTTTCAGCCCTATACCGGGTTCCATCTTCCCGAATATTAAGATGCTTCTCTGATCCTTTGGGTATTTCATCCTTTAAATTTTCCTCTTTTAAAACTCCTTGTTGCGCCTCCTTTATTTGAGTAGTAAGGTTATTATGAATCATTATATTCATAGATTTTACTCGAATGGGTTCTCTGTTCTTCCTGCTCAAGGCATCGGCTACCACATTTGCCTTCCCCGGGTGGTAACGAATCTCAAAGTCATAATCATTCAATAATTCAATCCACATACGCTGCCTCATATTCAGTTGTTTTCGATTAAATATGTGTTGAAGACTTTTGTGGTCGGTATATATAATACTTTTGATCCCATATAAGTAGTGCCTCCAAGTCTTTAATGCAAAAACAACCGCGCCTAATTCCAAATCATGCGTCGTATAATTTTGTTCGTGAATCTTCAATTGTCTAGACGCATAAGCAATCACCTTCGTTCGTTGCATTAATACACAACCGAGACCTTGCTTTGATGCGTCACAATAAATCACAAAATCATCATTCCCTTCAGGCAATGACAATATAGGTGCCGTAGTTAGCTTTTTCTTCAATAACTGAAACGCTTTCTCTTGTTCATCATTCCATTCAAATTTCTTCCCTTTATGCGTTAATGCAGTCAAGGGTTTTGCTATTCTGGAAAAGTCTTGGATGAACCTTCTGTAATAACCAGCTAGTCCTAAAAACTGGCGTATGTGTTTCGGAGTTTTCGGGGTTTCCCACTTTTCAACAGTTTCTATCTTTGCCGGATCCACCTTAATACCTTCTTTGTTCACTATGTGACCGAGGAATTGAACTTCTTCCAACCAAAATGCACACTTTGAAAACTTAGCGTACAATTCTTCCTTCCTCAATACTTCTAACACCTTTCTCAAATGTTCACCGTGTTCTTGGTCATTCTTTGAGTAAATAAGTATGTCATCAATGAAAACAATGACAAACTTGTCAAGGTATGGTCCACACACTCAGTTCATAAGGTCCATGAACACAGCTGGTGCATTAGTTAAACCAAACGGCATGACCATAAACTCGTAATGACCGTAACGTGTTCTGAAAGCAGTCTTTGGAATATCATCTTCTTTCACCCGCATTTGATGATACCCGGAACGTAAGTCAATCTTTGAATAAACAGACGAGCCTTGTAGTTGATCAAATAAGTCGTCGATTCTCGGTAGTGGGTAGCGGTTCTTGATGGTAAGTTTGTTCAACTCTCTGTAGTCGATACACAACCTGAATGTACCATCTTTCTTCTTGACAAACAAAACAGGAGCTCCCCACGGTGATGTGCTTGGTCGAATGAAACCACGCTCTAAAAGTTCTTGTAATTGGCTTTGCAGTTCTTTCATCTCGCTGGGTGCGAGTCTGTAAGGAGCACGAGCTATTGGTGCAGCTCCTGGTACAAGATCTATTTGAAATTCAACGGATCGATGTGGGGGTAATCCCGGTAATTCTTTCGGAAATACATCGGGAAATTCTTTTGCGACGGGAACATCATTGATGCTCTTTTCTTCAGTTTGTACTTTCTCGACGTGTGCTAGAACAGCATAGCAACCTTTTCTTATTAGTTTTTGTGCCTTCAAATTACTAATAAGATGTAGCTTCGTGTTGCCCTTTTCTCCGTACACCATTAAGGGTTTTCCTTTTTCTCGTATAATGCGAATTGCATTTTTGTAACAAACGATCTCTGCTTTCACTTCTTTCAACCAGTCCATACCGATTATCACATCAAAACTCCCTAACTCTACTGGTATCAAGTCAATCTTAAATGTTTCGCTAACCAGTTTAATTTCTCGATTCCGACATATATTATCTGCTGAAATTAATTTACCATTTGCTAATTCGAGTAAAAATTTACTATCCAAAGGTGTCAACGGACAACTTAATTTAGCACAAAAATCTCTACTCATATAGCTTCTATCCGCACCCGAATCATATAAAACGTAAGCAGATTTATTGTCAATAAGAAACGTACCCGTAACAAGCTCCGGGTCTTCCTGTGCCTCTGCCGCATTAATATTGAAAACTCTTTCGCGGCCTTGTCCATTCGTGTTCTCCTGGTTCGGGCAATTTCTAATAATGTGGCCCGGTTTTCCACATTTATAACAAACTACATTGGCATAACTTGCTCCGACACTACTTGCTCCGCCGTTACTCGTTCCGACACCATTTGTTCCTTTCGTTCTATTAACCCCTGGTCCGTAGACCTCACACTTCGCCGCGCTATGACCATTTCTTTTACACTTGTTGCAAAATTTGGTGCAGAACCCCGAGTGATACTTTTCACACCTTTGGCATAGCTGCTTCTGATTGTTGTTGTTGTTGCGGTTATTATTGTTGTTGGCATGATTGTTGTAATTGCTGTTGCTGTTGTTGTTGTTGGGCCGTTTGTTGTAGTTGCGATTGATGCTGCGATTGTTGGGATAATATTTGCGATTATTGTTGTAATTGCTGTTGTTGTTGTATTGGTGATTCTTATCACCGTTTTCCTCCCACTTTCTTTTGACTTGCTTCACATTGGCCTCTTCAGCAGTCTGTTCTTTAATTCTTTCTTCAATCTGGTTCACTAGTTTGTGAGCCATTCTACATGCCTGTTGTATGGAGGCGGGCTCGTGTGAACTTATATCTTCTTGGATTCTTTCCGGTAATCCTTTCACAAACGCGTCGATCTTCTCTTCCTCATCTTCGAATGCTCCCGGACACAATAGGCACAATTCTGTGAATCGTCTTTCGTACGTGGTAATATCAAATCCTTGGGTTCGTAACCCTCTAAGTTCTGTCTTGAGCTTATTGACCTCGGTTCTGGGACGGTACTTCTCGTTCATCAAGTGCTTGAATGCTGACCACGGTAGTGCGTACGCATCGTCTTGTCCCACTTGCTCTAGATAGGTATTCCACCATGTTAACGCAGAACCTGTGAAGGTATGCGTAGCATACTTCACTTTGTCCTCTTCAGTACACTTACTTATGGCAAACACCGATTCGACCTTCTCGGTCCACTGTTTCAATCCGATCGGTCCTTCGGTTCCATCAAATTCCAAAGGTTTGCAGGCAGTGAATTCTTTGTAGGTGCATCCTACACGATTTCCTGTACTGCTAGATCCAAGGTTATTGTTGGTATGTAGCGCAGCCTGTACTGCGGCTATGTTTGAAGCTAGAAAAGTACGGAATTCCTCTTCATTCATATTCACGGTGTGTCGAGTAGTCGGTGCCATTTCCTTCAAAATAGTCAAATGGAACAAGTTAATCATACAGAATATTAAGAGTAGTTAATAGTATTTCGTAGCATAATATGAACTCATTTATAAAAGCTTTTTCTTCATATTAGCGTTTTATAAGTTTAAATTCGGGTAGTACCTACCCGTTAAGTTCATACTTAGTAGCTAATATACAATTCAACTACTACAATTCTATATGAAAAACTGATTATAATAATATTTCGCGTTCAAACTTTTACACAATATTTTACAAACTTACAATACCGCTTATTTTACATATAGCATGAAATAGCACACAATAAATTAGATACAAGATGGTTGTGAAGATAATTCTAGCTAGTACACAAGTCGTTCAGCAAAGGCAATAAAGATACGTAATTCATACGTCCAGAAACAAGTCATGCATTCTGGTTTTACTAGGATTACTTCCCATCCTTGGTCTTGTGGAACATAACCGTTATGGCCGTTGATAAGACAGTGTGTTGTAACGTCGTCAAAGGGACGAGGGTTACGTAATGTCCAACAGTCCCGTAACAATCTAAAAACCTCATTTCTTACCCCAATTACCGACTCCGTCACTTGTGGAAACGTTTTGTTTAATAGTTGTAGCCCGATGTTCTTGTTCTCACTTTGGTGAGAAGCGAACATTACTAATCCGTAAGCATAACATGCTTCTTTATGTTGCATGTTAGCCGCTTTTTTTAAATCACGAAGTCCAATATTCGGATATATTGAGTCAAAATAATTTCTTAACCCATTGCGTAAAATAGCATTTGGGTTCCCCGCAATATATGCGTCAAAGTAAACACATCGTAACTTATGGATTTCCCAATGTGATATCCCCCATCTTTCGAACGAAAGCCTTTTATAAACCAAGGCATTCTTGGAACGTTCTTCGAATGACTTACAAACTGATCTCGCCTTAAATAGTTGTGCTGAAGAATTCTGACCGACTCTAAACAAGATTTCATCAATCATGTCTCCGGGTAGGTCTCTTAAAATATTGGGTTGTCTATCCATTTTGTGTTTTTATACTGTAAAATAGACAAGAGTTAGATTCATAAAAAAAATACTTATTAATACAAGCAATTTTTACATATATCATAAAGCATAAGCACGCTATATTACATATATTACACCACACGAATACAACTATCTTATTCCGACTCGCTTGCTTCTTCTTCTTCTTCGGTTTTGGTTCGTTTTGCCAAGTTTCTAGGGATATATGATGTTCCCCTAATACGAGCCGTCATTTTCCACATTGGTTTAGAAAAACCTGGTGGTTTAGAGGTTCCCGGGTCATTGTTACAACTTAAGGACTTCAGGGGTTGACGATATATATAAAGTTCATCGGGGTTGGAATTAAATTTCTCTATTTTTATGCCCTTTCCCTTATTATTTTCTTTTGCCTTTTTAAATTCAGTTGGGGTAATTTCTATAACATCATCGGAATTCTCGTCGGAATCCGATTCATCGGAGAATTGGTAATCCTCCCAATATTTTGCTTCCTTGGCGGAAACACCATTGACCATAATTAACCTTGGTCGGTTGGTTGAGGATTTTCTTTTACTTAACTGTTTTATTATTTCCCCCACCGGTTCTATTTCTTCATCCGGTTCTGATTCTTCTTCCGGTTCCGATTCTTCTTTCGGTTCCGATTCTTCTTCCGGTTCTGACTCTTCTTCCGGTTCCTCTTCGGGAACTTGTGAATCAGTCCACCAATCATTCCAATTTACATTTGACTCTTCATTATTATTAGGTGAGTCAATGTGACTTGTTCTAGAGGTAGACATCTATCACATAATATCAAACGCGTTAAGAGATTAATATATCACATAATATTCACATGTTAAAAATCTATAGTTTCCAACAAAATTTGTTAAGCAATCATTTTTCAAGTAAACACGGTCGAAGTCCAGACTCACTAATGCATCCTAACAAACTCGATAAGACACACTAATGCAAAATTCTGGTTCTCTAAGACCAACGCTCGGATACCAACTGAAATGTCCCGTTCTTATTGATTAAAAACGTTCCATATTAATTGATTTCGTTGCGAGGTTTTGACCTCTATATGAGACGTTTTTCAAAGACTGCATTCATTTTAAAACAAACCATAACCTTTATTTCATCAATAAAGGTTTAAAAAGCTTTACGTAGATTATCAAATAATGATAATCTAAAATATCCTGTTTACACACAACCATTACATAATGGTTTACAATACAAATATGTTACAACAAAATAAGTTTCTTGAATGCAGTTTTTACACAATATCATACAAGCATGGACTCCAAATCTCGTCCTTATTTAAGTATACGACAGCGAAAGCTCTTAATAATCACCTGAGAATAAACATGCTTAAAACGTCAACAAAAATGTTGGTGAGTTATAGGTTTAACCTATATATATCAAATCATAATAATAGACCACGAGATTTCATATTTCAATACACATCCCATACATAGAGATAAAAATCATTCATATGGTGAACACCTGGTAACCGACATTAACAAGATGCATATATAAGAATATCCCCATCATTCCGGGACACCCTTCGGATATGATATAAATTTCGAAGTACTAAAGCATCCGGTACTTTGGATGGGGTTTGTTAAGCCCAATAGATCTATCTTTAGGATTCGCGTCAATTAGGGTGTCTGTTCCCTAATTCTTAGATTACCAGACTTAATAAAAAGGGGCATATTCGATTTCGATAATTCAACCATAGAATGTAGTTTCACGTACTTGTGTCTATTTTGAAAATCATTTATAAAACCTGCATGTATTCTCATCCCAAAAATATTAGATTTTAAAAGTGGGACTATAACTCACTTTCACAGATTTTTACTTCGTCGGGAAGTAAGACTTGGCCACTGGTTGATTCACGAATCTATAACAATATATACATATATATCAAAGTATGTTCAAAATATATTTACAACACTTTTAATATATTTTGATGTTTTAAGTTTATTAAGTCAGCTGTCCTCGTTAGTAACCTACAACTAGTTGTCCACAGTTAGATGTACAGAAATAAATCGATAAATATTATCTTGAATCAATCCACGACCCAGTGTATACGTATCTCAGTATTGATCACAACTCAAATTATATATATTTTGGAATCAACCTCAACCCTGTATAGCTAACTCCAACATTCACATATAGAGTGTCTATGGTTGTTCCGAAATATATATAGATGTGTCGACATGATAGGTCGAAACATTGTATACGTGTCTATGGTATCTCAAGATTACATAATATAAAATACAAGTTAATTAAGTTATGGTTGGAATAGATTTGTTACCAATTTTCACGTAGCTAAAATGAGAAAAATTATCCAATCTTGTTTTACCCATAACTTCTTCATTTTAAATCCGTTTTGAGTGAATCAAATTGCTATGGTTTCATATTGAACTCTATTTTATGAATCTAAACAGAAAAAGTATAGGTTTATAGTCGGAAAAATAAGTTACAAGTTGTTTTTGTAAAGGTAGTCATTTTAGTCGAAAGAACGACGTCTAGATGACCATTTTAGAAAACATACTTCCACTTTGAGTTTAACCATAATTTTTGGATATAGTTTCATGTTCATAATAAAAATCATTTTCTCAGAATAACAACTTTTAAATCAAAGTTTATCATAGTTTTTAATTAACTAACCCAAAACAGCCCGCGGTGTTACTACGACGGCGTAAATCCGGTTTTACGGTGTTTTTCGTGTTTCCAGGTTTTAAATCATTAAGTTAACATATAATATAGATATAGAACATGTGTTTAGTTGATTTTAAAAGTCAAGTTAGAAGGATTAACTTTTGTTTGCGAACAAGTTTAGAATTAACTAAACTTTGTTCTAGTGATTACAAGTTTAAACCTTCGAATAAGATAGCTTTATATGTATGAATCGAATGATGTTATGAACATCATTAATACCTTAAGTTCCTTGGATAAACCTACTGGAAAAGAGAAAAATGGATCTAGCTTCAACGGATCCTTGGATGGCTCGAAGTTCTTGAAGCAGAATCATGACACGAAAACAAGTTCAAGTAAGATCATCACTTGAAATAAGATTGTTATAGTTATAGAAATTGAACCAAAGTTTGAATATGATTATTACCTTGTATTAGAATGATAACCTACTGTAAGAAACAAAGATTTCTTGAGGTTGGATGATCACCTTACAAGATTGGAAGTGAGCTAGCAAACTTGAAAGTATTCTTGATTTTATGTAACTAGAACTTGTAGAATATATGAAGAACACTTAGAACTTGAAGATAGAACTTGAGAGAGATCAATTAGATGAATAAAATTGAAGAATGAAAGTGTTTGTAGGTGTTTTTGGTCGTTGGTGTATGGATTAGATATAAAGGATATGTAATTTTGTTTTCATGTAAATAAGTCATGAATGATTACTCATATTTTTGTAATTTTATGAGATATTTCATGCTAGTTGCCAAATGATGGTTCCCACATGTGTTAGGTGACTCACATGGGCTGCTAAGAGCTGATCATTGGAGTGTATATACCAATAGTACATACATCTAAAAGCTGTGTATTGTACGAGTACGAATACGGGTGCATACGAGTAGAATTGTTGATGAAACTGAACGAGGATGTAATTGTAAGCATTTTTGTTAAGTAGAAGTATTTTGATAAGTGTATTGAAGTCTTTCAAAAGTGTATAAATACATATTAAAACACTACATGTATAGACATTTTAACTGAGTCGTTAAGTCATCGTTAGTCGTTACATGTAAGTGTTGTTTTGAAACCTTTAGGTTAATGATCTTGTTAAATGTTGTTAACCCAATGTTTATAATATCAAATGAGATTTTAAATTATTATATTATCATGATATTATCATGTATGAATATCTCTTAATATGATATATATCCATTAAATGTCTTTACAACGATAATCGTTACATATATGTCTCGTTTAAAAATCATTAAGTTAGTAGTCTTGTTTTTACATATGTAGTTCATTGTTAATATACTTAATGATATGTTTACTTATCATAGTATCATGTTAAATATATATATATCCATATATATGTCATCATATAGTTTTTACAAGTTTTAACGTTCGTGAATCACCGGTCAACTTGGGTGGTCAATTGTCTATATGAAACATATTTCAATTAATCAAGTCTTAACAAGTTTGATTGCTTAACATGTTGGAAACATTTAATCATGTAAATATCAATCTCAATTAATATATATAAACATGGAAAAGTTCGGGTCACTACATTTAGCTCGTTCGAGTGAGACCCTTAAGGTCTCAATTGTGTTGTGCATGTTATTGATATGGGTGACGTTCCTAATGGAAGTACCCTATGGTGACTTTGGATTGTCGGGCGAAGGGCGTAAGACTTGGCGTAACCAAGCATTCTTTAGTATTTTGGAAATGTCTCTACCAAGCCATGGAAATGAGTTTTGGTGTTCAGATGTTAGAGCGTGTTCGCTCTCGTGTTGAAGTTGATGAACCATGAGGTTCGACGGGTGGGATGAAACCCGAGAAATCGAGTGTTTTGGATCTCGATGTATGTTTGTAAAGGATTCTACGTGACGCGACATTAGGTGCCTCTTTTATACCTACTAGCGTGGTGTTCGACTCCGATTGTGTTGCGGTTACATAGTACTTAGGGTACCGAAGTGAAACCCTTAGGTTCATGAGTGACCGGGTGAAATTCGACAAACTAAAGCAATTGGATGATTGCGAGTATATAGTTCGTGTAATTTGTGGTACACTTTTCGTTCGAAATGTTCAAGGATAGGTTAGGATCCTTGGTGTGCTCAAAGTTGGAGCAAGACATGGTGATGGGCCGTGCGAACCCAATTATTGGTAAAGTCTACCTTTGGTAGCATTGTACGGGTGTACGAGATGCGGTTATGGAACGTAATTCCAAGTGGAGGAGTTACACTCCCGCACGAGGAGGTTTTAGTGTGAGATTTCGGACAATGTTTTAGTAAACCGAAACTTGTGTCGGGACCTAGATTTGGTCGATTGTGGTAGAGTACAATTTCGGTTAAATTGTACTTATGATTTTGGATTTGAATTATCACCAAGGTGGTAATGTGGTAAATCTCGTTGAGAGATAATGGACGTGTTTGGCAAGCAAGATGAAATCCCTCGGTTAAGGGATGTGTGTGTCGGATTCTCTTTTAGAGAATTATTGTTTTGTACCTATGTTTGATATAGGTGGTTCTTGCTCGATTGTGTGGATGGTTAGTGGTATCCATTAGGGTTCATTATAGTGTAACAGAGTGCGATGTTGCACTACTCGTTGTTCGAGGCCAAAAGTACGTATGTGATTGGTGAAGCATGACCTTCGGGGTCCGCTGACTTCATCATAGTATTTTTGATTGGTGGAGCATGACCTTCGGGGTCCGCTGACTTCATCCGGTGTTGAGTGATCTATTGGTTGTTTTATACACCGATGGTGGGATCGTGAGGACCATGTTGTGTGATTAGTGATTGCAATAGCCGTGTTTTGCTCACGTGTTGTTACGGGTGTGACAATAGTCGATTTTGGACACCTTAGGATTAGCGTTGCCATAGTCGTTTTGGGCGCTTTTGGTTTTAGTCGTTGCTTATGATGTTAGGATAGTGGCGTATTGGTTGTATTGCGCACTACAAAGGATGTTTAGTGGTAAGAGTAATCTGTGAGGATTCATGTGGTTCGATCTTCAACGTTCGGATTGTTGACTTTAGGTTGAGACTTGGTCACTTTTAGCGTTGTCCGTGGTAAAGGTACGCTAAGGAATTTATATCTCGGTACGAGGTTGGTTGAGTTTTTCCCGATATGGGAAATTGAGCAGGTTTTAGTGCTCGGATTGTGGTTTTGATAAATCACGATTGACGATTTCATTTGTTAAAAGTGATCCATTGGGAAGAATTGTCTAGGAAAGTTCGTATTGGGACTTGAATGAGGATCGTTGAGTAGGTCCGGATTGGTTAAGTGGAGAAGATCATGAGGACTTGATCGAGTTTAAGTGGGGGAGAGTTGTAAGACCCAAATATTTATTGTACATAATGTATTTATGGTGTACGATGCGTGTATGAAGTTTATGTGTTGCTTGCTCGAACGCCGAAGGAAACTGGACGTTGTCTGAAGTGACAAGGTGTGTACGTATCCTTTCAACCCCAAATAAAGTTTGTGTTGATGTTCCAAAGCCTTACCATTGGAAAGGAAATCTTATCACGTTTACAACGATATTTGATTCATCGAAAACGGAGCTACGGTCAAAAAGTTATGGCCAAAACAAGAAACTGAAAACTGACCTGAAGGTTGGAGCGGCGCTCCACCTTTCGGCGCGGCGCTCCGAACCCGTCTGATGCAATTTTCAGCCTTTTTAAAAGGTCTAAATGAGGGGTACTTTGGTCTTTTCACTTGGGGTTTGTTTGGGGTCATCAAAACTGATCCATTGATCAGTTTGGATCACATCTCACTCATCAAACACTCCCATCCTCAAACCCTAGAGAGAGATTGAGTTCTAGTGAGAGAGAACTCCATTTGGAGAAGAAGGAGGTTGTTTCGGGTCAAGCCTCAAGCATTAAAGTTGTTCTACTCGTCAACGGCATCATTTTGGCGGTATTGGTAAGTTCTAACTCCGAATTTCATTGTTGATTTTGCTATTCAAAGTTAGGGTTTGAACTTTATTTGTTGATAAACCCATTTAGACTCATGAAGTGGGTTTAGTGATGCTAGTAATCGGGTTTATTGTTAGTGTTGGTGGATTTTGGGTTGGTGAACAAATTGGTCTTGATTAGGACTTGTAATTGGATTTAATCACTAGGTTTAGTGATTATGGAAGTGTTGGAACACTTTTACGTGTGTTGGTTGACTAATTTTGACTTTGGGTCAAAATTAGGATTTGGTGATGATTATGGCCCAATTGTCGAATTAATAAGGTTTATAAACTTAAAATGGATTAGGTTGAAGCATAGAACCGAGTTAAATATGTTTTGGTGTCAAAACTTGCTAATGGCGTGATATTGACTTCTTATTGGTCAAATTAGGGTTTAAGTGTCATTTTGGGCAAGATAGGTATTTAACACCTATGATGGGGTTTAATTGGCGTATTAAGACCATTCTCACTTGTGTTAGTGATTATTGGTTAATTTTGGGCGCGGTTTGTACTTGGAAGTGCATTTGGGTCAAATTTGCACTAAGTGTCAAATTGGGTTGGTTTGTAAATCCAATCTAAGTGTGTTGTTGAATTTGTGATAATGGAATAGGTACTTTCCATTGACGAGTTGCAGATTATTCGGTAGCATTCTTCAAGGCGACAAGATGAGTGGTAATATCCTATATACATATGTATGTGTGGGTTGGGTGCGGGTCGGGAGAAGGGGTTCTCGCTTGTAGAGCTCGCTTCTCGTATAGGTGGAATAATTATATGTGTAGGTATATAATATATCTATTTTTGGTAGCGTGAAATGTGTAGTGTCGAGGTGTTAAGACACCACGTTTCATGTGACGAGTGATGTGTCGAGGTGTTAAGACGCCACTCGGAGTGAAGCATCGAGGTGTTAAGATGCCACTCTAAGTAATTGACGGGTGAAGCATCGAGGTGTTAAGATGCCACTTGGGGTGAAGCATCGAGGTGTTAAGGTGCCACCTAGGGGTGTAGTGTCGAGGTGTTAAGACACCACTCCGTAAAATAATGAGTGAAGCATCGAGGTGTTAAGATGCCACTCGGGGTGAAGTACCGAGGTGTTAAGGTGCCACCCTAGGGTTTAGTGATACGAGGTGTTAAGTATACTAAAGAATGTTATGAACATCGATGACTTGTTTCGCGAAGTCATTCCCTTGCGAAGATTTAGTTAACCATGGTTATTGTGATGTAAGCGTAAGCTATTATGCTATTCGGGATATTTATATATATATATTGTATACGTATAATGTTGTTTATATTAATGAATTGTTGTGATGTAGCTAACCCTCCGGGTGTGGCTTATTGGCGTTGTTCACATCGTCGTTGGTGAACTCACTTTATTTATTGTTAGCTTGTTGCTTAGTGATGTTACGGTATGCTTAGACTAGCTTGCCTTTATGCTTGGATGCTTCGGTATGCGGTATTTGATATTTGTGTGGCGTGTCCATTTTATACATATATATGTATGTAGTATGTTATCATTCACTAAGCGTTAGCTTACCCTCTCGTTGTTGACTTTTTATAGATTGCATGGATGCGGAGGCTCGGGTAAGCGGGGACTAGTGGACTCGCGTAGTTGCTTTAGAAGGCTTGCTTTTGGATTGATTAGGATTGGGTAGCGTATCCCCAATCGCCATGCTCGACCTTTATTTTGTATTACAAATCATGTGGTTGAAAACTTGTATTTTCGGACGAAAGTCGTAAAACGGCCGATGTGGGCCCGGTCTTCGTAAAACTAATTTTATTAATGGAACGTGTTAGTTCTACATATATTAATGTATGGTTAAAAGCGTTTTGTCTAAATACGTCGGGAAGTGGTCAAACATTTTCGCATTTCATGACTTTTTGGACAGGCCACTTTGGCGCGCCGCGCCATGTGCTGTACCAGCAAAATATTTTTTTTTCTGCGTTATTGGTTGGTTAACGGGTTGGGTTGTTACAGATATGTTAACTTGACTACGTATAATGTTAACTAGTTAAAATTTTCGATGTATCATAGCTAACAATTTGGAGTGTTATATTGGATCATGAGTATAAAAACATCCATGCATAATTTTTCAACATGTTAATAAATCATAAGCATGTAAGCACATAAGCATGATGAAAAATATAAGGCATGTTAGATGTAGCAAATATTAAGCACAATGCCCTCACAAATAAGATTCAATTAGTAAGTTGATGAGCCTAAAGTGTGTAGCATAACAACTAACAAGGTGATTTTAACCAACATTGGTTCGAAAGAGATGACTCAAATTGTCAAGCATGAAGATCATATGAGCATGCGAGTATGACAAGTAGATTTGCACATATACGACACATAAGCATACAAATATGGCATGTAGATGTTGCACACATACTAATACAAGCAATGAAAGCATATATGGCACATACGAGAGAGAGAACAATGATTATGCAGTTTACACCTAATGTATAATGAGCGGAAGCCTAGAGTTAAGCCTAGAGTGTAAAGCATACAATAAAGCATTCAAGTTTCTCTATCAAGTATATTTCAAACTTATCATCCGTGAATTTAAAGAACTTTTCACAAGGAAAATGGTTAATTGGATCAATAACCAAGTCATGAACATCTATTAACATTTTATTCTTACACTTCTTAGAAAATAATGTATTGCAACTTTTACCATTTCACACACATGATCAAGAAAGTATGTCCTAAGTTTATCAAGACTTTCAAGACGCAAAGATATAGCCTTTTCATGTATGTTCGATTATTCCTTAAGGCTTCTCGGTCGTCTATTTAGACCTAGTTAGGTTTTATTTTCTAAAGAGTATCCAAAAGACGTACCTACCTTTAGAGTCACACATACACCTTTGAGTGATAATCTAGCATTGATTTCCATAAGTGTGTCTAATTCCTTAGCACTTATCTAAAAGGTTAGTGAAACATTTCATTTTACTTGTTTGTTCTAGGTGTTAGTTTGACACAAACCTAATTCTAGTTTAGAAATTAAGAGCATGAACTATTCCCAAAGCTTTCTAACCTCAAAGATTTAGAATCTTCCGTCCTAATATGTCTAAGTGTGTTTTAGCCCGTTTGTTGAGGCCGTTTGATCTGGTCATTTTGCAGGTCGTTTTTCACATTGGCAGGCCGTTTGGCAAGCCGTTTGGCCTGCTTATTCCCTGTAACGTAACTTGATTTCTTGTCTTTCACCGTTTTCGCTCTAGAATCTTCATTTTAGCTCCGATTCTCTTGATTCTTTTTGCATCGTCTTCGTAATTACTTTTTCTTCAATTCTAACCGAAGAAGTGGGTATTTTGCTGATAAGTTCGAATCTTTCTTGTTTTTGGGCCTTAATACCGGGGTGAAAACGTGACTTTTTAGCCGATATCAACGTGTTAGCAATTAGACGTGTTAGCAAGGTGATGCTTCTGCTACTAATTAAAATGTTTTGTAAAAATGCTTGCATTGGAAAAATAATTAAATGATAAGAAAATAAATGTATAAATACCATACAGATCAATCACTCAAATTATAAATTAATTACAGACAAAAATGTAATAAAAACTCAACTATATACCTGACAAACTGTATATATACTTTGTACCTATGCCTAACAAAATGTAATATAAAAGAAATTCTCGTTAATCTTTCATTCTAGTAAACTTTAAACCTAAAAAAACAAAGGTCTTTGTGCACCATATATCACACCCATACAACATGCAGCCGGTCTTTAATTCACAAAGTTTGTCATTCTGCTATATACCTACATAAACATCCACATCTTAGAACAATTAATATAGATTTGATATGCAAAAATGATTGTTGATCAGTGCAACTAGTTTTACAAAATTAACAGTTCAGTTATAGTTGTACAACAATTATTACATACCTTATTCAGATCAAAACGGACTCCACAAATGCCATCTTTAAATAATTTCGTCTACATCGATGGTAGATAAGCAACGTTCATCCCATGAAAGCTGTAGATTTTAAATTATATATATATATATATATATATATATATATATATATATATATATATATATATATATATATATATATATATATAAGTTTTATTTAAACATATACAAATAGAAATAATTTAGTAATATTTCACAAATACCAAATACTTACTTCGTCAATACCAACTTCTTTTTTTATACGACCACTTGCGATCGAATATATCTAAGTGAGCACATAGTAACTCCACTCCCAAATGCCAGATTGTTGATTGCACTGCATTACAAGTGCAACCGCATTTAACATGTAAAACGTATACAATAACATTAACATAAACATGTGAACATCAACATTAACATTAGATGATGAAATGTTTGTATATAGTTGGGATGACAAACCTTGACTACTTCCCATTTCAAAGGACCCCAAGCCCTATTGAATATTAGATAAAACATACAAATAATTAACTTTTCAAGCAGAATAATGTTATTTAAATGAAGAATTAGATAAACAAATAATTGAAATAAACAAAGCATTCTTACTGATTTATACAATCTGCGAGTAGATAATCCTTTATCACCTTCTGTAATTTCCTATTCAGTGAATCTAGTATAATTCCTTTGTACTCTTTTGGAGATACACAAAACAACACCCAGTTGCCGCAAGAAAATTAAATTACGCTCATTTAGTAGATAAAATATATATAAGAAATGTTATAGATATTAGCAATGATATAATTTGAAGATTTACATACTTCTAAACATATGGTGCGATGAAACACTGATTAGTGGATTTGAAGGCGATCTCAAGTAACCTATCACATCATTTTTGCTAGATTCTATCAAAGATCCTTGGATTGAATAAGGGTTGATTAACCCATATGGTTTGCTAAAGGCTATTTTCATAAAGTTGAGTTGACCCCTGACAAATATGAAGTAAAATGCCATATGATGTTACTGTCAACTTAACCTATAGTCAAACGTGTGCATAAGGAAAATATAATACATATGAAAATATGTTACTGTCAACTTAACCTATATGCATATGAAAACATGTGCATAAGAAAACATAAATGTACTTACATCATGAAGGAAAATGTAATGTTGCAATTCAAACAACCCATTTCCAAAATGTCATGATGTCATGAACATCATCGTAGTTGCGAAGTTAACCGTACGCTTGCAAAAATACCAGGAGGGGGATTAAGTGTATATCCGGTGATAGGATCTTCTCTAGTCATCCATCTAGTATACACTTCTTGTACACATGCTCTGTTTGGGTATGAAATTCTCCAATATGATCAGCTGGGTAAGCACATCTTGTTTTTTTTTGTTATGCAAATCTGTTATTGGTTTGTTACTTGGAACAACCTGAACACCACATAATCAGAATTTTCTTAAATATTTATATAATGTTGTAACTTGATTTACATATGCTAAGGTCTAATTTGAACATATACCTGATTACTATTAGGAGCAGCATTAATATCCATCTGCTTATTTTTAGGAGGAACACTTTTATCAAAAAAAAAAATTTTTAATTCTCGAGTCTTTGATTTCGTTTCACCCTCCTGTTTACATATATAATATTTAAATTAATCAAAAGTTACTAAACACACTAATTTTATAGTTACTTCTGTTTGATAGTAATTTACCAATTCAAGAAATTCATAAAATAAGCAATTATAGAGGTACCTTTTTATTTAACAGACGCATTTTCAAGACAGGCCATTGTATGAAAGCCCCTATTGCCTCCTTGAGTGTATAAATCTCAAAATCTTTACCTGGTATTGGAAGCAACACATATTCATAGCGAGGCAAGACAAGTTTTACCGACACTTTCATGTAGCCTGGAATCACACGTTGTCCATGTAATATAGTAGTCTCGTCGGTTTCATACAAAATCCCCCTAGCACACGGTACAGGTTTTGTAATTTTGGGGTTCATCAAAATGATTTCTGTATGTGGCTATATAGTAAACATAAAAAAAAAAGTTACATTTAGCAGTTAAAAGTATACAAGTATGTATCACATAGAAGTATTCCGAGTAAAACATTATACAATTATTGAGAGTATAAATAATAACCTTTATTTGTTGCAATTCAATCACTTTTTGTGGTGTCAACTCTTGTATTTTCCCATTCTTTTCTTGCACAATACCATTGAAGGGAGCCAGTTTCATAACAGGCCATTGAACATGTAATCCTACCACATCCTTTAAAAACTCCTTCTTTGAATCTTTTGAAATGCCTTTAAGCGGTATAGGAAGCCTCAAGGACATGTAACCCTTAACAATTTTGTTTATTTTAACCTTCATGTAAAACGGTATCAAGGTCAAATAACAAGACTACAACCGGTTCCTAAAAATATTAGGAAAACATGAAATGTAGTTAGTAGTTTATATGCCAATTGAAGTAAACGAAAAATCGTCAGTTACCTGTATGTTTTGCAAATTACAAAATTGCTTGGTATTTCACCCGATCCCTCAATTCACGAGTCCCTTGGTTTTGTATGGCTACTCCCTCCACATTCTTTTGTTTCGTCACCCTTTGTTGTTCCACCTCTCTCCAATGTTTCTCCTGTCTCCTTTGTTCCTCCTCTCTACGCCTTTCCTCCTCTCTCCGATGTTCCTCCTCTCTCCGCCTTTCCTCCGCTCTCCTCTGTTCCTCTTCTCTTCGCCTTTCCTCCTCTCTTATCTGTTCCTCCTCTCTACGCATTTCCCCATCTCTCGGTTGTTCTTTCAGATCTTGATTTTTCTCAACTACCTTCTCATGCCCATCACCTGTTTGTCTACTACTTGTTTGTCCATTAGTGACATCTCTATCTCTGAGTCAGCATGTGAAGATGATGCATGTGATCCGAAATTTACTTTTATTTTACCCTATTCTATACGCTCGTCTACTATTTCCTTTATTTTATCCACTGTAAATACTTGTTCTCCCTTTCGTCTTTTACGTTGTAGGCCCGTGCTATAGCCTAACATGCTACTAAGACCCCTAGTTCTACCAGAGATGTTCTTTACCTACATGAACTAACAAGGCATCCCCACCCTCTTTATCCGTTCTAACCTAAAACAAAACAACAAAAGCAAATATGTTATACAACGATTTTGAATACTTAATTATAAGGTTATAAATTAATACATTTTAAATTCAATACAGTGTTATCCATAAGCAACGAATTTGTCTCGGGACATTTCCTCTTTCCTTCTTTATCTGGCCTCATCCTGCCCAAAACATAATTCCTCGTAGCGGGATTACTGATATCATGGTAAATCGTATGCTTGTTAGGATCATTTTTTCCATCTCCCACTTTTTGTGGCCACGATATCCTGACCGACCAACACGGGCATAATTATCCTTAATTTGTTTCGATGTGTTTATCCTTCCTTGTTCTCGTAGAGCCTTTACATGTTACATATGATTAAAGAACACATTAGTTATAATAGCACAATCTAACTCCAAAACCGTTAAACATCCAATGAATAAAACTAACCCGTTTTGCTGGTGTATTTTCTCGTTCACAAAACGTTCTCCATTTATCTGGAGTAATAAAAAAGTAATCGTCAACTTCTTCATAAGGAAGCAGACCATCATCCATATACTTGCGTAACTTTTGCCTAAATCTCTTAAACGCGCTGTTGAAATGATGAAGTGTTTTTATCTTAGCAAAATCATCTCTGATAAAATGTGTTTCCTATAGAATTAAACTTAGTTGTTACACATATAAATCAAAATTACATACACAAAATCTACTAATTTTATACCTTAATTTCCAACCATAATGCTTCTTTCTCCTCAGGAGTTATTAGTTGCCAATCATCTACAAGATAATCAATCCTCCACCTAGTTATAACACCTATATTAGTGGGAAAAAATCTTTTGATTTTCTCCTATCGCTTCCCCAAAATTGTTAAACTCTATCTCAATCGAAACCACTGGTGTTTTTAGTTTGTTAACACCTCTCTTTGTGTTGTTATTCCTTTGTGGTTGTTAGGCAACAACCATATCATTAGCCGTGTTATTTTTTGATTCTGTACACTATACACAATAGTAAACACAAATGTAATATTACTAACATTTTCAAGTAACATTAAAAGTACAATTATTCAATAACCTCTGTAAATACATGCCAAAAAATTTATACTACTAAAATACACCGACACAAAATTCATGAAAACCATATAATTTCATATTTCTTGAGTGTATATGTATATATACACTTAAGTTATATACATACATGTAATATAAGTAACTGGTTGTATACCAATGAGTATACATTAATCCTATATATATATATATATATATATATATATATATATATATATATATATATATATATATATATAGTATAAGCAATTCATACATGTACCATGATTTTTCAGTGCAACAGAGAGTGTCGATGTTATGCAGGTCGTGCGAATTGAAGCATCAATTAGGTTATGGAAGAAATCCAATTATTGAATTTAGCGGTTTTTTAATGAGAATTGAAAGATTTTTGGAGCATCAGTCACATGCAAGAAATGATTTTGGGGGTTTTTGATCGAAACTTTGGAGTATAAGGATTAAAGTGGTGTTGATAGAAGGCGGTTACCAGTTTTGAGAATTTTGATCTGAGCGAGTGAGTATTGTGTATTAGGTTTGGATGGTTTGAATAGATTTTGATAAATTGGCGGTGGATGAATTATTTAGCGGGCTATATTTTATTTATAATCTTTGTTTCCATGTTTTAACAAAATAATAATAATAATAATAATAATAATAATAATAATAATAATAATAATAATAATAATAATAATAATAATAATAATAATAATAATAGATCTTTAAGAAAATAATAATAATTGTATAGTCTATAACATAATAAGTGTTACAAAATAAAAAAAATATATCTTGTGTGTATAAAAAGTTAGAAAAATCTTAATACAAAAATTAAACAATAACTACAAATTTATAATAGAAATATAAATAATAAATTTTTATGTATCTTGGACCTCGTCTCCTTCATGGTGGTCTTCTCTAAAATAGATTGTATCATTTTCATTAACTTCATTCATATGTGCAACACCGACTGAAAATGGAGGTAACTCGTCAAATTGGTCGTATTCTTCCTCATCGACAACATCTTCAACACCAACAATCCGTAGTTTTCCATATTGTACCACATGCCATCTACTTTCCTTCGGGTCCTCAATAAAAAATACTAGGGTAACTAGTTTTGCTAAAACGAATGGTTCTGAAACATAGCCATTAGAGGATAGATTAACAGTTGTAAAACCATCTTCATCAATTTAAACACCTTTTTGATTATCAGCCCACTTACACTTAAACAGGGGTATACAGATCAAACCGCCATAATCTAATTCCCATATTTCTTGAATGACACTGTAATAAGAGTTTTTAGCGATCCTTGATCTTTCTTCACGATTGACAATGGTTACTTTAGTCGAACCGTCACTCTGCTATTTTATGTCTTACCCTTATCATCTTGTGTTTTGGTGTGAAATGTATACCCATTAATCTTATAGCCTTGATATCTTATCACTTATCTTGTGCCGAATGCTAAAACCTGTACTGTTTTATCAACATCTGGAAGTGCGCTCCAAACTTTGTCTTTCAACCATTCTGAAAATTTACTTTTATGTTCTTTAGCCATTTTACACTCCTTTGACGGTTTTCTCGTTTCAACAACGACTCGTGCACTTGTATTTGCCTCATGTAAATCGGGAACATTTTTTGGATACCCCTCATCGCGCCCAAGTGTCCCTTGACCAGAAAGTCTACCTTCATGTCTACTTAATGGAATCCTGACACTTCTAATCCCATCTATATAGTCTGTGCAGAAGTCGATCACCTCTTCGGAAGCATATCCTTCAACAATACTACCTTCTGGTCAATTGTGGTTCCTTACATACCCTTTTAAGAAACTCATATATCTTTCAAATGGATACATGTAGCGTAAGAAAACTGGACCGCATTCCTTGATTTCTCCGACAATATGAGATACCAAGTGAACCATGACATCAAAGAAAGAAGGTGGAAAATACATCTCAAGTTTACAAAGAGTGAGTATAATATCTGTTTGATATTCATCCAAAACCCTGAGGATCAATCACCTTCGAATGAATCATGTTGAAAATAAGCATAGTTTTGTTATTGTGTGTTGTTTATGAGCAACTACTCACACTAAAGTGAATTTGCGAGAATTTGGCGTTTATGATCAATGATGAGAAATGATCATGTGTGTCATGGAATGACAAATCCGAAGGATGTTATCATCTTGGCGGTGAGAATGTGGAGCTGAATCCTAAGTGGGGGAGTTTTTACTGTCGCCCGAGGAAGCTCCGGTGGTGTTAAGTTTAGAGAAGTGTCAGTGTACCATGCTAGGCCTCAGTAGGGATTCGGAGTTCCTAATGAGGAAGAGTGATGGGTCATTGATCTTGACTCGAGATCGTGCGTTACAATTGTGAGTTACGATTCTGAAATGTTATGTGTAGAGTTGTGATGATGGAATCGAATTAAGTGTAAGTTTTCTTATGTAAGGTGGTCGTGCAGTACTAAAGTGCGGTATGAGACCAAATGTGAAGCTTGAGATCTCGGAGTGAGAGAACGAAGCAATTGTTACGAGTGTTCTCGTAGTGTAAATCTAGGTTGCTGTGAAACTCGGATAGTACTATCGAGTATGTACGAGTTCGATTTTGTGGTGGATGCTATTTTTCCCTGTCAGGAAACGTGATCGTAGAAATCGTCAGTGAATTATTCTACTTGATGGACGATTGTGAGGCAGGGAGTACCGGTTCCGATTGTCTAGCATAGAGACACGCGGATGTTGTTTGTTTGCGAGGGTGTGTCCCCTAGTGATGCGACCCGTTGGTTGCATTAAAATATCGAGACCATCCTTAATGGACGGTCTAGGTAGGAGGATTCACCCGGCGTTGGTGAATATCTTGTGGATGGTGTGGCTGATTGAGAATTTGTTGTGATGATAATTCGTTGTTGACGAGATTCTAGTATACGAATAATTTCCATGTTAGTACTAGGAAACCGTCTTGCGTGGATGTGTCATAGGGTTTAGAGGAGAACCATGTGTCGAGTGTTGATGTATTGTCTTGCTCGTGGTGTATTACTGTCGTCCTGGATTAATCCAGTAATGGATGGTCGTGTGCAGATCGATTGATAGGAAAGCCGTGTTCCTAGTGTGAGTAGTTGGTGATACCGAAATTTCTTCGTTGAAGGAATAACCCGATTGTGGCGACGGGGGAAGTTGGTACTTAAATCACAGAACAGTCATGAATGACAGGTTGAGTAGTATGTTTATGAAACGATGAGGTACGGAGTTTTAAGGAAGCATGAATCCTTCTTGATTTAGGTTAATGCAAGAGTTGGTTCACGGCGTAGTGGACCTAGTAGATCATTTGGTGATGTAGTTATTGACGTAGCTTTTTGCTGGTTGTAGCCCGGGAGAACTTGGAGGGGAATATGGTGTTTCCTGTATTTCCTAAGTGGTCATATGGGACATTGAGCGTATGAGATATCGCTTGTTGCGCTAATACACGCTAGTAATTATTAGCGTGTGGTGAGATCTTCGAATCAACAAAAGATGTTATGGATGTTGGGCTTGGTTGTGTTTCGTAGGATCGGAGGGCGTGGTTCCTATTGTATGTATTGGATGAAGGCATTGAAGCACTTACCTCTTGATAAATGATGAGGATCACGGGGACGTGATCCAGTTTAAGTGGGGGAGAGTTGTAAGACCCTGAATTTTATGTATCAGAAAGTCTTCTCAAAAGTGTCAGCAAAAGTCTACTTATACTTATGCAATTTCAAAATTTACATCAAAATTAGAATTAGAATCAGTCAACCTCAGTCCCTGAACTTCTAAATAAAAGTAATAATTCTGTCAGATAGCAAATCCGCGCCGCGGCTAGTTAAAGGCGTGCCGCGCCTCCTTGTATTTCAGATATTTCGATTGTTTAAAAAATGGCTGTTTCTTTTTTGTGCTTCAAGCCGCGCCACGGGCCCTTTTGTCATACCCCGTCCTAATCCTCCTGGACGAAGTCATCAACATTTAGTCCCATTGCGATGATCGACTCCAAGTAATGTCCTTAAAATGAGCAAATGCACAGCGGAAGATTTCTTTCATACCTGAGAATAAACATGCTTTAAAGTATCAACCAAAAGGTTGGTGAGTTCATTAGTTTTACATCAATATTCATTTTCATCATTTTAATAGACCACAAGATTTTCATTCCTATTTCTCATAAACATCATGCATCTTCATAAAAATCATTCATATGGATTGAACACCTGGAAACCGACATTAACAAAATGCATTTAGAATATCCCCAAACATATAACATCGAAGTACTAAAGCAGTTCAAATTCTCTGACTGGGAGCAAATGAAAATGAAACTCACGATACAATATTTTGTAGTAAAAATATTCATACGACGATACTGAACAATGCAAGGTTGGTCTCGGATTCACGAACCTATATCAAGTATATATATATATTAACACGTATAATTGTAATCGAACAAATTTAGGTATTATTATTAATTGTTATTTTAGTAACTTGTACGTTTCATTAATAACTAAATTAACTATATTTATTTTATATGCATTAAATAGATAATTAATATTTATTACAAAAATATTAATATAATTATGCTTTATGTTAATAATATATTTTTACATAGAAAATCTTTATTTGGTATATTAATAATACTAATAATAATAGTGATAAAAATAATAATATTAGTGTTAGAAATAATAATAATAAAAATGATAATAAAAATAATGATAATTCTAATAATAATAATAATGATAGTTTTAATAAAAAATAATTTCGGTAAAAATGTTAGTTTCAATAATAATACTACTTACATTAATAATGATAATAATAATAAAAAACATGATAAAATTAATAATAATAATAATAATAATAATAATAATAATAATAATAATAATAATAATAAAAATAATAATAATAATAATAATAATAATAATGATGATGATGATGATGATGATGATGATGATAATAATAATAATAATAATAATAATAATAATAATAATAATAATAATAATAATAATAATAATAATAATAATAATAAGAATAAGAATAATAATAATAATAATAATAATAATAATAATAATAATAATAATAATAATAATAATAATAATAATAATAATAATAATAATAATAATAATAATAATAAGGACATTAACCATTAACCATTCTTCTGCCTTGTTTCTTTCTGTTTTAATATCCAGCTTATATCTATATAACCCGTATCTCTATAACTTGGCTCAGTTTAAAAGTCCAATAAAAAAGTAGCACAGCCCAATAACGAATAGCCCAACAGAAAAATGGTTTACGGCTTCAATAGAAAATAAAAGTATAGTGGTCCAAGAGATTAATTGGATCCACAAATCAAGTAGCCCATCAATTGATCCATAACAACAAGCCTGCTTAATCACTAATTAAAGGGCCTGGTAGCACACGATTAAGAAATAGAAACCTAGCAGTAGCTTCGAATGGTTTCTTTGTTGAGCCAAAACAAAACACAATCTTTGCAGGTGTTGGCGTGTGGTATTTGTGTTTTCGTCGAACAGGAACCAGAAACAGAAACGATGGGTTTGCAAAGTTTGTCGCCCAATTTGTATAAAAATTTCGGTGTAGGGATATTTATGAAGCAGCTGTAAAAAAGGGTTTTGATGGCGTCAAACAACAGGATCAAAACTCAAATGGCAGTTGTGGTCTTCGACTTTGGTATTTGCTCAATGTTAAAAAAATGGTCAAGCTTCGGTTCATCTTCATCAGTTATATTCATCATCATCTTCAAAATCAATCATATAGTAACACCTTATTCCATCATCACTTTTATATCTATCACAGTAACATCACCATTGAAGCCGTAATAGAAACTGAAATAAGAGGGTACTTGTAGCAGGAGTATACGAATTGCAGAAAATAAAGAAAAGAGATAAAAAAAAATTGGGTTTGTTTCACCATCATTTGTTTTCTGTGATCATAAGTGTTTAACGATTATCACCATTATCACATCCATCATCATTCTTATAATCCTACGCTGTCCCCATCATGTTTACTATTCAATCGTCAGAGAATCACAATCAACAACTTCACTGTTCATCATCTTCACCATCTCTCCCGTCACTGTAGCAGAGAAAAAGAAACATCGGCAGGTTATGTTTTTGAACTGTAGTCGATGGGTATTTGGTTTGAAGAGTGTGGTGGATCGTTTATGGTTCGTAATATTCGCTTATAAACATAATCTTACACAGCAGTAGCATGATAACGAAAGTGATTGTGGTTGAGGAGGGTTGTAGGGTGATGATGGTTCCACGGGTTTGAGATGGTGGTGGTTGTTGTGGGATATAGTAGTTAGCCGGAAGTGATAAGGAAGGTGATGATACCGGTGGTCTAGTGGTGGATGAAGGGTGGTCCGGTGATGTTAGTGGTGGCAGATGGAGGTGGTGCTTCAATCATGGTGATGGCGGTTATTGATGGTTGTAGGAGAAAATCAAAGTGATGGTTTTTGTGTTAGTATGCCTAATGCATTTTTTTATGTATATATAAAATATGTGATTTGATAAATAACGAACATAGCACTCACTATACAAAACAGTTATCCACAATTAATATTCAATTATCACGGATTAGATTACTATTAGTCTGCCGACACCTTAACCCGGGTTTTATATCGTGGTCCATTGCTAAACAGTTAATACATAAACGTCTTCCGAAAAATCCCAAATTTTAAGATTAATTATCTTTAATTGTTTCAGTCTTTATGATATAAAATTTGGTCATTAACTATTAAATACAATTTACATTAATTATTCACTCCCAACCCTAAGTAAAATATCAAAAGTTTTAAAATTCAACAAATAGTTTCTCAATACATTTTTAATAAGCCTAAAATTTATATTACTCATTTTCGGATCACCGTTTATTTTAAAAACACTTAAGTTTGAACTTAACTTATTTAATTAACCATCGAATGATAAACGAGTGCTTCTATCGTTTACTAAATAAATTCGGAACTATATTTATATATTCAATATACCTTATTTATATATATAGATATGTTTTAAATAATAATTATTATATTTATTTTTTTTTACATAGATAAATTTTGGTAACAACAAAATACAATATTTAAAATTATATTTCTAATTATTATTTATATATATATATATACCTATATATTTATTTACAAACAATTGTTCGTGAATCGTCGAGCACAGTCAAAGGGCAATTGAATATATGAAGACAGTTCAAAATTTTCCGAGACTCAACATTACAACTTTGCTTATCTTGTCGAAATTATAATAAGATTAAGTTTTAATTTGGTCGGAAATTTCCGGGTCGTCACAATACCTACCCATTAAAGAAATTTTGTCCCGAAATTTGATCGAGATCGTCATGGCTAATAGTAAGAACGTTTTTCTAACGAATATGAGCTGATAAATAGAGTTTTATTACTGTTGAGTAATATAGATAAGATAAGTCGATTACTCGAAAAGTACGAGTGAAGATATCACAAAAGAGTGAAATGAGAAAATAATGTTTCGTCATATCCTTTGACGTAGATACGGTTGATTTTCGGAGTTCAAGAGATTTGGAGAAAATATTCGTGATAAGATTTGATTCTTCGGTAATTAAATAAATTAGAATCCTCTTTGTTAAATGCGATGATCTTCTTTGATTGTTCTGTCGGATATTTCACTATAAATCTACCCTCTCCATTTCCTTTATATTTTGGAGTTCCATACTTTTGTTTTCTCTTCCCGACTTTAAATCAAGCGAATAATAGTCCAGAATTCGTAGATATGAATTTCGGATGAACATGAATAACGTTCTAAGAGAGAAATTATAATCGTACGATTTGGTTTGTCAAATTACCAGAATCACTGAGAATAGAACTATCAAGAATATACTTTCTTGATATGTTCAGAAGTTAAGCAGAATGAAAGAGTTATGTAACAAGGCACATGATGACGTTATGATCTATGAATCATCACGTTTCATTTAGAAACTCAGCATGACTTACTGTAATATAATCACGTTGATCAAGTATCATTATATTATACTAACTCATGCTTCAGTTCCTAACACTACTTCAATAACATTCAATTTTTAAACTCGAAGTTTTCAGAATTTAGAAACTAAAATAGTTTCTTTTATGATATAACACAGATAGAGCAGAGAGATAATTAATATCGGAGAAGAATATTTATGAAGATATCTTCAGAAATATTGAGGATATTAATAAAGAAAGATACGATGATATCTTAGAATTTCAGAATCAAATTGTGATGAAGAAATTCATTCATGATGATTTAGAGCGGTTAAGGAGTAAGGTATTTGCTAAAGATTTCATCAGAAGCAGAATCATCAGGATTCTTTATGTACAAGTTTAGTCGTTGTGGTTTGTTCAGAGTCTCCTTCATGGTTTGCTCAATCCATTTTTCCAGTACAAATTTTCCATTGAGTGTTTCCAACACTCCATTTTTTTATCATTGAACTTTTGACTGTTAAGGCAGTCTTCAGTTTTTGTTGCTTCATTCAACTTTTCAAAATTTAGAGTATTGATTCGCAGACTGGGTGCTTTTCAGAATTTCAAGATGGAAGGTCATAATTCTAAGAGATAAAGGTTATATGTATACCTATAACTGTTGCTGTAGAAACGTTGCAAGATTCAAAATACTGATTGCTGATTTTCGGTAATTGGTATGGCAATTCTCGTTATAAGATACGGATGAATATCTGATAAGGTCTTAATGAACAGTAATATGGTTCTTCGGAGCGACTTAAGCCAATGAGTAATGAAGTTGCTGGTAAGTTTACTGCTAATGTGGTGGAATATAAACAATTCTCCGATAACGATGCTGATGGGGTAATCTTAATAATAAGGTTTATTCGAATGGAAATTTGAAGTTGACTTGCTGGTGCTGTGACAAAATTAGCTACTTTGGAAAGGGATTGCAAAGTAATTTTCAGTAATAACAACGCCAAAGGAGCTAGCACAGATACATGTTAAACGTCTACTCAGGTTCCAATTTTTTTCAGGTGCATAACTATATGCATCAATCTTTCCTTCCATAGCTGAAGTGCGGTTGGTTCATCCTCTCGATTGAGGTGTTTTCAAGAATCATGAAAGGTTTAAACACATATTGTAATCGTCAAAATACAAATGAGGTTTAAGATGAAATCAAGTGGCAAACTTGAAAAATTGTTTAGTTTCATATGTTATGATCAATATTTTAATTCATTTTAATTGTCCAATGTTATTAGTCCACAGTTACTAGTCCACAGTTTGCAATTCAATAATTCATATATAGTTTAATATATAATATTCAAATTAATTAATACGTATTCGTGACCCATTGTATACATGTCTCAGACTCGATCACAACTCAAAGTATATATATTATTTCAGAATCAACCTCAACCCTGTATAGCTAACTCAAGCATTACTACATATAGAGTGTCTATGGTTATTCCAAATAATATATATAGATGCGTCGATATGATATGTCAAAAACTTGTATACGTTTCCCGATATTCAAAGTGCGTAAAATAAATAACAGAAATTAAATGACGATAAATAAAATTACGAGAATATAAATTGCGATAATTAAATTGCAATAAATAAAATGTAATCAGTTAGCTAGGAACAGTTAGCGTGGATTCTTAACAAAATTTCTCATAGTTAATTTGTTTGTTTCTAACAAATTTCATTTTGTCAAATGTTTTCTTCATTATGCCACTTGTTGGATTCTGATAGGTCAAAATCTAAATATGAAATTGAATGGAAATGGTTATTCTACGGTGAATGGATACGTATATCTGTAGATGTAAGTAGGATAGTAATTGACTGTTGAATCGTATTCGAAGAATGTACAGTGTAACTTATTAATGTGAAATTTAAATATTTCTCGGGTATTACCTACCCGTTAAAATATTTTCACCATTAACAGTTTGTACAAAAGAATTTTTAATTACAATCTTTATGTAAACATATATACATATATATTTTCTTCAGATGTAATCATGGATTTATTGAGTTAATATGATATTAATCTCATTTAGTTTTTGGTTGGAACTAGAATGAATAATCTCTAAAACTTTAGAGATTACATAATCGCCGCCTAATATTTCTTCAATGAAGTTATAAATCAATACTTCATCATTGATTTTTATTAGTACTCGCTGGTATCTATGGTGCGTACGACGTTGATGCTCGTGGGATAGATTGTGAAGTTGAGGTTCGTGGTGCGGATGTAGTTGTTGTGGATAGTGGTACTGGTTATGCTGCTGGTGCTGCTGATGCTCGTAGATATTGCACCATATTCTCCAGAGCCACTACCCGAGTGCGAAGCTCGTTGACTTCTTCTATTACACCAGGATGATTGTTGGTTCGCATGAGCGAGTGAATAAGATATAGAATTTGAGATACTATATAATCGTGATGAGATACTCTGGGAGAGGAAATGGTGTTTCGAACAGGTTTGCCGGTAAGTGTTTCAAGTTCTTCGCCAAGAGGGAAAGTCGGTGGATGGAAAGGATCGCCTTCTTCTTGTCTCCAATGATTAAGTAGGCTACGAACTCATCAGATGAATTAGGGATGGCTGATTGGTTGATTCATTTTGGTGACGCCGCTTCCGGAGTTAGGTGAACATCCAAGTCAGAATAGCTGTCGGGTTCCGAAGAACTTGAACTAGTGACGATTTCCATTTTGTACGATCAGGGAATTGATTTTCGATATGAGATAGATTATAGGACTTAGAAACACATAATTTTCATATGTATATAGAATACTAAGATCCCATAAGTTACGGAGGAATCTTCAGAAGTTGTCAAGCAAAGTTTATAGTAACAGATACGCTAAGATACGAATTTATCTATACACTATCTATGCAATAGAGGCAGTAAGACATGTCTAGACTTTAAGGATGATAAGAAAGTAATTTTTCGACACGAAGTGATAAGCAAAACTTTTGACATGCAGACACGGTCGAAGTCCAGACCACTAATGCATCTAAACAACTATCAGTTAGACACACTAATGCAAGACCTGGTTCGCTAACACCACCGCTCTGATACCAACTGTCATACCCCGTCCTAATCCTCCTGGACGAAGTCATCAACATTTGGTCCCATTGCGATGATCGACTCCAAGTAATGTCCTTAAAATGAGCAAATGTACAGCGGAAGATTTCTTTCATACCTGAGAATAAACATGCTTTAAAGTGTCAACCAAAAGGTTGGTGAGTTCATTAGTTTATCATCAATATTCATTTTCATTATTTTAATAGACCACAAGATTTTCATTTCTATTTCTCATAAACATCATGCATCTGCATAAAAATCATTCATATGGATTGAACACCTGGTAACCGACATTAACAAAATGCATCTAGAATATCCCCAAACATATAACATTGAAGTACTAAAGCAGTTCAAATTCTCTGACTGGGGCGTGTCAAAGCCCATAGATCTATCTTTAGGATTCGCGTCAATTGGTGGCAATTATAATAAACACCAATTCTTAGGCTACCAAGTTCAACAAGGGCGATATCCAGTATAACAATTCAACCATAGAATGTAATTTCAAGTATTTGTGTCTATTTTGTAAAACAATTATAAAAGCAGCGCATGTATTCTCAGTCCTAAAAATATATATTGCAAAAGCATTTAAAAAGGGAGCAAATGAAACTCACGATACAATATTTTGTAGTAAAAATATTCATACGACGATACTGAACAATGCAAGGTTGGTCTCGGATTCACGAACCTATATCAAGTATATATATATATATATATATATATATATATATATATATATATATATATATATATATATATATATATATATATATATATATATATATATATATATATATATATATATATTAACACATATAATTGTAATCGAACAAATTTAAGTATTATTATTAATTGTTATTTTAGTAACTTGTACGTTTCATTAAAATCTAAATTAACTATATTTATTTTATATACATTAAATAGATAATTAATATTTATTACAAAAATATTAATATAATTATGCTTTATGTTAATAATATATTTTTATATAGAAAATCTTTATTTGGTATATTAATAATACTAATAATAATAATGATAAACATAATAATATTAGTTTTAGAAATAATAATAATAAAAATGATAATAAAAAAAATAATAATAAAAATAATGATAATTCTAATAATAATAATAATAATGATAGTTTTAATAAAAAAAAATAATTTCGGTAAAAATGTTAGTTTCAATAATAATACTATTTACATTAATAATGATAATAATAATAAAAAACATGATAAAATTAATAATTATAATAATTATAATTATAATAATAATAATAATAATAATAATAATAATAATAATAATAATAATAATAATAATAATAATAATAATAATAATAATAATAATAATAATAATAATAATAATAATAATAATAATAATAATAATGATGATAATAATAAGACTACCTTAGTAACAAGCTTTAAAAAAAATCATAGCTCGGGCTCGAACCCGAGACCTCCAGCTTAAACACCCAAACCCTTAACCATTCTTCTGCCTTATTTCTTTCTATTTTAATATCCAGCTTATATCTATATAACCCGTATCTCTATAACTTGGCTCAGTTTGAAAGTCCAATAACAAAGTAGCACGGCCCAATAACGAATAGCCCAACAGAAAAATGGTTTACGGCCTCAATAGAAAATAGAAGTATAGTGGCCCAAGAGATTAATTGGATCCACAAATCAAGTAGCCCATCAATTGATCCATAACAACAAGCCTGCTTAATCTCTAATTAAAGAGCCTGGTAGCACACGATTAAGAAACAGAAACCTAGCAGTAGCTTCGAATGGTTTCTTTGTTGAGCCAAATCAAAACACAATCTTTGCAGGTGTTGGCGTGTGGTATTTATGTTTTCGTCAAACAGGAACCAGAAACAGAAACGATGGGTTTGCAAAGTTTGTCGCCCAATTTGTATAAAAATTTCGGTGTAGAGATATTTATGAAGCAGCTGTAAAAAAGGGTTTTGATGGCGTCTAACAACAGGATCAAAACTCAAACGGTAGTTGTAGTCTTCGACTTTGGAATTTGCTCAATGTAAAAAAAAATGGTCAAGCTTCGGTTCATCTTCATCAGTTATATTCATCATCATCTTCAAAATCAAGCATCTAGTAACACCTTATTCCATCATAACTTTTATATCTATCACAGTAACATCACAATTGAAGCCGTAATAGAAACTGAAACAAGAGGGTACTTGTAGCAGGAGTATACGAATTGCAGAAAAGAAAGAAAAGAGTTTAAAAAAATGGGTTTGTTTCACCATCATTTGTTTTCTGTGATCATAAGCGTTTAACGATTATCACCATTATCACATCCATCATCATTCTTATAATCCTACACTGTCATCATCATGTTTACTATTCAATCGTCATAGAATCACGATCAACAGCTTCACTGTTCATCATCTTCACCATTTCTCCCATCACTGTAGCAGAGAAAAAGAAACATCAGTAGGTTATGTTTATGAACTGTAGTCGATGGGTATTTGGTTTGAAGAGTGTGGTGGCTCGTTGGTGGTTTGTGATATTCGCTTATAAACATAATCTTACACAGCAGTAGCATGATAACGAAAGTGATTGTGGTTGAGGAGGGTTGTAGGATGATGATGGTTCCACGAGTTTGAGATGGTGGTGGTTGTTGTGGGATACAGTAGTTAGCTAGAAGTGCTAAGGAAGGTGATGATACCGGTGGTCTAGTGGTGGATGAAGGGTGGTCCGGCAATGTTAGTGGTGGTAAATGGAGGTGGTGCTTCAATCATGGTGGTGACGGTTATTGATGGTTGTAGGAGAAAATCAAAGTGATGGTTTTTGTGTTAGTATACATAATGCATTTTTTTATGTATAAATAAAATATGTGATTTGATAAATAACAAACGTTGCACTCACTATACACAACAGTGATCCACAATTAATATTCAATTATCACAGATTAGATTACTATTAGTCTGCCGACACCTTAACCCAGGTTTTATATCGTGGTCCATTGCTAAACAGTTAATACATAAACGTCTTCTGAAAAATTCCAAATTTTAAGATTAATTATCTTTAATTATTTCAGTATTTATGGTATAAAATTCGGTCATTAACTATTAAATACAGTTTACATTAATTATTCACTCCCAACCCTAAGTAAAATATAAAAAGTTTTAAAATTCAACAAATAGTTTCTCAATACATTTTTAATAAGCCTAAAATTTATATTACTCATTTTCGGATCACCGTTTATTTTAAAAACACTTAAGTTTGAACTTTACTTATTTAATTAACCATCGAATGATAAACGAGTACTTCTATCGTTTACTAAATAAATTCGGAACTATATTTAAATATTCAATATACCTTATTTATATATATAGATATGTTTTAAATAATAATTATAATATTTTTTTTTTTTGTACATAGATAAATTTTGGTAACAACAACATACAATATTTAAAATTATATTCTAATTATTATTATATATATATATATATATATATATATATATATATATATATATATATATATATATATATATATACCTATATATTTATTTACAAACAATTGTTCGTGAATCATCGAGAACAGTCAAAGGGCAATTGAATATATGAAGACGGTTCAAAATTTTCCGAGACTCAACATTACAACTTTGCTTATCTTGTCGAAATTATAATAAGATTAAGTTTAAATTTGGTCGGAAATTTCCGGGTCGTCACAGTACCTACCCGTTAAAGAAATTTCGTCCTAAAATTTGATCGAGATCGTCATGGCTAACAGTAAGAATGTTTTCCTGACAAATATGCGCTGATAAATTGAGTTTTATTACTGTTGAGTAATATAGATAAGATAAGTTAATTACTCGAAAAGTACGAGTGAAAATATCACAAAAGAGTGAAATGAGAAAATAATGTTTCGTCATATCCTTTGACGTAGATACGGTTGATTTCCGGAGTTCAAGGGATTTGGAGAAAATATTCGTGATAAGATTTGATTCTTCGGTAATTAAAGAAATTAGAATCCTCTTTGTTAAATGCGATGATCTGCTTTGATTGTTCTGTCGGATATTTCACTATAAATCTACCCTCTCCATTTCCTTTATATTTTGGAGTTCCATACTTTTGTTTTCTCTTCTCGACTTTAAATCAAGCGAATAATAGTCCAGAATTCGTAGATATGAATTTCGGATGAACATGAATAACGTTCTAAGAGAGAAATTATAATCGTACGATTTAATTTGTCACATTACCAGAATCACTGAGAATAGAACTATCAAGAATATACTTTCTTGATATGTTCAGAAGTTAAGCAGAATGAAAGAGTTACGTAACATGGCACATGATGACGTTATGATCTATGAATCATCACGTTCCATTTAGAAACTCAGCATGACTTACTGTAATATAATCACGTTGATCAAGTGTCATTATATTATACTAACTCATGCTTCAGTTCCCAACATTACTTCAATAACATTCAATTTTTAAACTCGAATTTTTCAGAATTTAGAAACTAAAATAGTTTCTTTTATGATATAACACAAATAGAGCAGAGAGATAATTAATATCGGAGAAGAATATTTATGAAGATATCTTCAGAAATATTGAGGATATTAATAAAGAAAGATACGATGATATCTTAGAATTTCAGAATCAAATTGTGATGAAGAAATTCATTCATGATAATTTAGAGCGGTTAAGGAGTAAGGTATTTGCTAAAGATTTCATTAGAAATAGAATCATCAGGATTCTTTATGTACAAGTTTAGTCCTTGTAGTTTGTTCAGAGTCTCCTTCATGGTTTGCTCAATCCATTTTTCCAATACAAATTTTCAATTGAGTGTTTCCAACACTCCATTTTTTTATCATTGAACTTTTGACTGTTAAGGCAGTCTTCAGTTTTTGTTGCTTCATTCAACTTTTCAAAATTTAGAGTATTGATTCGCAGACTGGGTGCTTTTCAGAATTTCAAGATGGAAGGTCATAATTCTAAGAGATAAAGGTTATATGTATACCTATAACTGTTGATGTAGAAACATTGCGAGATTCAAAATACTGATTGCTGATTTTCGGTAATTGGTATGGCAATTCTCGTTATAAGATACGGATGAATATCTGATAAGGTCTTAATGAACAGTAATATGGTTCTTCGGAGCGACTTAAGCCAATGAGTAATGAAGTTACTGGTAAGTTTACTGCTAATGTGGTGGAACATAAACAATTCTCCGGTTACGATGATGATGGGGTAATCTTAATAATAAGGTTTATTCGAATGGAAATTTGAAGTTGACTTGCTGGAGCTGTGACAAAATTAGCTACTTTGGAAAGGGATTGCAAAGTGATTCGGTAATAACAACGCCAAAGGAGCTAGCATAGATACGTGTTAAACGTCTACTCAGGTTCCGATTGTTTTTAGGTGCATAACTATATGCATCAATCTTTCCTTCCATATCTGAAGTGCAGTTAGTTCATCTTCTCGATTGAGGTGTTTTTAAGAATCATGAAAGGTTTAAACACAGATTGTAATCGTCAAAATACAAATGAGGTTTAAGATGAAATCAAGTGGCAAACTTGAAGAATTGTTTAGTTTCATATGTTATGATCAATATTTTAATTCATTTTAATTGTCCAATGTTACTAGTCCACAGTTAGCAATTCAATAATTCATATATAGTTTAATATATAATATTCGAATTAATTAATACGTATTCGTGACCCATTGTATACATGTCTCAGACTCGATCACAACTCAAAGTATATATATTATTTCAGAATCAACGTCAACCCTGTATAGCTAACTTAAGCATTACTGCATATAGAGTGTCTATGGTTATTCTAAATAATATATATAGATGCGTCGATATGATATGTCAAAACCTTGTATACGTGTCCCGATATTTAAAGTGCGTAAAATAAATAACAGAAATTAAATGACGATAAATAAAATTACGAGAATATAAATTACGATAATTAAATTGCAATAAATAAAATGTAATCAGTTAGCTAGGAACAGTTAGCTAGGAACAATTAGCGTGAATTCTTAACAAAATTTCTCATAGTTAATTTGTTTGTTTCTAACAAATTTTATTTTGTCAAATGTTTTCTTCATTATGCCACTCGTTGGATTCTGATAGGTCAAAATCCAAATATGAAATTGAATGGAAATGGTTATTCTGGGGTGAATGAATACGTATATCTGTGGATGTAAGTAGGATAGTAATTGACTGTTGAATCATATTCGAAGAATGTACAGTGTAACTTATTAATGTGAAATTTAAATATTTCTAGGATATTACCTACCCGTTAAAATATTTTCATCATTAACAGTTTGTACCAAAGAATTTTTAATTACAATCTTTATGAAAACATATATACATATATATTTTCTTCAGATGTAATCATGGATTTATTGAGTTAATGTGATATTAATCTCATTTGGTGTTTGGTTGGAACTAGAATGAATAATCTCTAAAACTTTAGAGATTACATAATCACCGCCTAATATTTCTTCAATGAAGTTATAAATCAATACATCATCGTTGATTTTTATTAGTACTCCCTGGTATCTATGGTGCGTACGACGTTGATGCTCGTGGGACAGATTGTGAAGTTGAGGTTTGCGGTGCGGATGTAGTTATTGTGGATGGTGGTACTGGTTATGCTGCTGGTGCTGATGATGCTCGTAGATATTGCACCATATTCTCCAGAGCCACTACCCGAGTGCGAAGCTCATTGACTTCTTCCATTACACCGGGATGATTGTTGGTTCGCACGAGCGAGTGAATAAGATATATAACTTGAGATACTATATAATCGTTATGAGATACTCTGGGAGTGGAAATGGTGTTTCGAACAGGTTCGACGGTAAGTGTTTCAGGTTCTTCGCCAAGAGGGAAAGTCGGTGGATGGAAATGATCGCCTTCTTCTTATCTCCAATGATTAAGTAGGCTACGAACTCATCAGATGAATTGGGGATGGCTGATTGGTTGATTCATTCTGGTGACGCCGCTTCCGGAGTTAGGTGAACATCCAAGTCGTAATAGCTGTTGGGTTCCGAAGAACTTGAACTAGTGACGAGTTCTATTTCGTACGATCAGGAAATTGATTTTCGATATGAGATAGATTATAGGACATAGAAACACATAATTTTCATACGTATATAGAATACTAAGATCCCATAAGTTACGGAGGAATCTTCAGAAGCTGTCAGGCAAAGTTTACAGTAACCGATACGCTAAGATACGAATTTATCTATACACTATCTATGCAATAGAGGCAGTAAGACGTGTCTAGACTTTAAGGATGATAAGAAAGTAATTTTTCGACACGAAGTGATAAGCAAAACTTTTGACATGCAGACACGGTCGAAGTCCAGACCCACTAATGCATCTAAATAACTATCAGTTAGAAACACTAATGCAAGACCTGGTTCACTAAGACCACCGCTCTGATACCAACTGTCATACCCCGTCCTAATCCTCCTGGACGAAGTCATCAACATTTGGTCCCATTGTGATGATCGACTCCCAGTAATGTCCTTAAAATGAGAAAATGTACAACGGAAGATTTCTTTCATACCTGAGAATAAATATGCCTTAAAGTGTCAACCAAAAGGTTGGTGAGTTCATTAGTTTATCATCAATATTCATTTTCATCATTTTAATAAACCACAAGATTTTCATTTCTATTTCTCATAAACATCATGCATCTGCATAAAAATCATTCATATGGATTGAATACCTGGTAACCGACATTAACAAAATGCATCTAGAATATCCCCAAACATATAACATCGAAGTACTAAAGCAGTTCAAATTCTCTGACTGGGGCGTGTCAAAGCCCATAGATCTATATTTAGGATTCGCGTCAATTGGTGGCAATTATAATAAACACCAATTCTTAGGCTACCAAGTTCAACAAGGGCGATATCCGGTATAACAATTCAACCACAGAATGTAATTTCAAGTACTTGTGTCTATTTTGTAAAACATTTATAAAAGTAGCGCATGTATTCTCAGTCCCAAAAATATATATTGCAAAAGCATTTAAAAAGGGAGCAAATGAAACTCACGATACAATATTTTGTAGTAAAAATATTCATACGACGATACTGAACAATGCAAGGTTGGTCGCGGATTCAGGAACCTATATCAAGTATATATATTAACACGTATAATTGTAATCAAACAAATTTAGGTATTATTATTATTAATTGTTATTTTAGTAACTTGTACGTTTCATTAATAACTAAATTAACTATATTTATTTTATATACATTAAATAGATAATTAATATTTATTACAAAAATATTAATATAATTATGCTTTATGTTAATAATATATTTTTATATAGAATATCTTTATTTGGTATATTAATAATACTAATAATAATAATGATAAAAATAATAATATTAGTGTTAGAAATAATAATAATAAAAATAATAATAATAAAAATAATGATAATTCTAATAATAATAATAATGATAGTTTTAATAAAAAAATAATTTCGGTAAAAATGTTAGTTTCAATAATAATACTACTTACATTAATAATGATAATAATAATAATAATAATAATAATAATAATAATAATAATAATAATAATAATAATAATAATAATAATAATAATAATAATAATAATAATAATAATAATAAGACTACCTCAGTAACAAGCTTTAAAAAAAAAATCATAGCTCGGGCTCGAACCCGAGACCTCCAGCTTAAACACCCAAACCCTTAACCATTCTTCTGCCTTGTTTCTTTCTGTTTTAATATCCAGCTTATATCTATATAACCCGTATCTCTATAACTTGGCTCAGTTTGAAAGTCCAATAACAAATTAGCACGACCCAATAACGAATAGCCCAACAGAAAAATGGTTTACGGCCTCAATAGAAAATAGAAATATAGTGGCCCAAGAGATTAATTGGATCCACAAATCAAGTAGCCCATCAATTGATCCATAACAACAAGCCTGCTTAATCTCTAATTAAAGGGCCTGGTAGCACACGATTAAGAAACAGAAACCTAGCAGTAGCTTCGAATGGTTTCTTTGTTAAGCCAAATCAAAACACAATCTTTGCAGGTGTTGGCATGTGGTATTTGTGTTTTCGGCGAACAGGAACCAGAAACAGAAATGATGGGTTTGCCAAGTTTGTCGCCCAATTTGTATAAAAATTTCGGTGTAGAGATATTTATGAAGCAGCTGTAAAAAAGGGTTTTGATGGCGTCTAACAACAGGATCAAAACTCAAGTTGTGGTCTTCGACTTTGGTATTTGCTCAATGTAAAAAAAATGGTCAAGCTTCGGTTCATCTTCATCAGTTATATTCATCATCATCTTCAAAATCAAGCATATAGTAACACCTTATTCCATCATCACTTTTATATCTATCACAGTAACATCACCATTGAAGCCGTAATAGAAACTGAAACAAGAGGGTACTTGTAGTAGGAGTATACGAATTGCAGAAAAGAAAGAAAAGAGATAAAAAAAAAATTGGGTTTGTTTCACCATCACTTGTTTTCTGTGATCATAAGCGTTTAACAATTATCACCATTATCGCATCCATCATCATTCTTATAATCCTACGCTATCATCATCATGTTTACTATTCAATCGTCATAGAATCACGATCAACAACTTCACTGTTCATCATCTTCACCATCTCTCCCGTTACTGTAGCAGAGAAAAAGAAACATCAGCAGGTTATGTTTATGAACTGTAGTCGATGGGTATTTGATTTGAAGAGTGTGGTGGCTCGTTGGTGGTTCGTGATATTCGCTTATAAACATAATCTTACACAGCAGTAGCATGATAACGAAAGTGATTATGGTTGAGGAGGGTTGTAGGATGATGATGGTTCCACAGGTTTGAGATGGTGGTGGTTGTTGTGGGATACAGTAGTTAGCCGGAAGTGGTGAGGAAGGTGATGATACAGGTGGTCTAGTGGTGGATGAAGGGTGGTCCAGCGATGTTAGTGGTGGTAGATGGAGGTGGTGCTTCAATCATGGTGGTGGCGGTTATTGATGGTTGTAGGAGAAAATCAAAGTGATGGTTTTTGTGTTAGTATGCCTAATGCATTTTTTTATGTATAAATAAAATATGTGATTTGATAAATAACAAACATAGCACTCACTATACACAACAGTGATCCACAATTAATATTCAATTATCACGGATTAGATTACTATTAGTCTGTCGACACCTTAACCTGGGTTTTATATCGTGGTCCATTGCTAAACAGTTAATACATAAACGTCTTTCGAAAAATTCCAAATTTTAAGATTAATTATCTTTAATTATTTCAGTCTTTATGGTATAGAATTCGGTCATTAACTATTAAATACAATTTACATTAATTATTTACTCCCAACCCTAAGTAAAATATAAAAAGTTTTAAAATTCAACAAATAGTTTCTCAATACATTTTTAATAAGCCTAAAATTTATATTACTCATTTTCGGATCACCATTTATTTTAAAAACACTTAAGTTTGAACTTTACTTATTTAATTAATCATCGAATGATAAACGAGTGCTTCTATTGTTTACTAAATAAATTCGGAACTATATTTATATATTCAATATACCTTATTTATATATATAGATATGTTTTAAATAATAATAATTATATTATTATTTTTTACATAGATAAATTTTGGTAACAACAACATACAATATTTAAAATTATATTTCTAATTATTATATATATATATATATATATATATATATATATATATATATATATATATATATATATATATATATATATACCTATATATTTATTTACAAACAATTGTTCGTGAATCGTCGAGCACAGTCAAAGGGCAATTGAATATATGAAGACAGTTCAAAATTTTCCGAGACTCAACATTACAACTTTGCTTATCTTGTCGAAATTATAATAAGATTAAGTTTAAATTTGGTCGGAAATTTCCGGGTCGTCCAACCTTTCAGCCGCGCCGCGCCTCGTGCCTGGCCAGACTTCTAATTTTTCTATTTTAAAGAGGTTTAATGAGGGGCAAGGTAGTAATTTCACTTGTGGATGTTTTTGAGGCCACAAATCAGACCAAAACTCATCCACATCTTCATTTCATCTATTTCTCATCCTCTCCAAACCCTAGTGAGAGAAAGCTTCTAGAGTGAGAAAGCTCAATTTAGTGAAGAAGATGAAGATGCATGCCCAAATTGGAGCTCATCCTTGTTGTTGCTGATATCTAGCATCATTTTTATGCTAAGGTATAACCCTATTTCGAATTCCTATTGTTTAATCTTGCTCTTGTGTTACAGTTTGGGTCTATGATTGTTGTAAACCCCATTTCACTTGGAAATTTGGGGTTAATGGTGTCCATTGATGTATGTAAACATCTTGGAATGTGGGTTTGAGTTGGATGACAAATTTTTTGAATTAGTCATGATAATTTAGGTGTTACTAACTAGATAAATTGTGTTTTGGTGAATTGGTTGGTCATAAGAACATGTTTGGTGTGATAGATGGTTAAAAATGAGTCATGCACACCAAGTGTTTATGAAATGCAGCAACTAAAATCATGTGTTGTTGATGATTATTTTTGTTGTTAAAATGAGTCATTTAAAGATGTATAAACTGATTTTGATCAAACAACAGTGTTGTGGTTCATTTTGGGTTGAAATGGTGTCATTTTGGGTGAACCCCGTCACTATAAAAACTGCACGAAGCATGATTTTGTGACCGTCATATCTTGCAAACCGTGACTCCGTTTAAGGCGTTTGAGCACTTTTCGAAAACGTATTTGAGTGTACTTTCCAATGAAAAAGTTTATATTTACTGAATCGGGGTTTAAATGGGTCATAAACTGCTGTGAATAAGGGGCAATCCAAATTGTCAAAACGGGTAATTTGTGAACAAAGTGTTATTGCTTGGGGTTTTGAGTATGGTGTAAGTGTCTATAATTTTAGGGTATTGTTGGGCTCAAATTACCACATGTAGTGGTGATAGTTCGGGACTTTTGGGTCAAGTGCAATTCGGTTGAATGGCACTTGTTGTGTGTGGGTTAAAATTACCATCCGTAGTGGTAATTTAGTGATATCTATTTAGATTTATAAATGGGCGAGTGTTAGTAAGCAAGGTGGAAACCCTTGGGTAAGGGTGTGGCATTAGATTCTCTTATAGAGAATGGTTGTTTACATGTTTGTATGCCTATGTGTATAAGTGATTCCTTGCGTGGATGCGGACGAAGGTATTATATACATGGCTTGTGCTTGCATTCCAAGGTGAGTGGAGTATTTATATGTGCATGTATATAAGTTGTTTGCTTGTAGACGAAGTGGCGAGTGACACTGGGTGAAAGGATCCACTGTTTGTTGGCCACATAATATGTGGCGAGTGATATTCTGTTGTGAAGTTTCACTCTTTGTTGGCCACTCGGTGCATAGGGGTGAGTGATGTCTTTAATGATTCACTCTTGGTTGGCCACGTTGTGTTTGGGAAAAGTGGTGAATGTCGACTATGTGAAAGTCCATTCTTTTTTGGACACTTGTGAGGATGTGGTAAGTGTCACCGTTCGGTTTCACTTTTTGTTTGCCAGATTCGGGTGTATATGGTAGTGCCATCCGGGAGGCGGTTTTGTTGGTCATATACACGGGTTGCTTAGTGTTATTCATTCGATGACTAGCACTATTTGGGTATGGTTAACCATATTTTTGTGTGTTGTTGTGTAGCATATAATATTGTGTTTATATGTTTTTGCGATGCTAGCTTGTATGCGGATTTGTGTAAGTATGTGGTTGCTTTACTAGCTTGTATGAGGATTTATGTTAGTTTGTGCAAGGAAGCAGATTATGCATGTATCATATAAGTATTGCACTCACTAAGCTTTATGCTTACCCCTCTCGTGGTTTACCTTTTTACATGTATTGTGATTGTGAAGCTAGCCAGTTGCTAGACTAGATGCGTAGGAACGCTTAGGCTCGATGGGGTAGCGTTTTGATATTTGGTCGCGGATTAGGCATTTGGTAGTCTCCAGGATTATGCTCTTGGTATCGGGCTGGGTTATTGAGTATTAACCTGTATTTTGTGCGATTGGGTCATTATTACAAATGCTTTTGTAATGTGCTATTTGTGTACCAAGGGTCATTATAAATTGTTAAACGCATCGTTATGATATTATGTTTTTGGTTCAAATAGTATTGGATATGTTATGTAATATGAACGCTTTAATGGGACCTAACCTATTAAAAAAATAAAAAAATGCTTCATTTTTGGTAAACGAATTCGGGTTGTTACACATGGCCTCAAAATTAACATGATCACTAATGTATGAATCTTCTTCGTTTACTTTATTGCAATCCGAAGCATCCGGATTATGATCAGTTAATGATTCACCATGATAAGACCAACACGTATACCCTCTCATAAATCCATTATTTATAAGATGAATTCTGATTTCGGTAGAATCCTTGAAGGACTTCCCATTCATACATTTCTTACAAGGACAAGTGATTACGGTGCTTCCTTAATTTAATTGATCAGTCTCTGCATGTTTATAAATTCTTAAAGCCTTTTCATATAGTCAGAGCTAGTGCATCCTATGTCGGACATCCATTTACTCCGATCCATCTGTAACAAAATCAAAAACTTAAAAGATTAATACAAATTAATAAACAAGTATGATCAATTTAATGATTATAATTTATAATTAAATATAAAAACATATAAAAAACACAATACACAAATACAGTTACTTTCATAAAGTATTATCATTTTATATCTTTATCTATTTTATCATCTCCCAATTCCTCATCACCTAATTCCCAATTCATCATCGATCATGATCAAAATTGTGTAAACCCTAATTGATATAAAAAAAATTTAATAAAAAAATTCACCATAACAAAACCCCCAAACTCAGATCATTTGAATTTGTAAACCTAATTGTTCGTCAAACAAAACCCAATTTAAATCTTGTTGCAAACCTAATTAAATTCCTGTTCGATTACCCTATTCAATTCCTGTTGCAAATCTAATTCAATTCCTGTTTAAGTAATTCAATTCAATTCCTGATCGATTTTACTTTCGGTCTCTGCAAGCGTTTAAGATGATGAAAAAAAGGTTAGATGAAGAGATCAGCAGCACGGTTACCGCCACCAACAGATAGTGCTAATGTTCAGGTTTGTTAATAATATGAATTTATTACTCTTTTTTGTTCATAAAATAAAAATGAAAAGTTACTCAATTAGAGTTCGAAATTGGTTTGGTTATGTGGTATGTCAGTATAGTTGTTATTGCATGTTGTGTATGTGTGCTTTGTTTGATGTATTATACATAACACATAAATAATATGATAATAGTTTGATGATAATTATAAAATAACAAGAATGTGTTTACGATCTTAAGGTGTACATGAATGTGTTTGCTGTATTTAGATCTAAAGGTGTATATGAATGTGTTTAGATGTGTAGTGATAATTAATAAAGCAAAACACTTCGTCAACACAGATTTAAGATTAAAACATCTAATGTATGAATATATGTTTGTTGTTTACTATGTATCAAAATAGAGTTACTTATGGTTACGTATTGTGTGTGGTATAAAACATTTACATATTGTTTACATATTATGGTATAAAATAGTTACATATTGTTGACTATTGTATTTTGTGTACAGAACCAAAACAATATCAATGATACTGATATGGGTGTGCCCCAACAAACACCAGGGAAAAACAAGAAGAGTATTGTTAACAAACTCAAAGACAATTATGTGGTTCCAATCAGGGTCGAGTTTGACAATTTCTGGCAAGTGATGGAAAAAAACCAAGCGGTCTTTTCTAACAATATAAGTGTTTTAACAAGCCTTCATTGTGATTTTTTTGCAAAAGATTGGAAACATGTATCTACTGAAGATAAAGAAGCATTATGGTTGAAAATCAAGGTATAAAAATATAAGAATTCTGTTTTACTACTTTTAATTTACTTATATAACAACATTCACTAGTTACATTTAACTTTTACAGCAACATCATTTTATCAAAGATGATATTGCAAAGAAACAACACTTTAAAAATGTAACACAGTATTTACGAGATTTAGGTGCAAATTACGAACGTTTATGGATGAAGTCAAACTGCCTTATGTTGAAGTAAAAGATTACGAGTTCATAAGTCCACAAAAATGGACACAGTTTTGTAAACTTGAAGGAACTCCCAAAAAATGGTTAGTGTTATTCACCTACTTTTGAAATTTATATGGACTAACATTGTAATTGTAAATAATGTTATCGTTAATCTCATGTACATTGTATAGGCACTAAGAAAACAAGGAAGGTTAAACGCCATAAAAAACAGAAGGAAAGTTATGCCCGTGTAGGTCGTTCGAGATATCGTGGGAAAAAAGCACAATGGGAGAAGGAAAAGAATGATCCTGATAAGCATACCATTTACCACGATATCGTTGATCCTGCTGCGAGGAATTATGTGCTGGGAAGGATGAAACCAGATAAAGACCGAAAAATGATAGTATGTCCAGAAACAAATGTGTCACTAATACAGAACATTGTAATATAATTTAATTTTAATGTGTATTTATAGCCGTAACATTTCGAAATTGTTCAATAACGTATCACCTTTGTTGTTTTGTTCCAGGTTATGACGGATAAAGAGGGCGGGGATGCGTTGTTACTCCATGTAGGGAAAGAACATGGTGGTAGAACAAGGGGTGTTAGTAGCACAATAGGGTACAACAAAAGCGGAAAGAAACAGAAGGGAGAAAAAAGACGGGTGAAGAAGCAGAGAGTAGAGGAAGAAGGCACACAAAATCCTGATGAGAATTATGTTGATAACGAAAAGCCTGATGATGACAATTACAAGCTTGATGACAATGAGGATGTTGATGATAACAATTAGAATCATGCTAACACTGAGCGTGATTCTGAGTACACTGATAATGCTGATGACACCGAGCATGATAATGAGTACAATGATAATGATGATGATGATGATGATGATGTTGATGATAATGATGATGACGATGATGCTAATGATGATGATGATGATGAGCATGTTGCTAATGATGATGATGAGCATGTTGATAATGATGATGATGTGCATGTTGATAATGATGATGATGAGCATGTTGATAATGATGATGATGAGCATTATGATAATGATCAAGATACTGAGTCTGTTGATGAGTATGTTGATAAGTACATGAAGAATGTTGATGTGAATGAGAATGTTGTTGCCCAGAACATGGTTGAGATTGAAGAAGGTTGACATTGATTCAGAACTTGGTCAGACTAACATGGATGAAGAAGATGATGATCCATTGATTGCAGAAATTGATTCAGAACTTAAGAATCCAAGAGTACTTAGGAAACCAATTGTGAAACCCATTATTCCAATAAGAAGAAGGAAGTCCGAACGCATCGTATTGAAGAAGCTATCTAAAACAGTTTACGTCAAACATGGAAGAGGTATGAGTGAAGATAATCCTATTCTTATGTAATGAAGATCAGTCGCTATGATGCTACTTTAAATTGTAAGTGTACTTTTGTAATTAAATTAGCATATTATATTCTGTTGTTGTTATGTAATTAAGCAGTACTAAGGTTTTACTGTGTGCTATACATATTTTGTTCTGTGCATATTGTCTATAATTTGGGTATGTATGATTGTTATGGGTATCTTTTGGGTCTATTTTACCCATACTTCTGGATTTTGGGTCATTATTACTATTGTTACTATCTACTGGGTCACTGTGCTTTTACATTAGGTGTATGGGTCTAAATTTGTTCTATGTTAGTGAACTAGGTAGAAGTTATTGCTGCCTTAGGGTTTTGGGTCAAATCTACCATTGTACATGGATGATGGGTCATATGCATTGCTACTTTACTGGTATGGGTCGAAAATATCATTGGATTTTTCTCTTGCGTCAAATTTGCCAATGCAAATGTAATTTGGGCTATGATTGCCACTATAGGAAGTTTTAAGGTCAACATTGCTCTATTATTTCTTATTGGGTCTGAATTGTCATGGATACTAAATCATGGGATTTGTTTTTAATTTGAGCGAGATTTGTGTTGTTATTACTTCACCATACATTTGCATTAAGAATGAGAATGTTGGTGATAGCAATGAGCATGTTGATGAGAGTGAGACTTTTCTTAATGACAATGTGAACATAGTCGGGAATTGGGAATCAAGAAGGCAACCTTACAGGTTAACGTATCTTTACAGATCATATTCAGATGTTTTTGTTATTACTAGTGTGGGCTATTATGCATCTTATTGTGTTCTGTGCAATTTGTGTTCTGTGTAATTTGTGTTACTGCACTTCTGTGTATTATGCATCTTGTATTTTCTGACCATTTATTGTATGTGTATTTATGCACCTTGTATGTGTTGCTGCACTTTTGTACAGGCAAAAGCATATTACACAACACCAATATAAGCATGTATTGTTTTTTTATGTCCAGGTTTATATTTTAAATGTTGTTTATATAGTATTATATGATGTTCACAATTGTGTTGTGTAATCGTGTGAACCGTTTTGTTGTTTTATAGAGTCGAATGGTTGTGTTATAGAATCAATCAAAGCGTGTGTAGTGTTATATTGTTATTATATGATGAGTTGTTACAGTAAAACAATTGAAAACAATTGTTTAGAAGCTACACGTACAGGGACTGTCCCACAAACAACCCAGCAAACCAAAGCAATTGTTATAATGATCAAAAGTTCCAACGTAGTTCATATAATTCCAGATTCAAATATATTCATATAGTTCCGTATAGTTACAACACGATTTTGACAGATTGCTCTGATATATAACAAGCACATTTATTAAACAACAACAACAACAACAACAACAACAACAAGAAAGAAAAAGAAAGAAAGTGTTACGTACATCTGATTGATTATGATTACTCCCAGCTGAATGAATATTGACGTGAAGATGATGAATGAATAGATTAAACTAAAGCTATGAATGAATTAATAGATAAATCTTAAAAGCTACGTTCGTATTATTATTATTTTTATAGATTTTTGGGTGATTTATATAAGTTAATAGTTAGAGATATTTATAGTATAGTTATTTTTGTATTATAATTATAAGTTTAGTTATCTTTGAGAAAAATACTCCTTCCTAATTCAAATTCATTCCTATTTCAAACTCGTTAATTTTAACCAACTCCCTATTAATTTGCCAACGGCTGTTAGATTTAACATTAAATCAGACGTCCTTGATTACTAATTAGACGTGTTCGATTAATTAGACGTGTGCCTGTTATCTTATTTAGACGTGTTACAATTAGACGTGTTCCTTATGTTTAATTAGACGTGTTCTTGGTAACTTATTAGACGTGTTCTCAATTAGACGTGTTCCTATTAGACGTGTTCTAAAGTAGACGTGTTCCTGGTAAAACTTATTAGACATGTTATATTTAATTAGACGTGTTACATATTTCTAATTAGACATGTCACTACTATTATTTAGACATGTTCCATTTTTTTAAAATGTAAAGTAAATTAGACGTGTCCCCTTTGTTTAATTAGACGTGTTCCTTCTATTATTTACACGTGTTCCATTTTTTTTAATTTTAAAGTTAATTAGACGTGTTCCTTATGTTTAAATAGACGTGCTATTTGGTGAACACGTCTAAATGAGGGGTACTAAATGAGCCTAAATGTAGTAGTGTGTAAGTGTGTGCACGAAATTAATAGTGAAAAATCTCCAATTTCGCTTTAGTGGCCTAAACCCTTCTCCATGTTTGAAGTTGAGATATAACCACGTTAAATTCTTGTGACGTTTATGTTTACTTTATCGTTTTATGCTTTAGTTATTCATTCGTTGTCTTGGGTTATTGATTGTGATCAATCACTTGTCATGTTTGAGGTCCACAAATCCTAATAGACCCGTCCCTACGGGCTCTCACCATGGCTAGGCTTGGCTCGCAATATCCATTGTGCCATAGGCACGAGCTTTGCATGGTTTAAATATGGGAGCTTCACCATACCATACGTAGGGTGGATGGGACAGAAAAGTGTATGCCCGAATGCTTTGAATTATAGGATATTGAAAATGTCCCTTTTCAACAACAAAATATAATATTTCCTCCAAATAAAAAGTTTCAAAATGTCATCGCAATTCGTAAGAATCGTTTTTTAATGGCATTTGCGAATGTCGAGTGGCCTATCTTACAAATCGTGTCCTAGATCGCGACCTATATCGCAACCTATATTACAACCTATACACTTTGAAATGTCATATCTTTTGATTATTAGCTCCGATTTAGTCATAGTTCTTTTTCAAATTTGTGAAATTTTTTCAAAGTCTATCCGTTTTAATATTCCCGAAGTTTCAAGACTTTTGAAATTCGACCTCATATTGTGATTTGCATTTTAGGAACAAATGTGGGATTTGCGACTTGTGCTATCTAATTAAATTGACATGCACTTTTAGTTAATATTGGATGTAAATCTACCGGAATACAAATTAGAATTCTATATATAAAGCAATCTATGAATTGTCAATGTACGTTTAAAAGTCAAAATCAATGAAAACGTAAAAATTGAAGGTCAACACCCAATTTTTTTTTTTTTTTTTTTTTTTTTTTGCGATTTTCGAATGACCTGAACTTCTCGTCACAATTGAGAAATCCAAGTATTCGCAGATCGCAAATAAAAATTACAATTTGCGAGAGCATTTTTACAAAAATGTTTTTTTGTTAAATAGTTATAATTGGTTTAAATAAAAGAGCATTTTGATTAAAATCCCTTAAATTTTACTATATACTTTATGATTTAGTGTTTGTATATTGTTATACGTAATTATAATGAACATTGTTTAGCGGTGATAGATAGTGTTTAATTATGATTAATTTTAGTGTTTTGATGATGATGTGACACTTAAGATGGTGAAATCTTTAGCCATGATAGGGATATCCATGGAGATATGGAGTATAAGGTGAATTTGAGAGCTTCAGGCTATGCAATGATCTAAAGGTTTCAGTCCAGGTGCCATAATCATGGTTAAACAATCTGTAGTGCTTTGATGTGGAGTCCTTTGGCTTCCATCCATTTAGGTCTTACAACAACAACAATGTCCAATCTCGCGCATACTAGGTATGAGGAGGTAAGATTTAAATAGTCATTCCTTTAACCTAGAATAGAAGAGAAGTCGTTTCTCCACACATGTGTAAAATTCACGAGAGAGGACCTCCGGCCAGTCTGACAAAAAATAAGATAAAATACGATACATACCTGAGTGAGTTATACGGTGCTCAAGAAAATGCAAGAAAGGCTACACGATAGACATATATAACATTCTTTATAACAAGTAAATTCGTTTTTATGATTTCACCTCATTTTTTCATTCCATTTTCTCATACTTACACTAAAAATTCTCTCTCAAAATACTCCTAACATCATACTTGATCATTTCCAAGCATTTTCACCATTTTTTAGCTTCAATTACAAGCAACGTGCATAAATAAACATACATGCGTACATACATACATACATACATATATATATATATATATATATATATATATATATATATATATATATATATATATATATATATATATACCTACATACATAAACATAACATCATGTAGGTTAATTTATGATGTTCATTTGAGTCTTGTAGGTGGCATTTTAATTTATGATGTTCTGTTGATGTATAACCATTCAGCTCACCCTTAGTCCGTCGTTGGTTCCTCAAGTAACTATTCTGATTTGGTTTATATCAATAAATAGCCTCTTATAAAGATGGGTCGTCATATACAAATGTAAACATTAATATAGGTTTTGACTTATTTAAATTGTGTTCTTAAATAAGTTTTATTTGTAACAGTCTAAATAATACTAATATCATGATACTAATATCATTCCACATTCTAAAAAGTAATCTAGCTGGTTGAGTACTAGATTGTGGAAGGAAATGTGGATTGGTGAATCTACGCTACCATCAAGGTTTGAACGATATTCCGTCTCGATATTAATAATGATTGTTTAATTGTTGTCAGGTTAATAGATGGTGTTGTTGGAGTGCAAAGCTCGAATTAAACAAGGTTTGCTGAATCTGTGAAACTTGTGACCGCGAGTTTAGAGTTATGGTCGCAAGTATGAAAGAGTTTGCTGAGAAAACAAAACTCGCGACCACCAGAATTTCATTGCGGTCGCGAGAATGGTTCTGACGGGAGAAAATTATAGAATTGAGTTTTCTTGCTTGTTAACTTGTTTCCTTGTTTAGATTTGCCTATATAAAGACCCTATGTAACCCATACAATGTGTGCACGAAATTTATAGTGAAAAATCTCTGGTTTGCGCCCGTGGAGTAAACTCTTCTCTGTATTTTGGAGTTGGGAAATAACCACGTTAAATCATGTGTCGTCTATCTTTATTTGTTTATGCTTTATTATTTGTTTGCCGTTCATGGGTTAGTGATTATGATCAGTCACTTGTCTTGTTGAGGTCTTCACAAATTTCTAACAGGTATGTGGCATTGGAATTGGTCTCGTCCATTACAATCTTCAAGTTATCTTAGTGGGTTTGAAGAGTTGATCTTGAACACTTCGCATTTGGTGCTAAACGATCAGAATGACTCTTGGTCTTTTTCGTTAGATATGGATGGAGTGTACACGGTTAATGAAGGACGAAGATTGATCGATGCAGCATTGTTACCTACTTCAGAATCGCCTGCAAGATGGTTAAACACAATCCCTCAAAAAGTGAACATATTCTTGTGGAGAGTGGCTTTAGACAACTTACCGACCCGTCTCAACTTTTCTAAAAGAGAATTGAAAATACAACAAATTAGTTGTCCGTCTTGTAATTATGGTATTGAATCTTTAGATCATGCTTTGTTTGGTTGTCTTATTGCTAAACATGTTTGGTCAGGGATTCAACTTTGGACTAATGTTGGTTTACCGGGTATTGATAATTGACTCCTATGGATAGCTTGGCTAGATAATTGGTCTACGACAACAAAAAGAAAAGAGCACCCATATAGTATTGTTGTGGCGTACATGTGGATTATGTGGAGTTTTAGAAATGCTAAGATTTTTGGTCCTCAAATGAATATTAGTGAACTTTTTGATTATATATGTAATTTTTCCTTTTTTTGGGTTAGTTATAGAAGCAAATATAATATTTCTTTGACCGATTGGTTTCATAATCCTTTGTAATTGTTTGGTTTTTGCCTCTCTAGTTTGTTGCTAGTTTGAGGTTTTAATAAATAAAAAAAATCCGCTTTTATAATACTTTCTCTGTCTCCGTTCAAATGTCTTGTTTGCAGATCAAGAGGTCACCGGTTTCGAACCCGGTTGGGCCCTCATTTTATAGCTCTATTAATTGAGTCAACGGAAAGCGTTGATTTATTGACGACTTGACCGTCGCTTAGAGCCTAAATTGAACTTCAGGTTTAAAATCCATGGAAATTTGATTCAACCGTTTTCATGGCGTCTCACACTTTTTTTTATGTTTTTTTTTTTTTTTTTTACCTAGTTATTGGTCGGAGATCCATTCGAAAGCAATCTCTCTATCCATAAAACATTGAGCGGAAAGACTTTCTCTACTATTGGGGTGTTCCATTATGGGTGGAGAAATGATTTTTTCTCTTTATTTTAAGATAGGGAAAAAATTATCTACATCTTATCTCCTTCATACCTTCACTTTTGTAAGATTGAGTTTTATTATTGTTATGTTTGATAAATCCGCTTTTATTATTGATATATCAATTATTCTTATGTAGTACTTATTGCAGCACAACTCTCAGACATAAGTAAATTTATGAAATAAATGAATAAAAATATTAGTTCCCTTATTATGAAAATAAAATATGAAATATGAAATATGAAATCTGTTGAACATATTTTTCTGATTTTGTACAAAAATATAATCAGGATAATGCTGATTGAACTTTATTCATCATATTTAGGTGAAAACAACATCATGCCTGGTTTGTTGTTTTTAGAGATAAAAATATGTCCGGTTTGTTGTTGATTTGGTTGTTTTTAGAGATATTTGTCGTTGTTTGGTTAGATAGGGTTATCTGGGCTTGTTTGTTTGTATTCAGGGCTCGTTTTGTGATCCGGTTGTTCAAGGCTCGGTTTTAGTTAGCTTTTGATCTTTTAGTGTTACTGTTCGTTTGTTGCTTCCGTGCCTTGCAGTACTTTTGGTCTTTTGTATTTCTGTTCGTCTTTTCATATATTGATGAAAAGACTTTTTTTAATGTTATCGTTATTTTGTTAAAAAAAAATATATAAAAAAAAAAAAATTCATACCTGGTGGGAACACAGCCTCCTCCTTGGATTCCAATTTTCATGTTGGCCTAATAAAGACAACTAATTGCATCAATCTGACACCATGATCTCACCCTAACTTAACCCATATTGAAAACAACAACATTCCAATTAAGTCCATTGTCCCCACTCCTAATTTTCAATTTACTCTTTTACCCTTCTTATCATTTACTTGCCCTCACCAGTAAAGTTGCACTTCAATAAAGAGAACGAGGAGGGAGGGGTCACGGATAGAAAGCTTTACTAATAACTTCATTAATCAAAACTGGAAAAATGGGAAAATCCCTTTGTGTACAATTCTTTTTTGATCATTGCATTTATTAAAGCCTCAAAAGTTCTGTGAAGGGGCCATTGCTTCTTATTACTATTGGGGTACATTGTGGTCCTTATATGAAAAATACACAAATATATAAATATAAATACTTATAATTATAACATATATACATATATATGCACCAAGTGCATGAATCATCTAATGATATGCATCCATTTGTAATTTAAGGTTCCCTCTTAGATATATATGCAAATTTGTTCATTGAATTTTTTACATGTTTGTGTGAGGAGACATATGCCTAAAAAGAAAGTATATGCATCTATGCATATTCTTTGAACACTATTGATTAATATCATCATCTCTCATGCTAATATGAAATGAATAATGTTCTGTGGAAAAGCTCCATTACCTAGTCAAGTTCTATAATAAGATTATATCCAACCACATATAAATATGTATACATGTTACATTGATTGTAGATACAAGGGTCAAATTATATTTTAACATCTATATCAAGTCAAAAGGATCCCCTAAGATGTTTGACAGGAACATATTCTTTAAAACGAGTCTAGAAAATTTTCAATATGAATGATGAAGGTGAAGGTGGAAGGTTTTCATCCGACCTCGTACCCCAACATGATTACTCCTTAGCTATTTCTAATCCATCCATAACTATCACTAAATATTCGTTCTAAACAGGGTTCGAATCTGAGACCTCTTCTCCTTAGCTATTTCTAATCCATCCATAACTATCACTAAATATTCGTTCTAAACAGGGTTCGAATCTGAGACCTCTTACAAGAAACTGAGAGTCTGACACCTCTTGAACAAAAGTGCCAAGATCATAATTCAAGTGGCCGAAAACTATATACCACATAATAAAATAAAAAGATGAAAAACAATTGAGCGGCGGAACTCAACCGTATGAATCAAGATGAAGAAGAATTAGTAATTTTAGTGATGTGTGGATTCTTTAAACCATGATTTTATTTAGACCTTTTTCAAAATATATAAGATTAAAAGCATACATATGACATTTCATGCTCAAACTTTAAAAAGTTAGCCATACAATTAGTCATCTTAACTTCATTATGATCATACATTCAATTCATTCATGCCCTACCACACAAACAAAAAAAAACACAACTTCAAAAAAGTTGAATGTGTCTTCTAATAAAAAACCACACACACATTTCCTCAACTTTTCACACACTAGTAGTAGCTCTATATGATTCAAAATAACATCAAAAGAGAAAAACAGAACAAACAACTATAATTACTACTCAACTATATATATGATCAATACTAATAAAGAAACTAAAAGTAATTTGCTAGCAAGCTAAAAGGATTTTAATCATCTTGCACGTATATTAACATGGTTATAAACCGATGCCAAATGAGAAGCAAAAAACAGCTCTATATCCGGTGGATCAAAGAACGAAATCTGTGTTCTTCTCAATGAACAACTTGAACTAATTCTTCGCTTTTTCGGTGCCGGTGGACATGTTGAAATAGTGGGTATCTTGTACTTTTGTGCTTTAGGGGTTGTACAACCAATAGTACTAAACTCTTGATCCTTCTTCTTTGATACTAGTAGTAAATTATGATCCGATGAACATAACTTAATTGGTGATGATGATAAATTAGTCTCTTCTTTCTTCTTGTCAACAACTTTAACCCTAACAATCTTCTTTTTTAGTGTTCTTGTTTTTTTTCTAGATGGCGCCATTGAAAAAACTATCAAAAAAAAAAAAAAACTAGATAAGCCAACTAAAATCTTTTTGTTCTAAATTTGAATAAAAAGGAGAATATGTGAAAACAACATTTCAAAAAAATTGTACTCCGTAAGACTTATTAAGAACCTAAAAGCAAAGAAATAAATATCTTTGACTGAAAAAGTTATCTAGATTGATAGATAGATGGTGTAACTACTTTTGAAAGTATACAAAGGGAGTAAATCCTATGAAGTAAAAGGTAAAATGAAGAGTAGAATCTAGAAGAAAATAAACAAAGATTTTGGTAAAAGTAAAAAAGTTGTGAAGAAATTAGGATAAGTACGAGAAAGAAGGATACGAGGAAGAATTAGATAAACGCGTAAAAAGCGGAGCAGCAAACTTAACAAAATTTGAAATCCTAGAGAAAGGAGGGAGGCAGGTTGTGTTGTTATATATATATATATATATATAGTCAAGTGATAGGGACTCGGGTCATGGGGCCTGCCCGCTACCCGGATTTTGTGCTCTCTTTTTCGGGATAACAGTTTTACATCATTTTCAAACGGGTCTCCTCTTGGTTTTATTCCGGTTTACATTTATGGCCTTATGGGAGGTGAAAATATTGAGGTTTTAGAATTGGGGGTGATTATTCATTCTTGTTTCATGTTTATTCATCTTTTTTTTTTAAATAAATATACAATATACAATAATATAATAATAAAATAAAATAAAAATAATAAAATCCTAATATAATAAATAAATAATAAATACTCGTATAAGATAATGTAGGTATGGCGGCTATGTGAAGTTTTAGAGTAAGTTTTTTTTTCTCTCTTTTTTGATGTTGACATTGGTTGATCTTTAAAGATAAAATTGCTGAAATAGTCCCTGTGGTTTGTACCAAAATGCTAGTTTCGTCCCTGTGCTTTTTTTTATGGATTTGATCCCGGTGGTTTGTAAAAGTTGCTGATTTAGTCCCTCTGACCGACGGTCGTCAAAAAATTCCGTTAACTCCAGTCATGTGACAGACACGTGAGGGTATTTTTGTCCTTTCATTCTTTTATTGACCATAATGCTGAAATCGTCCATGTGATTTGTAACAAAATTGCTGGAATGGTCCCTGTGGTTTGTCACAAAATTGCTGAAATCTTTATCCCCAAAAATTTTGTCTTCCTCACCATCATCTTTATCCCCAAAAATTATGAACAAACCCTAATTTTTTACATTTTCTTCAAACACTTTAATTAACATGGTAAAATCAAACCCACTAAAATTAAAACCAAATTTACTATGCTTAACAAACATATAAACTTGATTCAAACACAAATACTACTAATACACATACATATACATATACATATACATATACATATACATACATATACATATACATATACATATACATATACATATACATATACATATACATATACATATACATATACATATACATATACATATATCGATTAAATACAGAAATCAAACCCTATATCTTCAAATCGAACCCAGATCCAGAAATCAAACCCTATATCTTGAAATTGAACCTCGGGTCTGGTTCTTCGAAACAAAATCTCGAATTATGGTACTCGGATCTGGTTACCTGCTGTGGAGTTGAAGGTGACGACGACAATGGTGGTTGTAGTCGCCAGAATTTCAACAGAATCATTTTAATTTTTTATTTTAAAAGAAAAACAAGTCATTCCAGATCTAGAATTTTAATCACCGCCACCACTTGTCTACTTCAGATATGCAATCGGAGTACGCAATCGGAGTACGAAACCCAGATTCATATTCGATTTTTTTTATAAATTTTTTTTGCATATATGAAATTATATTTATTAATTGGTTTGAATAATATGAATAGATTTTGAAGAATCTGATGTGATTTTGAGTATAATTTAGAGTTTATATTTTTGTAGGTTTATTAAAATGAATTTAGGGTTTGTTCATGTTTTTTTTGGGGATAAAGATGAAGGTGGGGAAGAAAACATTTTTAGAATAAAGATTTCAGCAAATTTTTTACAAAGCACGGGGACCATTTTAGCAATTTTGGTACAAACCACATGGACGATTTCAGCAATTTTGTAAATAAAGGAAAGAAACTGACAAAAATACCCTCACATGTCTGGCACATGACTGGAGTTAACGGTCTTTTTTGACGGCCGTTGGTCAGAGGGACTAAATCAGCAACTTTTACAAACCACCGGGACCAAATCCATCAAAAAAGTACAGGGAAGAAACTAGCATTTTGGTACAAACCACATGGACTATTTCAGCAATTTTGTCATCTTTAAAAGTTTACTAATAGAAAACGATTTATTACATCAATCTTACTTGTATTCAAGGTTGCAAAATTAACTATTCGGGGATTAATCGATCGAAACTTTAGTAGAATTGAGCGGTAAATAGGAGATTAATCGGGTTTAATCGAATTGTACTTTATACATTTAAATATTAAACATCAAAAATTATATGTTTAAATATAAAAGAAAACCATAAACATAAACATAAACCATAAACATAAACATAACCTAAAACAAAATTGTCTAAAATTATCTATTGTTCAAAAACTCTAAAGTTCTAGTCTAAAGTCGTGTTAAAATGTTGCCCAATTTTGAATTTTAACCGACTTTAATTACCAAATTTGATTTTGACCCATCAATTGACGTTGATGGATATTAAACGAATTTTGAAAAATTGAAACGAATTGCTTTTAAAATAAGTATTCAGGAATTAATCGGGTTTTTTATAACAGTGCTTCTATAAAGATTTGAACTCATTTCAAGAGAGATGAAATGCCAATAGTTGCTGACCAATATGAAACTAGGGATTGCAAAATGACTCGTATGATGGGGAAACCCGAAACCCGTTATAATTGGACCGGGTCTGACCCGAGTCCGTCGGGTCATGGGCCGGGTATGGGAATGGTTACAAAAAAATTCCGGGTTCAGGTTCGGGTATGATTTTGGATATAAACCTGTTTACCCGACCCGCTTACCCGTATATCCGGCCCGAGGAATTTTAATAATAATTTTTATGTAAAATTTTAGTATTAGTATTATATTGTTAATGTATAAAAGATTTCTCTTATTTGTTTTGAAAACGAGCATAATTTTATTCAATATAATCATATACAACAAGTTTTCATGATGTAATATTTTATATACTTTGTGTATTTGAGTATTTTAGAAACATTTCAATCAACTTTTTGTATGTCAAATTTTATAATAATTTAAACATGAAGTAGTTAAGTTATTTTTCGATATTCTGATTTGGTAACTTATTGAAAAATAGATACAGAATGACTAATCGGGTATACCCGTGTACCCGTGGAGAAACCCGAAACCCGATAGTATGTAAGTAAATGAGGACCCGACGGGTTTTGAGTCGGGTTTTGGGTGGGGTTTCTTAATCGGGTTCGGGTCCGGAATTACCTAAACCTGACTCGATGTCATCCCAATATGAAATTGACAAATGAATATGTAAAGTTTTTGATTTTTTATGTAAGTCTAGCATTCCTCTTAATTAATTTATCAATAAGGATTTTTCTAAACATAGCTTTTAGGGCTATGCTTAAGGATTTAAAACATGCATTATTCTGTTGTACATATTCAAAAATCACATCAAATAACTATTTTTTGAAAGGTAATAGAATTTATTCATATAAACAAAGATACAATCATGGTACATCAACAATAGCATCAGAATGGTTCACAGTAGCATCACAGTTAATTCCCACATACAACACAAACTAAAAACTAACTAGACATAACTATTGACAAGAAGGCAACGTAACATCCGTTAGAGAGGGTCACACCATAAAGAAAATTGGGTTATGAATCCAATTGTGTCAATCGATAACTTTTTCTTTGCACCTCTTCGCGATCCATTCGTAGCTTGTAACTTGAATTTCATTCAACGCAACCGGAGTGTTCCAACATTTATTTGTAAAAACCTTTTTATTACGGTTTCTCCAAATTAAGTATGCGCATGTCCACACCATCGCTTGCCAATTTACTTTTCCCATCGATGAAATTGCTTGACCCGAATCAATAAATAAGTCCCCAACGTTAATAAATGGTATCCCGCCCCGTCCCCACCAATCAAATACTTTGCACCAAACATCAAACGCATGCTTACAATGAATTAATGAGTGATTGACCGATTCCACATCATCATCACATAGAGGGCAACGAACCGTATTGAGATCAACCCCTCTTTTGTCGAGTTCAAGAAGTACCGGAAGTCGTAATTTCATAACTCTCCAAACAAACACCTCTACTTTTTTTTGTAACACCCTGATTTTTTTTTATTTAATCACAGCGGAAGTACATTTAGTTACTAAAATAACCCTGGTTAATACTTACAAACCATAGTTAATAAATCAACTTAGTTAATGTTATTACAATATTCCAAAACATCGGTGTTACGTGAAAACATCATTAAAATTGAAAACATCAGAGTTAATCACATAGTCAAACATGTCTTCAAACCCGTCCGCAACACCCATCCTAAACAGCAGTACCTAAACCTGCAAGGGTGAAAATGTGGGGGAATTAGCACAGCTGCTAAGTAAATGGATACTATCTAACAGATCAAGCATAAGCAACTAAACATGCAAAGGTCACAGATATGCTAACGTCCTGAACTAGCATACAACAACAACTGACAATATGAGGATCGGCGGCTTGTACGAGCACACGACTTAGTTAATCAGGCTACAGTCTACCGATAGTTCGCTTTACTGACTCCACTTCATAACCGTCCAGACGTAACACATGCGTCCTTCTATGCTATACTGAACTATCAGTAACATCATGACCCGACCAGGCTACCACAGTCGACCTGACATCAACCCTACCTTGCCGCCTACGTGGGTTCCCAACCTTGCCGCCTCGGTTGGTGTCCAACTAACAGTGCGCACATAATATCACAGGCATTTAGTGTGACAACCCGGAAATTTCTGACTGAATTTAAACTTAATCTTTATATGTTCCGACACGATAAGCAAAGTCTGTATTGTTGAAATCTCAAAAAAAAAACTTTGAATTGTGTTCATATAATCAATTACTCTTTGACTGTGCTCGACGATTCACGAACAATTATGTGTATAGACATGTATATATATAAGATATAGTCATATTAATTGAAAACGTTAACAAAGTATTAGATGTATAATACTTTACATGAACATATTTGTTTTAATATGTATTTAATATAATTATCGACGGAAGTAAAAGATAATATCAAATGATTGAATTATCAGATACATTATAATTATGATTACGAGTCTCTGTTGTAAAGTCCACTATGATCTAAGAAAACTATCCATTTTAACAACATTCGGAAATATTGGTAAAGTGATTTACAAGTAAGAACAAACAGATCAATTAACGACAACTAGACAAAGATTAGTAGAGATTAACTTTCAACACAATGATTGCTTCGTGCCTTTTGATAAGATAATTATTAGTTTTCATAATATTGAAAACGTTTTATGACATAGATGAAATCTTTTAAAGAATGAATTTGAATATATACAATAAGTCGAAATGTTAATTGTTAGAACTAAATATATAAATAACTTGCAACGTGTATTTAAAACGTGTTCATTAAATATATATGTTTTCAAATTAGTTAAGTAAACGATAGTAACGCTTATTTATTGGATTCAATTGATATAGTTGTGTTAATTAAAATGTTTGATAAATTAAAATAAGCACTAGCACATAAATGAACAATATCTATTTAAGTTTTAAAATTGTAAACGTTATAGGATATAATATTCTCTATTATGTAAATGATTCTAAAATAACTTTGAAATATAAAAAGATTTTGAAAGACTAAATATTATATTATTAAATAAATATTTCTAATTTTATATTTCTAAATGAAAGTATATTTATATTTTACAAAGTGATAAAATAAATATTTAATTAGTCATAAAACGTTTTGATTCAAAATAATACTATTATATATACTTTACTAAACAACGAGAAGTTGATTTATAGAAGCAAATGACCACAACACTCAAAAATATAAGTTACATTCCTTATTATATAAATCATCGATGATTAAGTCTAATTATTGATAAAGGTACGTGTCGCGAAACGTAAAGTACAAGTTTTCTAAGCGTACGAAAGGACATTCGAAAAACCGAAATCGGTACGTAAGTCGAGCATCAACGTACAATTCATCGGTGCTAAAATTACAAATCAACTATGCACGGAAATATAATATAATATTTAATTAATTCTAAAGATTAAATATATTATATATTAAAAAATATATATAATTGATTACATTACACAAATAAGTGTCGGCAAGGAATGTGAACTGTATTACAAGGCCATGCGATCGCATGGCCACACAGGCTAATTCCCATGCGATCGCATGGGGTGGTAGGTGGGGTGAAGTGCTTTTAAAATGAACGAATTGCAGTTTGTGAGATTCATTTTCATCATTCACTCTGATCTATCTCTTACATATTTCTCTCTATATATATTAAAATTATTATTATTATTATTATTATTATTATTATTATTATTATTATTATTATTATTATTAAGATTAATATTATTATTAATCATATAATTAGGAGTATTATTTTTATTATTATTATACATAAAATACTACGACGAGGTCATGAGCGAGTAATTTCAAAACGTGTTTTCAAGTGGGATAGAGCTAAGGAAATTATGGGTTATAGCTATGGAGGTTATGGTATGGTTCGGGGGTATAGCTCGTGAGGTCAAACTAGTGTTCATCGTCTCCGTCGCGTCTACGTAATTTCCTACAATATTGAATCACAATATTGATACGTGAGCATTCACATCTTATCTTTTATATATTAATAGTGTATCCATGTCTAGTGCTCGAGTATATATGTTTATGCATGCTTGTATACTTTAATTTTGTCGTTAGATAGTTTATGATGAATCACGAATTTGATACATATGCTACTGATATAAAGTATATGATATGCATGTTTTTGGAAAGCTGGCGAAAAATTATTAACTTTTCATTTAGAAATCACGTGATTTCGATGAACGGATTAAAAGATATGGTCAACTGAATTATGGTTAACGTTAATTGAAATTGTGTTTGAAACTGTAAATTAATATTTAAACAACTTGTCTATGAGATTGATAAATTGAATTTTCAAATATTACTAATCGAGTAAATGAATTTCTATATAAAGCACGTCTCGTTTTGTTGAACAATTGTCAAAGTTGACTGTCATATCACGTTTTAAAGCTTTATAAACACTATAATCTAATTTTATAAGTATTGAAAAGCTATGTGAAATAATAAAATATTTTCGATTGCCATGATAATTCAAATATAATATAGCTCCTGAAATAAATAATATTTTGAGTTTGATAAACTATAAATTCGTTCAATTATCAAGACTTATACTATGATAATAAACATGTATAGATTTAAAGATCATATTGGGTCAGGTTGACTTTTGAGATGACTTTTGTTAACTTTTGTATGTCGGTCTCGAGCATTAGGATTGTGATACACTATGACCCGACCTAGCTTGTTAAACATTTATTGGCCAACATATATTCTCTAGGTTGAGATCTACGATTACTTTGCATTCACATTTCGGTGAATGAATTTATGTGCTGCTAAGGTGAGTTTATAGATCCCTTTTTAATTGCTTTTGAAATCTATATTTTTGGGCTGAGAATACATGCACTTTATTTTAAACGCAATGGATACACGTACATACTAAATTCTACACCGAGTTTGAACCAAAAATCCCTTAGCTTTGGTAATTAGTAACTGCCGGTTATAAAAACTGGTGGGCGCGAGTAGTTATATATGGATCCATAGGGCTTGACATCCCCGTCTGTTCCAGGTATAGAAACCCTAGCCTGAACTATAAAACAGACGTATGCTATTTGAGTTTAGTACACGTTGGTTTGCGTGTTTTGTACATGTTGGTTGCATGTATGTTAAAACAGGGGTACTTGTTATATAGGCGTTAAAGTTTAGTTACCAGGGTGCTCAATCTTGTAGAATATTTTGATAAACGTTTCTGGATGAAACAACTGAAATCTTGTGATCTACCTTTATATACAGAATATGTGCAACATTAAAACTATAAACTCACCAACCTTTGTGTTGACACTTTTAAGCATGTTTTTTCTCAGGTTCCTAGAAGTCTTCCGCTGTTTGCTTATACGTTATACAAACTATGTGCATGGAGTCATACATGCTTTATTCGAGAAAACTTTGCATTCACAAAATCATCACCATGTATCTAATTTGACTGTATTGTCGACGAATGTATTGTTATTATATACGGTGATTGTCTATACGTAGAAATCATCAGATGTCGAAAACCTTGGATTTATATATTCATTTATGGTGTGCCTTTTCAAAAGAATGCAATGTTTACAAAACGTATCATATAGAGGTCAAAACCTCACTATGAAATCAATGAATGATCGGGTCATCACAGTTGGCATCAGAGCTTGAGGTCATAGGGAACCAGAATTTGCATTAGTGTGTTTAACTGGTAATTGTTAGGATGCATTAGTGAGTCTGGACTATGACCGTATCTGTTTTTACCAAGTTTTACTTATCATTTCTTGTCGGAAATTACATGCTTATCATTCTTAAGTCTAGACACGTTTCCTGCATTTATTGCATGCATAGTGTACAAATGAATTCATATCTTACCATATCTATTACTGTAAACTTTGCTTGACATCTTCCGAAAATTTCTCTGTAATTTATGGGATTTTGGTATTATATATACATATGTAAATTATGTGTTGAAGAATACCAATCTAAGTCCTATAATCTATTTCATATCAAAAATCAATTCCCCGATTATACAAGATGGATCTCGCATCTAGTTCGAATTTCTCAGATTCCGACAGCTATTCTGATATGGAATTCGACCTGGGCTCTGAAAGCAGCGTAACCGGAATGGATCAAACAATTAGCCATCACCTATTCTGGATAAATTGGGGATGGGTTCATACTCTACTTAATCATTGGAGACAAGAAGAAGCTTGTAACACCCGTTTTCAGTTACGAGTTATTTTGAACGACATTCGAAATACGAGGCATGTAAGTGTATATTTGGATCCCAAATAAAGTTGGAGTTAATGTTCTAAAACCTTACCATTGGATAGTAAATCTCATTACGTTTCCAACGATATTTGATTCGTCGAAAACGGAGTTACGGTTTGAAAGTTACGACCAAAACAAGTTCAGTTTCAGACTCAGTTCATTGGGACTCCGTCTAGACTTTGGGACGCCATCCAACAATGAAGGTTAGGACGCCGTCCAAGCTTTTTGGACACCGTCCAGAAGGCCTGACGGGCCAGCAGCTCTATTTTACTCAAATTAAAAGGGGTATTTGGGTCTTTTCACTTGGAGTCGGTTTGGGATCATCAAAAATGATCTAGAACTCCATTTGGAGCTCATTCTCACCCACACAAAACACTCTCATCTTATTTTAGAGAGAGAGGGTTAATTTAGAGTGAGAAAGCTTGGTTTGGTGAAGAAGATGAGCGTTTCGGGTCAAAGCTCGAGAGTTAAAGTTGTTCCTTTCATTCACGGCTACATTTTGGTAGTATTGGTAAGTCTCAACTCCGAATTTCATTGTTAAGATTCTTGTGTACATTTAGGTTTTGAGCTTGTTATTTGTAAAACCCTTTTAGATGATGAAGAGGGTTTATGGAAACCCACTATTTTGATATTTTGCGGGTTTTGGGTTGGTTAATGATTTAAGCATGTTTAAGGTTTGTAAGTGGGGTATAATCACTAGTATTAGTGATTTTAGGAGTGTTGGAGCTTGTAAGACCCATTTGGGGGTAAAATGGGTGAATTTGGGTTATGTTGAGAAAAGGAAAACCCTAATAGCTATGATCTAGGGTTTGGCCATGTGAATTGAAGTTGTAAGTGTTAAATTGTGTTGGTTAGTCACTAATACACTTGTTAATGATGGAAGAATTGTAAATGGGTCACATTTGGCTAAAATGGTATGTATAAGTATTGAAATGGGTCAAATGAGTTAAGGTTGACCTAATTGGGTAAAAAGGGTATGAAATACCCTAAGTTTGTGTTAATTGGTGTTAGTAGACTTACATCACTAGTTTTAGTAATTAAAGATGAGTCTTGGCCATTTATGGGCGGTTTTGGGTGTAAGTGAGTTATTTAATGCTTTTGGGTCACTAAATGCTCGAGAGTGAGTATTGTGGTTAATTCCACAAGTTGTGTATTGAATGTGTACTTATGTATTATGTACCTTGCTCGAAGCATACGGAAGTGCTAAATCACCACCGACGTGATAAGGTGAGTGGAATAATTATATGCGTAGGTATATAATGTATCTATTTGTTGTAGCGTGAAATGTGTAGTGTCGAGGTGTTAAGACACCACGTTTCACGTGAAGAGTGTAGTATCGAGGTGTTAAGATGCCACTCGGGTGTAGCATCGAGGTGTTAAGATGCCACCTAGGAGTGTAGTGTCGAGGTGTTAAGACACCACTCCGTAAAATAATGATTGAAGCATCGAGGTGTTAAGATGCCACTCGAGGTGAAGTACCGAGGTGTTAAGGTGCCACCCTAGGGGTTAGTGGTGTGAGATGTTAAGTGCCCTAACAGATGTTGTGAACACCGATGGCGTTTTCGCGAGCGCCGTTCCCTTGTACTATTGGTTAACCATGGTTATTGTGTTGTAGTGTAGCATATTATATTGTTCGGGTTATATATATGCTATTGTTGTGCTAGCTTGTGGTATTGGAGGTTAATAGCTTTATACTTGTGATGATAAGCTAATTGTGTTGCTAGCATGTATGCGGTATGTGAGTAAGTGTTGCAAGTAGGTATATTATATATGTATGTGTATAATTATTGCATTCACTAAGCTTTATGCTTACCCCTCTCGTTGTTTACCTTTTTACAGGTATTTTGTTATGAAGATAGCTAGTTGTTAGACTAGATACATAGGAGCTCTTGGGCTCGAAGGGGTAGCTTTTGGTTATATGGACGCGGATTGGGGATTTGGTAGTCTCCGGGATTATGCTCTTGGTATTGAGTTGGGTTATAGAGTCCTAATCCGTCTAAAGAAATAAATGGGTCGAAATCTCTACATTATTTGTAAAACAGGTTATTGTGGGCCCGATGTTGTAAAACTTATCTTCATTGTGGAAATCTCTTAGTTTCACTTAATATGATGTGTTGTGAAAATTGTTTCATTTAAAAGTGTCGGGAAGCGGGTTTTCCACTAGCGTGAATTCGAAAAACTGATCAGGAACTTTTAGTTCATTTGGATGCCGTCCCAAAGTCTTGGACGCCGTCCAGTCCGTCAGAGCTGGACGCCGTCCAGATAACTGGACGCCGTCCAGATGTACTGTCCCAGGAAAAAAAAATTAGTCGTATTTTTGGTATAACGAAGTCGGGTTGTTACAAGTGGTATCAGAGCATAGTCTAAGGGAATTAGGTGACCTTGGAATAGGTGCATAGTCTTAGACTTATTGGCGGTTGTGCGTTATTTGTGGGACTTGTAGGATTACGGGTCGGATTGAGATTTGTTAGTGCCTTAGAGTAGGTGACTAACTAGGACTTGTTTTTGTCCAAAGTGTGATGATGTGGGGCCTTATTTCGCGTGTAAATTAGTGCCTTAGATTCCTAGTGCCTAAGGTAAGTAGGCGATCTTGGACGTTGTTTTAGTGATAGTCACCTAGGTTGTAGGTTGACTTGTCGTTGTGGTGTACTTGTGTACGTTTATTACTATTGTATATTGGTGTATATATATATACAGGTATCTAATTGGTGCGTTGTCTTAGAGATGAATCTATTGGAGAGATTCAAAGGTTTGGCTGTTTTGAGTGATCAAGTTCACGGTAAGGACTTTGGTCATTCGGGTACTAGGAGTTATCGCGTATTATTTTGTGTGAATGTTGCGCCAGTCCGGGTAAAGTACTTCGCGTGACCATGTAGAAATGGTAAGGTACGCATTTGTAATAATGACCGATCACCATTATTACGAAAGTGTATCTTGACACTAAGCATGACATGACGAGTACCGAGCGGAGGAAACGTGGCATGGTTGGGGTAGAATCGTGACGAGTTAGGAATCTTTTATTGGTTCCTAGGTTATGGTTGTCTCGGGTGATGTGCTCGTAGTCACATCGGGTTCGTTGCGAGTCGAGAAGTGTTACGGTGGATCCGGTTAGTTGAGTGAGCGAGCCAACTCACGAGTTTGGTGCGTACTTTGTCACCCTATGTAGTGGGCGCACTATTAAGATTGTCATTGGTTGTAGTTATATATCGTAACCTGGATGACCGAGTTATGTGCGTGCGTGTGTGCGTCGAGGACTTGAATTCCGTAAAGGAATGCGACGAGTCTAATGATTGTAGTTGGGTTACACTCAGGAGAGTGTGTGTGGTTAGAGAATCATGTTAGGATTCTAATTGTGAGTCGCCTTGGAATTGGCGAATCGAGGAGTCTTCGGGTCATTAAACTCATTGGAGAGGGACCCATATGACGATGTTTACGATAGTGTGTTAGTGTGTTGTGGATTATAGGGTAACATTCCTAACGGAATACCCCTGTTGTTGTGATTGTGCCGATATGTGGAAGGGTGTAAGACTTGGTGTACTCAAGCATCTCCTTAGTGTTAGATGAAGGGTTTCGTTAGGCTATATCGTTTAGCCTTGTGGAAATTGTGGGTAGCGTGTGATCGCTTGAGACTTTCGATAAGACAATAGGCCGTAAGGTTTGTCTGGTAGGTATGACTTCGGGTCATTATTGTGGAGTGGGTGACATCGAGTGTCGGGAACCTAAAGATCGAGTTCTAAAATTCAGTAGGTTGTGGCGGGAGTCTGCATGACACTGCGTCAGGTGCCTTCTTATACCTGCTAGTGTGATATTCAACTCTGATGATGGTGGGATCACTTTGTGCTTAGGGTGCCGGTGAGATACCTTTGGAAGCAGCGGAGATTATAATAGTGATCGACGGGTGATAGTTGTAACACCCTAGATTTTTTTTTAAATCACAGCGAAAGACTTAATTTACATAAATACCCTTAGTTAATTACTTCATTACAAAGCACCGGTGTTACATTAAACGACTAGTTACATATTTATAAAAGTTAAGACATCAGAGTTCGTCTTGTCAAACATATCTTCCACGCGACTCCCATCCCTACCAGTACTAAGATCCAAAACCTGCAAGGGAGGAGGTGAGGGGTTAGCACAAGGCTAAGTGAATGGAACTATCAAAAGGTCTAGCATACAGTACCAACTTGCACTCCTATATCAACAGCTATATGCATCCACATACAACAAACAACAACTAGCAACTGTGCTCCAACTAGAGGATTGGCGGCTTGTACGGGCACACGACCACTAGCTGATCAGTCTAGCGTCTACCGATAGTCTTTACTACTGAATCCCCAGTATAGTCATCCACACGCAGGTGATGCATCATTCAGCACTATACTCAACAAAAAGTAGCCAACTAGACCCAACCACAACTAGGTTGACCTCTCTGAGCTGAACCTAACAACAATAGGTTCCAACAACAACAACAACAACAACTTGTGCACATACAACCAGTCAACTACTACTACTACTACTACTACTACTACTACTACTACTACTACTACTACTACTACTACTACTACTACTACTACTACTACTACTACTACAGGCAACTAATACTACTAAAAGCATGGAAACCTTAACTGCGATCAACTATACAACATAACTACTAATCATGGCAACTATCGATAATATAAACATAGTAGCGCAACTTGCTACTCTATACTACACCCAGAGATAATCTCACTCACCGATTACCAGCAACCAGCTCAGATAAACTATCACTGAGCTTCTTCCTTATCCTTATCACCTGAACATAAGGCAAATCAAGTTAGTTTCTATCCGTTAACAAAAAACAACACAGTACAGAAAATCAGTCACAAAAGCACCGCTAAAAGTCCACCTAACACTTATGCACTTTCAAAATTAACATCCTGAACACCAAAATACAAACGGGCAGCATAACGGCTAGAAAAAGGCACTTTGGTAAAACATTCTGCCATGGGCACACAGTCGGTCGACTGTCTCCTCAATCGGTCGACTGACGTAGACAGTCGGTCGACTGTTGACACAACCGGTCGACTGACTTTCCCAATCGGTCGACTTATTTGGTATTTCCACAATCGGCTGAAAGTCAAACTCAGTCGGTCGGTTCACTCTCCAGCCGGTCGGTTCACCCTCAGTCGGTCGACTGTCGACCGACAGTCAGCCGACTGTGTTCATCTTCCTCAGAAACTGAACAAAGGCTACGGACTTTACGATGAAATCCTCAAATCTCGATCTAGAGCTATTTTTAAACACCAAAATCGACTACAACTTGTTCACTACTTGTTATAGACTCAAAACCCACAACAATTTGACCATAACAACACTTAAATTACTTGTTTTGACACAAATTCAAGCTTTTTACAAAACTCACACAAAACCATGAATTTAACAACGAATTGAACACAAAAACACATGTTACTTACGTTGATAGACTCGGTAATCTGTAAGAAACAAGATGGTATGAACAATTTGAGCTCTAGAACACAATTTAGGAATCTAGAGTTTGAGATAGGAGATGAAGTGGGTACGGTTTGGTTTAGGAAATTTCTAGAGGGAGGAAGAAAATGAGAGGAAAGGGCAGCATAAAACACTTATTTGGGGTTAAAACCCCATATCCCACAACACACGGGTATTTATCAGTTATCTGATATCTTTCGTACCTCGTTAGGCGACCCTAACGGAGTCCAAATTAAACAAACGAACCTGTTCTGTGACCCTTGTCACAAACTGGTCTCAACTAAACAACCAAATAATTATAAACATATAATTATTATAATAACATACAATCACACCCAAGGTCAAAAGGGTCATTTCAGCTAGGGCCGATAACATGATGTTACAAATCTACCCCCTTAAAGAGATTCCGTCCTCGGAATCGGGTCAACTACGGTCAACAAACCGTAAACTCAACTAAATCTTTCACAATAATCAACCCAAAATAGAAAATCTTACTTCCAATACCCACTGTCTTTCTTCAAAAAAGTGCATGCATATGGAATTTCTAACGTTTACTCACGTCTAATACAATGCAAATTACCATCATATCCACTGGTCAATAACTTGAATCCACAAATCTTCGCTGTCAATCCAATTATCGAAGTCAAATTTCGCATTTCTAAATCATTCTCTATCGAATTTTCACAATCGGTCATCAAATTCAACTCTTTATACAGTCCACTTTTCCCAATTATCCAAGGCTTAGGCAATAGAATTGGTTATCATGCTAAAATATGTACATATGTCCACGAAATTACCTATTAAGTCAACAGAACTTCACAGGTTATTCGTCTAATATCCAGTCACATCACAATCCAATATAGCACAGGCCGCCTAATTTTCCTTCAGCTTCCCAAAAATTCCGTATGATTTATCACAATATACTTCTGTTGGCCAGACACAAGCATATTATCCTAAATCATACCTTCATTCTGAGTTGCTCGAAACAGAAAAATTCTACTTGTCTCATTCACTAACTTATGTCCAATCAATCTCCTCAATAAGCATCGGTAATTAATTTAACTACTTTATGACTAATCAATCACAACATCTGTCCAATCACGGTTATTTAAACATTATCCATCGAATGTTCAAATATAGTCTACTAACATCACTACACATCCAACAAGCATAGGAAATACCGTCATAACAATCATACTCATGCCACTATCCAACAACTTCATGTCGTCCAAAAATCCACTACACAAACATACTCAGCGCATCTCTATCCAAGCCACGGTTCTCAATCCCAAAAAAAAAATCAACCTAAAGGTCACCCTTACCCCACAAAGCACACAAAGGTAGCAACCAAACATACCACAACATAATGCAACAAAATAATTCTTACACTACTATCAAGATCTACTAATCTAACACACATATATATACGCACAATCATATACATGTATATAACTAAACAATACAAGGATTTTGAAGCATACCTGTATTCACATCATATTCAACATCTGCATCTGCAACCATCTGATAAGCTCTTGATGTTACCATAGGTGGATTCTTTCTTTTCTGCCCAACTGGAGAACCAGAAGATACACCTACCGATCCGGACTGCGCTCCTGGCCCCGCCTCAGAACCTGATCCTCTTACATATGGACACTGAGCTAACCTATGCCCCACTTGATGACATTTCCAACATACATCCTCTTGGAACGAACACATTCGAACCTCGTGCCCCATAATATTACATCTCAAACATCTTTTGGTTGAATCTGAACAAGGACCACTATGAGATGATCTACAACTATAACACCAAGAATTCTGACTTGATGCTGTCCCACTCTGTTCTGACCCACTTTTCTGTTTCAACTTAACAGACTTCTTTGACCTAGAGTCCGAATGACTCATCGCCTGATCTTGTTGTGGCATCTCATAACCTACTATTCTATTCCTTGCTGCTCTGACGTCATCCTCTACCATCTTTGCCATAACAAACGCTTGCGATAACGTCGTCGCCATCCTAACCATTGTTCTGTACTCTGGTAAAATTATATTAACAAAGTGATGAATTCTGGACTGCTCATCTGGAACCCACTGTTGCACAAACCTTAATTTATCCATATACTGCTCAATCACCTCATCGATCGTCATCTGAGGTGTCATTTTCATTGCCAAAAATTCTGTCTTAATTCGATTGAGGTCGTAAGACGAACAATACTGCTCACAAACTTTACTATAAAATTGTTCCCAAGTAATCATGTTCACTTGCTCTTTCGGTATACTAGAAATAACTGTATCCCACCAAACCATTGCCTTATTTTTTAACATACGACTAGCATAAATAACCTGTAATTCTCGTTCACACTGACATGCCTCAAAAACTTTTTCTATCTGTCTTAACCAGTTAAGGGTTACCATTGGGTTAGAACTTCCTGAGTACTCTGGTGGATTGCAATTCAAGAACTGTTTGAAGGTACATTTCTTCGGTTGTTGAAAAGTCGGTGTCTGATACGGACCCCACATCTGATTAGGGAACTGTTGATTAAACTGAGGTGGCATCTGATACTGTTGAGAAAACTGATACTGAGGTGGTAACCATTGCTGTTGTTGGAAAACACTTCTAGTTTTCTGATACATATTTGGCTGCACCGGATACCCATTAAACATCTGATTTGGTACACTACCACTTGGATTCACTATTACCTAACTTTGTTCTAATTCTCTTATTCGATCATTTGCTTCCTTTAACTGACTTTCCAAATCTAGAACTTGTTCCTGCGGATTATCGTCTGACACATACTCGTCTTCATCTGTGGCTCTGAATGTTCCGGGGGCTGACGGACCAGTTGCTTTTCCTGCATTATCTACCATATCTGCACTACCACAACATCTCACACAAACGCTTAGTGGAAAACATGTTAGTACCTATCGACTAACGCATGTAATCCCTACATTCACTTAACCTGTCCCCTTAGATATGTTTGACACAACACAAGGTTTGGGAACATGACATTCAACACAATGTACATGCAGCCAAACCTATGCTCTGATACCAAGTTGTAACACCCTAGATTTTTTTTTTAAATCACAGCGGAAGACTCAATTTACATTAAAACCCTTAGTTAATTACTTCTTTACAAACCACCGGTGTTACATTAAATGACTAGTTACATATTTATAAAAGTTAAGATATCAGAGTTCGTCTTGTCAAACATATCTTCCACGCGACTCCCGTCCCTACCAGTACTAAGATCCAAAACCTGCAAGGGAGGAGATGAGGGGTTAGCACAAGGCTAAGTGAATCGAACTATCAAAAGGTCTAGCATACAGTACCAACTTGCACTCCTATATCAATAGCTATATGCATCCACATACAACAAACAACAACTAGCAACTGTGCTCCAACTAGAGGATCGGCGGCTTATACGGGCACACGACCACTAGCTGATCAGTCTAGCGTCTACCGATAGTCTTTACTACTGAATCCCCAGTATAGTCATCCACACGCAGGTGATGCGTCATTCAGCACTATACTCAACAAAAAGTAGCCAACTAGACCCAACCACAACTAGATTGACCTCTCTGAGCTGAACCTAACAACAATAGGTTCCAACAATAACAACAACAACAACAACAACAACTTGTGCACATACAACCAGTCAACTACTACTACTACTACTACTACTACTACTACTACTACTACTACTACTACTACTACTACTACTACTACTACAGGCAACTAATACTACTAAAAGCAAGGCAACCTTAACTGCGATCAACTATACAACATAACTACTAATCATGGCAACTATCGATAATATAAACATAGTAGCGCAACTTGCTACTCTATACTACACCCAGAGATAATCCCACTCACCGATTACCAGCAACCAGCTCAGATGAACTATCACTGAGCTTCTTCCTTATCCTTATCACCTGAACATAAGGCAAATCAAGTTAGTTTCTATCCGTTAACACAAAACAACACAGTACAGAAAATCAATCACAAAAGGGCCGCTAAAAGTCCACCTAACACTTATGCACTTTCAAAATTAACATCCTGAACACCAAAATACAAACGGGCAGCATAACGGCTAGAAAAAGGCACTTTGGTAAAACATTCTGCCCTGGGCACACAGTCGGTCGACTGTCTCCTCAATCGGTCGACTGACGTAGACAGTCGGTCGACTGTTGACACAACCGGTCGACTGACTTTCCCAATCGGTCGACTTATTTGGTATTTCCACAATCGGCTGAAAGTCAAACTCAGTCGGTCGGTTCACTCTCCAGCCGGTCGGTTCACCATCAGTCGGTCGACTGTCGACCGACAGTCGGCCGACTGTGTTCATCTTCCTCAGAAACTGAACAAAGGCTACGGACTTCACGATGAAATCCTCAAATCTCGATCTAGAGCTTGTTTTAAACACCAAAATCGACCACAACTTGTTCACTACTTGTTATAGACTCAAAACCCACAACAATTTGACCATAACAACACTTAAATTACTTGTTTTGACACAAATTCAAGCTTTTTACAAAACTCACACAAAACCATGAATTTAACAACGAATTGAACACAAAAACACATGTTACTTACCTTGATAGACTCAGTAATCTGTAAGAAACAAGATGGTATGAACAATTTGAGCTCTAGAACACAATTTAGGAATCTAGGGTTTGAGATAGGAGATGAAGTGGGTACGGTTTGGTTTAGGAAATTTCTAGAGGGAGGAAGAAAATGAGAGGAAAGGGCAGCAAAAAACACTTATTTGGGGTTAAAACCCCATATCCCACAACATACGGGTATTTATCAGTTATCTGATATCTTTTGTACCTCGTTAGGCGGCCCTAACGGAGTCCAAATTAAACAAACGAACCTGTTCTGTGACCCTTGTCACAAACTGGTCTCAACTAAACAACCAAATAATTATAAACATATAATTATTATAATAACATACAATCACACCCAAGGTCAAAAGGGTCATTTCAGCTAGGCCCGATAACAGGATGTTACAAATCTACCCCCATTAAAGAGATTCCGTCCTCAGAATTGGGTCAACTACGGTCAACAAACCGTAAACTCAACTAAGTCTTTCACAATAATCAACCCAAAATAGAAAATCTTACTTCCAATACCCACCGTCTTTCTTCAAAAAAGTGCATGCATATGGAATTTCTAACGTTTACTCACGTCTAATACAATGCAAATTACCATCATATCCACTGGTCAATAACTTGAATCCACAAATTTTCGCTGTCAATCCAATTATCCAAGTCAAATTTCGCATTTCTAAGTCATTCTGTATCGAATTTTCACAATCGGTCATCAAATTCAACTCTTTATACAGTCCACTTTTCCTAATTATCCAAGGCTTAGGCAATAGAATTGGTTATCATGCTAAAATCTGTACATATGTCCACGAAATTACCTATTAAGTCAACAGAACTTCACAGGTTATTCGTCTCATATCCAGTCACATCACAATCCAATATAGCACAGGCCGCCTAATTTTCCTTCAGCTTCCCAGAAATTCCGTATGATTTATCACAATATACTTCTGTTGGCCAGACACAAGCATATTATCCTAAATCATACCTTCATTCTGAGTTGCTCGAAACAGAAAAATTCTACTTGTCTCATTCACTAACTTATGTCCAATCAATCTCCTCAATAAGCATCGGTAATTAATTTAACTACTTTATGACTAATCAATCACAACATCTGTCCAATCACGGTTATTTAAACATTATCCATCGAATGTTCAAATATAGTCTACTAACATCACTACACATCCAACAAGCATAGGAAATACCGTCATAACAATCATACTCATGCCACTATCCAACAACTTCATGTCGTCCAAAAATCCACTACACAAACATACTCAACGCATCTCTATCCAAGTCACGGTTCTCAATCCCAAAAAAAAATCAACCTAAAGGTCACCCTTACCCCACAAAGCACACAAAGGTCGCAACCAAACATACCACAACATAATGCAACAAAATAATTCTTACACTACTATCAAGATCTACTAATCTAACACACATATTGAAATGTCCCGTTCTTATTGATTAAAAACGTTTCATATTAATTGATTTCGTTGCGAGGTTTTGACCTCTATATGAGACGTTTTTCAAAGACTGCATTCATTTTAAAACAAACCATAACCTTTATTTCATCAATAAAGGTTTAAAAAGCTTTACGTAGATTATCAAATAATGATAATCTAAAATATCCTGTTTACACACGACCATTACATAATGGTTTACAATACAAATATGTTACAACAAAATAAGTTTCTTGAATGCAGTTTTTACACAATATCATACAAGCATGGACTCCAAATCTCGTCCTTATTTAAGTATGCAACAGCAGAAGCTCTTAATAATCACCTGAGAATAAACATGCTTTAAACGTCAACAAAAATGTTGGTGAGTTATAGGTTTAACCTATATATATCAAATCGTAACAATAGACCACAAGATTTCATATTTCAATACACATCCCATACATAGAGATAAAAATCATTCATATGGTGAACACCTGGTAACCGACATTAACAAGATGCATATATAAGAATATCCCCATCATTCCGGGACACCCTTCAGATATGATATAAATTTCGAAGTACTAAAGCATCCGGTACTTTGGATGGGGTTTGTTAGGCCCAATAGATCTATCTTTAGGATTCGAGTCAATTTGGGTGTCTGTTCCCTAATTCTTAGATTACCAGACTTAATAAAAAGGGGCATATTCGATTTCGATAATTCAACCATAGAATGTAGTTTCACGTACTTGTGTCTATTTTGTAAATCAGTTATAAAACCTGCATGTATTCTCATCCAAAAAATATTAGATTTTAAAAGTGGGACTATAACTCACTTTCACAGATTTTTACTTCGTCGGGAAGTAAGACTTGGCCACTGTTGATTCACGAACCTATAACAATATATACATATATATCAAAGTATGTTCAAAATATATTTACAACACTTTTAATATATTTTGATGTTTTAAGTTTATTAAGTCAGCTGTCCTCGTTAGTAACCTACAACTAGTTATCCACAGTTAGATGTACAGAAATAAATCGATAAATATTATCTTGAATCAATCCACGACCCAGTGTATACGTCTCTCAGTATTGATCACAACTCAAACAATATATATTTTGGAATCAACCTCAAACCTGTATAGCTAACTCCAACATTCACATATAGAGTGTCTATGATTGTTCCGAAATATATATAGATGTGTCGACATGATAGGTCGAAACATTGTATACGTGTCTATGGTATCTCAAGATTATATAATATACAATACAAGTTGATTAAGTTATGGTTGGAATAGATTTGTTACCAATTTTCACGTAGCTAAAATGAGAAAAATTATCCAATCTTGTTTTACCCATAACTTCTTCATTTTAAATCCGTTTTGAGTGAATCAAATTTCTATGGTTTCATATTGAACTCTATTTTATGAATCTAAACAGAAAAAGTATAGGTTTATAGTCGGAAAAATAAGTTACAAGTCGTTTTTGTAAAGGTAGTCATTTCAGTCGAAAGAACGACGTCTAGATGACCATTTTAGAAAACATACTTTCACTTTGAGTTTAACCATAATTTTTGGATATAGTTTCATGTTCATAATAAAAATCATTTTCTCAGAGTAACAACTTTTAAATCAAAGTTTATCATAGTTTTTAATTAACTAACCCAAAACAGCCCGCGGTGTTACTACGACGGCGTAAATCCGGTTTTACGGTGTTTTTCGTGTTTCCAGGTTTTGAATCATTAAGTTAGCATATCATATAGATATAGAACATGTGTTTAGTTGATTTTAAAAGTCAAGTTAGAAGGATTAACTTTTCTTTGCGAACAAGTTTAGAATTAACTAAACTATGTTCTAGTGATTACAAGTTTAAACCTTCGAATAAGATAGCTTTATATATATGAATCGAATGATGTTATGAACATCATTACTACCTTAAGTTCCTTGGATAAACCTACTGGAAAAGTGAAAAATAGATCTAGCTTCAACGGATCTTTGGATGGCTCGAAGTTCTTGAAGCAGAATCATGACACGAAAACAAGTTCAAGTAAGATCATCACTTGAAATAAGATTGTTATAGTTATAGAAATTGAACCAAAGTTTGAATATGATTATTACCTTGTATTAGAATGATAACCTACTGTAAGAAACAAAGATTTCTTGAGGTTGTATGATCACCTTACAAGATTGGAAGTGAGCTAGCAAACTTGAAAGTATTCTTGATTTTATGTAACTAGAACTTGTAGAATTTATGAAGAACACTTAGAACTTGAAGATAGAACTTGAGAGAGATCAATTAGATGAATAAAATTGAAGAATGAAAGTGTTTGTAGGTGTTTTTGGTCGTTGGTGTATGGATTAGATATAAAGGATATGTAATTTTGTTTTCATGTAAATAAGTCATGAATGATTACTCATATTTTTGTAATTTTATGAGATATTTCATGCTAGTTGCCAAATGATGGTTCCCACATGTGTTAGGTGACTCACATGGGCTGCTAATAGCTGATCATTGGAGTGTATATACCAATAGTACATACATCTAAAAGCTGTGTATTGTACGAGTACGAATACGGGTGCATACGAGTAGAATTGTTGATGAAACTGAACGAGGATGTAATTGTAAGCATTTTTGTTAAGTAGAAGTATTTTGATAAGTGTATTGAAGTCTTTCGAAAGTGTATAAATACATATTAAAACACTACATGTATATACATTTTAACTGAGTCGTTAAGTCATCGTTAGTCGTTACATGTAAGTGTTGTTTTGAAACCTTTAGGTTAACGATCTTGTTAAATGTTGTTAACCCAATGTTTATAATATCAAATGAGATTTTAAATTATTATATTATCATGATATTATCATGTATGAATATCTCTTAATATGATATATATACATTAAATGTCTTTACAACGATAATCGTTACATATATGTCTCGTTTAAAAATCATTAAGTTAGTAGTCTTGTTTTTACATATGTAGTTCATTGTTAATATACTTAATGATATGTTTACTTATCATAGTATCATGTTAACTATATATATATCCATATATATGTCATCATATAGTTTTTACAAGTTTTAACGTTCGTGAATCACCGGTCAACTTGGGTGGTCAATTGTCTATATGAAACATATTTCAATTAATCAAGTCTTAACAAGTTTGTTTGCTTAACATGTTGGAAACATTTAATCATGTAAATATCAATCTCAATTAATATATATAAACATGGAAAAGTTCGGGTCACTACAGTACCTACCCGTTAAATAAATTTCGTCCCGAAATTTTAAGCTGTTGAAGGTGTTGACGAATCTTCTGGAAATAGATGCGGGTATTTCTTCTTCATCTGATCTTCACGCTCCCAGGTGAACTCGGGTCCTCTACGAGCATTCCATCGAACCTTAACAATTGGTATCTTGTTTTTCTTAAGTCTTTTAACCTCACGATCCATTATTTCGACGGGTTCTTCGATGAATTGAAGTTTTTCGTTGATTTGGATTTCATCTAACGGAATAGTGAGATCTTCTTTAGCAAAACATTTCTTCAAATTCGAGACATGCAAAGTGTTATGTACAGCCGCGAGTTGTTGAGGTAACTCAAGTCGGTAAGCTACTGGTCCGACACGATCAATAATCTTGAATGGTCCAATATACCTTGGATTTAATTTCCCTCGTTTACCAAATCGAACAACGCCTTTCCAAGGTGCAACTTTAAGCATGACCATCTCTCCAATTTCAAATTCTATATCTTTTCTTTTAATGTCAGCGTAGCTCTTTTGTCGACTTTGGGCGGTTTTCAACCGTTGTTGAATTTGGATGATCTTCTCGGTAGTTTCTTGTATAATCTCTGGACCCGTAATCTGTCTATCCCCCACTTCACTCCAACAAATTGGAGACCTGCACTTTCTACCATAAAGTGCTTCAAACGGCGCCATCTCAATGCTTGAATGGTAGCTGTTGTTGTAGGAAAATTCTGCTAACGATAGATGTCGATCCCAACTGTTTCCGAAATCAATAACACATGCTCGTAGCATGTCTTCAAGCGTTTGTATCGTCCTTTCGCTCTGCCCATCAGTTTGTGGATGATAGGCAGTACTCATCTCTAGACGAGTTCCTAATGCTTGCTGTAATGTCTGCCAGAATCTTGAAATAAATCTGCCATCCCTATCAGAGATAATAGAGATTGGTATTCCATGTCTGGAGACGACTTCCTTCAAATACAGTCGTGCTAACTTCTCCATCTTGTCATCTTCACTTATTGGCAGGAAGTGTGCTGATTTGGTGAGAGGATCAACTATTACCCAAATAGTATCAAAACCACTTGCAGTCCTTGGCAATTTAGTGATGAAATCCATGGTAATGTTTTCCCATTTCCATTCCGGGATTTCGGGTTGTTGAAGTAGACCTGATGGTTTCTGATGCTCAGCTTTGACCTTAGAACACGTCAAACATTCTCCTACGTATTTAGCAACATCGGCTTTCATACCCGGCCACCAAAAATGTTTCTTGAGATCCTTGTACATCTTCCCCGTTCCAGGATGTATTGAGTATCTGGTTTTATGAGCTTCTCTAAGTACCATTTCTCTCATATCTCCAAATTTTGGTACCCAAATCCTTTCAGCCCTATACCGGGTTCCGTCTTCCCGAATATTAAGATGCTTCTCCGATCCTTTGGGTATTTCATCCTTTAAATTTCCCTCTTTTAAAACTCCTTGTTGCGTCTCCTTTATTTGAGTAGTAAGGTTATTATGAATCATTATATTCATAGATTTTACTCAAATGGGTTCTCTGTCCTTCCTGCTCAAGGCATCGGCTACCACATTTGCCTTCCCCAGGTGGTAACGAATCTCAAAGTCGTAATCATTCAATAATTCAATCCACCTACGCTGCCTCATATTCAGTTGTTTCTTATTAAATATGTGTTGAAGACTTTTGTGGTCGGTATATATAATACTTTTGACCCCATATAAGTAGTGCCTCCAAGTATTTAATGCAAAAATAACCGCGCCTAATTCCAAATCATGCGTCGTATAATTTTGTTCATGAATCTTCAATTGTCTAGACGCATAAGCAATCACCTTCGTTCGTTGCATTAATACACAACCGAGACCTTTCTTTGATGCATCACAATAAATCACAAAATCATCATTCCCTTCAGGCAATGACAATATAGGTGCCGTAGTTAGCTTTTTCTTTAATAACTGAAACGCTTTCTCTTGTTCATCATTCCATTCAAATTTCTTCCCTTTATGCGTTAATGCAGTCAAGGGTTTTGCTATTCTGGAAAAGTCTTGGATGAACCTTCTGTAGTAACCAGCTAGTCCTAAAAACTGGCGTATGTGTTTTGGAGTTTTCGGGGTTTCCCACTTTTCAACAGTTTCTATCTTTGCCGGATCCACCTTAATACCTTCTTTGTTCACTATGTGACCGAGGAATTGAACTTTTTCCAACCAAAATGCACACTTTGAAAACTTAGCGTACAATTCTTTCTTCCTCAATACTTCTAACACCTTTCTCAAATGTTCACCGTGTTCTTGGTCATTCTTTGAGTAAATAAGTATGTCATCAATGAAAACAATGACAAACTTGTCAAGGTATGGTCCACACACTCGGTTCATAAGGTCCATGAACACAGCTGGTGCATTAGTTAAACCAAACAGCATGACCATAAACTCGTAATGACAGTAACGTGTTCTGAAAGCAGTCTTTGGAATATCATCTTCTTTCACCCGCATTTGATGATACCCGGAACGTAAGTCAATCTTTGAATAAACAGACGAGCCTTGTAGTTGATCAAATAAGTCGTCGATTCTCGGTAGTGGGTAGCGGTTCTTGATGGTAAGTTTGTTCAACTCTCGGTAGTCGATACACAACCTGAATGTACCATCTTTCTTCTTGACAAACAAAACAGGAGCTCCCCACGGTGATGTGCTTGGTCGAATGAAACCACGCTCTAAAAGTTCTTGTAATTGGCTTTGCAGTTCTTTCATCTCGCTGGGTGCGAGTCTGTAAGGAGCACGAGCTATTGGTGCAGCTCCTGGTACAAGATCTATTTGAAATTCAACGGATCGATGTGGGGGTAATCCCGGTAATTCTTTCGGAAATACATCGGGAAATTATTTTGCATTGGGAACATCATTGATGCTCTTTTCTTCAGTTTGTACTTTCTCGACGTGTGCTAGAACAGCATAGCAACCTTTTCTTATTAGTTTTTGTGCCTTCAAATTACTAATAAGATGTAGCTTCGTGTTGCCCTTTTCTCCGTACACCATTAAGGGTTTTCCTTTTTCTCGTATAATGCGAATTGCATTTTTGTAACAAACGATCTCTGCTTTTACTTCTTTCAACCAGTCCATACCGATTATCACATCAAAACTCCCTAACTCTACTGGTAACAAATCAATCTTAAATGTTTCGCTAACCAGTTTAATTTCTCGATTCCAACATATATTATCTGCTGAAATTAATTTACCATTTGCTAATTCGAGTAAAAATTTACTATCCAAAGGCGTCAATGGACAACTTAATTTAGCACAAAAATCTCTACTCATATAGCTTCTATCCGCACCCGAATCAAATAAAATGTAAGCAGATTTATTGTCAATAAGAAACGTACCCGTAACAAGCTCCGGGTCTTCCTGTGCCTCTGCCGCATTAATATTGAAAACTCTTCCGCGGCCTTGTACATTCGTGTTCTCCTGGTTCGGGCAATTTCTAATAATGTGGCCCGGTTTTCCACATTTATAACAAACTACATTGGCATAACTTGCTCCGACACTACATGCTCCGACATTACTCGTTCCGACACCATTTGTTCCTTTCGTTCTATTAACCCCTGGTCCGTAGACCTCACACTTCGTCGCGCTATGACCATTTATTTTACACTTGTTGCAAAATTTGGTGCAGAACCCCGAGTGATACTTTTCACACCTTTGACATAGCTACTTCTGATTGTTGTTGTTGTTGCGGTTATTATTGTTGTTGGGATGATTGTTGTAGTTTCTGTTGTTGTTGTTGTTATTGTTGTTATTGTTGGGCCGTTTGTTGTAGTTGCGATTGATGTTGCGATTGTTGGGATAATTGTTGCGATTATTGTTGTAATTGCTGTTGTTGTTGTATTGGTGATTCTTATCACCGTTTTCCTCCCACTTTCTTTTGACTTGCTTCACATTGGCCTCTTCAGCAGTCTGTTCTTTAATTCTTTCTTCAATCTGGTTCACTAGTTTGTGAGCCATTCTACATGCCTGTTGTATGGAGGCGGGCTCGTGTGAACTTATATCTTCTTGGATTCTTTCCGGTAATCCTTTCACAAACGCGTCGATCTTCTCTTCCTCATCTTCGAATGCTCCCGGACACAATAGGCACAATTCTGTGAATCGTCTTTCGTACGTGGTAATATCAAATCCTTGGGTTCGTAACCCTCTAAGTTCTGTCTTGAGCTTATTGACCTCGGTTCTGGGACGGTACTTCTCGTTCATCAAGTGCTTGAATGCTGACCACGGTAGTGCGTACGCATCATCTTGTTCCACTTGCTCTAGATAGGTATTCCACCATGTTAACGCAGAACCTGTGAAGGTATGCGTAGCGTACTTCACTTTGTCCTCTTCAGTACACTTACTTATGGCAAACACCGATTCGACCTTCTCAGTCCACCATTTCAATCCGATCGGTCCTTCGGTTCCATCAAATTCCAAAGGTTTGCAGGCAGTGAATTCTTTGTAGGTGCATCCTACACGATTTCCTGTACTGCTAGATCCAAGGTTATTGTTGGTATGTAGTGCAGCCTGTACTGCGGCTATGTTTGAAGCTAGAAAAGTACGGAATTCTTCTTCATTCATATTCACGGTGTGTCGAGTAGTCGGTGCCATTTCCTTCAAAATAGTCAAATGGAACAAGTTAATCATACAGAATTTTAAGAGTAGTTAATAGTATTTCGTAGCATAATATGAACTCATTTATAAAAGCTTTTTCTTCATATTAGCGTTTTATAAGTTTAAATTCGGGTAGTACCTACCCGTTAAGTTCATACTTAGTAGCTAATATACAATTCAACTACTACAATTCTATATGAAAAACTGATTATAATAATATTTCGCGTTCAAACTTTTACACAATATTTTACAAACTTACAATACAGCTTATTTTACATATAGCATGAAATATAGCACACAATAAATTTGATACAAGATGGTTGTGAAGATAATTCTAGCTAGTACACAAGTCGTTTAGCAAAGGCAATAAAGACACGTAATTCATACGTCCAGAAACAAGTCATGCATTCTGGTTTTACTAGGATTACTTCCCATCCTTGGTCTTGTGGAACATAACCGTTATGGCCGTTGATAAGACAGCGTGTTGTAACGTCGTCAAAGGGACGAGGGTTACGTAATGTCCAACAGTCCCGTAACAATCTAAAAACCTCATTTCTTACCCCAATTACCGACTCCGTCACTTGTGGAAATGTTTTGTTTAATAGTTGTAGCCCGATGTTCTTGTTCTCACTTTGGTGAGAAGCGAACATTACTAATCCGTTAGCATAACATGCTTCTTTATGTTGCATGTTAGCCGCTTTTTCTAAATCACGAAGTCCAATATTCGGATATATTGAGTTAAAATAATTTCTTAACCCATTGCGTAAAATAGCATTTGGGTTCCCCGCAATATATGCGTCAAAGTAAACACATCGTAACTTATGGATTTCCCAATGTGATATCCCCCATCTTTCGAACGAAAGCCTTTTATAAACCAAGGCATTCTTGGAACGTTCTTCGAATGTCTTACAAACTGATCTCACCTTAAATAGTTGTGCCGAAGAATTCTGACCGACTCTAGACAAGATTTCATCAATCATGTCTCCGGGTAGGTCTCTTAAAATATTGGGTTGTCTATCCATTTTGTGTTTTTATACTATAAAATAGACAAGAGTTAGATTCATAAAAAAAAATACTTATTAATACAAGCAATTTTTACATATATCATAAAGCATAAGCACACTATATTACATATATTACACCACACGAATACAACTATCTTATTCCGACTCGCTTGTTTCTTCTTCTTCGGTTTTGGTTCGTTTTGCCAAGTTTCTAGGGATATATGATGTTCCCCTAATACGAGCCGTCGTTTTCCACATTGGTTTAGAAAAACCTGGTGGTTTAGAGGTTCCCGGGTCATTGTTACAACTTAAGGACTTCGGGGGTTGACGATACATATAAAGTTCATCAGGGTTGGAATTATATTTCTCTATTTTTATGCCCTTTCCCTTATTATTTTCTTTTGTCTTTTAAAATTCAGTTGGAGTAATTTCTATAACATCATCGGAATTCTCGTCGGAATTCGATTCATCGGAGAATTGGTAATCCTCCCAATATTTTGCTTCCTTGGCGGAAACACCATTGACCATAATTAACCTTGGTCGGTTGGTTGAGGATTTTCTTTTACTTAACTGTTTTATTATTTCCCCCACCGGTTCTATTTCTTCATCCGGTTCCGATTCTTCTTCCGGTTCTGATTCTTCTTCCGGTTCCGACTCTTCTTCCGGTTCCTCTTCGGGAACTTGTGAATCAGTCCACGAATCATTTCAATTTACATTTGACTCTTCATTATTATTAGGTGAGTCAATGGAACTTGTTCTAGAGGTATACATCTATCACATAATATCAAACGCGTTAAGAGATTAATATATCACATAATATTCACATGTTAAAAATATATAGTTTCCAACAAAATTTGTTAAGCAATCATTTTTCAAGTAAACACGGTCGAAGTCCAGACTCACTAATGCATCCTAACAAACTCGATAAGACACACTAATGCAAAATTCTGGTTCTCTAAGACCAATGCTCGGATACCAACTGAAATGTCCCGTTCTTATTGATTAAAAACGTTCCATACTAATTGATTTCGTTGCGAGGTTTTGACCTCTATATGAGACGTTTTTCAAAGACTGCATTCATTTTAAAACAAACCATAACCTTTATTTCATCAATAAAGGTTTAAAAAGCTTTACGTAGATTATCAAATAATGATAATCTAAAATATCCTGTTTACACACGACCATTACATAATGGTTTACAATACAAATATGTTACAACAAAATAAGTTTCTTGAATGCAGTTTTTACACAATATCATACAAGCATGGACTCCAAATCTCGTCCTTATTTAAGTATGCGACAGCAGAAGCTCTTAATAATCACCTGAGAATAAACATGCTTTAAACGTCAACAAAAATGTTGGTGAGTTATAGGTTTAACCTATATATATCAAATCGTAACAATAGACCACAAGATTTCATATTTCAATACACATCCCATACATAGAGATAAAAATCATTCATATGGTGAACACCTGGTAACCGACATTAACAAGATGCATATATAAGAATATCCCCATCATTCCGGGACACCCTTCGGATATGATATAAATTTCGAAGTACTAAAGCATCCGGTACTTTGGATGGGGTTTGTTAGGCCCAATAGATCTATCTTTAGGATTCATGTCAATTAGGGTGTCTGTTCCCTAATTCTTAGATTACCAGACTTAATAAAAAGGGGCATATTCGATTTCGATAATTCAACCATAGAATGTAGTTTCACGTACTTGTGTCTATTTTGTAAATCAGTTATAAAACCTGCATGTATTCTCATCCCAAAAATATTAGATTTTAAAAGTGGGACTATAACTCACTTTCACAGATTTTTACTTCGTCGGGAAGTAAGACTTGGCCACTGTTGATTCACGAACCTATAACAATATATACATATATATCAAAGTATGTTCAAAATATATTTACAACACTTTTAATATATTTTGATGTTTTAAGTTTATTAAGTCAGCTGTCCTCGTTAGTAACCTACAACTAGTTGTCCACAGTTAGATGTACAGAAATAAATCGATAAATATTATCTTGAATCAATCCACGACCCAGTGTATACGTATCTCAGTATTGATCACAACTCAAACTATATATATTTTGGAATAAACCTCAACCCTGTATAGCTAACTCCAACATTCACATATAGAGTGTCTATGATTGTTCCGAAATATATATAGATGTGTCGACATGATAGGTCGAAACATTGTATACGTGTCTATGGTATCTCAAGATTATATAATATACAATACAAGTTGATTAAGTTATGGTTGGAATAGATTTGTTACCAATTTTCACGTAGCTAAAATGAGAAAAATTATCCAATCTTGTTTTACCCATAACTTCTTCATTTTAAATCCGTTTTGAGTGAATCAAATTGCTATGGTTTCATATTGAACTCTATTTTATGAATCTAAACATAAAAAGTATAGGTTTATAGTCGGAAAAATAAGTTACAAGTCGTTTTTGTAAAGGTAGTCATTTCAGTCGAAAGAACGACGTCTAGATGACCATTTTAGAAAACATACTTTCACTTGGAGTTTAACCATAATTTTTTGATATAGTTTCATGTTCATAATAAAAATCATTTTCTCAGAGTAACAACTTTTAAATCAAAGTTTATCATAGTTTTTAATTAACTAACCCAAAACAGCCCGCGGTGTTACTACGACGGCGTAAATCCGGTTTTACGGTGTTTTTCGTGTTTCCAGGTTTTAAATCATTAAGTTAGCATATCATATAGATATAGAACATGTGTTTAGTTGATTTTAAAAGTCAAGTTAGAAGGATTAACTTTTGTTTGCGAACAAGTTTAGAATTAACTAAACTATGTTCTAGTGATTACAAGTTTAAACCTTCGAATAAGATAGCTTTATATATATGAATCGAATGATGTTATGAACATCATTACTACCTTAAGTTCCTTGGATAAACCTACTGGAAAAGAGAAAAATGGATCTAGCTTCAACGGATCCTTGGATGGCTCGAAGTTCTTGAAGCAGAATCATGACACGAAAACAAGTTCAAGTAAGATCATCACTTGAAATAAGATTGTTATAGTTATAGAAATTGAACCAAAGTTTGAATATGATTATTACCTTGTATTAGAATGATAACCTACTGTAAGAAACAAAGATTTCTTGAGGTTGGATGATCACCTTACAAGATTGGAAGTGAGCTAGCAAACTTGAAAGTATTCTTGATTTTATGTAACTAGAACTTGTAGAATTTATGAAGAACACTTAGAACTTGAAGATAGAACTTGAGAGAGATCAATTAGATGGAGAAAATTGAAGAATGAAAGTGTTTGTAGGTGTTTTTGGTCGTTGGTGTATGGATTAGATATAAAGGATATGTAATTTTGTTTTCATGTAAATAAGTCATGAATGATTACTCATATTTTTGTAATTTTATGAGATATTTCATGCTAGTTGCCAAATGATGGTTCCAACATGTGTTAGGTGACTCACATGGGCTGCTAAGAGCTGATCATTGGAGTGTATATACCAATAGTGCATACATCTAAAAGCTGTGTATTGTACGAGTACGAATACGGGTGCATACGAGTAGAATTGTTGATGAAACTGAACGAGGATGTAATTGTAAGCATTTTTGTTAAGTAGAAGTATTTTGATAAGTGTATTGAAGTCTTTCAAAAGTGTATAAATACATATTAAAACACTACATGTATATACATTTTAACTGAGCCGTTAAGTCATCGTTAGTCGTTACATGTAAGTGTTGTTTTGAAACCTTTAGGTTAACGATCTTGTTAAATGTTGTTAACCTAATGTTTATAATATCAAATGAGATTTTAAATTATTATATTATCATGATATTATCATGTATGAATATCTCTTAATATGATATATATACATTAAATGTCTTTACAACGATAATCGTTACATATATGTCTCGTTTAAAAATCATTAAGTTAGTAGTCTTGTTTTTACATATGTAGTTCATTGTTAATATACTTAATGATATGTTTACTTATCATAGTATCATGTTAACTATATATATATATATATATATCCATATATATGTCATCATATGGTTTTTACAAGTTTTAACGTTCGTGAATCACCGGTCAACTTGGGTGGTCAATTGTCTATATGAAACATATTTCAATTAATCAAGTCTTAACAAGTTTGATTGCTTAACATGTTGGAAACATTTAATCATGTAAATATCAATCTCAATTAATATATATAAACATGGAAAAGTTCGGGTCACTACACATATATATACGCACAATCATATACATGTATATAACTAAACAATACGAGGATTTTGAAGCATACCTGTATTCACATCATATTCAACATCTGCATCTGCAACCATCTGATAAGCTCTTGATGTTACCGTAGGTGGATTCTTTCTTTTCTGCCCAACTGGAGAACCAGAAGATCCACCTATCGATCCCGACTGCGCTCCTGGCCCCGCCCCAGAACCTGATCCTCTTACATGCGGACACTGAGCTAAACTATGCCCCACTTGATGACATTTCCAATATACATCCTCTTGGAACGAACACATTCGAACCTCGTGCCCCATAATACCACATCTCAAACATCTTTTGGTTGAATCTGAACAAGGACCACTATGAGATGATCAACAACTATGACACCAAGAATTCTGACTTGATGCTGTCCCACTCTGTTCTGACCCACTTTTCTGTTTCAACTTAACAGACTTCTTTGACCTAGAGTCCGAATGACTCATCGCCTGATCTTGTTGTGGCATCTCATAACCTACTATTCTATTCCTTGCTGCTCTGATGTCATCCTCTACCATCTTTGCCATAACAAACGCTTGCGATAACGTCGTCGCCATCCTAACCATTGTTCTGTACTCTGGTAAAATTATATTAACAAAGTGTTGAATTCTGGACTGCTCATCTGGAACCCACTGTTGCACAAACCATAATTTATCCATATACTGCTCAATCACCTCATCGATCGTCATCTGAGGTGTCATTTTCATTGCCAAAAATTCTGTCTTAATTCGATTGAGGTCGTAGGACGAACAATACTGCTCACAAACTTTACTATAAAATTGTTCCCAAGTAATCATGTTCACTTGCTCTTTCGGTATACTAGAAATAACTGTATCCCACCAAACCATTGCCCTATTTTTTAACATACGACTAGCATAAATAACCTGTAATTCTGGTTCGCACTGACATGCCTCAAAAACTTTTTCTATCTCTCTTAACCAGTTAAGGGTTACCGTTGGGTTAGAACTTCCTGAGTACTCTGGTGGATTGCAATTCAAGAACTGTTTGAAGGTACATTTCTTCGGTTGTTGAAACGTCGGCGTCTGATACGGACCCCACATCTGATTTGGGAACTGTTGATTAAACTGAGGTGGCATCTGATACTGTTGAGGAAACTGATACTGAGGTGGTAACCATTGCTGTTGTTGGAAAGCACTTCTAGTTTGCTGATACATATTTGGATGCACCGGATACCCATTAAACATCTGATTCGGTACACTACCACCTGGATTCACTATTACCTAACTTTGTTCTAATTCTCTTATTCGATCATTTGCTTCCTTTAACCGACTTTCCAAATCTAGAACTTGTTCCTGCGGATTATCATCTGACACATACTCGTCTTCATCTGGGGCTCTGAATGTTCCGGGGGCTGACGGACCAGTTGCGTTTCCTGCATAATCTGCCATATCTGCACTACCACAACATCTCACACAAATGCTTAGTGGAAAACATGTTAGTACCTATCGACTAACGCATGTAATCCCTACATTCACTTAACCTGTCCCCTTAGATATGTTTGACACAACACAAGGTTTGGGAACATGACATTCAACACAATGTACATGCGGCCAAACCTATGCTCTGATACCAAGTTGTAACACCCTAGATTTTTTTTTTTAAATCACAGCCGAAGACTTAATTTACATAAATACCCTTAGTTAATTACTTCATTACAAACCACCGGTGTTACATTAAACGAATAGTTACATATTTATAAAAGTTAAGACATCAGAGTTCGTCTTGTCAAACATATCTTCCACGCGACTCCCGTCCCTACCAGTACTAAGATCAAAAACCTGCAAGGGAGGAGGTGAGGGGTTAGCACAAGGCTAAGTGAATGGAACTATCAAAAGGTCTAGCATACAGTACCAACTTGCACTCCTATATCAACAGCTATATGCATCCACATACAACAAACAACAACTAGCAACTGTGCTCCAACTAGAGGATCGGCGGCTTGTACGGGCACACGACCACTAGCTGATCAGTCTAGCATCTATCGATAGTCTTTACTACTGAATCCCCAGTATAGTCATCCACACGCAGGTGATGCGTCATTCAGCACTATACTCAACAAAAAGTAGCCAACTAGACCCAACCACAACTAGGTTGACCTCTCTGAGCTGAACCTAACAACAATAGGTTCCAACAACAACAACAACAACAACAACAACAACAACTTGTGCACATACAACCAGTCAACTACTACTACTACTACTACTACTACTACTACTACTACTACTACTACTACAACAACTACTACTACTACTACAGGCAACTAATACTACTAAAAGCATGGCAACCTTAACTGCGATCAACTATACAACATAACTACTAATCATGGCAACTATTGATAATATAAACATAGTAGCGCAACTTGCTACTCTATACTACACCCAAAGATAATCCCACTCACTGATTACCAGCAACCAGCTCAGATAAACTATCACTGAGCTTCTTCCTTATCCTTATCACCTGAACATAAGGCAAATCAAGTTAGTTTCTATCCGTTAACACAAAACAACACAGTACAGAAAATCAGTCACAAAAGCGCCGCTAAAAGTCCACCTAACACTTATGCACTTTCAAAATTAACATCCTGAACACCAAAATACAAATGGGCAGCATAACGGCTAGAAAAAGGCACTTTGGTAAAACATTCTGCCCTGGGCACACAGTCGGTCGACTGTCTCCTCAATCGGTCGACTGACGTAGACAGTCGGTTGACTGTTGACACAACCGGTCGACTGACTTTCCCAATCGGTCGACTTATTTGTAATTTCCACAATCGGCTGAAAGCCAAAATCAGTCGGTCGGTTCACTCTCCAGCCGGTCGACTGTCGACCGACAGTCGGCCGACTGTGTTCATCTTCCTCAGAAACTGAACAAAGGCTATGGACTTCACGATGAAATCCTCAAATCTCGATCTAGAGCTCATTTTAAACACCAAAATCGACCACAACTTGTTCACTACTTGTTATAGACTCAAAACCCACAACAATTTGACCATAACAACACTTAAATTACTTGTTTTGACACAAATTCAAGCTTTTTACAAAACTCACACTAAACCATGAATTTAATAACGAATTGAACACAAAAACACATGTTACTTACCTTGATAGACTCAGTAATCTGTAAGAAACAAGATGGTATGAACAATTTGAGCTCTAGAACACAATTTAGGAATCTAGAGTTTGAGATAGGAGATGAAGTGGGTACGGTTTGATTTAGGAAATTTCTAGAGGGAGGAAGAAAATGAGAGGAAAGGGCAGCACAAAACACTTATTTGGGGTTAAAACCCCATATCCCACAACACACGGGTATTTATCAGTTATCTGATATCTTTCGTACCTCGTTAGGCGGCCCTAACGGAGTCCAAATTAAACAAATGAACCTGTTCTGTGACCCTTGTCACAAACTGGTCTCAACTAAACAACCAAATAATTATAAACATATAATTATTATAATAACATACAATCACACCCAAGGTCAAAAGGGTCATTTCAGCTAGGCCCGATAATAGGATGTTACAATAGTAATTCGACTATTGCGAAAATCTAAGTTTAAGAGCATTGTGATGAATACTTCTTAGGAAGTGACAGGTGAGCGAATCTTGTTGCTCTTAAGTGTTAGACGGGTAAAGATGACCGGTGAGCAGGTGACGGACTTAATGGTCGGTTAGTTCGAAGGGTTTTGATGAAGTGTTGATATTGTGGTGGACACAATTGTGGTGTCAGGATTGGTCACTCTTCTCCATGAGAGTGAGCAATTGTTGATAACGATTTGTCAAGTGGAAGGTCGGGTGATCTCAACTGAGAATCACGACTAAGTAAGCGGCGTGACATATGCCTAGGCTTAGAGGCATATGTAAGACTTTGGTGGAGTTTGCTTTTCGAACGATTAAGGTAGTTAGTTGTGAATTGTGGTATGAAGGTGCGATTTCATCGCGTGTACGACGTCTCAAGTGATTGTTCATGCCGGCTCTGAGAGCCTAAAGCGAATTTGCGGTGAATTAATGTTTATGACCAACGGTGAGAATGGTCAGGTGTGACGTGGAATTACAATTCCGCGGGATGTTATCATCTTGGCGGTGAGAATAGGGAGATAAATCCTAAGTGGGGGAGTTTTTACTGCCGCCCGAGGAAAACTCCAGTGGTGTTATGTATAGTGAAATGTTGGAGCGTACGGTGCTAAGCCTCAATGGGTATTCGGAGCTCCTAACGAGGAAGAGTGACGGGTTGCTAATGTCGACTCGAGATCGTGCTTTACAATTGTGAGTTACAACTCGAGAATGTTATGCGTGAAGATTGTGATGATGGAATCGAAGGAAGTGTAAGACTTCCTATGTAAGGTGGTCGTGTAGTACCAATGTGCGGTATGAGACCAAATGTGAAGTTTGAGATCCCGAAGTGAGAGAATGAAGTTGTCGTTGTGGGTGCTCCTGTAGTGAAAAATCTGGGTTGTCGTGAAACCCAGACAGTATAATTGAATGAGAACAAGTTCGATATCGTGACAAATATCATATTTTCCCTGTCGGGAAACGCAATCGTGGAGATTGTCAGTGGATTATTCCACTTTATGGACGAATGTGAGGCGGAGAGTGTCGATTCTGATTGTCTCACATCGAGACACGCGGATGTTGTTTGTTTATGAGAGTGTGTTCCCTAGTAATGCGACTGTTAGTTGCATTGAAATGTCGAGACCATCTTTAACGGACGGTCTAGGTAGGAAGGTCCACCCGGCGTGGTGAATATTTTTGTAGATCGTGTGGCGAATTGCGGAATTTTGTGATGATAATTCGCCTTGACGGGATTCTAGTATATGATTAGTCTCCATGCTAGTACTAGGAAGCCGTCTGGTGTAGTTGTGTCGTAGGGTTTAGAGGAGGAACCCTCATCGAATGTTGATGATTTGCTCAGCACATGGTGTATTATTGTTGTCCTGGATTAATCCAGTGACGGATTGGTCGTGCGCGGATTAACTGATAGAGTGATATGGTTACGGACGTAGCTTGTGGCGAGTTGTAGCCGAGAGAACTTGAAGGTATATGTAGTGATTTTCGTATTTTCCTATATGGAAACTCTGGACGTTGAGTGTATGAGTTATCGTTTGTTGCGGTAGTGCACGCTAGTGATTATTAGCGTGTGGTTAGATCTTCGGATTTGTAGAAGATGTTATGGATGTCGGGCTTGGTTGTGTTTCGTAAGATCGTGAGGCGTGATGACGATGTTTGTCGGTAAATTGTTCTACTCTTAGGATGATTGTGAAGTGTATGGTATGAGTTTGGATACTCGGCGTAGGAGCAACGGTTACGGTTGTTTCGACTCGTGGGTTGATTACTCAATATTGTTGTATTATGATGCATTAGTGCACGAAGCGAGAGTGTGGATGCAAGTACTACTTGTGTGACTCCGCATTGGAAGCGGAGATGTTAGAGGGAGAACTGCTTAACTTCTATTATAGGTGCGGATCACGAGGACGTGATCCAATTTAAGTGGGGGAGAGTTGTAACACCCGTTTTCAGTTACGAGTTATTTCGAACGACATTCGAAATACGAGGCATGTAAGTGTATATTTGGCAGTGTTGTAAAAGTCGGCCGACTTGACCGACGCGTCGGCCGATGCGTCATTTTTTTGTTTCTCCGTCCCGTTTTTTCAGAAAGCCACTCAAAAGACGGTCAGAGCTAAAAGTTCGGTCAAAGTCTGTCAAAGACGGTCAAAAATGGTCAAAGTCAGTCAAATTTTCGTCAAGATCTGATATATTTTAAAATTAGGGGTTGTTTTCATTTTTTGAGCCGCTCTTTTCTTTGTGTCCTTACTGATTATGTACTCGGTAACATTAATTGAGTTCGAAGTTTGATTGTTTTTAAATTTGAGTTCTTATTTAAGAAATTTATGGTACATAATCAACTATTTTATATATATATATATATATATATATAAATATATATTTAAGAAATTATTAATAAAGTCAACGTTGGTCAACGACCGATGCGTCCCGACGCGTCCCCCGACTCGGTCGACGCGTCTTTTTTAAGTCTCGACCGATGTGTCCCCGACTCGCGACTTTTACAACCTTGATATTTGGATCCCAAATAAATTTGGAGTTGATGTTCTAAAACCTTACCATTGGATAGTAAATCTCATTACGTTTCCAACGATATTTGATTCGTCAAAAATGGAGTTACGGTTTGAAAGTTACGACCAAAACAAGTTCAGTTTCAGACTCAGTTCATTGGGACTCCGTCCAGACTTTGGGACGCCGTCCAACAATGAAGGTTAGGATGCCGTCCAAGCTTTTTGGATGCCGTCCAGAAGGCCTGACGGGCCAGCAGCTCTATTTTACTCAAATTAAAAGGGGTATTTGGGTCTTTTCACTTGGGGCGGTTTGGGATCATCAAAAATGATCTGGAACTCCATTTGGAGCTCATTCTCACCCACACAAAACACTCTCATCTTATTTTAGAGAGAGAGAGGGTTAATTTAGAGTGAGAAAGCTTGGTTTGGTGAAGAAGATGAGCGTTTCGGGTCAAAGCTCGAGAGTTAAAGTTGTTCCTTTCATTCACGGCTATATTTTGGTAGTATTGGTAAGTCTCAACTCCGAATTTCATTGTTAAGATTCTTGTGTACATTTAGGGTTTGAGCTTGTTATTTGTAAAACCCTTTTAGATGATGAAGAGGGTTTATGGAAACCCGCTATTTTGATATTTTGCGGATTTTGGGTTGGTTAATGATTTAAGCATGTTTAAGGTTTGTAAGTGGGGTATAATCACTAGTATTAGTGATTTTAGGAGTGTTGGAACTTGTAAGACCCATTTGGGGGTAAAATGGGTGAATTTGGGTTATGTTGAGATAAGGAAAACCCTAATAGCTATGATCTAGGGTTTGGCCATGTGAATTGAAGTTGTAAGTGTTAAATTGTGTTGGTTAGTCACTAATACACTTGTTAATGATGGAAGAATTGTAAATGGGTCACGTTTGGCTAAAATGGTATGTATAAGTGTTGAAATGGGTCAAATGAGTTAAGGTTGACCTAATTGGGTAAAAAGGGTATGAAATACCCTAAGTTTGTGTTAATTGGTGTTAGTAGACTTACATCACTAGTTTTAGTAATTAAAGATGAGTCTTGGCCATTTATGGGCGGTTTTGGGTGTAAGTGAGTTATTTAATGTTTTTGGGTCACTAAATGCTCGAGAGTGAGTATTGTGGTTAATTCCACAAGTTGTGTATTGAATGTGTACTTATGTATTAGATACCTTACTCGAAGCATACGGAAGTGCTAAATCACCACCGACATGATAAGGTGAGTGAAATAATTATATGCGTAGGTATATAATGTATCTATTTTTTATAGCGTGAAATGTGTAGTGTCGAGGTGTTAAGACACCACGTTTCACGTGAAGAGTGTAGCATCGAGGTGTTAAGATGCCACTCGGGTGTAGCATCGAGGTGTTAAGATGCCACCTAGGAATGTAGTGTCGACGTGTTAAGACACCACTCCGTAAAATAATGATTGAAGCATCGAGGTGTTAAGATGCCACTTGGGGTGAAGTGCCGAGGTGTTAAGGTGCCACCCTAGGGGTTAGTGGTGCGAGGTGTTAAGTGCCCTAATGGATGTTGTGAACACCGATGGCGTTTTCGCGAGCGTCGTTCCCTTGTACTATTGGTTAACCATGGTTATTGTGTTGTAGTGTAGCATATTATATTGTTCGGGTTATATATATGCTATTGTTGTGCTAGCTTGTGGTATTGGAGGTTAATAGCTTTATACTTGTGATGATAAGCTAATTGTGTTGCTAGCATGTATGCGGTATGTGAGTAAGTGTTGCAAGTAGGTATATTATATATGTATGTGTATAATTATTGCATTCACTAAGCTTTATGCTTACCCCTCTCGTTGTTTACCTTTTTACAGGTATTTTGTTATGAAGCTAGCTAGTTGTTAGACTAGATGCATAGGAGCGCTTGGGCTCGAAGGGGTAGCTTTTGGTTATATGGACTCGGATTGGGGATTTGGTAGTCTCCGGGATTATGCTCTTGGTATTGGCTTGGGTTATAGAGTCCTAATCCGTCTAAAGAAATAAATGGGTCGAAATCTCTACATTATTTGTAAAACGGGTCATTGTGGGCCCGGTGTTGTAAAACTTATCTTCATTGCGGAAATCTCTTAGTTTCACTTAATATGATGTGTTGTGAAAATTTTTTCGTTTAAAAGTGTCGGGAAGCGGGTTTTCCGCTCGCGTGAATTCGAAAAACTGATCAGGAACTTTTAGTTCATTTGGACGCCGTCCCAAAGTCTTGGACGCCGTCCAGTCCGTCAGAGCTGGACGCCGTCCAGTCCGTCAGAGCTGGACGCCGTCCAGATGTACTGTCCCAGGAAATTTTTTTTTAGTCGTATTTTTGGTATAACGAAGTCGGGTTGTTACAAAGCTGATCCCTTCCATCCACCACATTCACCTCTTGGCGAAGAACCTGAAGCACTTACCGGCGAACCTGTTTGTAATACCATTTTCTCTCTCATTTCCAGAGTATCTCGTCATGATTATATACTATCTCAAATTCTAGATCTTATTCACCCGCTCGTCCGAACCGCCAATTATCCCGGTGTAGTAGAAGAAGTCAACGAGCTTCGCGCTCGGGTAGTGGCTTTGGAGAATATGGTGCAAAGATTGCAAGCACCAGCAGCATCACTGGCATCAATAGTACCACCATCATCAACACCAACAGTACCATTACCACCACCAACAACAACGTCCGCATCACATACCTCAACATCACAATCTGTACCTCGAGCATCAACGTCATACGCCCTGTAAATACCAAGGAATACCAACAACAACAAACGATGAAATATTAATTCATAACTTCATTGAAGAAATATTCTACGGCAATTATGTAATATCTAAAGTTTTAGAGATTATATATTCTAGTCCTAATCGAAAACCAGATGAGATTAATATTATGTGAACTCATTAAATTCATAATTACATCCCAAGAAAATATATATGTAGGTATATTTTCATAAAGATTGTAATTAAAAATTCTTTTGTACAAACTGTTAATGGTGAGAATATTTTAACGGGTAGGTAATACCCGAGAGATATATAAATTCACAATTAATATGTTACATTCTTCAATTATGATTCAACAAATCATCAACTATACTCACTACTTTCACAACGAGATACATTCTTTCATAGAAATCAAAACAACCATTTGATAGTGCTCCAAATGAACATATATTTAGGCACAATATCCTTCCAATATGTAAAGCTTTTAGTTGCAATTGTTCTATTTTTATGTAATATTCGTTTAAATAAATAAGTGTGAAGACAAAAGAAGAAAACGACGATTTAAAGACGCAAATGACCAAAAAGCTCAAAAGTACAAAGTACAATCCAAGTGGTTCAATTTATTGAAAAGAAACGTCTAAAAGTTACAAGAGTACGAGCCGCGAAACGCAAAGTACAAGATATTAAATAGTACGAAAGGACGTTCGAAAATCCGGAACCGGGACATGAACCAACTTTCAACGCGCGATGCAACGGAGCTAAAATGATAAGTCAACTATGCACATGAATATAATATAATATATAAATAATTCTTAAAATTATATATATATATATATATATATATATATATATATATATATATATATATATATATATATATATATATTATATTAAAACTCGTCGGCAAACTAAAAAACAAAGGATTGTGAGCTGGCCAGAGGGGCCATGCGATCGCATGGCTTCTGTGCTATATCCCCAAGCGGTCGCATGGTGAACAGGAACTCGAATTTAGCCTATAAAAAGCCGGGTTCTGATCAAGTAAAAACACATCTTTTTCTATCTCTTACTCTCAAAATATATATTTATATTTATATTATAATTTTAATATTAAAGTTTAATAATAATAATAAGGTTATGTTAGGGAATGTTGTAAGTTTGTAAGTCGAAATTCTGTCCATGTAACGCTACGCTTTTAATACTCATTGTAAGTTATGTTCAACCTTTTTAAATTAATGTCTCGTAGCTAAGTTATTATTATGCTTATTTGAGCCGAAATAATCAAGATGTTGGGCTAAATATTCAGACGGGGTTATTAGATTTTGTACCATAATTAAGGTTTGGACAAAAGACCAACACTTGTGAACATTGGACTGTTGACTATTAATAGATAGAGGGTATTGTCTAATCGAATGACAACTCATTAGAATCTGTTGAACCTATCTTCAAATTAGTTAATCTAATAATTATTAAAATGATTATGTATGTTCTATTTAGTGACGTTTATACGACATCATTTACAATCATTTAATTAATTATTCGGGTTGGGTAATTGATTATTCATTCTGATCAAGTGGGTAAATTAATATTCATATCTCATTAAAACATGGGTGGATTACATACAAGGATAATTGGTGTAATTGTTAACAAAGTATTAAAACCTTGGATTACACGCAGTCGATAACCTGGTGTAATTATTAACAAAGTATTAAAACCTTGTTACAGTTCGAATCCCTAATTAGTTGGAATATTTGACTTCGGGAATAAGGTTAATTTGACGAGCATTTTATAATTATGACCGATGGACTATTATGGACAAAAACCAGATAGGTATCAAATAAACCAGGATAAAGGACAATTAACCCGGGAAACAATTAATTAAAATCAAAACGTCAAACATCATGATTACGGAAGTTGAAATAAGCATAATACTTTTATTTCATATTTCATCGTACCTTTATTTACTGTCATTTTAATTACTGCAATTTACTTTATCGCAATTTAATTCTATCATTTATATTATCGTCATTTATCTTTACGCTTTATTTAAAATCGACAAACCGGTCATTAAACGGTAAAAACCCCCTTTTATAATAATATTACTATATATAATTATATATATTTTATATAAATATAGTTGTTAAAAATATAGCGTTAAACTCAGCTAGCTCCCTGTGGAATGAACCGGACTTACTAAAAACTACACTACTCTACGATTAGGTACACTGCCTATAAGTGTTGTAGCAAGGTTTAAGTATATCTCATCTATATAAATAAATAAAACTTGTGTAAATTGTATCGTATTTCGTAATAAAAATAATAGTATTTCGTATACACCGCTGCACACATCAAGTTTTTGGCGCCGCTGCCGCGGACTCGGCGAAACGCTGTATTTTTACGCTATATTTTAGTAAAACTATATTTTTGTAAAAATATATTATTTCTTATTTCATAAAAATAATTTGTATTTATAATAAGTGTTAAAAATAAAAAAAATATATATATATAAAAATATAAATATTTTTAAGATTTCATTTAAAATATATAAAATTAAAAAGTATTTTTATTTTATTATTAGTTTTTTCAAATATAAGTTTGTTTTTATTATTTTGTAAAAATTAAAATCTAAAAAAATATATATATATTTAAATAAACTGGGCCGAAGCCTTTTCGAAGCCCAATTGTTTCTGGTAAACTGGGTCATGCGACCGCATCAACCCGTAGGCTAAAATCCATGCGACCGCATGGTTTGATCTGACACGACTGAAACCTTAAATCATTAATTACGCTGTAGGGTTTTATTATCTTTATTATTTGATAGTGCTCCAAATGAACATATATTTAGGCACAATATCCTCCAATATGTAAAGCTTTTAGTTGTAATTGTTCTATTTTTATGTAATATTCGTTTAAATAAATAAGTGCGAAGACAAAAGAAGAAAACAACGATTTGAAGACGCAAATGACCAAAAAGCTAAAAAGTACAATGTACAATCTAAATGGTTCAATTTATTGATGAGAAACGTTCAAAAATGATAAGAGTACAAGCCGCAAAACGCAAAGTACAAGATATTAAATCGTACGAAAGGACGTTCGAAAATCCGGAACCGGGACCTGAGCCAACTATCAACGCGCGACACAACAGAGCTAAAATTACAAATCAACTATGCACATGAATATAATATAATATATATATATAATTATATAAAATTATATATATATTATATATATTAAATAAATATGTTGACAAGCTAGGAGCCAAAAAGTATGTGACCAGAAAATGATGGCCATGCGATCGCATGGCCAGAAGGCACAAATCTCATGCGACCGCATGAGTTACTGTAGCAGGCCACATTCTATAAATTCAGCATTTTTCGGACGAATTTAACACATCTTTTTCTATCTCTTACTCTCAAAATATATATTTATATTTATATTATAATTTTAATATTAAAGTTTAATAATAATAAGGTTATGTTAGCGAATGTTGTAAGTTTGTAAGTCGAAATTCTGTCCGTGCAACGCTACGCGATTAATCACCACTGTAAGCTATGTTCTTCCTTTTTAAATTAATGTCTCGTAACTAAGTTATTATTATGCTTATTTGAGCCAAAGTAATCGTGATGTTAGACTAAATATTAAGACGGGGTTATTAGATTTTGTACCATAATTAAGGTTTGGACAAAAGACCGACACTTGTGGACATTGGACTATGACTATTAATAGATAAGGGGTATTGTCTAATTGAGCGACAACTCATTGGAACCTGTCGAACCTATCTTCAAATTAGTTAATCTAATAATTATTAAAATGATTATGTATGTCCTATTTAGTGACGTTTATACGACATCTTTTACGATCATTTAATTAATTATTCGGGTTGGGTAATTGATTATTCATTATGATGAAGTGGGTAAATTAATATTCATATCTCATTAAAACAGGGGTGGATTACATACAAGGATAATTGGTGTAATTGTTAACAAAGTATTAAAACCTTAGATTACGCGCAGTCGATAACCTGGTGTAATTATTGAAAAAGTATTAAAACCTTGTTACAGTTCGAATCCCTAATTAGTTGGAATATTTGACTTCGGGAATAAGGTTAATTTGACGAGCATTTTATAATTATGACCGATGGACTATTATGGACAAAAACCAGATAGGTATCAAATAAACCAGGACAAAGGACAATTAACCCGGGTAACAATTAATTAAAATCAAAACGTCAAACATCATGATTACGGAAGTTTAAATAAGCATAATACTTTTATTTTATATTTCATCGTACCTTTATTTACTGTCATTTTAATTACTGCAATTTACTTTATCGCAATTTAAATTCTGTCATTTATATTATCGTCATTTATATTTACGCTTAAAATATAAAATCGACAAACCGGTCATTAAGCGGTAGAAACCCCCTTTTATAATAATATTACTATATATAATTATATATATTTTATATAAATATAGTTGTTAAAAATATAGCGTTAAACTCAGCTAGCTCCCTGTGGAACGAGCCGGACTTACTAAAAACTACACTACTCTACGATTAGGTACACTGCCTATAGTGTTGTAGCAAGGTTTAGGTATATCCCATTCAATAAATAAATAAATAACTTGTATAAAATTGTATCGTATTTAATAGTATTTCGCAGTAAAAATTAATAGTATTACGTACTACACCTCGCATCACATCAAGTTTTTGGCACCGCTGCCGGGGACTCGACGAAGCGAAACGCTATAAAAAAAGATTTTTTATCAAGTCTTAATTTACTTTTGTAAAAATACGTTTTAAATATCAAAAATATAAAAACTAGAAAAAGAAAAAAAATAAATATATATATATATATATATATATATATATATATATATATATATATATATATATATATATATATATATATATATATATTACTATATATTTTTACGTTTTTTTTATTAAAAAGTTTGTATTTTTTTTAGTTACAAAAACTAATAGGTAGTTTTTAAAATATAAGTTTTTATTTATATAAATATTTTATATAAATTAAAAACAGAAAAATAATAATAATAATAATTAAAAGTATACGGGCCACTACACTGTAGCAGCCCAAGACCTGACCTAGAATCCGGATCCATGCGATCGCATGGCCCATACACGCAGAACTCGTGCGATCGCATGATTCTATCTGACACGCCTAATACCTCTGCCGACATCATTAATTACGGAGTATTAATAATTATTATTATTTTTTACCCTAATTAGGGTTTTAATTAATTAATTAGTTTTTATTAATTAGTTTTAGTTTTATTAATTAATTTGTATTTTAACTTTTAATTAGTTTTAAAATTAATACTTTTATAAAATAATAATATAAAAATAATATTTTTATAAAATTATAATTTTATCACTTTTTATATCTTTTTATAAATTGTATATTTTAATCGTTTAATTCGTAAAATTGTATACTTATCGTTCATAATTAATTTTAAGATTAGTTTTTGCCGTAGTTATATTATATTTTTAGCTTTTAAGACTTTGCCGTAAAATCTCTTAAGTGCTTTTTCTTTAGATTAAGATTTAGGCGCTTTAGAATTTTGCGACGCCATTTATATATTTTAGTGTCTTTTAAGTTATTGCCGTTTTGGATATAGAATTCCTTTAAGCTTTAATAGCTTTAGACGCAACTTTTAGACTTTTAAGTTTCGACGCTGCATTTTATTATTTTTCGACGCTTATTTTTCGACCTTTTATTTTTCGACATTTTTCGACGCGATCTTTTTCTTTCTTATTTCTCGACGCTCTAGTTTTTAGGACTTAGATTTTTTTCTATTTCTTCTCTAAAATTTCAAAACGAAAGATTATTTTAAGCGGTTAAATTGATAGACATAAAAATTTTCTGGTTCGTAGTAATAGTTGGATTTGTTAGTGGCAAGTTGTGCGCCTCCGATTTAAAGGGTCCTGGCTACCTGCTGCATCTATTGGTTATTCAAAACGTGGGCAAAATCATAAAAGTCTATTAATTTAATAACTTATATAATTTTTGTCTTTTATAACTAATAGGATATTCTGTGAATGCACCGAGCAAAACATTCACCACCTTTCATACGTTTACCACATGTAACTCGATCAAGATATTTGGCCAATATTGTCGCCGTTGATTTATCTTTAGAATCATCATCTAGTCGAACAAGTACTCCAATTCAAATTTCTGATAATCCATTTTTTGAACCCGACTTCACTACCGAGAACCCGGAGGATATTAAAGGACAATTCCAAGATCCTGAACCACTAATCATTCCTCCTGAACCACAAACCATTAAATCAGAATCCTCCAATGATTCGTATTCAACAAATTCAAATATGGAAATAACGGACCTCTAAATATGGAAGATCGAATGAGAGCCACACGCACGGGCCAAGGTCACGCCATTATTAAGCCAGATATTAATGCGTCAGATTATGAAATCAAAGGACAAATCCTACACATGGTAACTAATCAATGCCAATATAGTGGTACGCCAAAAGAAGATCCAAATGAACATCTTCGAACCTTTAATAGGATCTGTACTCTATTCAAAATCAGAGAAGTTGAGGATGAACAGATTTATCTCATGTTGTTTCCCTGGACTTTAAAGGGAGAAGCCAAAGATTGGTTAGAATCGTTACCTGAAGGGGCGATTGATACATGGGACGTTTTAGTTTAAAAATTTCTTAAACAATTCTTTCCGGCATCCAAAGCCGTGAGACTTCAAGGAGAAATTGTTACATTCATGCAAAATCCAAATGAAACATTATATGAGGCGTGGACAAGATTTGGAAAGCTGTTGAGCGGATGTCCTCAGCACGGTTTAGATACTTATCAAATAGTACAAATATTCTACCAAGGATGCGACATTGCTACACGAAAAGACATCGACATAACAGCTGGTGGTTCCATTATGAAGAAAACCGCAACTGAAGCTCACAAAATCATTGATACAAAGCCTCCCACTCGCATGAGTGGCATCAAGAAAAAGATATTTTTCGTTCTAAAGCGGCTAGAGCCGATTCTAGCCATGACTTTGATTCCGTTTCTGCAAAAATAGATGCTTTCGAGAGACGAATGGAAAAGATGAATAAAGATATTCACGCAATACAAATCAGTTGTGAGCAATGCGGTGGACCACACTTAATGAAAGATTGTCACATCGAGCAAATGATGGAACAACGAGAGAATGTTTCCTACATGAACCAAAGGCCGGGAAATAATTATCAAAATAATTTTCAACCGCCAAGGCCAAACTTCAATCGAAATCAAAACATTCTTTACAATCCAAATGGGCCAAACAATAACTCGTACAACCAACAAGGTCTGAATAATCAACCAACTCAAAACAACACTTTCAATCAACAAAGACCTGGCTTGTATAAACCAACACAACAAACCGAAGAGAAAAAGTCAAATCTAGAAGAAATGATGGCAAAGCTAATGGAATCTCAAACACAATTTATAACATCTCAAACCCAAACAAATGAGAGGTTTGATCAGTCACTAAGAACTCAACAAGCTTCTATTTTGAATCTAGAAAAACACGTAGGTACTTTTGCTAGCATGATGAGTGAGAGGGAACAAGGAAAGCTACCGAGTAATACTGAAGAAAATCCTCGGAATGAGAATGTTAATATGGTTTCAACAAATTCTGAAAAACCAGCATCAGAAGATGGGAAGGTTTTAGATGAGAGTAACAATGAAGAAGTTACAACACCACCACCACCCGAGTATGTAAAGCCAGTGGTGGCACCATAAAACCACCCATCCCGTTTCCAAGAAAAGGAGTTGAGTATGAGAAAGTGATAGGTAATAAAGTTTGTGATACCTCTGGAAAGAAGAAGAAGAATAAGAAAGTGCAAGAAATAAAACCGTAAAAATAAATCCGGTGAAGACAGTTCCACCAAAACCTCCACCCCGGTTGGGTGATCCGGCTGAATTTATTGTTCCTTGTCTACTTAGTGATTGTGTCATGTATGATGCACTAGCCGATTTAGGCGCGAGTGTGAGTGTTATGCCTCTTTCATTATATAAGAGATTAGGAGTAGGTGAGTTAAGTCCAACGGAAATGAGTGTTCGACTATTTGATCAAAGCATTAGGCACCCAGTTGGAATTGCAGACAACCTACCCGTTCAAGTGGGTAATTTAACCTTTCTAGTCGAATTCATTGTCATTGACATAGAAGAGGACTCATACATTCCTTTAATTTTAGGTCGACCATTCTTAGCGTCCACCGGGGCATTATTTGATGTAAGAGAGGGTAGAATGACACTTAGTAATGATGAAAAATCGATCACCTTTGTAAGTCGGAAGTCTAAATCTCCACCAACCAAAACCGTTGAACCAACAAAAATGATTGGTAAGAACCATATTGTTTTACCAACTCCAACGGTAGTGCTTAACAATAATAAAACACCTAAGTGTGGGGAAGATGAAGTGACACCTAATGATGACTTGATAACAAAGAACCCCGTTGTTGGTATGAAATTAAATGATCCCGTTATTAACAGTTCAATGAAGAAACTTATTAAACGGATTCGCGATGCTAGAACCAAGGGGAACTTTAAGTTATGTAACCGGTTAGTATCCAATCTATCGCCTAAAGAAAAGGCAAAACTAGTTGAATTTGTGGATATTACACAGGAATCCGACCAATGGCTTAAAGTAAAAGTCACAGATATGCAAGTTGATTATGGTCCAAGAGAAATTGATAATGAAGTTAAACATAATTTCGACACCACAGCTACCTAAGTCTGGGGAGATTCAAATGTTCTAAGAAATAATGTTGTCTAGGGTTAGTTGTTCTGTTCTCGTGTAGTTCCGAGAATGGAATTCGATTGGTCTTTTCCATTAGCAGACACTAAAGAACTAGTTTTCTTCCCCCATTCTGAATTTTATTTTGTTTTGTAGGTTTTGTATGAAATTAATATGCATTTTTAAATTTAATTTTTGTGTGATTTTTAAAAAACAAAAATTACTTTATTTCATTAAGTTTAAAAAAATAATTTCTAAAATTCGTCGTAAGTTAAAGACTAGGTCATGGAACCGAAATTGCTTTACCCGAGGGCGGGGCGACAAATTTTGTTATCATTATTTTTAATATTATTGATCTAAAGTATACCAAAAAATTTAAAAAACCCCAAAAATCTTTGCTTTTAAAACAATCGCTTTAAAAACGACAAATTTTAAATTTTGTCGAGGGACGGACTAGGTAAACATACCGAAACTACCTAAAGTAAAAGGAAACAAAATTTTAAAAATTATTCATTTAAATTGTTTTAATAAATAAAGGTTTTATATAAAAAAATATATTTATATATATATTATATATATGTTTGTAGTTTATCTTATATACAAAACAGGGTAAAACAGAGCACTTTCAAAGACTAGCATTAAAGTTCAGCAAAAGCTACTAATTTTGACGACAAGACGCAAAATATCAAATGTGATATAAAATAATATGTTTGCAAACTCGGTATTTTTAATCACTTTTCTACGCTAATCACCCTCATGAATTTATAATTATAGTCTGATTTCATGCAAATGAGGGCATTGCATGATCTCAAGTGTGGGGAAGGGTTATAAATTCCCTCGGGTTTACACTTAGTTTATTTGCCAAATTTTGTAAAAATTTAAAAAAATTTCAATAAAATGAATTCAAAATCATGTTTATACATATTTATGAATGATAAAACTATGTATTAATGCCGAAATTATTGTTACCTCGTAGAGAACATAAATGGAGAAACAACCCAAAACGTTAGAATTCATTTAAAATGGAATAGAGGAGAATAAAAAGGCAAAGAAAAAAAAATTAAATAATAGCTAAGTGTGGGAAGAATTTACCAAGTTATTTAAAACACATATCACATATGTTTGTACAAGATTATTACAGGTGCTTTTGTTTTGGACTATTTTAATCAGTTTTACCTAATTTACTGTAATATATTTGAAAGAAAGTTGGATATGCATGATGAATCAATTCCATCATTAAAAGGAAGTAAAGTCTTCCGAAAAAGACACGCGCTTCTTGATTTAGGTCAAGAAGTTGTCGTCCAGACCAGCTGTAGGTTGACGAAAAATCTAGAAAAGTCATCTCTAAAATCAGCAGGAAATTCATGGACCTCAGCATCAAACAGGGTCGGCAAGTGGTCAGACTTATCCTAACCATGAGAGGATCTTTCTCGTAAAATGGGGAGGGCGCCGTGCAAATTAGCTTGATAAGACTAATGAATCAGACCCCCAGAAAGGATAATCTCCTTAATGATTAAAAATCAGCATTTAAGCCTGATATTACTCAATCCTTGAGATTGACTTTAAAGATTGAGAATTACAAACTCATGGAATTCAATGATATCTAAACTCGAGCTTGAACGAGAAAATATTTTGATCAAAATTACAAACCAATTTGTTTTCTGAAAACCCATTTTTAATGCGTTCATTACCATTAAACGTAAAATCCTAGGAATTCACCCGGAATTCATTAGGTCACCTGAACCAAATCGGGTGTCAACCGTAAGAACGGTGGTTGCATAGCATGGTCGAAGACAGGACCTTGTGCCAGACCGAAAAACTATAGGGTGATCTTTACTATTGCTCCTACAAAGGATAGTAATTGCATCCGACACGTTTTAGACCATGAACATCTGCATGTCATTAGACATTGCCTTAACAGTTGCTTGTTCAACGCTTTCCTTTACAACCGGACGGTAGTTTACCGAAAGGTAATATACGGAGCAAGTATACTGGACGTGTTGCTTTCCCAATACAAGGTTAGCAAGTGGGTGACACAAAACCATAAGTTTTGAGCTAAAAATGAAAATATGAAACCCACAAAACCCACAAAAACATTTTGCAAACACCGGTGAAGGGTTATTCCGGAAAACTTATCTAGGGTAAAAGCAAGAATGAATTTTCAAAAGATCAAATGTTTTCATAAAGATCCAATTTCCTTAAAGTATCTAAATTTTTAATAGTCATGTGGGACTGTAAACTACATCGTTACTATCATTGTTTATACCGCCATATCAAAATCACTGATGTATAAAGTGTGAGAATAAAAAAAGTGATTCGAGTGAAGTATGATTTAATTTTGAAGTTCTGTATTGCTTGAGGACAAGCAACGCTCAAGTGTGGAGATATTTTATAGTGCTCCAAATGAACATATATTTAGGCACAATATCCTTCCAATATGTAAAGCTTTTAGTTGCAGTTGTTCTATTTTTATGTAATATTCATTTAAATAAATAAGTGCTAAAACAAAAGAAGAAAACGACGATTTAAAGACGCAAACGACCAAAAAGCTCAAAAGTACAAAGTACAATCCAAGTGGTTCAATTTATTGATAAGAAACGTCTAAAAGTTACAAGAGTACAAGCCGCAAAACGCAAAGTACAAGATATTAAATAATACGAAAGGACGTTCGAAAATCCGGAACCGGGACATGAACCAACTTTCAATGAGCGACGTAACGGAGCTAAAATGACAAGTCAACTATGCACATGAATATAATATAATATATAAATAATTCTTAAAATTATATATATATTATATTATATATTAAAAACCGTCGGCAAACTAAAAAACAAAGGATTGTGAGCTGGCCAGAGGGGCCATGCGATCGCATGGCTTCTATGCTATATCCCCATGCGATCACATGGTGAACAGGAACTCGAATTTAGCCTATAAAAAGCCGGGTTCTGATCAAGAAAAAACACATATTTTTCTATCTCTTACTCTCAAAATACATATTTATATTTATATTATAATTTTAATATTAAAGTTTAATAATAATAAGGTTATGTTAGCGAATGTTGTAAGTTTGTAAGTCGAAATTCTGTCCGTGTAACGCTACGCTATTAATACTCATTGTAAGTTATGTTCAACCTTTTTAAATTAATGTCTCGTAGCTAAGTTATTATTATGCTTATTTGAGCTGAAATAATCGTGATGTTGGGCTAAATATTAAGACGGGGTTATTAGATTTTGTACCATAATTAAGGTTTGGACAAAAGACCGACACTTGTGGACATTGAACTATTGACTATTAATAGATAGAGGGTATTGTCTAATCGAATGACAACTCATTAGAATCTGTCGAACCTATTTTCAAATTAGTTAATCTAATAATTATTAAAATGATTATGTATGTTCTATTTAGTGACGTTTATACGACATCGTTTACAATCATTTAATTAATTATTCGGGTTGGGTAACTGATCATTCATTCTGATCAAGTGGGTAAATTAATATTCATATCTCATTAAAACAGGGGTGGATTACATACAAGGATAATTGGTGTAATTGTTAACAAAGTATTAAAACCTTGGATTACACGCAGTCGATAACCTGGTGTAATTATTAACAAAGTATTAAAACCTTGTTACAGTTCGAATCCCTAATTAGTTGGAATATTTGACTTCGGGAATAAGGTTAATTTGACGAGCATTTTATAATTATGACCAATGGACTATTATGGACAAAAACCAGATAGGTATCAAATAAACCAGGACAAACGACAATTAACCAGGGTAACAATTAATTAAAACCAAAACGTCAAACATCATGATTACGGAAGTTTAAATAAGCATAATACTTTTATTTCATATTTCATCATACCTTTATTTACTGTCATTTTAATTACTGCAATTTACTTTATCGCAATTTAAATTCTATCTTTTATATTATCGTCATTTATCTTTACGCTTTATTTAAAATCGACAAACCGGTCATTAAACGGTAAAAACCCCCTTTTATAATAATATTACTAAATATAATTATATATATTTTATATAAATATAGTTGTTAAAAATATAGCGTTAAACTCAGCTAGCTCCCTGTGGAACGAACCGGACTTACTAAAAACTACACTACTCTACGATTAGGTACGCTGCCTATAAGTGTTGTAGCAAGGTTTAAGTATATCTCATCTATATAAATAAATAAAACTTGTGTAAATTGTATCGTATTTCGTAATAAAAATAATAGTATTTCGTATACACCGCTGCACACATCACCATTCTCACCCAAATTTGATTACATATACTGATTTTGACAAATCAGAACCCAAGTTAAGTTTTGACAATAAGATATCACTCTTAGATTCCTACATCTTTCAAAGCTATACTCTGACTTCAAAAATGTGCTAGAACATCATTTCTATTCATAAAACCCAGAAAAATATTTATATCATTCAAAATTCTAGAACATCATATGTATCTTGACAATTACAATCTTCATGCAAACCCTTCAAACTTTTGAAAACACCTCGGATTGATAACTGACGATTCGAATATGATAACTTTGAATGCTGACGAAGCAGCAAAAACTGTAAACGACCTTAACAGGCAAAAGTTTGATGATAAAGAATAGTGTGTTGGTAAAGCTCAGAAAAAGATAAGGTTTGGAACTGGAAAACGGATTGAGCAAACCATGAAGGAGGCTGTGGACAAATCACAAAGACTAAACCCGCCTTCAAAGAATCCAAATGATTTAGTATCTACTGAAGTCATTAACGAATACTTTGCTCCTGACTCTAAACCTTTACGAACAAATCTTCTTTATCATCTTTCGATATTAGGAATCCTAAGATATCATCGTATCTTTCATTATAAATATCCTCGATATTTTTGAAGATATTTTCATAACTATTCTTATCTAAAATCATTTATCTCTTCGCGATATCTGCGTTACATCATAAAGGAAACTATTTTAGTTTCTAAATTCTGAAAAATTTGAATTTAAAATATGAATGTTTTGAAGAAGTGTTGGGAACTGAAGCATGAGTTAGTATAATATAATGACACCTGATCAACGTGATTATATTACAGTAAGTCATGCTGAGTTTCTAATGAAACGTGATAAAGGTTCACAGATCATGCCCTCATCATGAACCATGTTACATAACTCTTTCATTCTATTTAACCTCTAAACATATCAAGAAAATATTTTTTCTTGATGATTCGGTCTTTTTCGAATATTCTGGTAAATTGACAAATTAAATCGTGCTATTACCTTTCCTTTCTGCTTTGTATATTATAATCATTCGAAACTCCATACCTACGAATTCTGGACCATTATTCGTTTGATTTAAAGTCGGGAAGATAAAACAAAAGCATGAAGCTTCAAAATATCAATGGGAGTATAAATCACAGTAAATTGGAGAGAGTATTAATTGTGGATGTCAATGACTATGGAAAGACAGAAGCAGAGACATCGAAATATAAGGGAAGATATAAAACCCAACAACCACCCAGAAATTATAAACCGTATATATCGATGAATATAGCAATATAAAGACAAGGGAGGACTAAAAACACTATACAACCAACAGTATAGTAGAAGTGAATAGATTTTTCCGGCGGCAGATGAAAAATAAGAATGACAGATATGAAGGTTAGGAGTATATTAAGAATCAGCACTGGATGGAGCATATTGAAGAATACTTTAAAGTATGAGTTGAGGGAGAAAGAATAGAAGATGTGAGTTGTAAGGAAAAGAAGAGGGTGGATTTATAGTAAAATATCCGACTGAGCAATCAAAATAGATGATCGCATTTAAAGCGGATCCTAATTCCCTTGATTACCGAAGAATCAAATCTTATTACGAAGATTTTCTACAAATCTCTTAAACTTGGAAATCAGTCATATCTACGTCAAAAGATATGACGAATCTACACCTACTCATTTCACTCTTTTGTGATAGCTTCACTCGTACTCTTCACAAAATCAAATGGTTTTATCCATATTACTCAATGATGATAAAACTCTAATTATCAACTCATATTTGTCATGAAAACATTCTTATTGTTATCCATGAGGACCTCGATCAAATTTCGAGGACGAAATTTCTTTAACGGGTAGGTACTGTGACAACCCAGAAATTTCTGACTGAATTTAAACTTAATCATTATATGTTCCGACACGATAAGCAAAGTCTGTATTGTTGAAATCTTAAAAAAAAAACTTTGAACTGTGTTCATATAATCAATTACTCTTTGACTGTGCTCGACAATTCACGAACAATTATGTATATAGACATGTATATATATAAGATATAGTCATATTAATTGAAAACATTAACAAAGTATTAGATGTATACTTTACATGAACATATTTGTTTTAATATATATTTAATATAATTATCGACGGAAGTAAAAGATAATATCAAATGATTGAATTATCAGATACATTGTAATTATGATTACGAGTCTCTGTTGTAAGGTCCACTATGATGTAAGAAAACTATCCATTTTAACAACATTCGAAAATATTGGTAAGGTGATTTACAAGTAAGAACAAACAGATCAATTAACGACAACAGGACAAAGACTAGTAGAGATTAACTTTCAACACAATGATTGCTTCGTGCCTTTTGATAAGATAATTATTAGTTTTCATAATATTGAAAACGTTTTATGACATAGATGAAATCTTTTAAAGAATGAATTTGAATATATACAATAAGTCGAAATGTTAATTGTTAGAACTAAATATATAAATAACTTGCAATGTGTATTTAAAACGTGTTCATTACAGATATATGTTTTCAAATTAGTTAAGTAAACGATAGTAACGCTTATTTATTGGATTCGATTGATATAGTTGTGTTAATTAAAATGTTTGATAAATTAAAATAAGCACTAGTACATAAATGAACTATATCTATTTAAGTTTTAAAATTGTAAACGTTATAGGATATAATATTCTCTATTATGTAAATGATTTTAAAATAACTTTGAAATATAAAAAGATTTTGAAAGACTAAATAATATATTATTAAATAAATATTTCTAATTTTATATTTCTAAATGAAAGTATATTTATATTTTACAAAGTGATAAAATAAATATTTAATTAGTCATAAAGCGTTTTGATTCAAAATAATACTATTATATATACTTTATTAAACAACGAGAAGTTGATTTATAGAAGCAAATGACCACAACACTCAAAAATATAAGTTACATTCCTTATTATATAAATCATCGATGATTAAGTCTAATTACTGATAAAGGTACGTGTCGCGAAACGTAAAGTACAAGTTTTCTAAGCGTACGAAAGGACGTTCGAAAAACCGAAACCGGTACGTAAGTCAAGCGTCAACGTACAATTCATCGGTGCTAAAATTACAAATCAACTATGCATGAGAATATATTATAATATTTAATTAATTCTAAAGATTAAATATAATATATATTAAATAATATATATAATTGATTACATTACACAAATAAGTGTCGGCAAAGAATGTGAACTGTATTACAAGGCCATGCGATCGCATGGCCACACAGGCTAATTCTCATGCGATCGCATGGGGTGGTAGGTGGGGTCAAGTGCTTTTAAAATGAACGAATTGCAGTTTGTGAGATTCATTTTCATCATTCACTTTGATCTATCTCTTACATATTTCTCTCTACATATATTATTTTTATTATTATTATTATTATTATTATTATTATTATTATTATTATTATTATTATTATTATTATTATTATTAAGCTTAATATTATTATTAATCTTATAATTAGGAGTATTATTTTTAGTATTATTATACATAAAATACTACGACGAGGTCATGAGCGAGTAATTTCAAAACGGGTTTTCGAGTGGGATAGAGCTAAGGAAATTATGGGTTATAGCTATGGAGGTTATGGGTATGGTTCGGGGGTATAACTCGTGAGGTCAAACTAGTGTTCATCGTCTCCGTCGCGTCTACGTACTTTCCTACAATATTGAATCACAATATTGATACATGAGCATTCACATCTTATCTTTTATATATTAATAGTGTACCCATGTCTAGTGCTCGAGTATATATGTTTATGCATGCTTGTATACTTTAATTTTGTCGTTAGATAGTTTATGATGAATCACGAATTTGATACATATGCTACTGATATAAAACATATGATATGCATGCTTTTGTAAAGCTGGCGAAAAATTATTAACTTTTCATTTAGAAATCGCGTGATTTCGATGAACGGATTAAAAGATATGGTCAACTGAATTATGGTTAACGTTAATTGAAATTGTGTTTGAAACTGTAAATTAATATTTAAACAACTTGTCTATGAGATTGATAAATTGGATTTTCAAATATTACTAATCGAGTAAATGAATTTCTATATAAAGCACATCTCGTTTTGTTGAACAATTGTCAAAGTTGACTGTCATATCATGTTTTAAAGCTTTATAAACACTATAATCTGATTTTACAAGTATTGGAAAGCTATGTGAAATAATAAAATATTTTCGATTGCCATAATAATTCAAATATAATATAGCTCCTGAAATAAATAATATATTTTGAGTTTGATAAACTATAAATTCGTTCAATTATCAAGACTTATACTATGATAATAAACATGTATAGATTTAAAGATCATATTGGGTCAGGTTGACTTTTGAGATGACTTTTGTTAACTTTTGCATGTCGGTCTCGAGCATTCGGATTGTGATACACTATGACCCGACCTAGCTTGTTAAACATTTATTGACCAACATATATTCTCTAGGTTGAGATCTACGATTACTTTGCATTCCGAGTTTCATTCACATTTCGGTGAATGAATTTATGTGCTGCTAAGGTGAGTTTATAGATCCCTTTTTAATTGCTTTTGAAATCTATATTTTTGGGCTGAGAATACATGCACTTTATTTTAAACGCAATGGATACAAGTACATACTAAATTCTACACCGAGTTTGAACCAAAAATCCCTTAGCTTTCGTAATTAGTAACTGCCGGTTATAAGAACTGGTGGCGCGAGTAGTTATATATGGATCAATAGGGCTTGACATCCCCGTCTGTTCCAGGTATAGAAACCCTAGCCTGAACTATAAAACAGACGTATTCTATTTGAGTTTAGTACACGTTGGTTTGCGTGTATTGTACATGTTGGTTGCATGTATGTTAAAACAGGGGTAATTATTATATAGACGTTAAAGTTTAGTTACCAGGGTGCTCAATCTTGTAGAATATTTTGATAAACGTTTCTGGATGAAACAACTGAAATCTTGTGATCCACCTTTATATACAGATGTGCAACATTAAAACTATGAACTCACCAACCTTTGTGTTGACACTTTTAAGCATGTTTATTCTCAGGTTCCTAGAAGTCTTCCGCTGTTTGCTTACACGTTATACAAGCTATGTGCATGGAGTCATACATGCTTTATTCGAGAAAACTTTGCATTCACAAAATCATCACCATGTATCTAATTTGACTGTATTGTCAACGGATGTATTGTTATTATATACAGTGATTGTCTATACGTAGAAATCATCAGATGTCGAAAACCTTGGATTTATATATTCATTTATGGTGTGCCTTTTCAAAAGAATGCAATGTTTACAAAACGTATCATATAGAGGTCAAAACCTCACTATGAAATCAATGAATGATGTATTCGTCCAAATGGATTTGGACGGGTCATCACATTTAGTCATGCAATCGTCCTAACTAGCATGACAATATCTAACTACACATGGCAATCATACAAGGCATAAACATAATAATAAAGAGTCTGAACAAGTAGCGTGTCAGCTACTTAATACTCTATCCGGAGAAAGACCAACTCACCAAATACCAGCAACTAGCTCAGATAATCTATCATTGAGCGGTTTCCTTATTCTTATCACTTGAACTTAAGGCAAATCAAGTTAGTTCCTGTCCGTTAACATAAAACAGCACAATACAGCAAATCAGTCACAAAAAGTGTCACTAGAAGTCCACCTAACACTTATGCATTTTCAGAATTTACATTCTGATAATCATAAGTCACGCGGATAACATAACGGCTAGAAGAATCGCTAAAGTACACAACAATGCATCACTGATCTACAGCCGTACGGTTGCACATGCATTCGTACGGTTGCAAGTCCATCCGTATGGTTGCATCGTGCATCCGTACGGTTGCACACTCACTGTCCGGTTGCACTAACACCACTGCATCCGTACGGTTGCACATGCACCCGTACGGTTGCACCATGTACCCGTGCGGTTGCAAGCTGCAACCGTACGGTTGTGTTCATCGAGCAGCAGCAGCAGAAATGACGGGTTTTCGAACCAAAATCACTCAATCTCATTTCCAGACATGTTTTTGACCTAAAATCCACACATAACATGTTAGGAAAACATTTAGGGACTCAAACCCTCTAGTTTTAAGCATCAACAACATCAATTTGGCTAAATTTGACTCAAAATCCACTTTTGACAAAACCTAACTTAAAATCACACAAATCTAACAATTTTGGAACTGAACATCACGAATTGTTACCTTGAATGATCACGAAGACAGTAACAACAAGCTTTATAACACAATTGTAATTCCAAAAACGAGATTAAGAAATTAGGGTTTCAAGTAGGAGAGAAAGTAGGTACGGAGTGTGTGTGGAAGATTCAAGAAAATGAGAGAAATGGCTGGTTCAAGGTTTATATATGTGGGTTAAATACAATACCCCATCACACACGGATATTTACCAGTTATCTAAAATCTTTCGTACTTAATTTGACTGCCCTAACAAAGTCCAAATTAAATAAACGAACCTGTTCTGTGACCCTTGTCACAAACCGATCTTAACCAAATAATAAAATAAAATAAACTATTCAACTAAAATAAAAGCATAATTAATCACACAATTATGTCTAAGGGCAAAATAGTCATCTTACATCTAAGCCCTGTATGAGGATGTTACATTTTTGGGACAAGATTGTTGTGTAACATCTCAAAATTTGTGCCACTTGATGGTAGAATTCTCGAATTAATCAAAGTTGTAAGACCATTTGTTGTGAAGAACCATTGCTACTCGGTATCCACCTCCTAGAGTCTTTCTTTTCCGCATTTAGAACCACACCTTGGATCATTTCGGATAAACCTTGAAGCTCTCCTCCCGCACGCCCGGAAAGTACGCCCAATTACCCACCCAATTTGACCTGTCCCAAATGATACGATCTTTGACCAAAGCGTCCATGTTTGTTTCAAGTCTCCAAAGCCTTTTGAACTTGTCTTTTAGAACTTCACTTCCATTCCAAGAGCAATTCCAAAAAGAAGTAGACCCGCCATCACCTATAACTTTATCAAACAAGTTTCGAAAAGGAATACCAATCTCACAAATGTTATCACCGTTTTTGATAATATCAATCCATATTGATTTGTAGCAATAAATATGAGAAGAATCGTCACATAAAAGCCAAACCGAAGGCCCATAAATACTCGAAATGACCTTGACCCACAAGGAGGTGGTTTCGGTTTTAAACCTCCACCACCACTTGCCAATCAAAGCCATGTTTTTTCCCTCTTAAAGTCCCCTAGTTTAACCTACCCTCCCCATATGGTAATTGAGTATCCTCCCATTTTACCCAAGAAATTTTGTGTTTGTTACCCCCCGACCCGCCCTCAAAAAAAGAACATCTTACACACTCAAGTTTTTTGATCACACATGGCGGGGCACGGAAGAGAGAGAAGTAGTATAACGGAAGACTATTCAACACCGATTTCACAAGAGTCAAACGCCCACCAAAAGACACCGATCTAATTTCTATTCTGAAAGACGTTTCTCGAATTTCTCAATAACCGGTTTCCAAGTTTCAAGTTTTTTCATATTTCTATCAACGAGGAGACCAAGGTAAATAAATGGTAATGAACCCACTTTGCATCCAAATACTTCAAATAACTCCCCCACTACTTCTAGTGTACTATCATGTACTATCATTAAAGCTTAAAATTTTATCTTAAGTATAATATTAGAAAATTCCAATCAATAAATAACCACTATGATTCTACTTTAGTTTTAAGTCTTTTCCTATTTACAATTAAAAAAATGGTTATGTTTATCTTTAAAAATCCGTTCACCATATATGGTTAATTAGTACTTTAACAAATGTATTAAAATATTTATAAAAAAAAAAAATGGTACGGTCTTCATAACACACAGAAACAATAAAGAAGGAAACGAACAGGTGTATTAATTATAAGATCACACAAAATCTCATTCATATTCACTATATGATTTACAGACGATATATATGATTTGTAAATATGGAGTGTATCTGGTCTGAAATTTGAATAGAGACAAATAGTATAAATCAATCATGATAAATTTTAAAGGATATTGTGTTAATTTTTGGAGTGTCTGGTGATAGGTTAATTTGGCCCCTGTCTGCTTTAAAGGCCAAGTTAAATAAAAAATATGTCTGTGCTAACTTTAACACTACAAATCTATAATCTATGCCAAAGTCTTAATAATTGACGTCTGTTGTTTGACCTAATTAAGATCAGATAGAATTAATATTGGATCCCATTACATGTGGTTGGGGACACATAATCCATGACAGTTTTTATAGGGAGTTTGGAATTAAAATTAAAAACTAATCTAGTTTAAGTGTTTTTAGTGGATTTTTCTAACCGATGTCATTCATTAAGGTAAAATTTGTAAAACTTAATAACCGTCACTTAAAATTCAAAGATAATCAGTAAAAAGTCTTTTATACACTTTAACGATAATCCTTAAACATCCTTAAGAGTTATCGTTCAAAAAAAATCCTTTTACTATTTTTTTATTTCTCTTATTTTAATGGTGCAAAATCATTTTGTAAAAAAATATTACTTCTTCTGTTTTGAAAATGCGTCCCTCAATAATTTTTTAAATTTTTATAATATATTGATAAAATGTCTATTTTGTTCTTCATTTAATAAGCTATTGTAATGTAATGTAATTAATTACCTTCTAAAAGATGAATGAGATAAATTAGGAGTAAAAGTTTTACGGACATTCATATATAGACGTAGATTGAAACTTTAATGCATTTTTAGTATAATATTATTTTAAATAAGAGACATTTATTTTGGAACAAATATAAAAAATATGTGAACTCTTTTTTGAGATTGAAATAATATAGTTTTTGTAAATAAAATCTTTTTCCTTAATATATCCGAAAGAGATCCACACGTTATAATTTTTCGCATACATATGTAACGTAATTAATTTCGTAAAAAGAATCCATATTTGAATATTAATAATATAATAATTATAACTATAACTATAATTATTATATTAAAAGTAAATAATAATAGTAAAGTTCGCTCAAAGGGAGTATCTATATTTTTAATAATAATAATAATTATTAGTAATAATAAATGCCTTTAAAATTTTTTAGAAAACCAAAATACAAATATTATATAAAAGTTGTACAATATGCTTTAAAATTTGGATGTTCTGTAGAAGATTTTACAATTTAGGAGAGATTAGTATTTTCTTTTATAAAAGATTTCGTATTATTCTTTTAATTAAATTAATATAAAATTATGACATCATCATTATGAAAATTAAAGGGTAATTAGCTTAATGATGACATCATCATTTTAGAGCTTTATATGATTATATAGATAAAGAAGGGGTGACAATATGTACAAAACCTATTTTTTTTATGTACACAACTATCATGTTTTACAGTGTTGTACAATACAATAATATAAAGCATGATGGTTATGTACATATCATAAATGGGTTGTGTATGTGACGTCCCGTACAAAACCATCATGTACGAATCGTCAACAACAGGTCTATTACACGGTATAATACTACATGCTATTTTAAAACAAGTTTTGCATTCATGAAAAGATAACGTTTTACAAAAGATAGCGTGACACAAAGGTCGTTACAAAGCCATTATTCAAAATAACATAAGTTGCGAATGCAAAATAAAAGTTCCATGATTGAGACATCTCTAAGTAATGCAGCGGAAGTCTAACACAGCGAGTCTGTAACGGCAAGTCTATAACACCAAGACAGCAAGTCTAACAGCGGAAGTAACAACGTCTAAGCACCTGAGAAATACACGCTTAAAGGTCAACACGAATGTTGGTGAGCTATAGTTTGTTTGTAATCAGTAATGTAATGTAGACCACGAGATTTCGTATTCAAAACAGTATGAAAAGTATATGCTTATCCGTGGGCACCCGGTAACTAACTTAACGTAATATTACCCCCTAAAAGTACACTTGGTGAGTGCGTCTGTTTACGAAGTATTAAACACCCGTTGAATGCTAGCGCGACTAGCCCGAGTGGGGATGTCAAACCCTATGGATCCATATCTAAGATTCGCGTTCACCGGTTCATAAACCAATGATTAAACGTTACCGAGCTAAGGGGAATCTTTGTGCCGTTATGTCACCCACACATATATAAAGTTTAAGTAGTCGTGTCTAGTATGTAAAACATAAAAAGCGCATGTATTCTAGGTCCCAAAAATAGTAAAGTAAAAAGGGAAGCTATAACTCACAGCGAATAAGCAGTAAAAATCGATATGAAATATATGAAGGTAGTAAGTCGATCCGAAAGGTCTTCAACCTAAGTCAAAGGTCACTAAGTCATTATATTATCCCCAAAAGTTTAAAAGTGAATAAATTAAGTCTTAAGTATCATCATCATCATCATCATTCGTAAAAGCTAAAGTAAGTTTTCAACAAGAATAGATATCGAAACAAAAGGCTGACTTCGGACAGCTGCTACGACCTCTATACAAAACGAAAAGATGCGTGGTCGAGTCCTCTAACCGCCGTCCAATTTTCAGATCCTAACTCGATGTCGTTTGACCGTGGCGACGGTTCAAGCGCGAGTAGGTCAGAATTTTGAGCAAGTCTTTATAAAGGTGTAGTGATTTTCGGAAGGCTATAAATCCTAAACCGTATATCGGATTTAGGCGAGTCCTAAACAAAAAGTCATCTACTCAAACCAACTATATGAAAATCAATTTTCCAGAAGTCCTAGGAGTCTGATCAGACCCCAAAAACAGCAAACAAGTGCTCCGGTGGGTTTCTTGGTGCTTGATGCTCATCACGGTTCTCATCCTTGATGCGTGTAAGCTTCAAGTGTACAACTCTTTGATGTTTTAGCATCATTTTGACCAAGTTTCAACCATCAACACACAACTAAGAGTAAAAGCTAACATTCTACAAGTTTTGAACATCAAGGTTGTCTCTTTATTGCATAAACACAATAAAGCTTCAACCTTTGTCCTTTTGACACAAGTTTATGCATCTTCATCATATGAGATGATGAAGACTTGATTTTTATCACCAAAAAAATCATAAAAAGGTTCCAAGTAAGTGAGATCTACAATAATAACTTAGATCTCAAGTATTAAGAAACCCTAAGCTAGAAAGCTTGGATCTTTATAAGATTAATGAGACCATAAGCTAGAAAGCTAAGATCTAGTGAAAGTAATGAGACCATAAGCTAAAAAGCTAAGATCTAAACAAAATAATGAAACCCTAAGCTAGAAAGCTTGGATCTTTAATTTTCTTGAAGATCCTTAAAGCAAAAGGCTAGATCTACAAGTTACATGAGGATCGTAAACACAAGTTTTGATCTTTTTAACAAAATAAAGTGATATTAAGCTATAAAGCTTAGATCCATCAAAATAATGAATATTCAAAGCTAGAAAGCTTGAATCTTTCATGTTCTTGAAGGATTCAAATCAAAGTTTGAATCTTCAAGATATAACAAGATCAAGAAGCTAAAAAGCTTGATCCTTTAGTGATGATGATGATGTCGAAAATGAGAAGAAAAGAAGAGAAGAAGAAAATTTGAAACTTACACTTTTTAGAGTGAGAAAGACTAGAGAGAAAATTAGAGAGTAAGTGTGTGTAAAATGTGAATGAGATCAAGTGTGAAATGGAAGGAAATAGCTTGGTATTTATAGTGAAAATGGTGGTGGTGGCCGTGGGGTTTGGAGGGGACAAGGGGGACACCTTTTTGCTTTTTGGTTAGTGGTGGTCTAAAGGTGGTGCTTATTGTTAGGATCCCATGCAACATTTGTGATAATGGTGAACAAAAATGCTAGTATGTTGGCTCTTATAAATGGGTTTTTGTCTTACATTTATATGGGTCATAAACTTATTAAAATTGGGCTAATTAAATAGTCCATTAGCTAGAGTAGGGTGGGCTGAAGTCCTACAAGGTAGAAAGTCCAACAAGACTAACTAGTGAGTATAAGTAAATTACTAATCGTAATTAAGCAACCAAAAACCCAAGTAATTGTTATTAGGAAATAACAATTAGTATTACGTAGTCGTAATATTCCAATTACGATAAAAGTTAAACGTGTACCAAAACATATAGCTCGTTCTAAACGTCAAGTGACACTAACGGTCATAAAAGCATTCGGGGATCAAGTTAAGTAACTACGTACTTAATGGCACGTTGTATGGTATTAACGAAAGTAATTAATCATGAAATAAGATCCCAGAATATAAACCAACACAGTACACACAAATATGCAGTTTCGTGGAAGTAACAAGCACAAAAGTAAGTCAAAAAAGTCGGGTCGTTACATTACCCACCTGTTAAAGAAAATTTCGTCCCGAAATTTTAAGCTGAGGTAGACGGTAGAGTTGTGAAGAGGTGAGGATACTTCTGCATCATTTGATCCTCTCGTTCCCAAGTAAACTCGGGTCCTCGTTTAACATTCCAACGGACTCGGACAATTAGAATCTTGTTGCGTTTCAAGGTTTTGACCTCACGGTCCATAATTTCAACAGGTTCTTCCACGAAGTGGAGCTTGTCATCAATCGTAAGCTCCTCAAGAGGTATGATGTAACGACCCTGGTTTTTTCATCTTTAATTAATAATGTTTATTATTAATACTTGTGATTTAATGAATTTATTTCTATACATTTACTTGTTACCATACATTACTTCTAAATGCCCGACACGTCTCTGTGACACACGAAGTTTTCACGAATAATATTTCGGATATTATTTACATTCATGATTAATTTTTATTAATCATTTTTGATTAACTAAGGTTACTAGTTAATTACTTGGGCTTTAATTGGATTAATTTGTTAATTACTTGAACTTGAGCTTTTATTAATGTTAGTGGACTTGGAAACCCACCCTACTTCCTTAATGGACTAGTTAGCCCATCTTATCATGCAAGTATTACTTTGAGATGGAATTAGATTAATTAACTAGTTTTGTTGGTAAAGGAAACACTAGTTACTTGTTCCATTACACCTAGTTCCCATGCAAGCAACCTTATTACCATCTTTTTGAGCCAAATACATGAAGAGACTAATGGACACTTTCCTTCCCCTTTCTTTTCTCAAAACTGTCGGCCAACATAGAGATTAGGGAGGTTTTTGTTTCAAATTTTGATTACTTATTCTCTAGTATCCTTTCATTTTTACATACACTAGTTACTTTCATTTTCATTTACTCTTCATTCTCTCTCAAACTTGTAAGTTACAACACTTCTTTTCCTCTTCTTTTTCTTGAAGAAAACCGAAACATACACACATATTATCATTATCATTTGCTTGTTAATACTTGTTCTTGTTTGTTACTTAATTACTTGTAGTTGTTTGTTGTTGATTAAGAACCAAACTTTCTAGTTTGTTCTTCATTTTATCTTGTTCATACAAGAACATACAAGAACATAAACTTTCTAGTTTATGTTCTACATTTAATGTTTTGAAAGATTAAAGTTCATGAGTTGTAAAATCATTACTTGTGTTCATGTTTGTAAACTTAAAGTTTACTTTCTTAAGGATCTAAGCTTTGGCTTGAATCTTTCCAAGTATGAACAACCATGAACATAATACTTGTAGATGTAATTTATTTCTTCTTTTTGTACATGTATCAATTCGTGTTTTGGTTAAATGGTCAAATATTACAAGTTAATCTTGATATCATACTTTCTTGAACTAAAGTTAACTTTATAATTTCAAGAACATGGAAGTATAACTTTCTAGTTATAACTTCACATACATATGAAAGATCTAAGTTTCTATAGCTTATGGTCTACTTATTTTGTCATAAACAAAAGCTTGAAAGCTTACATGTACTTTACAAGATGAAAATCTAAGTTTTATAGTTTATGGTTTCATTAAAGTAAAGATTCAAGTGTTATTACTTAGGATTTAACTTAATAACTTTAGATCTAGACTTTTGGGTCTTGGATCTTCAAGATCTAACTAAGAACTATGTTCTACAACTTAAGATATTGATTAGTTAGTTTACTTTCAAGTTTGTAGTTCAATATTACTTTTATATTTCATGTATGTGTTAAATCTAAGATCTTGATGTAACTTTGGTTCATCAAATTACTTACAACACTTAATTGAGTTGTGCTACATATCTTAGACTTGCACTAGCATTATGATGGTCAAAACTTGGTAAAGATGATGTAAACACATCAACGAGTTGTACACTTGAAGCTATATGCATCAAGGATGAGAACCGTGATGAACATCAAGCACCAAGAACCCACCGGAACCCACTGTTTACTGTTTTCTGTAACTGATCATACCTACTGGGCTGCTGTAAAGTTGATTTTAAGTTTTCTCAGTTTGTTTAGATGACTTTTCATTTAAGACTCATCGTAATCCGAGTTACGGTTTAGGATTTATGGCCCTCCGATCATCACTATGTCCTTTTAACGTTGTGCTGAAAATTCTGACCTACTCGCACTTAGACCGTCGCCACGGTCAAACGAAGACGAGTTTGCTTCTGGAATTTTTACCACAACTATAGGACTCATATACGGAGCCATGGCCACTGGTCTCACCTCATTTCAGAAGGTATAGAGGCCGTGGTGACTGATCCAAGTCAGCATTTGTTTTAAACTCCTTTCTTGAATGAAACTTACTTTATACTTTATGTTTGATGATGAATGATGATGACCCTTAAGACCTAATTTACATATTTTTAAACCTTTTGGGACGATTTACTGACTTAGTAATATTTGACTTAGGTTGAGGACTTTCCGGACCTACATACTTGCTTACTTTCCCGTGTCAACTTTACTACTACTTCACCACTATGAGTTATAGCATCCCTTTTTACTTTAACTATTTGGGATTGAGAATACATGCGTATTTTATGTTTTACATACTAGGTACGAGTACTTAAACTTATATATGTGTAGGTTATACAACGGCATAAACATTCCCTTTAGCTCGGTAACGTTTAGTCATTGGTTTTTGAACCGGTGAACGCGAATCTTAGATATGGATCCATAGGGTTTGACATCTCCACTCGGGCTAGTAGCGCTAGCATTTAACGGGTGTTTAATACTTCGTAAACATACGCACTCTCCAAGTGTACTTTCAGGGGGTTATAAACGTTAAGTTAGTTACCAAGTGCCCACGGTTAAGCATATACTTTACATACTGTTTTGAAACGCTCTTTGTAGCACTGAAATCTCGTGGCCTACCTTACATTACCGTTATACTTAAACTATAGCTCACCAACCTTTGTGTTGACGTTTTTAAGCATGTTTTTCTCAGGTGCTTAAGGTTAGCCGCTTCCGCTGTTGTACTAGTCTTGCTGATTAGCCACCCGCTGCCTTGTTAGAGTTGTTACCGCATGAAACATTTTATATTGCATTCAAACTTTATTACTATTGAACAATGATTTGTAACGACCTAAGGGTCACGTACTATTATTACTTGCTTCCGTTCATAGAAGCATACTTTTGGTTATAAAACAATTGACGTTGGTTATGACGTCAGCTTTTATCATGAATGCAAACTTGTTTTGTAAACGCATTTAGTGTTTGACCTTGTAATGATCCTGTTGTTGATGATTCGTACATGATGGTTTTGTACGGGGCATCACATTTGGTATCAGAGCATTGGTTATAGGGAATTAGGTTGCATTAGTGAGTCTGGACCGACCCGAGTAGGATTCACTAATAGGACTAATTTACAACTTCCTAGTTTACTTGTTTCTGCGGAATTTGTTGCATGCTGCTACTTACTTTTACTGCTATATGCCGTATGCTACTACATGACTTCACTACTGCATGCTATTATCTGTTTTCAATTGAATGATACTTGTCGTTATTGTCATGCTATTTACTGTTATACATGATTTAGATTGTTGTAGTTACTTGGCCTAATACGTGCTTGCTTTATGACTTACTGACATGGAAAATTTATTTTTCCTTGTTCAGATGTCGGATATTCCACCTGTCATCATTTTGGACAGTGACTCAGACTCGTCCGCCACTTCACCGACCATTGTTGCCGATTCCCAGATGCCGTCGTCGACACCCACCAGTGACCCTGGTGCTTCATCCTCTGGTGCCAGTTTTCATGCACCTGCCCTAGTGGTTACCTCAAACGGAGCCGAGGACCTCCAGGAGATTCCAGCTCCACTTGCCCCCAGACCCTCGGAGCCACAGCACCATCCCGGTGGTGCTGTGATTCCCGCGGATCTTGGGGAAGGTCCAGTCCGTAATGAGCCTAACCATTGGTGCCGACGCGCTCCTGATGGACGTCTCGTGCCAATCGGACCCGCCAGATACCGACAGATGATGGCCGCCCGAGGAGAGCCAGAACAGCCACCCGTGCAGCCACCTCCACACGATTCGGATGACCCATCCTCCGCTGACTCTTTATCCGTCGACACCTCCTTAGACGACTCCAGTGACGATAATTCTGATGAGGACCCTGATGATGCACCTGTACAGCCACCCTCCACCCCGCCGAAGAAGCGGTACCGTTTCGATGGTACCGTTATTCCAGGGATTAATGGAGGTCGAGCATTCACTGACGCATATGGTCGGCGTCGTAGGGTTACCGCCCGTAAGCAGCTTGTGCCGTATCCTGCTGATCCCTTCATCCGTAAGCCTTACCGCTTCGCATGCTCTACTTCTGGAGCCGGACCGTCTGCACCACCAGCTCCACCAGCACCACCCGTACCAACTGCACCGCCTGCCCCACCCTCTCCCTCTGTCGAGGAACTGATGAGGGAGGTGGAGATCTTCCGTGCTCGGGTAACTGAGCTCGAGGACCAGATGTCCCACGTATTGGACATCCTACACCCACCTTCACCGTAGGGCTTTTGTAGTAGATTTCATTATGTAATCTCATTTGTAGTTTTATATTTCACTTATGTATTGTACGAATCTATGCGGATGTATGAAACTTATTATTAATGAATGGAACTTTGTGTTGTTTACTTTTTGCACAAGTGTTCTATTTACGTTACTGTACGATGGTTTTGTGATATCTGTATCTAGTTGCTCTACTTAATTAACATGTGTTGTGCTGTTTACATGTTAGTTGTTGTATACTGTATTATTATATATTGAATGCTGGATTTTGACTTGAGTTAAAATTTTGTTTAGAACATCATGGCCAACGGAAGATCAACACCCACCACAGCCCAAATCGAGGAAATGATTGCCGAAAGGGTAGCTGCAGCCATTGCGGAAATGCAACCCCAAGTCCCACCGCCACCGGTTATTCAGCCCATTCGTAATGGGTGCACGTACAAAGAGTTCCAAAGCTGCAAGCCCCATAACTTTAGCGGAACGGAGGGGCCAGTTGGTCTCACTAGGTGGTTTGAAAAACTAGAATCTGTATTCCGAGTTAGCAACTGCTCAGAGGCAAACAAGACAAAATATGCCTCTTGTACACTGGCGGATGGCGCCCTCACTTGGTGGAACACAATGGCTCAAGCCAAGGGTATTGATGAGGCGTATGCCAAGCCATGGGAAGAATTCAAAGCGACCATGATTGAAGAGTATTGTTCGAGAACTGAGATACAGAAGATGGAGATTGAGTTTATACAGTTGAAGGTTGTGGGGAACGATCTCGATGGGTACAATCGTAGGTATTTGGAACTAGCCCTGATGTGTCCTACCATGGTCACCCCGGAATTCAAGCGTATGGAGAGATACTTGTGGGGACTTCCTAAGTCCATTAAGGGAAATGTCACCTCGTCTAAGCCACCTAATGTCCCAGAGGCAATGCACATGGCGCATACTTTAATGAACCAAATCATCATCGATGAACCGGAGAAGGCTAAGTCCGAAGCGGGTAGTAGTGATAAGCGAAAGTGGGATAACAACAAGGGTAGAGCCTATGATCAAAACCCGACGAAGCGACATGAGGGTTTCAAAGGAAACAAAAATGGTGGGAACCCCAACCTGAACTACAAGGGGACCTTACCGTAATGCAAGAGGTGTTACAAGCACCATACCGGGTATTGTAATGTGGTTTGTGAAAAGTGACAACGGACTAGACATATCGGTAAGGACTGCAAGGTCACCACCCTGAATGTGAAGGCGAACCCCAATGGACCGAAAAAGTGCTACGAATGCAGACAGACGGGCCATTTCAGAAATGCGTGCCCCAACAAGCGAAAGGACGGCAGACCACCGCGTGGCAGAGCTTTCAATGTTAATGCAAGGGACGCCCGTGAGAACCCTGACTTGGTGACATGTATATTCACTATCAACAATCTATTAGCTTCTGTCCTATTTGATACTGGTGCCGATAGAAGTTATGTATGTAGACACTTTTGCGATAAGATTAATTGGTCGTTAGTCCCGTTAAAGGAGAGTATGCTTGTAGAGGTAGCCAATGGAAAACTTGAGAAAGTTGACCATATTAGTCGAGGAGCTATTATCAACATAGCTGGTGCAGATTTCGAAATTAACTTGATACCCATTAAGTTGGGAAGCTTTGATGTTATTGTCGGTATGGACTGGTTGACCAGAGTAAGGGCCGAGATTATCTGTGGAGATAAAGCTCTTCGTATACCACACAGAGATGGTGAGCCACTGATCATTTACGGAGAGAGATGTACCTCGAAGCTGAACCTCATTAGTTGTGTGAAAGCGCAAAATATCATGAAGAAGGGACATCTTGCTGTCCTAGCACATGTGAAAACGGTAGAAACCGAGGTGAAGAGTGTGAACGACGTTCGAATTGTGAACGAGTTTTTCGATGTCTTTCCCGAAGAATTTCCTGGATTACCACCACTAAGGGCAGTAGAGTTTCAGATCGATTTAGTGCCAGGAGCTGCACCTGTAGCTCGCGCACCTTATCGACTTGCACCTTCTGAGATGCAGGAGTTGCAGAGCCAATTACAAGAACTGTTAGACCGTGGATTTATCTAACCAAGTTTCTCGCCTTGGGGCGCACCTGTGTTGTTTGTGAAGAAGAAGGATGGATCCTTCCGTATGTGTATCGACTACTGTGAACTCAACAAATTGACGATCAAGAATCGGTATCCTCTTCCCAGTATTGACGATCTTTTCGATCAGCTGCAAGGATCGAGCGTTTACTCTAAGATCAATTTGCGATCCGGTTATCACCAATTGAGGGTGAAAGAGAGCGATATAATGAAGACTGCATTCAGAACTCGTTATGGTCATTACGAGTTTCTCGTGATGCCATTCGGGTTAACCAACGCACCTGTTGTATTCATGGATCTCATGAATCGTGTCTGCAAGCCATACCTGGATAATTTTGTTATCGTCTTCATAGATGATATCCTCATCTACTCCAAGAGCGAAGAAGAGCATGAGCAACATCTTCGATTAGTGCTTGAACTATTGAGACAAGAGCAACTTTATGCGAAATTCTCCAAGTGTGAATTTTGGTTGAAGGAAGTCCAATTTCTGGGTCATGTTGTGAGTGACCAGGGTATCAAAGTTGATCCCGCCAAGATTGAAGCTATCAGCAAGTGGGAAACCCCCACTACTCCAACGCACATTCGCCAATTTCTAGGTCTCGCCGGTTACTACCGAAGATTTATTGAAGGTTTCTCTCTAATTGCGCGTCCTTTGACCGTGTTGACTCACAAAGGGAAGAAGTTCATTTGGGAACGCACACACGAATCAGCATTTCAAACCTTGAAGAAGAAGTTGACCACCGCACCTATCCTATCTCTTCCTGAAGGTAGTGACGATTTCGTCGTTTATTGCAATGCTTCGAAAAGTGGTTTTGGTTGTGTACTAATGCAGCGAACAAAGGTTATTGCTTACGCCTCCCGAAAACTGAAGATTCACGAACGGAACTACACTACTCATGATCTCAAACTTGGAGCCGTTGTCTTTGCGGTCAAATTGTGGAGACACTATTTGTATGGAACTAAGAGCACTATCTTCACCGACCACAAAAGTCCCCAACACATCTTTGATCAGAAGTAACTGAATATGAGACAGCGTCGATGGATCGAGACGCTAAACGATTATGATTGTGAACTTCGCTATCATCCTGGCAAGGCCAATGTTGTAGCTGACGCTTTGAGCCGAAAGGAGAGGATGGCACCTCTTCGTGTTCGGGCACTGAACATCACCATTCATTCGAACCTCAATAGCCAGATCCGAGTAGCCCAAGATGAGGCTCTCAAGGAGGAGAATATATCTCATGAACATTTGAACATTCTCGTCTCTCGATTCGAGGTTAAGGAGACTGGACTCCGATGCTATGCCAGAAGAATTTGGGTACCTTGTTATGGAGATCTACGAAACCTTATATTAGATGAAGCCCACAAGTCGAGATATTCGATTCATCCAGGAGCCGGTAAAATGTACCACGATCTTAAGGAATAGTATTGGTGGCCGAATCTTAAGAAGGACGTTGCAACTTATGTTGGTAAGTGTTTGACTTGCTCGAAAGTTAAGGCCGAACATCAGAGGCCCTCTGGGTTACTTCAGCAACCAGAAATCCCGTAATGGAAGTGGGAAAGGATAACAATGGATTTCATTACTAAGTTACCAAAGACGGTGGGCGGATACGATACCATCTGGGTTATTGTTGACCGCCTTACCAAATCTGCACACTTTTTAGCCATGAAGGAAACGGATACGATGGAGAGACTCACTCAACTATACATCAAAGAAGTTGTATCTCGTCATGGTGTACCTTTATCGATCATCTCAGATCACGATCCCCGTTTTGCTTCTAGATTTTGGTGTTCTTTGCAAGAAGCCATGGGAACCCGTCTCGACATGAGTACTGCGTATCACCAACAGACCGACGGACAGAGCGAACGAACTATTCAGACTTTGGAGGACATGTTGTGTGCATGTGTCATTGATTTCGGAAAGGCTTGGGAAAGGCATTTACCGCTAGCCGAATTCTCGTACAACAACAGTTATCACTCGAGTATTAATGTCGCACCTTTTGAAGCGTTGTATGGCCGAAAGTTCCGTTCTCCTATTTGTTGGGCCGAAGTAGGCGAAACACAAATCACCGGACCCGAGATAGTCCATGAAACAACTGAGAAGGTTGTCCAGATTCAAGCGAGACTTAAGACTGCCCGTGATCGTCAAAAGAGTTATGCAGACCTCAAACGTAAAGACTTTGAATTCAACGTGGGCGACTGTGTAATGTTGAAGGTTTCACCTTGGAAAGGTGTGATCCGTTTTGGAAAACGAGGAAAGTTGAACCCACGATACATTGGTCCTTTTGAAATCTTGAAGCATGTTGGACCCGTTGCTTACTGTTTGGATCTTCCAACACAATTGAGCTCAGTTCATCCTACCTTCCACGTGTCAAACTTGAAGAAGCTCCTCAAGAGGTATGATGTAGCGACCCTGGTTTTTCCATCTTTAATTAATAATGTTTATTATTAATACTTGTGATTTAATGAATGTATTTCTATACATTTACTTGTTACCATACATGACTTTTAAATGCCCGACACGTCTCTGTGACACACGAAGTTTTCACGAATAATATTCTGGATATTATTTACATTCATGATTTATTAATCATTTTTGATTAACTAAGGTTACTAGTTAATTACTTGGGCTTTAATTGGATTAATTTGTTAATTACTTGAACTTGGGCTTTTATTAATGTTAGTCGACTTGGAAGCTCACCCTACTTCCTTAATGGACTAGTTAGCCCATCTTATTATGCAAGTATTACTTTGAGATGGAATTAGATTAATTAACTAGTTTTGTTGGTAAAGGAAACACTAGTTACTTGTTCCATTACACCTAGTTCCCATGCAAGCAACCTTATTACCATCTTTTTGAGCCAAATACATGAAGAGACTAGTGGACACTTCCCTTCCCCTTTCTTTTCTCAAAACCGTCGGCCAACATAGAGATTAGGGAGGTGATGTTATGCGAGGTGTATATAAAATAGTTTATATTTTACTAGGAAAATACTATTAAATACAATACAATTTTACACAAGATATTTATTTATTTATAGAATGGATATACTTAAACCTTGCTACAACACTTATAGGCAGTGTACCTAATCGTAAAGTAGTGTAGTTTTTAGTAAGTCCGGTTCGTTCCACAGGGAAATCTTTAAACAAAGCTCAACGCTATATTAGTTTACTTTTATAAAAATACAAACATATATATAAGTAATATTATTATTATAAAGGGGGGTTTTTACCGTTTAATGACCGGTTTGTCAATTTTAAGACTTTAGTCGCAGTTAAAACCAAATATAAAATATTAAATAAATACAAGACTTAAATTAAAGCGTAAAGTAAATAACGATAATGAAATTGCGAATAATAAAAGTGCGATAAAATAAACTTGCGATAATTAAAAAGTACGATAATTAAAAGTGCGATTAAATAACAATAAATAAAAGTGCGATAATTAGAAGTGCAATTAAATATAAAATAAAGGAAATTAAATATGAAATAAAAGAATTATGCTTATTTAAACTTCCGTAATCATGATGTTTGACGTGTTGATTTCAGTTTTATGCCCATGGGTTAATTGTCCTTTGTCCTGGATTATTTAATATGTCCGTCTGGTTTTCGTCCATAACAGTCCATCAGTCATAAATATAAATTGCGAGTGTCCTCGTCAAATTATTATTATACCCGAAGTTAAATATTACAACTAATTGGGGATTCGAATTGTAACAAGGTTTTAATACTTTGTTTAATGAATACACCAGGTTATCGACTGCGTGTAAACCAAGGTTTTACTACTTTGTTAACAATTACACCAATTACCCTTGAATGTAATTTCACCCCTGTTTTAATTATTCTAGTGGCTATTAATCCATTCCCGTGTCCGGTTAAATGAACGATTATTCGTACATATAAATACCCCGCCCATCGTGTCCGATCGAGTGTATATGGTAATTTATAGGGACGCCCAATTGTAAATCTTTATATTAACATTAACAAACTTTCATTTAGTTAAACAAATAATAAGCCCATTAATAGCCCATAGTCTAATTTCCACAAGTGTCGTTCTTTTGTCCAAACCCCAATTATGGTACAAAGCCCAATTACCCAATTTTAGTAATTAGCCCAACATCATGATTACTTCGTTTTAAATAAGCATAATAATAACTTAGCTACGAGACATTAATATAAAAAGGTTGAACATAACTTACAATGATTAAAAATAGCGTAGCGTTACACGGACAGAATTTCGACTTACACCCTTACAACATTCGCTAACATACCCTTATTATTAGAATTATAATTAAAATTAAAATTAAAATATAAATTATATATATATATATATATATATATATATATATATATATATATATATATATATATATATATATATATATCGTATAGATAGAGAGATGGATATATTTGGTGGTTTTTTCGATCAGAATTCGTTTGCTTTTATAGGAAGTTTCTGAAATTGGGGCTCCGCGACTCGCGGCCCTTTTGGCCTTCAAACTCCGCGAGTCGCGGAGATTGAAATTACAGCTCACATCTTTTGGAGTCTTTCTTGCCGACGGATTTTATATATAAATATAAAATATAAATAATTAATATAATTATTTATATATTATATTATATTCTTGTGCATAGTAGACTTGTAATTTTTAGTCCGTTGCGTCGAGCGTTAAGAGTTGACTCTGGTCCCGGTTCCGGATTTTCGAACGTCCTTGCGTACAATTTTATATTTTGTACTTTGCGTTTTGAATCTTGTACTCTTGTAATTTCGAGACGTTTCTTATCAATAATTGGAACCTTTTTGATTGTCTTTTGTACTTTTGAGCTTTTTGGTCGTTTGCGTCTTCAATTCGTCGAATCTGTCTTTTGTCTTCACCTTTTATTATTTAAACGAATATCACTTGTAAATAGAACAATTGCAACTAAAAGCTTGTCTTTCTTGAGGAATAATGCTATGAAATATATGTTCGTTTTTAGCATTATCAAATATTCCCACACTTGAGCGTTGCTTGTCCTCAAGCAATATTGTCTTGAAATACTAGAATCACTTCTTTATTCTTCACACTTTGTACATCAGTGATTTCTATACGGCAGTATAAACAATGGTAGTAATGATATGGTTTACAGTCCCACATGACTATAAAAATTTAGATCCATTAAGGAAATTGGATCTTTATGAAAACATTTGATCTTTTGAAAATTAAATCTAGTTTTTACCCTAGATAAGTTTTCCGGGATAACCCTTTACCGGTGTTTGCAAAATATTTTTTTTTTTTTGTGGGTTTGGTGGGTTTCAGATTTGAAAATTTTAGCTCAAAACTTGCTGTTTTGTGTCACCCACTTGCTAACCTTGTATTTGGAAAGCAACACGTCCAGTTTACTTGTTCCGTATATTACCTTTCGGTAAACTACCGTCCGGTTGTAAAGGAAAGCGTTGAACAAGCAACTGTTAAGGCAATGTCCCCTGACATGCTTTTAATTATGGTCTATAACGTGTCGGACGCAATTACTATCCTTGGTAGGAGCAATAGTAAAGCTCACCCTTATAATTTTTCGGTATGGCACAAGGTCCTGTCTTTGACCACTATGCAACCACCGTTCTTACGGTTGACACCCGATTTAGTTCAGGTGACCTAATGAATTCCAGGTGAATTCCTAGGATTTTACGTTCAATGGTAATGAACGCATTGAAAATGGGTTTTCAGAAAACAAATCGGTTTGTATTTTTTTTTTTTGATCAAAATATTTTCTCGTTCAAGCTCGAGTTTAGATATCATCGAATTCCATGAGTTTGTAATTCTCAATCTTTAAGGTCAATCTCTAGGATTGAGTAATATCAGTCTTAAAAGCTGATTTTTAATCTTTAAGGAGATTATCCTTTCTGGGGATCTGATTCATTAGTCTTATCAAGCTAATTTGCATGGTGCCCCCCCCATTGTACGAGATAAATCCTTCTCATGGTTAGGATAAATCTGACCACTTGGCGACCCTGTTTAATGCTGAGGTCCGTGGATTTCCAACCGATTTTAGTGATGACTTTTCTAGATTTTTCGTCAACCTACAGCTGGTCTGGATGACAACTTCATGACCTAAATCAAGAAGCGCGTGTCTTTTTCGGAAGACTTTACTTCCTTTTAATGATGGAATTGATTCATCGTGTAGATCCATCTCTTCTTTTCTTTCATCGGGTAAAACAGTTTAGTTTAGTCCAAAGCAAAAGTATTTTCAGTTATTTGTTACAGATATATGTGACATATGTTTAAAATAACTTGGTAAATTTTCCCACACTTGGCTTTTTATTTGTCTTTTTATCGTCCTCTATTCCATTTTAAATGAATTTTAACATTTTAGTTTGTTTCTTAATTTATGTCCTTTCCGAGGTAACAATAATTTCGGTGTTAAAACCTAGTTTTATCGTTCATAAATATGTATAAACATGATTTTAAATTCATTTAATTGAAAATTTTGAAAAATTTTACTAGAATTGGGTAGTCAGTATATAAGACTAGGGCTGTTCTTTTTTATCAGAGAGCACTAGATTCTAATACAACTACTGCTTTACTAGTATTTTTAATGGTAACCAAGTGTTTAAGATAAACATTTTAAAATCCGAAAGAATTTAACCCCTTCCCACACTTAAGATCTTGCAATGCCCTCATTTGCAAGAAATCAGTAACAATTTAAATTATTGAGGGTGATTTGTGTGAAAATGATTAAATTTTTACCAAAGTTTCCAAATATATTGGCGTTTGTTTGCTGAATGATAAATGGTGCACATCATTTGTTCATTCCGTCTTGTTGTTATTTCACATATATTTTGCATCTTGTCGTCAAAATTAGTTGCTTTTGCTGAACTTAATGCCAGTCTTTGAAAATGCGTTGTTTTACCCTGTTGTGTACATAAGATAAACTGCAAACATATATACATATTTTTGAAGTTTGGTATATTACCCCACATTCAAAAATTATTAAAATCTAAGAATAAAAGTTAGACAATTATAAAAATGATTACAATATTAACAAAAGTATTAAACGTATCAATAATTACAAATTACAAAATAAAAAAAAAATAATAAGTAAACTAAGGATGATATTGGTACCAATAGGGGTTCCAGGCATAACCATAGGTGCTATAGAATGCTTCGGCAGGGTCATACGTAGGATACGGTGGCTGCATCTCTATAGACCAAGGAGGGAAGATGGGTTTCGGTGTAGGAATATAGTTTCTACCTATATGTTGGCAATGAGCTATGATCTGGTTCTGATGAACTTGCCAATCTTCAAATGCTCTCTGTCTAGCATTTTCGTATTCCTGAGAAGCTATAAACCTATGCATTTCTTGCATCTCATTCCCCCCTCCTACATTACCTTGTTATTGGTTTCTCTCCACCTGTGGATGTCTACCATGGTATCGTACTGCGGCGTTATTTCGCCTCTTCAAAACTTTCGCACCATGGTATACATTTAAACCTATAGTATCGCGGGGTTCTGGTTCTTCTACTAATAATCCCCCCCGACTTATATCCACACCGAGATATTCACCAATCAAAGTAATAAAAATACCACCTCCTATTATGCTATATGGTCGCATCCCCCGAACCATAGCTGATAAATAATAACCCACACAATATGGTATACTTACAGCGCTTTGTGGGTCTCGAATACACATATGGTAAAACAAATCCTGTTCATTTACTTTTTCTTTGTTCTTACCCCTTTGTGTAATCGAATTAGCTAAAAACCTATGTATCACTCTTAATTCGGCTCTATCTATATCCAAATAAGAGTAATTTCCCCCTTTGAAACGGTGATGGCTTGTCATTTGACTCCACACACCGTGTGTATCAAAATTCTCATCTATCTTTCTACCGTTTAGTATCAATCCTCTACAATCGGCAGACGCTAACTCCTCAGGCGTATATATACGTAAAGCCTGAGCCATGTCCAGTAAAGACATGTGGCGCATCGAACCGCCTAACAAAAATCTAATAAAAGAACGATCGGTTAAACTAGCTACCCGATCATTCAACTCTATACTACATAACAATTCTTCACACCATACTTTATATACAGGTCTACGTATGGTGAATAAATGTACCCAGTCATTAAAAGAAGAATTACCATACCTCTGTAAAAGTAATTCCCTAATTGGCCCGGCCAATTCTACACCTTCTAAGGGTCCCCATTCTATGACCCTTGGTACCTCAACAACCTTAGAATGAAGAGTATGCAAACCCCGTTGATATTTTGGATAATCTATCCAAAGTCTGTCAAATCTTAGGTTCGGGTGCAACTCTTCCAAGTGCATATCGGAAAAGGTCATGACTGGATGAGGTACATCCTGCTTGTAGTAGTTATCTACCTCCTGTTGTTCCAAATTCTCAGCTGGAGCATTGCGGGCTTGGGATGAAGATTCACCCCTTTCATTCTGCAAAACACATCAAACACAATTTTTGTGCATCCAAATATGCATTAGTGTCAGCAAAATCATCAATCAAAATAATTACAATGACATTATCAATTTATATCAAACTTAAGCTCATTTTCACATTTTTATCAAATCTACACTTTTTCAAATAAGCATATACGAAAATGTTCGCCAAGTTCATAAACATTCAACTCAAATAACATGTCAAAATAATCATTACTAGCAATTAAACAAGTCTCAAATGGCATTATCTTTCAAAAATCAAGTTCATGAATTTTAGACTTGAAAAAGTCCACTTTAATTCTCAAAATCATGTTTAGGCTCAAAGTTTGGATCATTTAACTACCTAAACATGTTACACTACTTAATTTAGCAACAATTCATGACAAAAATCGGCCATAACCTGTTTATATCAAAAAGCCCCAAATTGCTCAAGAACACAAACCCTAGATTATTCAAAATTTGAAGTTCAAGGCTTCTAATCATGTTAAACAGCATCAATCTAGGTTATACAAGCATAATACATAAACAATTTAAGTCTAATTACACTAAAAAGCATCAAAATCAATTTGGGAAAAAATAGCTCAAGAACACCAAATTTCGGATTAAATGGTGTTTATGTGTAGAAATTTACCGTTTTTCTTGAGTAATTCTTAGATAGCATCCTTCTCAACATGATTTTAGCAAAAGATTTGGTGATTAACGGTTAAAAATTGTGATTTTGGGGGTGTTTTTGGGTGGTTTTTCGTGGGTTTTCGCAGCTATTTTTCTGTTTTGGGGTTGCAGCTCTTTATTTTTTTTTTCTGTAATCCGACTCCTCCGCGAGTCGCGGGGATTTACCCTCCAAACTCCGTGAGTCGCGGAGTTTGGTATATTTTTTTTTTTTTTATAATCATTAACTTATTAAAACAATTAAGTAATTAATTTTAAAATTTTGTTTCCCTTGTTATTTAGGACGAGGTCGTTTCGGATCGATGTCCTAGTCCGTCTCTCGACAAAATTTTAAAATTTGTCATTTTGTAGCGATTGTTTTAAAAGCTAAGATTTTTGGGTTTTTTAATGTTTTTGGCATACTTTAAATCAAAAAGATTAAAAATAATGATAATAAAAGTTCTCGTCCCTCCCTTGGGTAAAGCAATTTCGGTTCAAAGACCTAGTCTTCAACTTACGACGAATTTTAAAAATCATATTCTTAACTTAATGAGATAAAGTAAGTTTTTGTTTTTTTTAAATTCACACAACTTAAATATGAAATTCAAAATTAATATTAAAAATTCACACCAAACTTAAAATTTGAAATGCATAAAATTAAAAATTTATATTTTAAAAATTAAAAATTCACACCAAACTTAATTTAAAAATTTATAAATTCATATCAAACTTATATTAATTTTTCAAATATTTACAATTTTAAATATATTGTTTTTACAAAGTTTACAATATTAATTTAAGATTTAAATATTAATTTTAAAAATATGGTAAAAATAAAATTAAATTTTTTTTTCTTTTTATCCCACTTTAATCAATCAAATATTATCAAAAATATGCGCCCCTCTTTTCGGTAAAGTAATTTCGGTTCCAAGACCTAATTTAACTCATGACGAATTTTTGAAATATTTTGGGTTGATTGATTAAAGATATTTATACCTTAAGAATAAACGTTAAATTTCGCAGTGATGTAATAAATTTTTGAATGATATCAATAATTTCGGTCGCCAAACCTAATTTTATTCAATACCAATTTAATACTTTTTAGCGAACAAATTAGCGTTTATTATCAAAAGGTTAAAAATAAAAATAAAAATAAAAACTGTACAGACATACCTGTGAATTAGATTTCTTAGTTATATGATCTATCCCATTCATAAGATAGTCGGTTTAATTGGTTTTCCATGGCTACATAGGCGTAACCTCGAGCATTCAGTGTCTTTTCTTCTAAACATATGAATGGTCCGTCTCTGCATAAAGTAACAAATTCGGTATTTGAATAGGTTTGATTATTTGAACATTTACCTCCATGTGACCATTTTCCGCATTTGTGACATCCTTCTAGGTGTCGTGCTCTTCTTTTCGCTGCGGATTTTGATTTTCCTTTACCAAATTGTAACTTATTATCTTCGCATCTGGATTCTTTTCTAACTCCGTCCATTCTTTCTCTGATTACTGATACTATTTCACTCGGGAGTATGTCATTATTACGTTTAGTGATCAAAGCGTGTAGCATTAGACCATGGTTTAGTTCACAGGCAGTCTTCATTTCGTAAAAACCTAAAAAAAAATAAAAATTCAGAATGGGGGGAGAAGACTAGTTCTTTAGGGTCTGCTAGGGAAAGACCATTCGGGTTCCATTTTCGAGAACTACACGAAAACAGACAATCTAACTCTAACAGAAATACATATTATCCTTTAAAGACTTGATTCTCCCCACACTTAGTTAGCTGTGGTGTCGAAATTGTGATTAACTTCGTTGTCGACTTCCATCGGACCATGTATGTAATGTTTAACTCTGTGACCATTAACTTTAAATTCAATCCCATTTGAATTTATCAATTCTATCGTTCCGTATGGGAAAACTCTTTTGACTATGAATGGTCCAGACCATCTTGATTTCAATTTTCCAGGAAATAGCTTGAATCGTGAATTGAAAAGAAGAACTCTGTCTCCTTCTTTAAATTCTTTTAAACTTCTGATTCTTTTATCATGCCATTTCTTCGTTCTTTCTTTATAGATTAACGAATTTTCGTATGCTTCATGTCTTAATTCTTCTAATTCGTTTAGTTGACTTAATCGTAGACGTCCAGCTTCATGTAAATCAAGATTACATGTTTTCAAAGCCCAAAATGCTTTGTGTTCAATTTCTACTAGAAGATGACATGCTTTTCCATAAACAAGTCTAAAAGGTGTGGTTCCAATTGGAGTTTTGTAGGCTGTTCTAAAAGCCCAGAGTGCATCCTCCAATTTAATGGACCATTCCTTCGGATTTGATCCTACGGTTTTTTCTAGAATACGTTTTAAAGCTCGGTTGGTATTTTCAACTTGTCCACTTGTTTGTGGATGATATGCGGTGGAGATTTTATGAGTTACTCCATATCTTTTAAGAACTTTCTCAAGTTGATTATTACAGAAATGAGTACCCCGATCACTTATTAAAGCTTTCGGTGTTCCAAACCTTGCAAAAAGACGTTTTAAAAAGTTGACTACAACTCGTGCATCGTTAGTTGGGAGAGCTTGTGCTTCCGCCCATTTAGATACATAATCAATGGCTACGAGTATATATAGATTATTATTAGATTTTGGAAATGGACCCATAAAGTCAATACCCCAAATGTCAAATACTTCACATACTTGGATGACATTTTGTGGCATTTCATCATGTTGACTTATTTTTCCGGCCCTTTGACATGCATCACAGGATTTGCAAAGAAGGTGTGCGTCTTTGTAAATTGTAGGCCAATAGAATCCAGCTTCATAAACTTTTCTTGCTGTTAGTTGAGGCCCATAATGCCCTCCTGTTGGTCCTGTGTGACAATGGTTTAAAATTTTACTAGCTTCATCTCCAAATACACATCGGCGTATTATTCCATCGGGACAACTTTTAAACAGATGTGGATCTTCCCAGAAATAGTGTTTTATATCATTGAAGAATTTCTTTCGTCTTTGGTACGATAATCCTTTTTCAAGGAATCCACAAACTAAGTAGTTTGCATAGTCTGCAAACCATGGGATTTCATTATAATCTATCTTCAATAGATATTCATCAGGAAAGTTGTCTTGTATGGCTGATTCATTTAGAACTTCTAATTCGGGATTTTCAAGACGAGAAAGATGATCAACGGCGAGATTTTCTGCTCCTCTTTTATCTCGGATTTCAATATCAAACTCTTGTAAGAGTAAGATCCAACGGATTAATCTTGGTTTAGCATCTTGTTTTGAAAATAGGTATCTAAGAGCAGAATGGTCGGTATAGACCACCGTTTTTGCTAGAACGAGATATGATCGAAATTTATCAAAAGCAAAGACAATAGCAAGGAGTTCTTTTTCAGTAGTTGTATAGTTCATTTGTGCTCCTTGTAATGTCTTACTAGCATAATATATAGGTTGAAATCGTTTTTCAATCCTTTGTCCTAAAACGGCTCCCATTGCAAAATCACTTGCATCGCACATTAGTTCAAATGGTAGATTCCAATTTGGTGTTATCATGATCGGCGCATTAGTGAGTTTCTCTTTAAGAATATTAAAAGATTTGATACACTCATCTGAAAAGATGAATGGCGCATCCTTTTCTAGGAGTTTATTCATAGGAGTGGCAATTTTAGAAAAATCTTTTATGAAACGTCGGTAAAAACCGGCATGCCCTAGAAAACTCCTAACTCCTCTAACATTGGTGGGATGTGGAAGTTTAGCAATTACATCTACTTTAGCTCTATCCACTTCAATTCCTTCTTTTGAAATTTTATGTCCAAGAACGATGCCTTCTTTAACCATGAAATGGCATTTCTCCCAATTAAGTACTAGATTTGATTTTTCGCATCTAATTAGCATTCGTTCCAGATTAACTAGACATGATTTAAATGTATCACCGAAGACTGAAAAGTCATCCATGAATACTTCCATGCATTCTTCTATCATGTCGTGAAAAATCGCCATCATACACCTTTGAAAGGTTGCAGGGGCGTTGCAAAGTCCAAATGGCATGCGTTTGTAAGCAAAAGTACCATAAGGGCACGTGAATGTGGTTTTCTCTTGATCCTCGGGTGCTATTGGAATTTGAAAATATCCGGAAAATCCATCTAGAAAACAATAGTAACTATTTCCGGCTAATCTTTCCAACATTTGATCTATGAAAGGTAAGGGAAAGTGATCTTTTCTGGTGGCGTCATTTAATTTTCTATAATCAATACATACACGCCATCCTGTTACAGTCCTAGTAGGAATAAGCTCATTTTTCTCATTTGTAATGACAGTCATGCCACCCTTCTTTGGCACGCATTGAACTGGGCTTACCCATGGACTATCAGAAATTGGATATATCAAACCTGCATCTAGCAGTTTAATAATCTCTTTCTTAACTACATCTTGCATATTAGGATTTAGTCTTCGTTGGCGTTGCACATACGTTTTATGACCTTCTTCCATAAGGATTTTATGTGTGCAATACGAAGGACTTATTCCTTTAATATCATGAATCTTCCATGCAATGGCTGGTTTATGAGCTTTTAACACAGAAATGAGTTGTGATTTTTCATTTTCAGTAAGAGAAGACGATATTATTACAGGTAATTCAGATTCACCATGTAAATAAGCGTATTCCAAATGGTTTGGAAGTGGCTTTAACTCTAATTTTGGAGGTTCTTCTATCGATGATTTATATCGATATCAGTCTTCTTCTTTTAGCATTTGAATTTCTTCTGTTGTTGGTTCATATCCATTAGCTATAAGTGTAGCTAACATTTCAGCTTCATCAATTGGTTCATTACCTTCTCCTAAAGAACATTCTCCTGTTCCTTGTAATTCTGGAAATTCTTCTAATAATTCTGCATGTGCATCTATAGTTTGAATATAATAACATGTATCATCTGCAGATTGTGGTTGTTGCATTGCTCTATCAACTGAAAAGGTAACACTCTCATCCTCTATACTTAGGGTCAATTTCTTACCGAACACGTCTATCATTGCTTTAGCCGTGTTTAAGAATGGTCTTCCTAATATGAGAGGAACTTGAGAATCTTCTTCCATGTCCAAAACAACAAAATCTACTGGAAATACTAAAGTACCAACTTTAACTAGCATGTTCTCTATTATCCCTCTAGGATATTTTATTGATCTATCGGCTAGTTGTATGCTTATTCTTGTTGGTTTCAATTCTCCAAGGTCTAGTTTAGCGTATAGTGAATACGGCATTAGATTTATACTAGCACCTAAGTCTGCCAATGCTTCTATTGAACTAAGACTACCCAGAAAACATGGAATTGTGAAACTTCCTGGATCAGATAGTTTTTCTGGTATCTTATTCAACAGCACTGCTGAACAATTAGCATTCATAGTAACAGCCGAGAGTTCTTCCATTTTCTTTCTATTTGAGATTAGATCTTTCAGGAATTTAGCATATCTTGGCATTCCTGAAATCACATCAATGAAAGGAAGATTTACATTTATCTGTTTAAACATATCCAAAAATTTGGATTGCTCGGCTTCAAGTTTCTCTTTCTTCATTTTACTCGGATAAGGAAGTGGTGGTTGGTATGGTTTAACATAAGGTTTATCCTTAACTGTGTTATCTTCATTAACTTTTTCAACTACCGGTTCTTTTTCCTTATCTTGATCAGGTTGTGGTTCTTGTGGAGTAGGAATAGTTTCATCAGAAGTTATAGGTATTTCAGGTGGTTTAAGTGTTGTACCACTTCTTGTGGTAATTGCTTTAGCTGTTTCATTCCGGGGGTTAGCATTTGTATCACTAGGTAGACTTCCCGGTTTTCTTTCACCTATTAACCTTGCTAGGTTACTTACTTCTTGTTCCAGATTTTGAATAGAAGCTTGTTGATTTCTAAATGCTTGAGCATTTTGTTCATTAGTTTGTTTCTGAGATGTGAAAAACTGCGTTTGAGTTTCAACTAGCTTCGTCATCATATCTTCTAAATTTGGCTTTTTATCATCGGTTTGTTGTGGTGGTTTGTTTTGAAAATTCGGTCTTTGCTGATTATAAGTATTATTGGATACTTGTTGATTGCTAGGACCTTGTTGGTTGTTGTATGGAATATTTCGGTTATAATTCTGGTTTTGATTGTAAATCGGTCTTGGCGGTTGATAATTATTCTGATAATTATTTCCAGGCCTTTGGTTTATGTATGAAATATTCTCTCTTTGTTCCATTGTTAATTCAATACTGAGACAATCTTTTGTCAAATGTGGTCCTCCACACTGCTCACAACTAATTCGTATTGAGTGAATATCCTTAGTCATCTTTTCCATTCGTCTTTCCACAGCATCTATCTTTGCGGAAATGGAATCTAAGTCATGACTAGAATCGGCTCTAGCTGCTTTAGATGATCTAATGATATCTTTTTCTTGGTGCCACTCATGTGAGTGGGAAGCAGTGTTATCAATAATTTTGTAAGCATCAGTTTCGGTTTTCTTCATAATAGAACCACCAGCTGCTATATCTATGTCTTTCCTTGTAGTGATGTCGCATCCTTGGTAGAATATTTGTACTATTTGACAGGTGTCTAAACCATGTTGCGGACATCCTCTTAACAACTTTCCATATCTAGTCCATGCCTCATATAGAGTTTCATTTGGCTTCTGTGTGAACGTAACAATTTCTGCTTGAAGTCTTACGGCTTTAGATGCAGGAAAGAATTGTTTAAGAAATTTGTCAACTAAAACGTCCCATGTATCAATCGCCCCTTTAGGTAACGATTCCAACCAATCTTTGGCTTCTCCCTTTAAAGTCCAGGGAAATAACATGAGATATATCTGTTCATCCTCCACTTCTCGGATTTTAAATAGTGTGCAGATCCTATTAAAGGTACGTAGATGTTCATTTGGATCTTCCTTCGGCGCACCACTAAATTGGCATTGATTAGTCACCATGTGTAAAATTTGTCCTTTGATTTCATAATCTGGCGCATTAATGTCTGGATGAGTAATTGCGTGACCTTGGCCAGTGCGTTTAGCTCTCATTCGGTCTTCCATACTTAAAGGTTCCAGATTCTCCATAATTGAATTTGTTGAATCGGTATCACTAGATGATTCTGATTTAATGGTTCGTTCCTCAACAATCTCTGTTTGAATGATTGGTGGCTCCGGAGGAAAGTTTAATGGTTCAGGATCTATGAACCGTTCCTGAATATTTTCCGGATTCTCAATTGTGAGGTCGGGTTCAAAAAATGGATTATCGGAAATTTGAACTGAAGTATTTGGTCGACTGGATGACGATTCTAAAGAAAAATCAACGGCGGTTATATTTGCTAAATGTCTTGATCTAGTTACAGGTGGTGAACGTACAAAAGGTGATGAACGTCTTGCTCGGTGCATTCACTGAATATCCTATTAGTTTTTAAAAGGAAAGAAAAATTATAATAAGTTATCCAATCAATAGACTTTTCTGATTTTGCCCACGTTTTGAATAGCCAAAAGATGCAGCAGAGGGGCAGGATTCGTTTGGTCTCAATATAATTGAGGACTGTTTGGCTCCAATAACCCGGTCCACGTACAAATCCAACTATTACTACGAACCAGAAAATTTTGATGTCTATTAATTTAACCACTTAAAATAAATTTTCGTAATTTTAAGAAATTTAGATAAGAAGTAGAATAAAAATCTATGTCCTAAAAACTAGAATAGCGAGAAATAAGAGAGAAAAAGAGTTCGTCGAAAAAGGTCAAAAAAGAAAAAAAAATGGTTGAAAAATAAAAGGTGACGGAAAAATAAAAGAAACTTATAAAAACTTAAAAATACTTAACTAACCTAATCTTATTACTACAACTAACTTAAAATTATAATCGCAAATTGAAATTACTAATTGGAATGATAATTGGTACATAGTAAAAGTCGTCTAAAAATATTAAAGCTTACAGGAAAAACTAAATCCCAAATGGAAATAACTTAAAAAGAAACTAAAACTTAAAAAGGCGTCGCAAAATTTTAAAGTACCTAAATCTTAGTCTAAAGAAAAAGCACTTAAGGAATTCTACGGCAAAGCCTAAAAATCTAGGAGTAAAAATAACTATAGCAAAAACTAAGTTTAAAATTAAATATGAGCTAAAAATACAAATATTACGCTAAAACGATTAAAAAGGGACAAAATATAAAAATATACAAAAAGTTGTAAAAAGTACAATTTTTATAAAAATATTATTTTTATATTATTTATTTAATAAAACTATTAATTTTACAATTTAATTAAACTAATTAATACTAAATAAAACAAATTAAATAAAAAGTAAATCTTAAAATAAAACTAATAATAATAATAATAATTATTAGGGTTAAATAATAATAATAATTAATTAATACCCGTAATTAATACAGATTTAGGGTTCTGTCGGTGGTGTCAGAGTCACTCCGCGACTTGCGGTAATTAAAACTTCAAACCCCGCGACTCGCGGGGTTCAAAAATTCAGATGACAGCTTTAAATTCGACGCGTTTTTTCTTTATTTATTTTTTTTTTATTTTCTGTTTTTAATTTTTTTCTATAAATAAAAGATATTTAATAAAACTTATATTTTTATAAATTAAAATAAGAATAAAGAAACTTATAAAACTTAAATATTTAAAAAAATACTAAAAAATACTTATATTTTTGTTTTTTTCTTTTTATATTTTCGAATAATTAAAACGTATTTTTACAAAAACGAATTTTTATAAAAGTAAACAAAAAAAAATCCATTTTTTTTATATTAGCGTTGCGCTTCCGGCGTTTAAGAGAGTCCCCGGCAGCGGCGCCAAAAATACTTGATGTTATGCGAGGTGTATATAAAATAGTTTATATTTTACTAGGAAAATACTATTAAATACAATACAATTTTACACAAGATATTTATTTATTTATAGAATGGATATACTTAAACCTTGCTACAACACTTATAGGCAGTGTACCTAATCGTAAAGTAGTGTAGTTTTTAGTAAGTCCGGTTCGTTCCACAGGGAAATCTTTAAACAAAGCTCAACGCTATATTAGTTTACTTTTATAAAAATACAAACATATATATAAGTAATATTATTATTATAAAGGGGGGTTTTTACCGTTTAATGACCGGTTTGTCGATTTTAAGACTTTAGTCGCAGTTAAAACCAAATATAAAATATTAAATAAATACAAGACTTAAATTAAAGCGTAAAGTAAATAACGATAATGAAATTCCGAATAATAAAAGTGCGATAAAATAAACTTGCGATAATTAAAAAGTACGATAATTAAAAGTGCGATTAAATAACAATAAATAAAAGTGCGATAATTAGAAGTGCAATTAAATATAAAATAAAGGAAATTAAATATGAAATAAAAGAATTATGCTTATTTAAACTTCCGTAATCATGATGTTTGACGTGTTGATTTCAGTTTTATGCCCATGGGTTAATTGTCCTTTGTCCTGGATTATTTAATATGTCCGTCTGTTTTCGTCCATAACAGTCCATCAGTCATAAATATAAATTGCGAGTGTCCTCGTCAAATTATTATTATACCCGAAGTTAAATATTCCAACTAATTGGGGATTCGAATTGTAACAAGGTTTTAATACTTTGTTTAATGAATACACCAGGTTATCGACTGCGTGTAAATCAAGGTTTTACTACTTTGTTAACAATTACACCAATTACCCTTGAATGTAATTTCACCCCTGTTTTAATTATTCTAGTGGCTATTAATCCATTCCCGTGTCCGGTTAAATGAACGATTATTCGTACATATAAATACCCCGCCCATCGTGTCCGATCGAGTGTATATGGTAATTTATAGGGACGCCCAATTGTAAATCTTTATATTAACATTAACAAACTTTCATTTAGTTAAACAAATAATAAGCCCATTAATAGCCCATAGTCTAATTTCCACAAGTGTCGTTCTTTTGTCCAAACCCCAATTATGGTACAAAGCCCAATTACCCAATTTTAGTAATTAGCCCAACATCATGATTACTTCGTTTTAAATAAGCATAATAATAACTTAGCTACGAGACATTAATATAAAAAGGTTGAACATAACTTACAATGATTAAAAATAGCGTAGCGTTACACGGACAGAATTTCGACTTACACCCTTACAACATTCGCTAACATACCCTTATTATTAGAATTATAATTAAAATTAAAATTAAAATATAAATTATATATATATATATATATCGTATAGATAGAGAGATGGATATATTTGGTGGTTTTTTCGATCAGAATTCGTTTGCTTTTATAGGAAGTTTCTGAAATTGGGGCTCCGCGACTCGCGGCCCTTTTGGCCTTCAAACTCCGCGAGTCGCGGAGATTGAAATTACAGCTCACATCTTTTGGAGTCTTTCTTGCCGACGGATTTTATATATAAATATAAAATATAAATAATTAATATAATTATTTATATATTATATTATATTCTTGTGCATAGTAGACTTGTAATTTTTAGTCCGTTGCGTCGAGCGTTAAGAGTTGACTCTGGCCCCGGTTCCGGATTTTCGAACGTCCTTGCGTACAATTTTATATTTTGTACTTTGCGTTTTGAATCTTGTACTCTTGTAATTTCGAGACGTTTCTTATCAATAATTGGAACCTTTTTGATTGTCTTTTGTACTTTTGAGCTTTTTGGTCGTTTGCGTCTTCAATTCGTCGAATCTGTCTTTTGTCTTCACCTTTTGTTATTTAAACGAATATCACTTGTAAATAGAACAATTGCAACTAAAAGCTTGTCTTTCTTGAGGAATAATGCTATGAAATATATGTTCGTTTTTAGCATTATCAGGAGGTTTTTGTTTCAAATTTTGATTACTTATTCTCTAGTATCCTTTCATTTTTACACACACTAGTCACTTGCACTTTCATTTACTCTTCATTCTCTCTCAAACTTGTAAGTTACAACACTTCTTTTCCTCTTCTTTTTCTTGAAGAAAACCGAAACATACACACATATTATCATTATCATTTGCTTGTTAATACTTGTTCTTGTTTGTTACTTAATTACTTGTAGTTGTTTGTTGTTGATTAAGAACCAAACTTTCTAGTTTGTTCTTCATTTTATCTTGTTCATACAAGAACATACAAGAACATAAACTTTCTAGTTTATGTTCTACATTTAATGTTTTGAAAGATTAAAGTTCATGAGTTGTAAAATCATTACTTGTGTTCATGTTTGTAAACTTAAAGTTTACTTTCTTAAGGATCTAAGCTTTGGCTTGAATCTTTCCAAGTATGAACAACCATGAACATAATACTTGTAGATGTAATTTATTTCTTCTTTTTGTACATGTATCAATTCGTGTTTTGGTTAAATGGTCAAGTATTACAAGTTAATCTTGATATCATACTTTCTTGAACTAAAGTTAACTTTATAATTTCAAGAACATGGAAGTATAACTTTCTAGTTATAACTTCACATACATATGAAAGATCTAAGTTTCTATAGCTTATAGTCTACTTATTTTGTCATAAACAAAAGCTTGAAAGCTTACATGTACTTTACAAGATGAAAATCTAAGTTTTATAGTTTATGGTTTCATTAAAGTAAAGATTCAAGTGTTATTACTTAGGATTTAGCTTAATAACTTTAGATCTAGACTTTTGGGTCTTGGATCTTCAAGATCTAACTAAGAACTATGTTCTAAAACTTAAGATATTGATTAGTTAGTTTACTTTCAAGTTTGTAGTTCAATATTACTTTTATATTTCATGTATGTGTTAAATCTAAGATCTTGATGTAACTTTGGTTCATCAAATTACTTACAACACTTAATTGAGTTGTGCTACATATCTTAGACTTGCATTAGCATTATGATGGTCAAAACTTGGTAAAGATGATGTAAACACATCAACGAGTTGTACACTTGAAGCTATATGCATCAAGGATGAGAACCGTGATGAACATCAAGCACCAAGAACCCACCGGAACCCACTGTTTACTATTTTCTGTAACTGATCACACCTACTGGGCTGCTGTAAATTTGATTTTCAGTTTTCTCAGTTTGTGTAGATGACTTTTCATTTAAGACTCGTCTTAATCTGAGTTACGGTTTAGGATTTATGGCCCTCCGATCATCACTATGTCCTTTTAACGTTGTGCTGAAAATTCTGACCTACTCGCACTTAGACCGTCACCACGGTCAAACGAAGACGAGTTTGCTTCTGGAATTTTTACCACAACTAGAGGACTCATATAAGTAGCCTTGGCCACTGGTCTCACCTCATTTCAGTAGGTATAGAGGCTGTGGTGACTGATCCAAGTCAGCCTTTGTTTTAAACTCCTTTCTTGAATGAAACTTACTTAATACTTTATATTTGATGATGAATGATGATGATCCTTAAGACCTAATTTACATATTTTTAAACCTTTTGGGATGATTTAATGACTTAGTAATATTTGACTTAGGTTGAGGACTTTCCGGACCTACATACTTGCTTACTTTCCCGTGTCAACTTTACTACTACTTCACCACTGTGAGTTATAGCATCCCTTTTTACTTTAACTATTTGGGACTGAGAATACATGCGTGTTTTACGTTTTACATACTAGGCACGAGTACTTAAACTTATATATGTGTGGGTTATACAACGGCATAAACATTCCCTTTAGCTCGGTAACGTTTAGTCATTGGTTTTTGAACCGGTGAACGCGAATCTTAGATATGGATCCATAGGGTTTGACATCCCCACTCGGGCTAGTAGCGCTAGCATTTAACGGGTGTTTAATACTTCGTAAACATACGCACTCGCCAAGTGTACTTTCAGGGGGTTATAAACGTTAAGTTAGTTACCAAGTGCCCACAGTTAAGCATATACTTTACATACCATTTTGAAACGCTCTTTGTAGAACTGAAATCTCATGGTCTACCTTACATTACCGTTATACTTAAACTATAGCTCACTAACCTTTGTGTTGACGTTTTTAAGCATGTTTTTCTCAGGTGCTTAAGGTTAGCCGCTTCCGCTGTTGTACTAGTCTTGCTGATTAGCCACCCGCTGCCTTGTTAGAGTTGTTACCGCATGAAACATTTTATCTTGCATTCAAACTTTATTACTATTGAACAATGATTTGTAATGACCTAAGGGTTACGTACTATTATTACTTGCTTCCGTTCATAGAAGCATACTTTTGGTTGTAAAACAATTGACGTTGGTTATGACGTCAGCTTTTATCATGAATGCAAACTTGTTTTGAAAACGCATATAGTGTTTGACCTTGTAATGATCCTGTTGTTGATGATTCGTACACGATGGTTTTGTACAGGGCATCACATATGACAAGTTCTGGTTCAGCAAGACATTTCTTCAGATTCAACACGTGGAAAGTGGGATGAACTGCACTCAACTGAGTCGGAAGATCCAAACGGTAAGCAACGGGTCCAACACGCTCCAAGACTTCAAAAGGACCAATATATCGCGGATTTAGCTTCCCAGGTTTTTCGAAACGGATTACACGTTTCCAAGGTGCGACTTTCAACATCACTCGGTCACCTACTTGGAATTTGCAATCCTTACGCTTAAGATCGACATAGCTCTTTTGACGATCACGGGCCGTCTTGAGCCTTGCTTGAATTTGGACAATCTTCTCGGTTGTTTCATGGACAAGTTCGGGTCCGGTGAGTTGCTTTTCACCTACTTTGGCCCAACAGATAGGAGAACGACATATGCGGCCATACAAGGCTTCAAAAGGTGCGGCCTTAATGTTCTCGTGATAGCTATTATTGTAAGAGAATTCGGCCAGCGGCAAATGCTTTTCCCAAGCCTTTCCGAAATCAATTACACAAGCACGCAACATGTCCTCCAGGTTTGAATCGTGCATTCACTCTGTCCATCGGTTTGTGGGTGATACGCAGTACTCATGTCTAAACACATTCCTAAAGCTTCTTGTAAAGAATGCCAAAATCTAGAAGCGAAACGGGCGTCTCGGTCTGAGATAATCGATAAGGGTACGCCGTGATGAGATACAATCTCCTTTATGTATAGTTGCACGAGTTTCTCCATCGTATCAGTTTCCTTCATAGTTAGGAAGTGTGCAGATTTGGTAAGACGGTCAATGATTACCCAGACGGTATCATAACCGCCTACCGTTTTCGGTAGCTTTGTGATGAAGTCCATCGTTATTCCTTCCCACTTCCATTGCGGGATTTCGGGTTGCTGAAGTAACCCGGATGGTCTCTGATGTTCGGCTTTGATCTTAGAACAAGTTAAACACTTTCCGACGTAAGTCGCAACATCCTTCTTGAGGTTTGGCCACCAATATTGAACCTTGAGGTCGTGGTACATCTTACCAGCTCCTGGATGAATCTAATATCTTGACTTGTGAGCTTTGTCTAGAATAAGGCTTCGTAAATCTCCATAACTGGGCACCCAGATTCTTCCGGCAAACTATCGGAGTCCAGTTCCTTTAACCTCGAATCGAGAGACGAGAATATTCAAGTGCTCTTGAGCAATATTCTCCTCCTTGAGAGCTTCCTCTTGGGCTACACGAATTTGGCTATTGAGATTCGTGTGAATGGTGACGTTCAAGGCTCGAACACGAAGGGGTGCCATTCTTTCCTTTCGGCTCAAGGCATCGGCTACAACATTTGCCTTGCCAGTGTGGTAGCGAAGTTCACAATCATAGTCGTTCAATGTCTCGATCCATCGACGCTGTCTCATATCCAGTTGCTTCTGATCAAAGATGTGTTGGAGGCTTTTGTGATCGGTGAAGATGGTACTCTTGGTTCTATACAGATAGTGTCTCCACAGTTTGAGTGCAAAGACAACAACTCCAAGCTCAAAATCGTGAGTTGTGTAGTTTCGCTCGTGAATCTTCAGTTGTCGAGAGGCGTAAGCAATAACCTTCTTCCGTTGCATCAATAAGCACCCAAAATCTTGTTGGGAGGCATCGCAATAAACAACGAAATCATCACTGCCTTCGGGAAGGGATAGAATAGGAGTGGTGGTTAACTTCTGCTTCAGGGTTTGGAATGCCGATTCTTGCTCGGTTTCCCAAACGAACTTCTTCCCTTTGTGAGTTAATGCGGTCAAAGGACGTGCAATCAGATAGAAACCTTCGATGAATCTACGGTAATAACCGGCGAGGACTAAAAATTGGCGGATATGAGTAGGAGTAGTAGGGGTTTCCCACTTGCTGTTGGCTTCAATCATCGACTTTGATACCCTGATCGCTCACAATATGACCAAGAAATTGGACTTCCTTCAACCAAAATTCACACTTGGAGAATTTGGCATAGAATTGCTCTTGTCTCAAGAGTTCAAGCATGAGTCGAAGATGTTGCTCATGTTCTTCATCGCTTTTGGAATATATTAGGATATCGTCTTTGAATACGATAACGAACTTGTCCAGGTACGGCTTGCATACACGATTCATGAGATCCATAAACACGGCAGGTGCGTTGGTTAAACCGAATGGCATCACCAGAAACTCATAGTGGCCATAACGAGTTCGGAACGCAGTCTTCAGCACATCGCTCTCCTTCACCCTCAACTGGTGATAACTTGATCGCAAATCGATCTTGGAGTAAATGTTGGATCCTTGCAGCTGATTGAAAAGATCGTCAATTCTAGGAAGGGGATACCGATTCATGATCGTCAACTTGTTCAGTTCACAATAATCGATACACATGCGGAAAGATCCATCCTTCTTCTTCACGAACAAAACAGGTGCGCCCCAAGGCGATGAACTCGGTCGGATAAATCCACGGTCTAACAAAACCTGCAGTTGACTCTGCAACTCTTGCAGTTTGGAAGGTGAAAGTCGATAAGGTGCAAGAGCTACAGTGTAACACCCCTTTTTCTCCGTACATGATTTATAGGTTATTGTGTATGTACGATAGGCGTATGAAGGGTTCGGGACATGTTCGGGTGTTAAGGTCTTGTATGCAAGGAAATGAGTCAGACCACGTTGAACGTCGCGGCGCGACAAAGGAGGCCGCGGCGCGGCATTTAACTGGAATCCAGATCAGAAGTTTGATTAAAAATGATCCCAGAACTAGGCAAATGTCGCGGCGCGACATTTAAGGCCGCGGCGCGGCATACTGCACGAACTGGCACCAGATTCTTGTAATTTTAAATGAAGTTCAAGGGCAATTTGGTCTTTTCGCGTTTGTGCCAGATTTGAGGATTTAACCTCATCCATTCATTTCAATTCTTATTTTCTTTTCCTTTTTCTTTCATTTTCTCCCAAGAAACTCAAACACCTACTTGATTTCAAAGGGATTTTTGGAAAGGAAGAAGCGGGATTTGATCTTTGGCGTAGTGATATTGCTCAATTACATCATATATATCTATCGCAATATCACTAAAAATACTCTATATTCGAAGATAATGAAGATGATCTACAAGGGATATGTCAAGATGCGCGAATTTGTATCGGAAGAGTAGTTTGCAAAGAATTTCGATGATTTATGACATCGGTTGATCCCGATACGAGTTAGTATCAAGATAGCGCTTTAAAATGATATAACAAAGCCTCCGATATGTGAGAGTTCGTCCAAATGAGCTAATATTAAAGAGAAAACGAAACAGTGCCTATAACCCACCTGGGACGCCGTCTTGGGCTGTGGGACGCCGTCCTGGATTGAGAAACGGGACGCCGTTTTGGTGGATTGGGACGCCGTCCTGGATAGTTAAATGGGACGCCGTCCTGCCTTTTGGGACGCCGTCCCAAAGTAGGTGTGACCGAACTTTCTGCTTTTTACCTAATTTCTCCACCTTAAAATATCAGTTTTTGGGACTGTTTCATGAGAGTTACACAGAGAAGTTTAGAGACGATTTTCAGGAGCATCTTGGAGAATTCCATCCTCTTTGAAGAGGCCAAAGATCAAAGCATCATCCATCAACATCTTCTTCATCCAAGAACTCTTGTTCTTGTAGGTTATATACTTGTTCTCAGAAATGATTTCAGTTTATAATTTGAGTGAATTGTTGTCTGTTACAATGATTATTGGCTAGTTTCATTAATGTTTGTCTAGATTAATAACCAAGGTATTGGATGTAATCTTATTGATTGAATGTATTATGTGTGTTAGATTGAAGCTTGAATTGAGAACCATTCTTATTGTTGTTAGAACCATTGTATCTAGTTAATTGATATGTTGTTGATAAAGAGAACTCTTGTTAATGTATCATATTGATTTACAATCAACTTGTCTTAGATTGATTGTTTGCTAAACCGGACCAAGGGGGTAAACTAGTTTAAAACGGTTAGACAAAATAGGAATGAATTGTGTAGAGCGAACGCAAAGGCAATTGTTATTCAAGTCTTTAATCTTGTTGATCAACTAGTCACAAACGAAAAGGTCTAAGTTATAGGGAACCCTCGCTTAGTAATTCTAGTTTGAGTACTTGCTAAAGAGAACTCTTGGCGAGTCGATTTAGGTGATTAGCATGCTTATAGTTATTTGATTACAAATACAAGAACTATAGTGAAAAGGGAACCCTTGAGCTTGTTATTGTATTTGAGTGTTTATCCGAGAGAACTCTTAGTAAAACCTATTAGATAACTACACACATAATTATTCAATCAGGGCTTAATATCTAATTTACATCCAATACCGAGGGTAAAATATCTAGATGAACATTTCATCTCTTTGATTTAATTCAAAACTATCTTTATTGCTTTATTTGCATTTATTTGCATCTTATAAACCAAAAGACTAAAAATATTGTTTTTTTTACATTTAACCTTCTTTGATTTGGCTAAATCGTTAAAACAGCCACAAAACATAAAACTTGTACTTTTTACTTTAATTAACTTAGTTAATCATAATATAGTTGCTACTTCTAGTTTGACTGATATACTGTCCTTGGAACGATACACGGATTTTACCATTATCTATACTACTACACGATCGGGTTCACTGCCCGTTAGTGTGTAGCAATCTTTAAAACCGGTATTTTCCATAAGATAAATTATAGACACGATTTCGCACATCAAGTTTTTGGCGCCGCTGCCGGGGACAGTTTTGTGTCAAAATAGGATTATTAACTAATTTGTGATTAAGTAGTTTCTTAATTATTTTAAATTATTAATAGTTTTTGATTTTTAATTTTGTAGAATCGGTATGTGTGATAGTTTTTGTTAGTTGTGTGATTGGCAGATTATAGGTTGCATATGCCACATACCCGAAGTTCAGAATCTCCATTATTTACACCATTGACAGAACCGGATAGAAAGCTTGGTAGAATTCCAAAAGAAGTGCTTGATATTTTTGAATCTTCATCAAAGCAGGAAACTTTTGATTCAGAATCAAGTACCACCAAGCCTAGATATTCAGACTTTGGTAAACCAGTTCAACCACCAAATTTTGAAATGGAAGGAGAAAGACCGTTGGTACAAAGACAATCAATGGCAGAAAGGATGAAAGCGACGCGAACCGGACAAGGTAGTGCTATTACTCCGCTCACGGGTGAGGTAAATTTTGAAATTAAAGGACCTATTCTTCAAATGATTAATAATAGGTGTCAATTTAGTGGCGGTCCTAATGAAGACGCAAACGAACATATTCGTCTCTTTGAAGAGATATGTCTTCTTTTCAAATTAAAACCAGAAACTGACCAGGCTATATTTCTAAGACTTTTCCCGTGGACACTCCACGGAGAAGCAAGAAGTTGGTTAGATTCATTAGCCGAGGCTACGATAAGAACATGGGATAGTATGATGGAAAAATTTCTTAAGAAATATTTTCCAGCATCTAAGTCAGCGAGACTCCAACAGGAGATTACCCAGTTCTGTCAAAAGCCTATGGAAACCTTGTACGAAGCATGGAATAGATTTTCCAAAATGCTTAGAGGTTGTCCAAACCATGGTTTGGATACCTTTCAACAGGTTCAAATCTTCTATAAGGGTTGCGAAGTTGCAACCCGAATTTCCATTGATCAAGCATCCGGAGGTTCTATTATGGACAAAACCGAGCAAGAGGCTTATGAGATAATCGAGAAATTAGCCGATTATTCTCATGAGTGGCATCAAGAACGCCCCATTACTCGAAATGCTCAAGTCCAAAGCGCCGGTGCTTATGATGACTTCAGCTCCCTAGGTGTAAAAATTGACGGTGTTGTCCGAAACATGGACAAAATCACCAAAGAAATCCACAGTATGAAAGTAGGTTGTGAATACTGTGGTGGTCTACACTTAGGTAAAGATTGTGATGCCGGGTTAACCATGGCTCAAAAAGAAGAAGTGGCTTTTATAAGCCAAAGAAATAATAACCAGTTTCAGGGTAGAGCCCAATTTAACCGTAACTTTAACAACCCCTACAACCCTCAAGGTCAAAATTCTAATTTTCAACAAGGGTCAAGTAGTGGGTTCCAACAACAAACTCCGGGTTATTATCAAAAACCCCAACAGGAAGAGAAAAAGTCAAATTTAGAGAGTATGTTGGAAAAGTTAATAGCATCACAAACTCAGCTGGTCACAAACATTAATCAAACCAACGAGAAAAACGAACATCAGTTTCGTAACCAACAAGCATCAATCCAAAACTTGGAAAAACAAATGAGTGGTTTAGCCAATTTACTGAGTGAGAGAAAACCCGGTAGTTTACCGGGCGATACCAGCAAGAACCCCAGAAATGAGCACGCCAATGTTATCACCACACGAAGTGGTTTGGCGTATGATGCTCCACAAATGCCCGAAAATTCTGATTTTAGCGTTCCGTTGAACCAAAACGATGAACCGGTTAAGGAGCCGGAAAAAGTGGTTGAAAAGGAAGTACTGGAAAAACCCGTAGAGAAACCATATCAACCACCACTCCCATTCCCCAGAAAACAACAACAAGAAAGGTTGGAAGCCGAAAGGCTAAAATTTCTAGATATGTTTAAACAGATAAACATAAACATGCCTTTTATTGATGTTATCTCCGGAATGCCAAAGTATGCTAAGTTTTTAAAAGACTTACTTACTAACCGAAAGAAGATGGAAAGCGTTTCATCAGTAACCTTAAATGCTAGATGTTCCGCGCTTGTGTCTAACACACTTCCTGAAAAGCTTCAAGATCCGGGTAGTTTTACTATTCCATGTCTAATGGGTGACCTTGATTGCATGAGGGCATTAGCCGATTTGGGGGCTAGTATCAATTTAATGCCCTATTCAATTTACCTTAAATTAAACCCTGGAGAACTCAAAACCACACGAATGGCTATTCAACTAGCCGATCGCTCTATAAAATTCCCTCGAGGAATAATAGAGAATTTGTTAGTTAAGACCGGAAATCTGATTTTCCCGGCTGACTTTGTGGTTTTAGACATGGAAGTTGATGAGAGAATACCAATTATTTTGGGTAGGCCATTTTTAAATACTGCTCGATGTGTCATTGATGTTTATGACCAGCAGTTGACCCTGAGAATTGGTGAAGCTAGTGCGACTTTTGCAATTGACAAGTCCTTGAAATATCCCGAATCTTCGGATGATACTTGTTATTTTATGCAAGGCATAGATTCGCATTATGAGTTCTTGCAGGAATCTCCCGAATCGGATGAAACAGGTGTATACGATTTGGCAATTGGAGATGATGAATTCACCGAAGAAGAAATGGATGTGATGGCCACATTTTTGATGGCCAATGAGTGTGAACCAACTGAAGAGGAAATAGAAACCCTGAGTAAGGATAGCGAGTACCGGAGTCGATCCTCAATTGAGGAACCTCCCATTTTGGAGCTTAAACCGCTCCCTGATCATCTTGAGTACGCTTTCCTTCAGGAAGATTCAAAGCTTCCGGTAATTATTTCCTCACTTCTCTCTCAAAATGAGAAAGAACGTCTTGTTTCCTTGCTACAGGCCCACAAACCGGCCATTGCATGGAAAATCCATGATATAAAAGGAATTAGTCCTTCTTATTGCACGCACAAGATCTTAATGGAAGAGAATTCCAAACCAGTGGTGCAACGTCAAAGGAGACTAAATCCTCATATGCAAGACGTTGTAAAGAAGGAAATCATTAAATTGCTAGATGCGGGTCTAATCTACCCGATTTCAGACAGTCCGTGGATAAGCCCGATTCATTGTGTTCCTAAAAAGGGTGGTATAACTGTTACCACCAATGATAAGGACGAGCTTATCACAACACGAACTGTTACGGGGTGGCGGGTTTGTATAGATTATCGAAAGTTAAACGAAGCCACAAGAAAAGACCATTTTCCTCTACCATTTATTGATCAAATGTTAGAGAGACTTGCAGGAAATAGCTTTTATTGTTTCCTAGATGGTTTTTCGGGGTACTTTCAAATTCCCATCTCCCCAGAAGATCAAGAAAAGACTACCTTCACGTGTCCCTATGGCACCTTCTCATATCGCCGAATGCCCTTTGGTCTATGTAATGCTCCTGCGACATTCCAAAGGTGTATGATGGCCATTTTCCACGATATGATTGAGGATTGCATGGAAGTGTTCATGGACGACTTTTCAGTCTTCGGTGACACTTTTGATTCATGCCTTCTAAATTTGGAGAAAATGCTAAACAGGTGTGAGAAGTCGAACTTAGTGCTGAATTGGGAGAAATGCCACTTTATGGTTAAAGAGGGCATTGTCTTAGGGCACAAAATCTCAAGTGTTGGTATTCAGGTGGATCCAGCAAAGGTTGATGTCATTGCCAACCTTCCACCTCCTTCAAACGTAAAGGGTGTTAGAAGTTTTCTTGGGCATGCCGGGTTTTACCGGCGGTTTGTTAAGGATTTTTCAAAAATCGCAACGCCATTGAATAAACTTCTTGAAAAAGATGCACCCTTTGTTTTCACAAGTGAATGCACTAAGGCATTCAAAATTTTAAAGGAAAAACTTGTTAACGCACCAATAATTATAGCTCCAAATTGGTCTTTACCATTCGAGCTAATGTGCGATGCATCGGATTTTGCGGTTGGTTCAGTCTTGGGCCAACGGGTTGAGAAACGTTTTCAACCCATTTATTATGCGAGCAAGACTTTACAAGGAGCCCAATTAAATTATACAACAACAGAAAAAGAGCTCCTTGCGATAGTCTTTTCCTTTGACAAATTCCGATCTTATCTTGTCCTATCAAAGACTGTTGTCTTTACTGATCATTCGGCATTAAAATATCTTTTCTCTAAGCCGGATGCAAAACCTCGATTGTTAAGGTGGGTCTTGCTTTTGCAAGAATTTGATATCGAGATTAAGGACAAGAAAGGTGCAGAAAATCTTGCAGCGGACCATCTTTCTAGACTCGAAAATCCCAATCTTGAAGTACTCCATGAATCGAGTATTAAAGATGATTTTCCCGGAGAATTCCTAATGAGAGTAGAGAAAGTGGAGGATCCGTGGTTTGTTGACTTCGCCAATTATATTGTTGGAGGGTACCTAGAAACTGGTTGGTCACATCAGAAAAGGAAGAAATTCTTTAGTGACCTAAAGTATTATTTTTGGGAAGACCCTTATTTATTCAGGCGATGTGCGGATGGAATTATTCGCAGGTGTGTTTCAGGGAAGGAATGCACCGAAATTCTACTTGACTGTCACCGTGGTCCCACAGGTGGGCACTTTGGTCCCCAAATTACGGGAAGGAAAGTTTATGAGGCCGGTTTCTATTGGCCTACTATATTCAAAGATGCCTACGCTGTTTGTAAGGCTTGTGACGCGTGCCAACGGGCGGGTCAAATAACCAAACGGGATGAAATGCCTCAACAAAGCATCCAAGTATGCGAGGTGTTCGATGTTTGGGGAATTGACTTTATGGGCCCCTTTCCAAAATCTCACTCTTATCTCTACATACTTGTCGCCATCGATTATGTGTCTAAATGGGCGGAGGCAAAGCCTCTACCAACAAATGATGGCCGAGTAGTAGTAAATTTTTTGATGGAGCTTTTCTCTAGATTTGGCACGCCTAAAGCTCTAATAAGTGACCGAGGCACCCACTTTTGCAATAAGCAAATGGAAAAGGTGTTGAAAAGATATGGAGTAATCCATAAAATTTCGACATCCTATCATCCTCAGACGAGTGGGCAAGTAGAGAACACCAACAGGTCGTTAAAACGCATACTAGAAAAGACCGTTGGTGCTAATCCAAAAGAGTGGTCCAACAAGTTATATGATGCATTGTGGGCATTTCGCACGGCCTACAAAACACCGATTGGAACTACTCCTTTCCGTATGGTATACGGAAAAGCATGCCATCTCCCGTTGGAGATTGAACATAAAGCTCATTGGGCATTAAGGGCATGCAACTTGGATTACAAAGAAGCGGGTCGGTTACGTTTGACCCAATTGAATGAATTAGACGAGTTGAGGCTTGAAGCCTATGACAACTCTCTAATTTACAAGGAAAAGACGAAACAATGGCACGACAAACGGTTGAAACACCCGAAAGAATTCATGGAAGGAGACCGTGTCCTTGTTTATAACTCTCGTTTTAAGTTATCGCCAGGAAAGCTAAAGTCCCGATGGACGGGACCATATGTGGTTAAAAGAGTGTACCCTTATGGTACAATTGAAATAGTGAACTGGAAAGGCGATACTTTTAAAGTGAATGGCCACCGGGTCAAACACTACGTTGATGGTCCCCTGGAAATTGAGGATGAGGTTAGCCTCAACTTCAACAAAAACGCTTAAATCAAAACGGGGACGAGTTGGGTGAACGACTCGTAAAAAATGGTTCACATTTGTAATTAGGTTTGTATTGTGTGTGCTATAAATTTTTGTTTGGTACAAAACGATTACCGTATGACCTCGAAACGCGAACGACTCGAAAATTCAGATCAGTGGGTTTTAGTGTTACGGGACGCCGTCCCATTTGGCCTAGACGACGTCCCAATATGCAGACCGAGACGCCGTCCCGACCGGAAAGACGCCGTCCCACTTAAAAGAGAAAGACGCCGTCCCGACCGGAAAGACGCCGTCCCAACATACTAATCGAGACGCCGTCCTCCACTCCGAGACGACGTCCCGAACCCCAAGTCAGAAAAAAAATTACGCGTTTTATACCCTTTCCACTTATTTTTCATCCACAAAAACACACTCTTATCACTTTCTCTCTGCCCTAACCCGAACCAAACCTCAAGAACCCTAATTTTTACATCAAATTCGTGATTTCCTCTTCAATTTCAAGCCTCTAATCATGAACTTCTGGGTATGGATTCTACATTTCTTCACTTTTCTTTATCAATTACTTACATTGTATGTTTATATATATCAATTGGTTAAAGAATAGTGTGGGGTGTTTGATTTGCTTGATTATTGTAAAGATTAACATGCCTTAGATTGTTTAAATTGCCCTAATATGTTTATTTTGCAAAGATTACATGTTCTTTAGGGTTTGTTCATGATGCTAGGGTTTGTAAAATTTAAATCCGAATTTGAGATGTTCAATTAATGATGTTGGGTTTATGTTTGATGTTTATGATTATTGTGAAGTATATGATTGTGTTGGTGATATTGATGACAATTTGGCCGGGTCAATTTTGAATGATAGTAAAATTCTAAGCATATTATTGATTTGTAATGAACTTTTGAAGTATGTATGCTTGTTTTTCACATGTATGGGCCTGTTGAATCAATTTAATAGAATGGAATGCCATAATGTATGTTGTTATAAGGTCATTTGAGCTAAAAATTGCGAAAAATTGTATTATGATTAGTGTTGAATATGTTTAGAATCCAAAGTTAAATGCTATGACCTATGACACAACATACTTGAATCTTTTAAGTCCTGTGTTTGTGTTACATTGTGATGTTATGATTTTCATTTTTGAAAGTGTATTAATGAATTCAAGTTGACTTTGGTTGACTCTGGTATAAACTTGTGAACGTGCACTTTTGTGTAAATGAATCATACTACTTTTGAACTAGGAATTGAGTGATTAATCTCTCCTGCTATTCGGTTATATTTTGGCTAACATTAACACAACGGTTTCTATGTTCTTTTGGTTTTGTGTTTAATGTTTTGCAGGGACAAACAAGCAGGGGAGGACCGGCACCTAAAAGGGGAAGACCATCAGGTTTAGCTCCACCAAGACAACCACCACCACCACAAGAACAACCTCATTCATCATCTTCTTCGGGAGAAGAAGAAGGGGAGGATCTCAATGATCCTAGGGTTTGGTTAAATCAGGTACAGAATGACGATGACTACACCGGAACCTTTGAAAGAATAAACCGCAGGCCCATTAATGCTACTTGGTATTTCATTTGGGGGCCATTAGAGGAGGCGGGCATGCGCCGACATGTTACTAATCTACTCGCCATTCCATACAATAGAGTAGTAGCCCACGCCTGGGAACATCTTTTTAGCATCAATGAACCAATCTACCCGGTGCTTCTTAAAGAATTCTACTCTACAATGCGGTTTAGCAATGTAGCCGATTATTTATCCGCTGAGTTTCTACGGTTTCGTCTTGGAGGTCAAGACAAGGGTTTGAGCAGTTTTCAGGTGTGTAGAATTTTGGGTATTTTTGAAGAATTCACCGACACACAATTAGGTGAATATTTGAGGGCTTCGGATTATGTTGGCCGACATCAGTTTGATGACACTTCTTATTGGCGCAGAATTTGTAAGCCAAATATTGCGCCTGCTCATTTTCGATCAAGCAAACATCGGTACAATGAAATCGCAGCCCGAGATGATAAGCTGCTTCACCGCCTCATTGCATGTACTTTTAATGCAAGGATAGAGGGTAATGAGAAGGTGAAAACCTTAGATTTGTGGATTATGGATCAGATCAAGCGGGGGGCCTATACCGATATTCCTGGGTTAATCGGTAACTATTTTCTTTCCATTGCTACCGAGACGCGGGTACGAAAGCCACTTTTGGGGGGGCACTACATAACCCGATTTGCCCGACACTTTAACATTGATTTCGACAGATTACAGGAATTACCGAGTATAATGAAACCTTTGAAAAAGGTTTTTTATATTAATGCCGAAATCCTTATGAAAGACGCAAATGGGCATTTGGTCCCCTTTGTGGCAGCCGGTGCAGGTGGCGCGAGTGGCAGTGGTGTTCAACAGGAACAGGAGCAGGAAGAGGAGGCTGAAATGGAGGCCCAAACTAATGTTAATTTGCAGGTTCCGTGGCAACCGTCCCAAGAGAATTGGGACAGTTTGGTTGGTAGTGTTAACAACATGCGATTGAGCCCGAATGAACAAAGGAGGCACAACCAACAAATGAGGGATAGTCAGGAAAGAATGGAGCAACGACAGATTGCTCAAGTGCACGATCAGGGATGGATGAGTTATGGTATTGATTGGAATAACCATAACTCTGAGCTATTTTATTCTAACCCTGAACAGTACTACGGTACCACACGTCTGACGCCACAGTATTACACGGATCCGGAACACCCACCTCCACCTCATCCGATTTATAACTCCTCAGCTGCGATGCAGGAAGCTCGGGAAAGATTTGAGAGAGAGTATCCACATGGGCACCCGTACCGCGATGGTTCGGGTAATTATTTCTTTCCATACGGTAACTAGGCCTGCGTGCCTATTTGATCTTTTTGTACCTTGTTTGAGACTTTTTATTTGTGTGATGTATTTGGATACATTTATGGTTTGTAATAATTATACTAATGTGTGGTTTGATTAAACGGATGTGGTTGAATAAACACCGTTATTTTTATATGCTTTGTGTGGTTTGTTTATTTTTTTTGCAGCATGATTGAACTTCCAAGACTGGCATTAAGTTCAGCGACATTTGATATTATGATGTGTGTATGATGATAATCGCGGACTAGACGATGTTCTTATGCTGGCAGTAAGTTCAGCGGCATCCGTCTACTTGTTCCACGATTTACAGGTTAAAAATTGGAAATTTCTACAATCACCCTATCACTTTGCCCTCTAAATTTAAACCTTTTTCTGATTTCATGCAATGAGGGCCTTGCATGATCTCAAGTGTGGGGTGGGGAGTAGAAATTTATCGGGAACTCGTTTTACTAAAAATAAGGCGTTAAAGGCAAAATAACTTATAAAAGGTTAAATTTTATAAAATTGATTTTAAAATTTATAGACGGATTAAGATCAGGTTTAACAACCGAATTTCCATCATAAATATAAATTTTTAAAGATATTTTATAAATTTAATGGATTATTAAGCTTATATTAAAATTTTTTAAAATTTTCAAGCAGCCTTAAAAACGATTAAAAGCCCGAAAAACATTTTATACACATTATGGTCTTAAAAATTAGAAAACAAATGATGTTTTGCATTTTAAATTATTAATAGTCTTTGAAGTTGCTCCATCATTCAATTATTTGAATGAAAATCCTACTAGTTTAGTAAGCTAACGAATAGGTCACTTGTACCAAAACGAGTGTAAACCGTGAGAGAGCGGTGATTGTATAGCGTGGTCGGAAACCGGATCTCGCGCCAGATCGAAAACCTTAAGGACGATCCTCATTGTTTCTCCTAACAAGGACAATGTTGCGTCCGACCACCTCTTATGACCAAAAGGATGTATCTATTCCATCCTAAAGGGAGTCAAGTCTCCCGAACGACACACTTGCTGATTTATTTCAGAAGTTGTAGTCCAGACCAGTTGTAGGGTGACGAAAAGTCTTGAAAAGTCATTGCTAAAATCGACTGGAAATCTACCAGGCCTCAACATCAAACAGGGAAACTGGTAGTCAAAGCTTATCTCAATGAGGGAGATTTGCTAGCCAAATGGGAAGCGCACCATGATACACAAATTGTCAGTGATTGATCAGATTCCCAGTGGATAACCTCCGGAAAGGTAATATATCAGCTTTTAAGCCTGATAAACTTCAATCTTTATGATTGACTTAACGGATTAGATGATTACCTCATAATTGTCAATGATATCCGGACATGATGTGTATCCTCCTAAGCACATTATTTTCTACCGACATCTTGTAATGTTAGGTACCGTGGGAGGGATTGGCTTGACCAATAGCGGGAAACCCGCACTCATTTTTCAAAATTAAGAAAATCCGACAAAATCGGAAAACGTGTCTAGTATTTAAAAACTAGCATGATATTTTCAAAACCTTAAAACGTTTTCATCAAGGTCCTGATTTTCCTAGGATCAAATTTTTCGGATACTTCATTCTAATCTCCCAAAAATGTGTGTGTGTGTTTCCATTGTGTATAAAGCGTGCGTGTGATTTCAATAAATGTGTGATATACTTAAAGCGTGTGTTTCTATAGTGTATATAGCGTGAGTGTGTTACTTAAAGCGTGCGTTTCATATAGTGTGAATTGTGTTTTCATATCAACGTGTGTGTTTCGTGTGTTTCGAGTAATTCATGTAATGTTTGTAATCTATATTGTGTGATTATGATTGATAGTGTTCTACTTTGTAACGAAAGAATTGCTTGAGGACAAGCAAGGTTTAAGTGTGGGGTGTTTTGATATTGCTCAATTACATCATATATATCTATCGCAATATCACTAAAAATACTCTATATTCGAAGATAATGAAGATGATCTACAAGGGATATGTCAAGATGCGCGAATTTGTATCGGAAGAGTAGTTTGCAAAGAATTTCGATGATTTATGACATCGGTTGATCCCGATACGAGTTAGTATCAAGATAGCGCTTTAAAATGATATAACAAAGCCTCCGATATGTGAGAGTTCGTCCAAATGAGCTAATATTAAAGAGAAAACGAAACAGTGCCTATAACCCACCTGGGACGCCGTCTTGGGCTGTGGGACGCCGTCCTGGATTGAGAAACGGGACGCCGTTTTGGTGGATTGGGACGCCGTCCTGGATAGTTAAATGGGACGCCGTCCTGCCTTTTGGGACGCCGTCCCAAAGTAGGTGTGACCGAACTTTCTGCTTTTTACCTAATTTCTCCACCTTAAAATATCAGTTTTTGGGACTGTTTCATGAGAGTTACACAGAGAAGTTTAGAGACGATTTTCAGGAGCATCTTGGAGAATTCCATCCTCTTTGAAGAGGCCAAAGATCAAAGCATCATCCATCAACATCTTCTTCATCCAAGAACTCTTGTTCTTGTAGGTTATATACTTGTTCTCAGAAATGATTTCAGTTTATAATTTGAGTGAATTGTTGTCTGTTACAATGATTATTGGCTAGTTTCATTAATGTTTGTCTAGATTAATAACCAAGGTATTGGATGTAATCTTATTGATTGAATGTATTATGTGTGTTAGATTGAAGCTTGAATTGAGAACCATTCTTATTGTTGTTAGAACCATTGTATCTAGTTAATTGATATGTTGTTGATAAAGAGAACTCTTGTTAATGTATCATATTGATTTACAATCAACTTGTCTTAGATTGATTGTTTGCTAAACCGGACCAAGGGGGTAAACTAGTTTAAAACGGTTAGACAAAATAGGAATGAATTGTGTAGAGCGAACGCAAAGGCAATTGTTATTCAAGTCTTTAATCTTGTTGATCAACTAGTCACAAACGAAAAGGTCTAAGTTATAGGGAACCCTCGCTTAGTAATTCTAGTTTGAGTACTTGCTAAAGAGAACTCTTGGCGAGTCGATTTAGGTGATTAGCATGCTTATAGTTATTTGATTACAAATACAAGAACTATAGTGAAAAGGGAACCCTTGAGCTTGTTATTGTATTTGAGTGTTTATCCGAGAGAACTCTTAGTAAAACCTATTAGATAACTACACACATAATTATTCAATCAGGGCTTAATATCTAATTTACATCCAATACCGAGGGTAAAATATCTAGATGAACATTTCATCTCTTTGATTTAATTCAAAACTATCTTTATTGCTTTATTTGCATTTATTTGCATCTTATAAACCAAAAGACTAAAAATATTGTTTTTTTTACATTTAACCTTCTTTGATTTGGCTAAATCGTTAAAACAGCCACAAAACATAAAACTTGTACTTTTTACTTTAATTAACTTAGTTAATCATAATATAGTTGCTACTTCTAGTTTGACTGATATACTGTCCTTGGAACGATACACGGATTTTACCATTATCTATACTACTACACGATCGGGTTCACTGCCCGTTAGTGTGTAGCAATCTTTAAAACCGGTATTTTCCATAAGATAAATTATAGACACGATTTCGCACATCACGTAGTTAACTAGGTTGTTCTCCTCGTTCTTAGCTACACAGTGATACTAGTGGTAAGCTCTAACTCCGAATTTCATTTTCGTGTTCATCATTCAAATTTGGGGCTTTTTATTGTATGATTCATAGATGGAACCCATTTAGTTGTTAATTGAAGGTTAACACCAAGATTCGGGTTTATTGTTGTTATTGGCGGGTTTTGGGTTGGTTAATGATTTAACCATGTTTAAGACTTGAGAATGGTGTATAATCACTTGTATTAGTGATTACTGATGTTTTGGAGACTTCTAGGGTTCTTGTGGTTGACTAATTTTGACTATAGTCAAAATTAGGGTTTGTTGATGGTTATGACCCGAATGTCGATTTGTTAAGGTTTATAAACTTAAAATGGATTAAGTTGAAGTATAAAACTGAGTTAAACATATTTTGGTGTCAAAACTTGTAAATGGTGAGATTTTGACCTTATGGGTCAAAATTAGGGTTTAAGTGTCATTTTGGGCAAGATAGGTGTTTAACACCTATGATTGGATCTAATTGGCATATTAGGACCATTCTCACTTGTGTTAGTGATTATTGGTTAGTTTGGGCACGGTTTGTGCTTGAAGGTGCAGTTGGGTCAAAATTGCACTAGTTGCCAATTTGGGTTGATTTGTAAATCCACCCTAATTGTGTTGTTGTATTTGTGATAATGGAATAGGTACTTTCCATTGGCGTGTTGCAGATTATTGGGTTGCATTCATCAAGGCGATAAGGTGAGTGTTAATATCCTATATGCATATGTATGTGTAGGATGGGTCCGGGTCTGGTGAAGGGGTTCTCGGTTATAGAGCTCCCTTCTCATATAGGTGGAATTGTTGGACTTGTGTATAGGTCCAATTGGCATGATTGTGCATTTTGGTTGACTACCTAGGCGAGGTGCACACTTTGTGTGTACGTTATCACATGGGCGTGTGATGTGGATTATATAACCTCAATGGCGAAGGGTTAATATTGTGAGTGGAATATCTATGTATGTATGTATATGTTTTATGTGCCCATACTAATGGTGTCACATAGCCGTTTTTGTGACCATAGTTGTGGGACATAGCCGTTTTGTCCAATTGATAATTATGCACATAGCCGTGTTTGTGCATATGGTGGTGAGTAATAGCCATGTTTTACTCCCACGTTGTTGCCCGTACTAATTGTTGCACATAGCCGTGTTTGTGCACATGATTGTGAGTAATAGCCGTGTTTTACTCACACATTGATCAAGTGATGCCATAGCCGTTTTTGGAACACTTGGGGGTGATGCCATAGCCGTTTTTGGAACACCTCGGGGGTTAGCAGCCATGGCAGTGTTTGGAAGCTAACGGTTGTTATGAACATCGATGACTTGTTTCGCGAAGTCATTCTCTTGCGAAGATTTGGTTAACCATGGTTATTGTTTTGTAAGCGTAAGCAAATTATGTTATTCGAGATATATATATATATATATATATATATATATATATATATATATATATATATATATATATATATATATATATATATATATATATATATATATATATATATATATATATATATATATATATATATATATTGTATACGTATAATGTTGTATTGTCGTGATGTAGCTAACCCTCTGGGTGTAGCTTATTGGCATTGTTCACATCGTCGTTGGTGAACTTATATTTTGTTGATGTATCTTTAGCTCGTTGCTTAGTGATCCTACGGTATGCTTATTGTAGTTGCCTTATACATGGATTCTTCGGTATGCGGTATTTGATATTTGTGTGGCATGTCCATCTTATACATATATATGTATGTAGTATATTATCATTTACTAAGCGTTAACTTACCCTCTCGTTGTTGATATTTTTTTAGGTTCGCATGATGGTGGCTCGGGTAAGCATGGGAATTAAAGATCTTGACTAGTATGCTTTAGAAGATCTTGCTTTCGTACTTGATTAGGATTTGGGTAGCGTAGTCCCAAATCACCATGCTCGGTTTATGTTTAAATATCGCATTATTGTATTAAGGAGTTTAATTTATTAATGTTTGTTTTAAGTTCGTTGAAGTTACTTTGGTAACAAATATGTTTTGAAACCTGTGTAATAGAACCTAAAGTATTATTTAACGCGTATTAAAAGGAAAAATTTTTATGGGCCGGTTTTAATACGGATTGGGTCGTTACAAGTGGTATCAGAGCATGGTCCAAGGGATTTAGGTGACTTGAGATAGGTGCCTAGACTTAGACTTTTGTGTGTGCTTAATTTGTTGCGGGACATGTAGGATTACGGGTCGGAATGGTTATAGTTAGTGCCTTGTTTGTAGGAGGACTAACGTTTATATTAATATGTGGATATTATTAATATGTGATTGCGTTGTGTTTTGTTTATGTTTACGTTTGCATATATCATCGAACGAGGCGGTCGTTGTACTAACGAGCCGATAGGGCGTGTATGCGTAATAAGGACTTGCAAACCTTATTACGGGTGCAAATCGTGTCTAACAAGTGATGTACGACGAGTGTTTAGCAAGATGGACCGGTGTGGTGTGTGTGTTTTATACGTCCGTGATCTAATCGCTTTGCATTCCTCGGAATGGTGACGGGAAATGGGATCGAGACGAACGACGCGGAGTTTAACGCTAGAGTTGTGGCAGCCGTTGCAGAGCAAATGAGTGCATTTCGAGAAGAAATGGATAGGAAGTATTCCGAATTTCGGAGTAGTAGTGAAATGGAGCGTTGTCTTAAGAGCTTCATGAGGACTAAACCTCCGATGTACGACAGAGAACCGGATCCTTTGGTAAGCACAACTTGGATCTCGGATGTCGAAGGGTGTTTTCGTAATATTGAATGCCCTCCTGAGAAGAAGACGAGACTCGCTACTAGTTTGTTGCAGGGTAGGGAAAAGGATTGGTTGGATGGTAAGATTGATCTTGTCGGTGGTGAACCGTTTATGGCGTTATCATGGGACGGGTTTAAGAAGGAATTCTTCGAGGAATTCCGGACTTCAGCCGATTTGTCGGAAATGCGTAATGAGTTGCGAAATTTGCAACAGGGTTCTATGGATTTGAATACTCTCAAGACGACCTTTATGGCGAAGGCTCGTTTTTACCCGGAGTATTTGGGGAATGATAATTTGTTGATGCAAGATTTCTATCGAACCTTGAATGATGACTTAAAGAATAAGATTAGCCGGGGTTACGCGAAATCGTTTGCGGAATTATTCGCCGTGGCTAGAGGTTTCGAGTCGTATACGCGATCAAAGATTGGTGAACCTTCAAGTGAGAGAAGGGTTGTTTCGTATGGTGCTCCGAGTAAGAGGACTAAGGGTCCGAGTGTGAGCACGGGTGGTACGCGGACGGGTATACCAGATTCTAGTGCATCTAGATGTTACAATTGTGGCATGAGGGGTTACAAGTCTTGGGAATGTTCGGTACCAAAGGGTGATGGTATGGTGTGCTTCAATTGCCAAGTAGAAGGACATCGTAAGTCGGAATGTCCCAAGTTAGCGGGGACGGGTGCGGCAAGGAGACGTTAAGGTACGTTTCGTTTTAATAAATATGCCCTTTGATTATTTATTAAGTGCCGTTGAATTTGAGTTTGTAAAATGCCTTGTGTTGTGCATATTATTGTTATGGGTGACGTTCCTAAAGGAAGTACCCAATGGTGACGTTGATTATCGGGCAAAGGGCGTAAGACTTGGTGCCACCAAGCATTCCTTAGTATTTGGAAATGTTTCAACCAAGTCATGGAAATGGGTTTTGGTGTTCGGTTGTTAAGCGCGTGTTCGCTTTTGTGTGGAGGTCGATGAACCGTGAGGTTCGACGAGTGGCTGAAAACCTTGAGATCGAGTGTTTTGAATCTCGATGTATGTTGGTAATGGAGTATATAAGACGCGACATTAGGTGCCTCTTTTATACCTACTGGCGTGGTGTTCGACTCCGATTGTGTTGTGGTTACATTGTACTTAGGGTACCGGAGAGAAACCCTTAGGTACATGAGTGACTAGGTGGAAATTGACAAACTAGAGCAATTAGATGATTGCGAGGGTGTGGTTTGTGTAATCGTGGTACAATTTTTGTTCGAAGTGTTTAAGGATTGATTGAAATCCTTCGTGTGCTCAAGGCTGGAACAAGATATGGTGATGGGTCGTGTGAGCCCAATTGTCATAACCCGTCCTTAACCATAAGAACGCGTTAGATAACGTATGATTTCATTGCGAGGTATTGACCTCTATATGAGACATTTTTGAAAGAAAACTGCATATATTATACATTACAAACCATAACCATTATTTTTGTTACAAGCTTAAGACAATAAAAAGAAGATTAACGTTTAGCGATAATCTTCGACTTACAAACTTTACAAATGATGACAACAACACGGTTTCTAGCATATTTTACAATACAACATCTCGGATATGCAGTTTTATTTTTGACACAAACATGCGTACGCAAAATCCTGGTTAGATCCAACATGATGCAGCGGAAGCTTTAGAAATCACCTGAGAATAGACATGTTTTAAAAGGTCAACATAAAGTTGGTGAGATATAGGTTTAATGCCGGCAGCAATATATATATATAGACCACAAGATTTCGTATATAATCAGTTTAATAAAAGTATTCTAAGTGGTTGAGCACTCGGTAACCATACTTAACATTTTCACGTCGCATATTCCCTTTAATATGAAATCTTACTACACCGTACCAAGTGTAGTCACAAAAACGAAGTACTGTGCAACCGTTGATTACTGGTCGTCCAGTCCGGTTGGGGTTGTCAGGCCCGATAGATCTATCAACAGGATTCGCGTTTACAATACCGCTGTAAATATTAGTTACCAAGCTACAGGGAAGTATGCCAGTGGTACAACTCAACGTAGAATATATTTTCAGTTACTTGTGTCCATAACGTAAAACATAAAATACATGTATTCTCATCCCGAAATATTTAGAGTTTAAAAGTGGGACTATATACTCACTCTTGTCTTGATGATATATATAATTTGACTCGGTCTTCCGGTTGATATCACGAACCTATCCATATATAATATATCAATATGTTTTCATTTTTAAACAAACGTTATAAATATATATACTTGTTATACTTTTAATACTTTGAATAATTCCTTAGTCCGTAGTTAGCAGTCCGATGTTAGTAATTCAATTTTAATGGTTCATTTTTAGATGTTTAATATACCCGCAATGAAATAAATAAAACCCCCAACAAAATAAATAAAACCCCATCGTATATGTATTGGTCGAGATTAATCTTGACCCATGGTACCGGTGTTGTCAAATGACGTGTTGCGTACATAAAGTACCGGTGTTGTCAAATGACGTGTTGCGTACAATCATGGGATCTTATGATTAATCTTCTCGTGTTGTTTACGGGTGATCCTGAACCATATAAAATTGAATTATAAGTACATATATATAAAATATCATGTTATCTTAGAAATATGTGATTTATATCATTTTTTTCCAATTGATCCCGTAGTTGAAATGATCTAGGATAACCAATTTTGTTTCGGTCATAGTTTCTTCGTTACAAATCCGTTTTCGTTGATTCAAATTGCCATCTTCTTGGATCGAGTTCTTCTTTAAGACTATGAACTGTAAATACCTTGGTTTGTATTCAAAATCATACGGCATAAGTGAAACATTAGTGAAACATATGAAATTAAACATTTTTGTTACAACAAAATCATTTAATGACCATTTTTCCAAAAATACTTATACTTTGAAAAACCAAGTTTTACCTTGTTAAATTAACATATAAATAAGTTATGTTACATGTCTTGAAGTATTTTAAAAGTTAAGTTAGAAGGATCTATTTAGTTTGCAAACAAGTTTGAAAACATTCAAACTATGTTCTTGTTGTTAAACTTTTGTACCACAAAATAAGATAGCTATATATATATGAATCAAATAAGGTTATGAACATAGACTCTACCTCAAGTTCCTTGGATAAGTTTGCTGTAAAAGAGGAGTAAGAAGCTAGAATCAAAAGGGTGATAGAAGTGGATGAAAGTTTGGAAGTAAGTTGGTGTTCTTGGAGGGTTTTCTTGAAGTGTTTTTGTATGGTTTTCTTATGGTGTTTTAGTATGGTTTTTGAAGCTAGATCTTCTTGGTAAGTTGCTGAAGTGTTATGGAGTTTAGAGTTCTTGAAAGAGTGTGTGTTTTTGCTAAGATAATTGAAGTGAAAGTGAATCAAAAATGGGAAATGAATGGAAGTATTTAAGGTGGTGATGGTGGCGTTTTTGATGGTGTACAAGGACAAAAGTTTTAGTTGTTTTCTTGTATAATTAGTCAAGTAATCATCCAAAAGTAATTACCTAGCTCTAAGGGCATGAATAATGGCTGGTTAGGTGGTGATTTTGATGTGTATTTACTATTAGTAAATACGTATAGAAGCTTGGTATGATACGAGTACAAATACTCTAGGTATACGTATAGAAATTTTGTGAAAAATGGAAAGAGGATTCAAATATAGCTATCTTTTGTGAATACACTTACATGGTTTTATGTATTTAAGTCCTTAAAAGTGATTAAATACATTACTTATACAATATATGTATAAACATTATATGTCTTAAGTATTTATGTCAAATAACGTTACGTATAGTTATCGTTTTGAAAACTTAAGTTAGTAGTTTCAAAATACACATATAACTTGTTGTTATTAATACAAAATGAGATATTAAAACATTTATTAATCATGTTAAATATGTATATATACATTTATATACACAAACGTATAATTATCATATATTGTATAGTCCGTGACATCATCGGTCAAACTAGACGGTCAAACGTTGTGTAAAACTCTTTTCGGAAATATAAGTCTCGACAATTTGGATTGCTTATCAAGTTGGTAATGTTTAATTTATGTAAATATCAATCTTATAAGTATAGAACGATCGAAAAAGTGCGGGTCGTTACATTACCTCCCCGTTAAATAAATTTCGTCCCGAAATTTTAAAATCGTACCTATTTTGCGTTATCGAGAAACAAGTGTGGATACTTTTGTTTCATTTGATCCTCTCGTTCCCACGTAAACTCGGGACCTCTTCTAGCATTCCAACGAACCTTAACAATCGGTATATTGCTCTGTTTGAGCTGTTTAACTTCACGGTCCATGATTTCGATTGGTTCTTCAACGAATTGTAGTTTCTCGTCGACATGGATTTCTTCAAGAGGAATGGTGAGGTCTTCCTTTGCAAGACACTTCTTCAGGTTTGAGACGTGAAAGGTATTATGTACTCCAGCGAGTTGTTGCGGTAACTCGAGCCGATAAGCTACCGGTCCAATGCGTTCGATGATCTTAAACGGGCCTACGTACCTTGGGTTCAGTTTACCCCTTTTTCCAAAACGTATCACACCTTTCCAAGGTGACACCTTTAGCATAACCATGTCCCCAATCTGAAACTCTAATGGTTTCCTTCGGACATCGGCGTAGCTCTTTTGGCGACTTCGGGCTGTTTTCAATCTCTCCTTGATTTGTACTATCTTCTCAGTCGTTTCGTGTATGATCTCGGGACCAGTTAATTGTCGATCTCCTACTTCATTCCAACAGATAGGAGATCTACACTTCCTTCCATACAATGCTTCGAATGGTGCAGCTTTAATGCTTGCATGATAACTATTATTATACGAAAATTCTGCTAACGGTAGATACTTATCCCATCCGTTTCCAAAATCGATCACACATGCCCTGAGCATGTCTTCAAGAGTCTGAATTGTTCTTTCACTCTGCCCGTCCGTTTGCGGATGATATGCGGTACTCATATCCAAACGAGTTCCTAGTGCCTCCTGTAGTGATTGCCAGAACTTTGAGGTAAATCTACTATCACGATCAGATATAATGGAAATAGGTATTCCATGCCTTGAAACTATTTCCTTTATATATAATCGTAATAATTTCTCCATTCTATCTGTTTCCTTTATAGGCAAGAAATGGGCAGATTTGGTAAGACGATCAACAATTACCCAAATGGTGTCGTATCCCCAGGCAGTCTTTGGTAACTTCGTGATGAAATCCATGGTAATACCGTCCCATTTCCATTCTGGAATTTCTGGTTGTTGAAGTAACCCTGACGGCTTCTGGTGTTCTGCTTTGACTTTGGAACAAGTTAAACATTCCCCAACATATGTTGCAACGTCTGTCTTCAAATTAGGCCACCAATAATGCGTCTTAAGATCTTGGTACATCTTTCCAACTCCAGGATGTATCGAATATCTTGTCTTATGTGCCTCGTTCAATATCAACTTCCTTAATCCACCCAACTTCGGTACCCAAATACGATTTGCAAAATATCGAATTCCATCTTCCCGCATAACGAGTTGCTTCTCATACTTCTTCATTATTTCATTTCCTATATTTTCTTTAGTAAGTGCTTCTCGTTGAACTTCTTTGATTTGTGAGTTGAGATTCATGCGAATTTTTATGTTCATCGCTCGTACTCGAATTGGTTCTCGTTCCTTTCTGCTTAAAGCATCGGCCACCACGTTCGCCTTTCCGGGATGATAACGAATTTCACAATCATAGTCGTTTATTAACTCGACCCACCTACGTTGCCTCATGTTCAATTGTTTCTGATCAAAAATATGTTGAAGGCTTTTATGATCAGTAAACACAGTGAATTTAACCCCATACAAGTAGTGTCTCCACATCTTCAATGCAAACACGACTGCTCCCAATTCTAGATCATGCGTCGTATAATTTCGCTCGTGAATCTTCAATTGTCGGGATGCAAATGCAATAACTTTCTTCTGTTGCATAAGAACACAACCAAAACCTTGTCGCGAAGCGTCACAATATATTTCAAAATCATCGTTCCCTTCAGGTAACGATAAAATAGGCGCCGTAGTTAACTTCTTCTTCAGTAATTGAAATGCGTTCTCCTGCTCCGAGGTCCATTCGTATTTCTTCCCTTTTTGTGTTAATGCTGTCAACGGCTTAGCTATTCGGGAGAAATCTTGAATAAACCTTCTATAATAACCGGCTAAACCCAAAAATTGGCGTATCTGTGTTGGTGTCTTAGGAGTCTCCCATTTTTCAATAGCTTCAGTTTTTGCTGGATCAACCTGAATTCCTTTGCTATTAACAACGTGGCCAAGAAATTGCACTTCTTTCAACCAAAAAGCACACTTAGAAAATTTAGCATATAGCTGTTCTTTTCTTAACAACTCCAATATCAACCTTAAATGCTCTTCATGCTCTTGCTCACTCTTGGAATAGATAAGAATATCATCAATGAAAACGATAACAAACTTATCCAAATACGGACTACAAACTCGATTCATGAGGTCCATGAATACAGCTGGCGCATTTGTCAACCCAAACGGCATGACCAAAAATTCGTAATGACCATAACGTGTTCGAAAAGCAGTTTTCGGAATGTCCTCTTCTTTGACACGTAGTTGATGATAGCCCGATCTTAGGTCGATTTTCGAATAAACACATGATCCCTGGAGTTGATCAAATAAGTCGTCAATTCTCGGTAGTGGATACCGATTTTTGATAGTTAACTTATTTAATTCACGATAATCTATGCACATCCTAAAAGATCCATCTTTCTTTTTAACAAATAGAATCGGAGCTCCCCACGGTGAAGTACTTGGTCGTATGAATCCACGGTCTAGTAATTCTTTTAACTGACTTTGAAGTTCTTTTAATTCGGACGGTGCAAGTCTATATGGCGCACGAGCCACTGGTGCAGCTCCTGGTACTAAATCTATTTGAAATTCTACAGATCTAAATGGAGGTAATCCCGGCAATTCTTCCGGAAAAACTTCAGGAAAATCTCTTGCCACAGGCACGTCGTTGATGCACTTTTCTTTCTTTTCGACTTTATTAACATGTGCTAAAATAGCGTAACATCCCTTTTCTAAACACTTCTTGGCTTTCAAACAGCTAATGAGTTTTAGCTTTGAATTACCCTTCTCTCCATAAATCATCACCGGTATTTTATCCTTACCAGGAATACGAATTGCCTTCTTGGCACAAACAACTTCCGCTCCTATTTTGGACATCCAGTCCATGCCGACTATTACATCAAAACCTCCTAATTCCACGGGTATTAAGTCGATTTTAAACGTTTCTCCGGCTAGATTTATTTCACAATCACGACAAATTTTATCGGCTTTAATTAGTTTACCATTAGCTAACTCAATCAAGTACTTAGCATCTAGAGGTAATGATGAACAATTCAATTTAGTGTAAAAATTTATACACACGTAACTTCTATCGGCGCCAGTATCAAATAAAATAGATGCTGATAAGTTATTAATGGTAAACGTACCCGTAACAAGCTCCGGGTCTTCTCGTGCCTCTCTAGCATTAATAACAAACGCTCTTCCACGTGCAGGTCCGCCATTCTGATTCGGGCACTGGCTCTTATAGTGACCTTGTTTTCCACACCCAAAACAAGTAATGTTAGCCAAAGCAGTTCTATTTGCGTTGGTGGCAGGAGTCTTGTTACCATTTGTAACGAGAGCCTTACAATCTTCAGCAAGATGTCCCTGTCTATTGCATTTGGTGCACAACACACTGCAGTAACCAAAATGATGTTTGTGACAACGGTTGCATAAAGGACTTTGTCCTTTGTAACCAAAGCCTGAACCGCTACCCGCACCTTTCGTGGTTTCTTGTTTCTTATAAGGTTGTTGTTGGTTACCTCGATCATAACCTCCATTCCACTTTTTCTTGTTCCCCAATACCTTCACCTCAGTATTGAATGCTTTCTTGTCCAAAATGACCTGATCCATTAGCTCGTTCGCCATGGTTATAGCTTCATGAATTGTCTTAGGTTTCGACGCCGTAACGTTTGCCTTGACCTTTTTCGGCAAACCACCTTTGTACATTTCAATCTTCCGTGCTTCGGTTGGAACCAATTCAGGACATAGTAAAACTAATTCCATGAATCGCTGGTTGTAGTTGGTGATTTCAGTACCAACCACCTTCAAACTTCGTAACTCATCTTCTAACTTAATAACCTCATTCCTTGGACAATACTCGGTGATTATCATTGCTTTGAATTCTTCCCATGGAGTATCATAAGCTACATCTCCTCCTACCGCCTTCACATAATTCTTCCACCATGTGAGTGCACTATCTTGTAAAGTGCACGATGCATACTTGGTCATGTCTTTTTCATCACAACCGCTGATTTTGAACACCGTCTCCATCTTTTCTATCCATCGGGTTAAACCGATAGGTCCTTCCGTTCCACTGAATGATGAAGGTTTGCAAGCTTGAAACGTCTTGTAGGAGCATCCTACACGAGGATTTGGATTAACTGCAGTAGCTCTTGCAGCTTCGACCCATAGCATTCTATCGTTGACTCGCTGGTTGATGAAGTTCTCGACTTCTTGTTCCGTCATTCGGTTCAATCGCGCCATTTCCTAATGAAAGAAAATAATTATTCACATGGATTATTATAGATGTAGTGTGTATTTATAGTACATTTATAGCTTGTTAATAATATGAACCAGGTATTATTATAAAAGCCTTTTCTTCTTATTAGCGTTTTATAATTATATCTTGGGTAGTACCTACCCGTTAATGTTCATACTTAATAGCTTAGTACAGAATCAATTACTACAATCTAAATAATACTTAACCATGGAAAATTATTGCATTTCATACTTCGCTATTTTACATATGCTTACATCAAACTTTAAACAAACCACACTAATAATATTATACAAAACATTATGTGATTCCATGGTTTAATACGGTAGCGCATCATTTGGTCTATTTCCCAAAACATTTATGTCCAGGGAATCCCCCAACGCGAATCCTAGCTGTCACCCTTCGTTTTGGCTGAGGAGCCGAAGAACTAGATGCGGGGATAGCACTAATAGGAATAGCGGGAATAGGGGTGGTAGTGTTGAGTGGAATTGGTGCTACGTCATTCTTACTAAGTTCGGGATTTGAATTTTCTAATTCATTCGCTTTTCGTTTCTTTCCTTGATCGAATTTTTCTTTCGTAATTTCTAGTATTTCTTCCTCGGGTTCACTTTCTTCTTCGGGTTCACTTTCCTCTTCGGGTTCACTTTCCTCCTCGGGTTCACTTTCCGATATTTCTATAGTTGGTTCATCCGGAAATTGTGAGTCTTCCCCAAAAATACCACTTTCGTCATCGGATATGTTAATGACTGAAACACAATCTGAAGGTTCTGATTCGGAGTCGCTGAATGTGATAATAAGTTTCGAGCCCGACATCTATCACATAACAACTAACCCATTAGTACTTACATAATATTTACATATAAATTTTTAACCAACAGTGATAAGCAATGGTTTTTAAAATCAGACCCGGTCAAAGTCCAGACTTTACTAATGTATCCTAACGACTTCTTGGTTAGACACACTAATGCAAACCTGGTTCGCTAAGACCAACGCTCTGATACCACATGTCATAACCCGTCCTTAACCATAAGAACGCGTTAGATAACGTATGATTTCATTGCGAGGTATTGACCTCTATATGAGACATTTTTGAAAGAAAACTGCATATATTATACATTACAAACCATAACCATTATTTTTGTTACAAGCTTAAGACAATAAAAAGAAGATTAACGTTTAGCGATAATCTTCGACTTACAAACTTTACAAATGATGACAACAACACGGTTTCTAGCATATTTTACAATACAACATCTCGGATATGCAGTTTTATTTTTGACACAAACATGCGTACGCAAAATCCTGGTTAGATCCAACATGATGCAGCGGAAGCTTTAGAAATCACCTGAGAATAGACATGTTTTAAAAGGTCAACATAAAGTTGGTGAGATATAGGTTTAATGCCGGCAGCAATATATATATATAGACCACAAGATTTCGTATATAAACAGTTTAATAAAAGTATTCTAAGTGGTTGAGCACTCGGTAACCATACTTAACATTTTCACGTCGCATATTCCCTTTAATATGAAATCTTACTACACCGTACCAAGTGTAGTCACAAAAACGAAGTACTGTGCAACCGTTGAATACTGGTCGTCCAGTCCGGTTGGGGTTGTCAGGCCCGATAGATCTATCAACAGGATTCGCGTTTACAATACCGCTGTAAATATTAGTTACCAAGCTACAGGGAAGTATGCCAGTGGTACAACTCAACGTAGAATATATTTTCAGTTACTTGTGTCCATAACGTAAAACATAAAATACATGTATTCTCATCCCGAAATATTTAGAGTTTAAAAGTGGGACTATATACTCACTCTTGTCTTGATGATATATATAATTTGACTCGGTCTTCCGGTTGATATCACGAACCTATCCATATATAATATATCAATATGTTTTCATTTTTAAACAAACGTTATAAATATATATACTTGTTATACTTTTAATACTTTGAATAATTCCTTAGTCCGTAGTTAGCAGTCCGATGTTAGTAATTCAATTTTAATGGTTCATTTTTAGATGTTTAATATACCCGCAATGAAATAAATAAAACCCCCAACAAAATAAATAAAACCCCATCGTATATGTATTGGTCGAGATTAATCTTGACCCATGGTACCGGTGTTGTCAAATGACGTGTTGCGTACATAAAGTACCGGTGTTGTCAAATGACGTGTTGCGTACAATCATGGGATCTTATGATTAATCTTCTCGTGTTGTTTACGGGTGATCCTGAACCATATAAAATTGAATTATAAGTACATATATATAAAATATCATGTTATCTTAGAAATATGTGATTTATATCATTTTTTTCCAATTGATCCCGTAGTTGAAATGATCTAGGATAACCAATTTTGTTTCGGTCATAGTTTCTTCGTTACAAATCCGTTTTCGTTGATTCAAATTGCCATCTTCTTGGATCGAGTTCTTCTTTAAGACTATGAACTGTAAATACCTTGGTTTGTATTCAAAATCATACGGCATAAGTGAAACATTAGTGAAACATATGAAATTAAACATTTTTGTTACAACAAAATCATTTAATGACCATTTTTCCAAAAATACTTATACTTTGAAAAACCAAGTTTTACCTTGTTAAATTAACATATAAATAAGTTATGTTACATGTCTTGAAGTATTTTAAAAGTTAAGTTAGAAGGATCTATTTAGTTTGCAAACAAGTTTGAAAACATTCAAACTATGTTCTTGTTGTTAAACTTTTGTACCACAAAATAAGATAGCTATATATATATATGAATCAAATAAGGTTATGAACATAGACTCTACCTCAAGTTCCTTGGATAAGTTTGCTGTAAAAGAGGAGTAAGAAGCTAGAATCAAAAGGGTGATAGAAGTGGATGAAAGTTTGGAAGTAAGTTGGTGTTCTTGGAGGGTTTTCTTGAAGTGTTTTTGTATGGTTTTCTTATGGTGTTTTAGTATGGTTTTTGAAGCTAGATCTTCTTGGTAAGTTGCTGAAGTGTTATGGAGTTTAGAGTTCTTGAAAGAGTGTGTGTTTTTGCTAAGATAATTGAAGTGAAAGTGAATCAAAAATGGGAAATGAATGGAAGTATTTAAGGTGGTGATGGTGGCGTTTTTGATGGTGTACAAGGACAAAAGTTTTAGTTGTTTTCTTGTATAATTAGTCAAGTAATCATCCAAAAGTAATTACCTAGCTCTAAGGGCATGAATAATGGCTGGTTAGGTGGTGATTTTGATGTGTATTTACTATTAGTAAATACGTATAGAAGCTTGGTATGATACGAGTACAAATACTCTAGGTATACGTATAGAAATTTTGTGAAAAATGGAAAGAGGATTCAAATATAGCTATCTTTTGTGAATACACTTACATGGTTTTATGTATTTAAGTCCTTAAAAGTGATTAAATACATTACTTATACAATATATGTATAAACATTATATGTCTTAAGTATTTATGTCAAATAACGTTACGTATAGTTATCGTTTTGAAAACTTAAGTTAGTAGTTTCAAAATACACATATAACTTGTTGTTATTAATACAAAATGAGATATTAAAACATTTATTAATCATGTTAAATATGTATATATACATTTATATACACAAACGTATAATTATCATATATTGTATAGTTCGTGACATCATCGGTCAAACTAGACGGTCAAACGTTGTGTAAAACTCTTTTCGGAAATATAAGTCTCGACAATTTGGATTGCTTATCAAGTTGGTAATGTTTAATTTATGTAAATATCAATCTTATAAGTATAGAACGATCGAAAAAGTGCGGGTCGTTACACCAATCGTTTGTAAAGTCTACCTTTTGTAGCATTGTACGGTTGTACGAGTTGTGGATATGGGACATAGTTCCAAGTAGGGGAGTTACACTCCCGCACGAGGAAGTTTTAGTGTGAGATTTCGGATGATGCTTTTGGTAGATCCGGAAAATGTTGTCGAGACCTGGTTTTGGTCGATTTGTGGTAGATTACAATTTTGGATAAATTGTACTTATGGTTTGAATTTGAATGGTAGTGGTATCCGTTAGGATTCACTATGGCGTAGCAGAGCGCGATGTTACGCTACTCGTCGTTCGAGGCCAAAAGGGCGTTGATTGATGAAGCATGACTTTCGGAGTCCGTTGACTTCATCATGGTATTGGTGATTGATGAATCATGACCTTTAGAGTCCGCTGACTTCATCATAGGAGTATGCGATTGGTGGAGCAAGACCTTTGGGGTCCGCTGACTTCATCATGAGCGAGGTGTGATATCGGTGAAGCATGACCGTTGACGGGGTCCGCTGACTTCATCATGGTAGTGGATCGCGTGTGGTTTCGGATTCACGATGACGCGTGTGGTTTCGGTCATCTTATTGTGGAAGTGAATCTCGTGTAGTTCGGATTCACAAATGACTCGTGTGGTTTCGGTCATTGTATTGAGGAGTGAGTCTCGTGTAGTTCGGATTCACAAATGACTCGTGTAGTTCGGTCATTCCTCCGGGATAGTGACTCTCGTGTAGTTCGGATTCACTAAGGCGTGTGTAGTTCGGCCAATCCCGAGTGTTGTTGTGGTGAAGGTAGTGAGTCGCGTGTAGTTCGGATTCACTAAGGCGCGTGTGTTTTCGGCCAGCCTTCATGTCGTGTGATCTATTGGTTGTTTGATACACCAATGGTGGGGTCGTAAGGACCATGTTGTGTGAACTATCGGTTGTTTTATATGATGATGGTGGGGTCGTGAGGACCATGTTGTCTGATTAGTGATGTGATAGCCCTGTTTCGCTCACACGTTGTTACAGGTGTGACAATAGTCGATTTGGTACACCTTGAGATTAACGTTACCATAATCGTTTTGGGGCACTATCGGTTTTAACCGTTGGATTATGATGTTACGGTAGTTGCGTATTGGTCGTATTGCGCACTACAAGGGATGTTTAGTGATTGGTGTTATTCGTCAGGATTCGTTTGGTTCGGTCTTCATCGTTTCGGATTGTTGACCTTAGGTTGAGACAAGGTTGCTTTTAGCGTTGTACTCGGTAAGGGTACGCTAAGGGGTTAATATCTCGGTACGAGATTGGTTGAGTTTTCCTGATGTTAGGGAATGAGCATGGTTTTAGTGCTCGGATTGGTGGATTTGATAAATTGCGAGTGACGACTTTAGTCGTAAAGGCATTTTAGTGGGAAGAATTGCTTAGGAAAGTCGGTTGGGACTTATGTTTGAGGACCGTGAAGTGTGGTTCGTTTGGTTAAGTGACGAGGATCACGATAACATGATCGAATCTAAGTGGGGGAGAGTTGTAACACCCTTTTTTCTCCGTACATGATTTATAGGTTATTGTGTATGAACGATAGGCATATGAAGGGTTCGGGACATGTTCGGGTGTTAAGGTCTTGTATGCAAGGAAATGAGTCAGACCACGTTGAACGTTGCGGCGCGACAAAGGAGGCCGCGGCGCGGCATTTAACTGGAATCCAGATCAGAAGCTTGATTAAAAATGATCCCAGAACTAGGCAAATGTCGCGGCGCGACATTTAAGGCCGCGGAGCGGCATACTGCACGAACTGGCACCAGATTCTTGTAATTTTAAATGAAGTTCAAGGGCAATTTGGTCTTTTCGCGTTTGAGCCAGATTTGAGGATTTAACCTCATCCATTCATTTCAATTCTTATTTTCTTTTCCTTTTTCTTTCATTTTCTCCCAAGAAACTCAAACACCCACTTGATTTCAAAGGGATTTTTGGAAAGGAAGAAGTGGGATTTGATCTTTGGCGTAGTTGACTAGGTTGTTCTCCTCGATCTTAGCTACACGGTGATACTAGTGGTAAGCTCTAACTCTGAATTTCATTTTCGTGTTCATCATTCAAATTTGGGGCTTTTGATTGTATGATTTATAGATGGAACCCATTTAGTTGTTAATTGAAGGTTAACACCAAGATTCGGGTTTATTGTTGTTATTGGCGGGTTTTGGGTTGGTTAATGATTTAACCATGTTTAAGACTTGAGAATGGTGTATAATCACTAGTATTAGTGATTATTGATGTTTTGGAGACTTCTAGGGTTCTTGTGGTTGACTAATTTTGACTAGAGTCAAAATTAGGGTTTGTTGATGGTTATGACCCGAATGTCGATTCGTTAAGGTTTATAAACTTAAAATGGATTAAGTTGAAGTATAAAACTGAGTTAAACATGTTTTGGTGTCAAAACTTGTAAATGGTGAGATTTTGACCTTATGGGTCAAAATTAGGGTTTAAGTGTAATTTTGGGCAAGATAGGTGTTTAACACCTATGATTGGGTCTAATTGGCATATTAGGACCATTCTCACTTGTGTTAGTGATTATTGGTTAGTTTGGGCACGGTTTGTGCTTGAAGGTGCAATTGGGTCGAAATTGCACTAGTTGCCAATTTGGGTTGATTTGTAAATCCCTCCTAATTGTGTTGTTGTATTTCTGATAATGGAATAGGTACTTTCCATTGGCGTGTTGCGGATTATTCGGTTGCATTCATCAAGGCGACAAGGTGAGTGTTAATATCCTATATGCATATGTATGTGTAGAATAGGTGCGGGTCGGGTGAAGGGGTTCTCGGTTATAGAGCTCCCTTCTAATATAGGTGGAATTGTTGGACTTGTGTATAGGTCCAATTGGCACGATTGTGAGTTTTGGTTTACTACCTTGGCGAGGTGCACACTTTGTGTGTACGTTATCACATGGGCGTGTGATGTGGATTATATAACCCCAATGGCGAAGGGTTAATATTGTGAGTGAAATATCTATGTATGTATGTATGTATATGTTTTATGTGCCCGTAGTAATGGTGTCACATAGCCGTTTTTGTGACCACAGTTGTGGGACATAGCCGTTTTGTCCAATTGATAATTATGCACATAGCCGTGTTTGTGCATATGGTGGTGAGTAATAGCCGTGTTTTACTCCCACGTTGTTGCCCGTATTAATTGTTGCACCCGTGTTTATGCACATGATTGTGAGTAATAGCCGTGTTTTACTCACACATTGATCAAGTGATGCCATAACCGTTTTTGGAACACTTGGGGGTGATGCCATAGCCGTTTTTGGAACACCTCGGGGGTTAGCATGCCATAGCCGTGTTTGGAAGCTAATGGTTGTTATGAACATTGATGACTTGTTTCGCGAAGTCATTCCCTTGCGAAGATTTGGTTAACCATGGTTATTGTGTTGTAAGCGTAAGCAAATTATGTTATTCGATATATATATATATATATATATATATATATATATATATATATATATATATATATATATATATATATATATATATATTGTATACGTATAATGTTGTATTGTCGTAATGTAGCTAACCCTCTGGGTGTAGCTTATTGGCATTGTTCACATCGTCGTTGGTGAACTTATATTTTGTTGATGTATCTTTAGCTCGTTGCTTAGTGATCTTACGGTATGCTTAGCGTAGTTGCCTTATACATGGATGCTTCGGTATGCGGTATTTGATATTTGTGTGGCGTGTCCATCTTATACATATATATGTATGTAGTATATTATCATTCACTAAGCGTTAGCTTACCCTCTCGTTGTTGATATTTTTATAGGTTCGCATGATGGTGGCTCGGGTAAGCATGGGAATTAGAGATCTTGACTAGTATGCTTTAGAAGATCTTGCTTTCGTACTTGATTAGGATTTGGGTAGCGTAGTCCCAAATCACCATGCTCGGTTTATGTTTAAATATCGCATTATTGTATTAAGGAGTTTAATTTATTAATGTGTGTTTTAAGTTCGTTGAAGTTACTTTGGTAACAAATATGTTTTGGAACCTGTGTAATGGAACCTAAAGTATTATTTAACGCGTATTAAAAGGAAAAATTTTTATGGGCCGGTTTTAATACGGGTTGGGTCGTTACATACAGGTGCAGCTCCTGGCACTAGATCAATCTGAAACTCCACTGATCTCGGCGGCGGTAATCCCGGCAATTCTTCTGGAAAGATGTCGGGAAATTCGTTCACAATTCGCATTTCATCCACACTTTTCTTCTCAGTTTCTAGTTTCTTCACATGTGCTAAAACAGCAAAACGCCCCTACAACATCGGCCATTTTTTTTTTTAAAACACAGCAGAAGACTTTTATGTTAAAATCACAACATTTAATACATCAGAGCAGAAATTCACATAATTAAGTTTAAGTTTACACGACGGTGTTACTTATTACAAAATACATGCTAAAAAGTCCACATCAGAATTCACACATCAAACATGTCTTCAAAACTAGCACCCGACCAAACTAGCAGTATCCAAAACCTGCAAGGGTGGAAATGTGGGGGATTAGCATAACGCTAAGTGAATGAAATCTATCTAACAGATATAGCTTAATCCACACACAAGCTATATACTAACAACAACACATACTAACTACCAACTACACACAATAAGACAAAATGAGGATCGGCGGCTTGTACGAGCACACGACTCCCAGCTGATCGGGCCTGAGTCTACTGATAGTCCCTTCTAATCAATTCACAGTATAGTTATCCAGATGCAAGGGATGCATCATTCACACTATACTCCACAATCAGTAGCCTATGGACCCAACCTCCCCTAGGCACGGTTGACCTCATATGGACTCTAACCTCTCCTAGGAACGGTCTCGAGTCCCCAGTCTCCCTAGGCCCGACTGGTGCCATTCACACACAACATCAGGCATACGATATTATTCTAACATGGCAATTTCTACACTATGCACAGTAAAAGAGTCAACCACAGTAGCATGATATGCTACTTAAACTCTATCCGAAGATAGACCCACTCACCGATTACCTGCTACAACTCAGTTAACTTACTTCTGAGCTTCTTTCTTGTTCTTATCACCTGAGAACAACACAAACGAAGTCAATATACATATCTCAATCAATATTATAATCAAATCATACTATAAACTAGGTCATAACATCATTTCACAAGTCCACAACGTAACTTCATTCACTATTGCCAAACAAGTACGTGGAAAACGGGACACACACATCAAAACCTACTTTTTCACCCCAAAAGCAGTTTGATCCAGCTTCTTAAAAGTTCATCATTGAAAAGTACTCTTCAATACGATTCCAACTATATTTGATTCATAAAAAACAGAGTTACGGTTTGAAAGTTATGACCAAAAAATTTTTCTCAAAATGCTGAAAAGACACACTACCTAACTCGGTAGTGTGTGTCATAGACACTCGGTCGAGTGTGTAGACACACGGCCGAATGAGTAGAGACACTCGACCGAATGTCTTTTCAAAAGACACACTACCGAGTGTGTAGACACACGACCCAAATCAAAAGACACTCTGTCGAGTGTGTACACACACGGCCCACTTCCAAAAGACACACTACCGAGTGTGTTCTTGAGCTGCTGAAATTGAAAAGTGATGGGTTTGAGCCAAAAATCACCAAATCTCGACCATATAATCGTTTTAAACCTCAAAACTTATCACATCTTGTTTATAAAACCTTTTGGGACATAAACCCACAAACATTACATCAAAACAACAACAAATTACACCAATTTGACATCAAAACCCATATTGACAAAAACTTAACTTCAAACCCAAATTGACACAAATTTAGGTAATGAAAATGGGTGATTCTTACCTTGTTTGAATCAGTAAAACACAAAGAATCGATTTCTAACACAAATCAAACTTCAAATCGAGATTTGGAGAATTAGGATTCAAGAGGTGAAGAAAGTAGGTACGGGAGTGATTTTGGGGAAAAGTCTAGAAATGTAAGATCCTGAAATTTTATGCATTAGAAAGTGTTCCTGAAAGTGTCAGTAAATGTGTGCATCAGAATGCGCCACTAAAAGTCTACCTAACACTTATGCATTTTCAGAATTTACATCAGAATCAGACTCAGACAATTTTAGTCCCTGAAAGAAGTTGCTGTTTCAGTTTCAGTCTCGGTTCAGTGGGACGCCGTCCAGTTTTTGGGACGCCGTCCACTAATGAAAGATGGGACGCCGTCCAACCATTTTGGACGCCGTCCAAATGGTCTGACGGGCCAGCTGTTAGAATTTTAATAAATTAAAAGGGGTATTTGTGTCTTTTCACATGTGGACGGATTTGTAGCCTTAATATCAGTTTTAGATCCTATTTTGGATCATTTTGACATCCACACATCTCTCTCATCTTATCTTAGAGAGAGAAGGAGATTTTAGAGAGAGAGAGCTTGGTTTGAGGAAGAAGATATGTGAATCGGGTCAAGTCGCGAGAGTTAAAGTTGTTCCTTTCGTTCTCGACTACGTTTTGATTGTTATGGTAAATTCTAAATCCGAATTTCATTGATAAGATTCTTGTTCATATTTAGGGTTTGAGCTAGTTTGGGTTATAAACCCCATTTCTCATGAATTTGGGGTTTTTGCTTTTGTATTGTGTAAGTAAACCCGATTATTGTGAGTTTAGGGTTTGAGGACGATTTTGGTCATGGTTTGGGTGTTAATTCACTAGTTTGTAATGTGTTAGTGTTTAGATGTTCTTAAGAACATGTTTGTATAGCAAAATGGGTGTTAACCTTGATTGGTGTCAAACTAAGTTATGAGGTCAAGATTTGATGAATCTAGTATATGAATGTTTGATTCAAGTGTTAAATGGTATTTGGAAAGTTAATCACTAGCCGTTAGTGATTAATGACGTTTTTGGGACTTATGATAAAATGGGTTGGCTTTGATGGGTCAAAGTTGGTAATGACGCTAGTTTTGGTCAAATGGATGTTAAACGCTTTTGTGAGGTATTAAGTGGCATTTTTGAATGAAAGTAATCGTGGATTGTGATTTTGGGTTAAATGGTGTAAAGTATAATTTTGGTTAAATCGTATTTGTTTGAATGGGTCGGAATTACCACCCGTAGTGGTAATTGGTGAAGTCCACTTTAGATGTCAAAATGGGCGGTTTGTGGAGGTAGGTATAAACCCTTGGTTGAGGGTGTTGGAGTCGAATTCTCTTGTAGAGAATATATGTTGATTGTTTGTATACCTATATGCGTATTATAGGTACAAGCTTGCTCAGTTGCGTTTGGTGGGGATTTCACGCATGGTTTGTATTGCTCGAGTTCAAGGTGAGTGGAATAATTATGTGTGTACGTATATAATGTATTTATTTTTGTAGTATGAATGTGGCAATGTCGCGGTGTTCAAGACACCACATTCTAAGTAACGAGTGGTATTGTGACGGTGTTTAAGACACCACTCATTGGTTTGATTGACGTGTGGCATTGTCGCGGTGTTTAAGACACCACATTGTCATGGGAGTGGAATTGCCGCGGTGTTCAAGGCACCACTCATTGTTGTGATTGATATGTGGAATCGTCGCGGTGTTCAAGACGCCATATTGTCATGGGAGTGAGTTAGTCGCGGTGTTCAAGACATCACCCGGGGGATTAGTGATCACGCGGTGATTAAGTGACACTAATGGATGTTATGAACTCCGACGGTCTTTTATGAGTACCATCTCCTTGTACGATTGGTTAACCATGGTTGTATGAATTTTGTCTTAGCATATTGAATTGTGAACTATGTGCTATTGGTGTCGCTAGCTTATTGTGAATTGCGGATATTGGTTTATGCATAATGTTTGCATAATTGTCGAATTGCTAGCTTGTATGCGGTATTGTGTAAGTGATTGCAAGTAAGTAGGTTATATATGTATATATATAATTATTGCATTCACTAAGCATTAGCTTACCCCTCTCGTTGTTTACCTTTTACAGGTATTGTGTTATGAAGCTAACTAGCTGTTAGGCTAGTTGTGTAGGAGCGCTTGGGCTCGATGGGGTAGCTTTTGGATATGCGGATGCGGATTGGGGATTTGGTAGTCCCCGGGATTATAGAGTCCTAACTCGTCTAAATGTAAATTGGGATTGAAACTTGTATTTCGTACGAAAGTCGTAAAACTCGTTTTATTATTGAAACGTGCTAGTTTCATCTAATATTATATGTTGAGAAAAGCGTTTCGTCTAAAAGTGTCGGGAAGCGGGTTTTCCGCCGCGTGAAATTGTAAAACTGAACAGGAACTTTTAGTTCATTTGGACGTCGTCCAAATCGCTAGGACGCCATCCTGGACTTTACTGCTGGACGTCGTCCAGATAACTGGACGCCGTCCAGATAACTGGACGCCGTCCAGATAACTGGACGCCGTCCAGATGCACTGTCTCACAAATTTTTTTTTAGGGCGTATTTTTGGTAAAACGAAGTTGGGTCGTTACAAGTGATATCAGAGCATAGTCTAAGGGAATTAGGTGACCTTGGAATAGGTGCCTAGTCTTAGACTTATTTACGGGTATGTATTATTTGCGGGACTTGTAGGAATACGGGTCGGATTGAGATTTGTTAGTGCCTTAGAGTAGGTGACTAACTGGGACTTGTGTTTGTCCAACGTGTGATTATGTGGGGCCTTATTTCGTGTGTAAATTAGTGCCTTAGATAGCTAGTTCCTAATGTAAGTAGGCGAACTTGGACGTTGTTTTAGTGATAGTCACCTAGATTGTTGGTTGACTTGTTGTTGCGGTGTACTTGCATACGTTTATTATTATATTGTATATTGGTGTATATATATACAGGTATCTATTGGTGCGGTGTCCTAGAGACGAATCTATTGGAGAGATTCGCATGTTTGGCGCTTTTGAGTGATCAAGTTCACCGTAAGGACTTTGGTCATTCGGGTACTAGGAGTTATCGCGTGTTATTTTGTGTGAATGTTGCGTCAGTCCGGGTAAAGTACTTTGCGTAACCATGTGGAAATGGTAAGGTACTCAATTGTAATAGTGACTGATCACCATTATTACAACCGTGTATCTTGGTACTAAGCATGACATGACGAGTACCGAGTGGAGGAAACGTGGCATGGTTGGGGTAGAATCGGGATAAGTTAGGAATCTTTTATTGATTCCTAGGATATAATAGTCTCGGGTGATGTGCTTGTTGTCACATCGGATTCTTTATTAGTCGGGAAGTGTTACGGTGGATTCGGTTAGTTTAGGTGAGTGAGCAAACTCATGAGTTTGGCGCGTACTTAGTCACCCTAAGTAGTGGGTGTACTATTGTGATTGTCATTGGTTGTAGTTACCCATCGTAACCAGGATAACCGATTAGTGGGTATGTATGTAACTCGAGGACTTAAATTCAGTAATGGGATGCGACAAGTCTAATGTTTGTAGTTTGGGGTTACACTCGGTAGAGTGTGTGGTTAGAGGATCGTGTAAGGATTCTAGTTATGTGTCGCCTTGGAATTGGCGAATCGAGTAGTCTTAGGGTCGTTAAACTCATGGGAGTGGGACCCGTATAACGGTAATTGCGTTAGTGTGTTAGCGTGTGTGGATTATAGGGTAACATTCCTAACGGAATATCCCTTGCAGTAGTGGATGTGTCGATGTATGAAAGGGTGTAAGACTTAGTATTTTCAAGCATCTCTTTAGTGTTAGATGAAAGGTTTCGTGAGGCTATATCGTTTGGCCTTGTGGAAATTGCGGGTAGCGTGTGATCGGTAGAAACTTTCGATAAGACAATAAACCGTAAGGTTTGTCGGGTAGGTATGACTTCGGGTCATTAATATGGAGAGATGGGTTACATCGGTTGTATGGAACCTGAAGATCGAGTTTCTAAATTTCGGTAGATTATGATGGGAGTCTGCATGACACTGCGTCAGGTGCCCCCTTTATACCTGCTAAGTATAATGTTCAACTCCAGGGATGGTGTGATCACCTTGTGCTTAGGGTTCCTGTGAGATACCCTTGGAAGCAGCGGAGATTACAATAGTGATCAACGGGTGATAGTAATTCGACGGTTGCGAAAGTCGAAGTCTAAGAGCATTGCGGTAAACACTTCTTATGAAGTGAGGGATGAGTGAATCTTGTTGCTCTTAAGTGATAGACATGTAAAGATGACCGGTGAACCGGTGATGGACTTAATGGTCGGATAGGCCTAAGGTTATGATGAAGTGTTGATATCGTGGTCAACGCATTTATTGTATCGGATTGGTCACTCTTCTCCATGAGAGTGGGCAATTGCGTATAATGGTTCGTTGAGTGGAAGGTCGGGTGATCTTGACTGAGATACACGACTAATTAAGCGGAGAGGCATATGCCAAGGCTTAGAGGCGTATGTGGGACTTCGGTGGAGCTCGCTTTGCGAACGTTGAAGAGCTGTTAATTGTGATTTGTGGTATGAAGTTGCGATATGGTGGCGTGTACGACATCTCAAGTGATTGTGTAAGTCGGCTCTGAGAGACTGAAGTGAAATTGCAATGATTTGGTGTTTATGACCAATGATGAGAATGGTCATGTGTTTCGTGAAATGATAATTCCTGAGGATGTTATCATCTTGGCGATGAGAATGGGGAGTCAAATTCTAAGTGGGGGAGTTTTTATTGCCGCCCGAGGAAGCTCCGGTGGTGTTATGTATAGCGAAGTGTCTGAGTGTACCGTGATAAATCTCAATAGTTATTCGGAGTTCCTAACGAGGAAGAGTGACGGGTTGTTGATGTCAACTCGAGATCGTTCATTATGATTGTGAGTTACAATTCTGGAATGTTATGCGTGAAGATTGTGATGATGAGATCGAAGGAAGTGTAATTCTTCTTATGAAAGGTGGTCGTGTAGTACCAAGGTGCAGTATGAGACCAAGTATGCAGTTTGTGACCACGGAAGTGAGAAAATGAAGCTGTCATTGCGGGTGCTCTCGTAGTGAAAATCTGAGTTGTCGTGAAACTCGGATAGGATTATGGAATGGGAACGAGTCGATATCGTGGTGAATATTGTATTTTCCCTGTCGGGAAAAATGATCTTGGAAATTGTCAGTGGATTGTTCCACTTTACGGATGATTGTGAAGTGGGGAGTGTCGATTCTGATTGTCTCACATCGAGACACGCGGATGTTGTTTGTTTGCGAGAGTGTGTTCCCTAGTGATGCGACCGTTAGTTGCATTGAAATGTCGAGACCACCCTTAATGGACGGTCTAGGTAGGAAAGTTCACCCGGCGTTGGTGAATATTTTTGTAGGTCGTGTGGCGAGTTGCGGAATTTCGTCATGATAATTCGCCGTTGACGGGATTCTAGTATACGAATATTCTTCATGCTAGTACTAGGAAGCCGTATTGTATGAATGTGTTGTAGGGTTTAGGAGAGAAACCCTGTGATAAAGTGTTGAAGTTTCGTCTAACTCGTAGTGTATTACTGTCGTCCTGGATTAATCCATTGACGGATGGTCGTGTGCGGATCGATTGATGGGAAAGTGGTGCTCCTAAGTGATTATTTTGGGGTTACCGAAATTTCTTCGTTGAAGGAATGACCCAGTTGTGGAGCCGGAGGAAGTTGATTCTTGATTCGGAGAACATTCGTGATTGACCGGTTGGGTGATGTAGTTATTGATGTAGCTTGTTGTGAGTTGTAGCCGAGAGGACTTGAAGAGATACTTGGTGTTTTTCGTATTTTCCTAAGCGGGAATTCTGGACTTCGAGAGTATGAGATATCGCTTGTTGCGGTAGTGCACGCTAGTGATTATTAGCGTGTGGTGAGATCTTCGGATTTGCAGAAAATGTTATGGATGTCGGGCTTGGTTGTGCTTCGTAGGATCGTGAGGCGTGACAACGATGATTGTCGGTGAATTGTTCTAATTTTAGGACGATTGTGAAGCACGGATGTTGTAATATGATGCATTAGTGTACGGAGTGAGATTTCAAATGTGTTATTACTACATGTGTGACTCCGCGTTGGGAGCGAAAATGTTCGAGGGAGAAGTGCTTAACTTCTAGTGTAGGTGCGGATCACGAGGACGTGATCCAATTTAAGTGGGAGAGAGTTGTAAGATCCTGAAATTTTATGCATTAGAAAGTGTTCCTGAAAGTGTCAGTATATGTGTGCATCAGAAAGCGCCACTAAAAGTCTACCTAACACTTATGCATTTTCAGAATTTACATCAGAATCAGACTCAGACAATTTTAGTCCCTGAAAGAAGTTGTTGTTTCAGTTTCAGTCTCAGTTCAGTGGGACGCCGTCCAGTTTTTGGGACGCCGTCCACTAATGAAAGATGGGACGTTGTCCAACCATTTTGGACGCCGTCCAAATGGTCTGACGGGCCAGCTGTTGGAATTTTAATAAATTAAAAGGGGTATTTGCGTCTTTTCACATGTGGACGGATTTGTAGCCTTAATATCAGTTTTAGATCCTATTTTGGATCATTTTGACATCCACACATCTCTCTCATCTTATCTTAGAGAGAAAAGGAGATTTTAGATAGAGAGACTTTGGTTTGAGGAAGAAGATGTGTGAATCGGGTCAAGTCGCGAGAGTTAAAGTTGTTCCTTTCATTCTCGGCTACGTTTTGATTGTTATGGTAAATTCTACAGCCGAATTTCATTGATAAGATTCTTGTTCATATTTAGGGATTGAGCTAGTTTGGGTTATAAACCCCATTTCTCATGAATTTGGGGGTTTTGCTTTTGTATTGTGTATGTAAACCCGATTTTTGTGGGTTTAGGGTTTTAGGACGATTTTGGTCATGGTTTGGGTGTTAATTAACTAGTTTGTAATGTGTTAGTGTTTAGATGTTCTTAAGAACATGTTTGTATGACAAAATGGGTGTTAACCTTGATTTGGTGTCAACCTAAGTTATGAGGTCAAGATTTGATGAACCTAGTATATAAATGTTTGATTCAAGTTTTAAATGGTATTTGGAAAGTTAATCACTAGCCGTTAGTGATTAATGAGGTTTTTGGGACTTATGTCAAAATGGGTTGGCTTTGATGGGTCAAAGTTGGTAATGACGCTAGTTTTGGTCAAATGGATGTTAAACGCTTTTGTGAGGTATTAAGTGGCGTTTTGAATGAAAGTAATCGTGGATTGTGATTTTGGGTTAAATGGTGTCAAGTATAATTTTGGTTAAATCGTACTTGTTTGAATGGGTCGAAATTACCATCCGTAGTGGTAATTGGTGAAGTCCACTTTAGATGTCTAAACGGGCGGTTTGTGGAGGTAGGTAAAAGCTTGCTCGGTTACGTTTGGTGGAGATTTCACGCATGGTTTGTATTGCTCGAGTTCGAGGTGAGTGGCATAATTATACGTGTACGTATGTAATGTATTTATTTGTGTAGTATGAATGTGGCATCGTCGCGGTGTTCAAGACACCACATTCTAAGTAACGAGTGGTATTGTCACGGTGTTTAAGACACCACTCATTGGTTTGATTGACATGTGGCATTGTCGCGGTGTTTAAGACACCACATTGTCATGGGAGTGGAATTGCCGCGGTGTTCAAGGCACCACTCATTGTTGTGATTGACATGTGGAATCGTCGCGGTGTTCAAGATGCCACATTGTCATGGGGGTGAGTTAGTCGCGGTGTTCAAGACATCACCCGGGGGATTAGTGATCACGCGGTGATTAAGTGACACTAATGGATGTTATAAACTCCGACGGTCTTTTATGAGTACCGTTCCCTTGTACGATTGGTTAACCATGGTTGTATGAATTTTGTCTTAGCATATTGAATTGTGAACTATGTGTTATTGGTGTCGCTAGCTTATTGTGAATTGCGGATATTGGTTTATGCATAATGTTTGCATTGTTGTCGAATTGCTAGCTTGTATGCGGTATTGTGTAAGTGATTGCAAGTAAGTAGGTTATATATGTATATGTATAATTATTGCATTCACTAAGCATTAGCTTACCCCTCTCGTTGTTTACCTTTTTACAAGTATTGTGTTATGAAGCTAACTAGTTGTTAGGCTAGTTGCGTAGGAGCGCTTGGGCTCGATGGGGTAGCTTTTGAATATGCGGATGCGGATTAGGGATTTGGTAGTCCCCGGGATTATGCTCTTGGTATCGGGTTGGGTTATAGAGTCCTAACTCGTCTAAATGTAAATTGGGATTGAAACTTGTATTTCGTACGAAAGTCGTAAAACTCGTTTTATTATTGGAACGTGCTAGTTTCATCTAATATTATATGTTGAGAAAAGCGTTTCGTCTAAAAGTGTCGGGAAGCGGGTTTTTCGGCCCCGTGAAATTGTAAAACTGAACAGGAACTTTTAGTTCATTTGGACGCCGTCCTGGACTTTACTGCTGGACGCCGTCCAGATGCACTGTCTCACAAATTTTTTTTAGGGCGTATTTTTAGTAAAAACAAAGTTGGGTTGTTACAAGAAATGTGAAAATGAGGCAAGTAATACCCACTTTTTTGGGTTAAAACCCATACCCGACTACACACGGGTATTTATCAGTTATCTAAAATCTTTCGTACCTCGTTAGGCGACCCTAACGGAGTCCAAATTAAATAAACAAACATGTTCTATGACCCTTGTCACAAACTAGTCTTAACCAAATAATAAAATAACACAATTCACATAATTAAAAATAAAAGCATATAAAACACATAATAAAATCCTAAGGGCAAAATAGTCCACTTACAACTTGCCCAGGTTTCAGTCTGTTACAAATCCACCCCCCTTAAAGAGATTCCGTCCTCGGAATCTGGTCTTGGTCAAACAAACGAGGGTAGCGGGTTCTCATCAACTCTTCCTTTTCCCACGTAAGATTAGAACCCAAACTGTGTTTCCACTCAATCAACACCATCGGTATCTCTTTCTTTCTCAACTTAGTCACCTTTCGGTCAACTACACGGACCGGCTCTTCCACCAATTTCATATTCAAATCGACCCTTAAATCTTCTAAAGGAAGAAGTTGTGTTTCATCGTCGACTTTACACTTACGAAGATAACACACGTTGAATGTATTATGAATACCGCTAACTCTGGCGGAAGATCTAACACCACAGTCTGATCATTCAACACTTCACTAATCGAAAATGGACAAATAAATCTCGGTGCTAACTTACCACGTTTACCGAATCTGATAACCCCTTTTCATGGAGAAACTTTTAGATACACTCGTTCACCCACATTAAAGGTTCCCGGACGTCTACGCGGATCAACATACATTTTCTGCCTATCTCTAGCGGCTTTCAACTTTTCTCTCGCAATTGCAACTTTTTCGGCTGTCATTTAAACAATTTCGGGACCTGCAAACTGTTTCTCCCCGGCTTCTAACCAACAAGTAGGAGTTCTGCAACGATGACCATATAACATTTCATAGGGCGGCATCCCTATACTCGAATTGTAACAACCCGACTCCATTTTACCAAAAACACGCCCTAAAAAAAAATTCTGGGACAGTACATCTGGACGACATCCAGTTATCTGGAAGGCGTCCAGCTCTGAAGGACTGGACGGCATCCAAGCCTTTGGGACGGCGTCCAAATGAACTAAAAGTTCCTGATCAGTTTTTCAAATTCACACGAGCGGAAAACCCGCCTCCCGACACTTATAGACGAAACAACTTTCACAACACATCATATTAAGTAAAACTAAGAGATTTCCACAATGAAAATAAGTTTTACAACACCGGGCCCACAATGACCCGTTTTACAAATAATGTAGCGACTTCGACCCATTTATCTCTTTAGACGGATTAGGACTCTACAACCCAACCCGATACCAAGAGCACAATCCCGGGGACTACCAAGTCCCCAATCCACGTTCAATATCCAAAAGCTAACCCATTGAGTCCAACCCTCCTAAGCATCTAGTCTAACAACTAGTTAGCTTCAAAACACGATACCTGTAAAAAGGTAAACAACGAGAGGGGTAAGCATAACGCTTAGTGAATGCAATAATTATACATATACATATATAATCTACTTACTTGCAAACACTTACACAAATACCGCATACATGCTAGCAATCTAATTAGCATACCATCGCAAGTATAAAGCTAATAATCTCCCATACCACAAGCTAGCATAACCAATAGCATATATCCATCACAATATTAAATGCTAAATAAACAACACACACACAATATGGTTAACCATACCCACGCTATGGTGCTACCTGCTATTTGGTTCACACCATACGTCACATGCTATGGCGCTACCGGCTCTTTGGTTCATGCCACTACGCATTTGTCATGATGCTACCGGCTCTTTGGTTTACATCATAACACTGAGTCATACTCACGCTAAGGTGCTATCTGCTCTTTAGTTCACACCCTAACAACTCATGCTATAGTGCTACCGGCTCTTTGGTTCACACTACAACACTTGTACTATAATGCTACCGGCTCTTTGGTTCACATCATAGCACACTCGCACATGCTATGGCACTACCGGCTCTTTGGTTCATACCATAGCACATAAATAAATACACTATATGAAATGTCTCGTTCATATTGATTATAAACATTCCATATTAATTGATTTCGTCGCGAGGTTTTGACCTCTATATGAGACGTTTTTCAAAGACTGTATTCATTTTTAAAACAACCATAACCTTTATTTTATCGATAAAGGTTTAAAAAGCATTACGTAGATTATCAAATAATGATAATCTTAAATATACCGTTTACACACGACCATTACATAATGGTTTACAATAAGAATTTGTTACATCAAAAATAAGTTTCTTGAATGCAGTTTTTACATAATATCATTCAAGCATGGACTCCAAATCTTGTCCTTATTTTAGTATGCAACAGCCGAAGCTCTTAATAATCACCTGAGAATAAACATGCTTAAAACGTCAATAAAAATGTTGGTGAGTTATAGGTTTAACCTATATATTATCAAATCATAGTAATAGACCACAAGATTTCATATTTCAATATACATCCCATACATAGAGATAAAAAGTCATTCATATGGTGAACACATGGTAACCGACATTAACAAGATGCATATAGAATATCCCCATCATTCCAGGACACCCATCGGACATGATAAAATCGAAGTACTAAAGCATTCCGAATTCCAGAATGGGGCTTGTTGGGCCCGATAGATCTATCTTTAGGATTCGCGTCAATTTGGAGGTCTGTTTCCAAATTCTTAGGCTACCAAGCTAAAAAGGGGCATATTCGGCTTCGATCATTCACCCATATAATGTAGTTTCATTTACTTGTGTCTATTTCGTAAAACATTTATAAAATTGCATTTATTCTCATCCCAAAATATTAGATTTTAAAAGTGGGACTATAACTCACTTTCACAGATTTTTACTTCGTCGGGAAGTAAAACTTGGCCACTGGTAGATTCACGAACCTATAACAAATATATACATATATATCAATGTATGTTCAAAATATATTTACAACATTTTTAATACGTTTTAATGTTTTAAGTTTATTAAGTCAGCTGTCCTCGTTAGTAACCTACAACTAGTTGTCCATAGTTAGATATACAGAAATAAATTGATATATATTATCTTGACCTAATCCACGACCCAGTGTATACACGTCTCAGGCTAGATCACAACTCAAAGTATATATATTTTTGGAATCAACCTCAACCCTGTATAGCTAACTCCAACATTACTGCATATAGAGTGTCTATGGTTGTTCCAAATAACATATATATATATGGGTCGATATGATATGTCAAAACATTTGCATACGTGTCTATGGTATCCCAAGATTACATAACATATTAGAATACATATATAATACAATATAATTTAACTAGGATATGATTAATATAGATTTGTTACAATATTTCCCGTAGCTACAACAATCAAAAAAATATCCAATCTTGTTTTACTTATAACTTTTTCGTTTTAAATCCGTTTTGAGTGAATCAAATTGCTATGGTTTCATATTTAACTCTATTTTATGAATCTAAACATAAAAAGTATAGGTTTATAGTCGGAAATATAAGTTACAATTCATTTTTGTAAGAGGTAGTCATTTCAGTCGAAAGAACGACGTCTTGATGACCATTTTGAAAAACATACTTCCACTTTGAGTTTAGCCATGATTTTTGGATATAGTTTCATGTTCATAAGAAAAATCATTTTCCCAGAAGAACAACTTTTAAATCAAAGTTTATCATAGTTTTTAATTATCAAACCCAAAACAGCCCGCGGTGTTACTACAACGGCGTATATCCGGTTTTACGGTGTTTTTCGTGTTTTCCGGTTTTAAATCATTAATTTAGCATATCATATAGATATAGAACATGTGTTTAGTTGATTTTAAAAGTCAATTTAGAAGGATTAACTTTTGTTTGCGAACAAGTTTAGAATTAACTAAATTATGTTCTAGTGATTTCAAGTTTAAACCTTCGAATAAGGTAGTTTTATATATATGAATCGAATGATGTTATGAACATCATTACTACCTCAGGTTTTGTGTATAAACCTACTGGAAATTAGAAAAATAGATCTAGCTTCAAAGGATCCTTGGATGGCTTGAAAGTTCTTGAAGCAGAATCATGACACGAAAACAAGTTCAAGTAAGATTTCCACTCGAAATAAGATTGTTATAGTTATAGAAATTGAATCAAAGTTTAAATATGAGTATTACCTTGTATTAGAAAGATATCTTACTATAAATAAGAAAGATTTCTTGAGGTTGGATGATCACTTTACAAGATTGGAAGTAAGCTAGCAAACTTGGAAGTATTCTTGATTTTATGAAAGTAGAACTTATAGAATTTATGAAGAACACTTAGAACTTGAAGATAGAACTTGAGAGATATCAATTAGATGAATAAAATTGAAGAATGAAAGTGTTTTTAGGTGTTTTTGGTCGTTGGTATATGGATTAGATATAAAGGATGTGTAATTTTGTTTACTTGTAAATAAGTCATGAATGATTACTAATATTTTTGTAATTTTATGAGATATTTCATGCTAGTTGCCAAATGATGGTTCCCACATGTGTTAGGTGACTCACATGGGCTACTAAGATCTGATCATTGGAGTGTATATACCAATAGTACATACATCTAAAAGCTGTGTATTGTACGAGTACGAATACGGGTGCATACGAGTAGAATTGTTGATGAAACTGAACGAGGATGTAATTGTAAGCATTTTTGTTAAGTAGAAGTATTTTGATAAGTGTCTTTAAGTCTTTCAAAAGTGTATGAATACATATTAAAACACTGCTTGTATATACATTTTAACTGAGTCGTTAAATCATCGTTAGTCGTTACATGTAAATGTTGTTTTGAAGCCTTTAGGTTAACGATCCTGTTAAGTGTTGTTAACCCATTGTTTATTATATCAAATGAGATGTTAAATTATTACATTATCATGATATTATGATGTATTAATATATCTTAATATGATATATATACAATTAAATGTCGTTACAACGATAATCGTTACATATATGCCTCGTTTCGAAATCCTTAAGTTAGTAGTCTTGTTTTTACATATGTAGTTCATTGTTAATATACTTAATGATATGTTTCCTAATCATAATACCATGTTAACTATATATATATATCCATATATATAACATCATATAGTTTTTACAAGTTTTAACGTTCGTGAATCACCGGTCAACTTGGGAGGTCAATTGTCTATATGAAATCTATTTCACTTAAACAAGTCTTAACAAGTTTGATTGCTTAACATGTTGGAAACACTTAATCATGTAAATAACAATTTCATTTAATATATATAAACATGGAAAAGTTCGAGTCACTACACTATATACACACACGTATAATTATTCCACTCACCTCAAAATGCCCGCACAAGTCATGTATGTAAATTGCCTCTAAACGCAACCGAGCAAACCTTTTACCTATAATACGCATATAGATATACAAACCATCAACATACATTCTCTACGAGAGAATTCGACTCCAACACCCTTAACCAAGGGTTTATACCTACCTCCACAAACCGTCCATTTAGACACCTAAAGTGGAGTTCACTAATTACCACTACGGGTGGTAATTCCGACCCATCAAGCAAGTACAATTTAACCTTGTTTATACTTGTCACCATTTAAACCACCCTAGTTCTTAACACTAAATTACTACTTAGGTAGTAATCATATCAAACGTCGTTTAACACTTAACAAAAGTGTTTTAACACCCATTTAATCCAAGTTAGTGTCATCATCAATTTTGACCCAATCAAAGTCCACCCATTTTGACATAAGTCCCAAAAACATCTTTAATCAGTAACTAATACCTAAATCAAGTATTTACATACTTGATTTACCAAAACCTGACTTAAAACTTAATTTGACACCGAATCAAGCTTACTTGACCCAAAATACCCATTTGACCCAAATTAGGGTTTACACCCAAAATCAAGTCAACACACACCAAAATCACTAGTACACAAGTGTTCTAAGTTTAACCAACACATGCAAGATCCAAACTCACAATTTCATCAATCAAAACCCTAAGTCACCAATTCGGGTTTACTTACATGAATCTTACCCAAAAACCCCCAAATTTCACAATAAGTGGGTTATAACTCTAACTAGCACAAACTCTAACTCAAACAATAATCTTAACAATGAAATTCGAATTTAGAACTTACCAACACTACCACAACGTAGCCGTGAACGAGGTGAACAACATTAAAACTCGCGACTCGACCCGATTCACCCGTCTTCTTCCCCAAACCAAGCTCTCTCTCTCTCTAAAATGGTCCCTCTCTCTCTAGGAATGGATGAGAGTGTTTGGGAAGGTGGAAATGGGGATAAGAATGAATTTGGATCAGTTTTGATGGCCCAAACGACCCCCAAGTGAAAAGACCCAAATGCACTCTTTTAAAAACTTCAAAATATCACAGCTGGCCCGTCAGGCCATTTGGACGGCGTCCAAAATGGCTGGATGGCGTCCCAATGAACTGAGACAGAAACTGGAACTTGTTTTGGTCGTAACTTTCAAACCGTAGCTCCGTTTTTTATGAATCAAATATCGTTGGAAACGTAATGAGATTTACTATCCAATGGTAAGGTTTTAGAACCTCAACTCCAATTTATTTGGGATCCAAATATACGCTTACATGCCTCGTATTTCGAATGACGTTCGAAATAACGCGTAACTGAAAAACGGGGTGTTACAACTCTCCCCCACTTCAATTGGATCACGTCCCCGTGATCTCCGTCACTTGACAAACCAGACCCACACTCAAAGGCCCTCTGACATACCTTCAAAATCGATGTCCATAAAAGGTTTTCATTAACCCGAATATCTCACCACACGCTAATAATCACTAGCGCGCATTACCACAACAAACGGTATCTCATACACTTAACGTTCAGAATTCCCACTTAGGAAAATACGAGCAATAAGCTACACTCGTAACCATATCACTCAATCAATCGATCCGCACACGACCATCCGTCACTAGATTAATCCGGGATGTCAATAATATACCACGTGCTGAGCAAAACATCAACACTCGATGCAGGGTTCCTCCTCTAAACCCTACCACACAACCACACAAGACGGGAACCTGCTCTAAACCCTACCACACAACCACACAAGACGGCTTTCTAGTACTAGCATGGAGACTAATCGTATACTAGAATCCCGTCAATGGCGAATTTTCATCATGAAATTTCCGCAATTCGCTACACGACTCACAGAATATTTACCAACGCCGGGTGAACCTTCCTACCTAAACCAGCCATTAAGGATAGCCTCGACATTTCAATGCAACCTACGGTCACATCACTAGGGTACACACTCTCGCAAACAAACAACATCTGCGTGTCTCTATGGGAGATAGTCAGAACCGACACTCTCCGCCTCACAATTGTCCATAAAGTGGAATGATCGGCTGACAATTTTTAAGATCACATTTCTCGACAGGGAAAATACAGCATTCGCCACGATATCGAACTCGGTCCCATCCAATAATCCTATCCGGCTTTCATGACAACCCAGATTTTTCACTATGAGAGCACCCGCAATGACAGCTTCATTCTCTCACCCCGAGATCTCAAGATTCACATTTGGTCTCGTACCACACATTGGTACTATACGACCACCTTACATAGGAAGTCTTACACTTCCTTCGATCCCATCATCACAATCTTCACGCACAACATTCCTGAAATAATAACTCACAATCATAATGGACGATCTCGAGTCGACATCAAAAACCCGTCACTCTTCCTCGTTAGAAACTCCGAATACCTATTAAGGCTTAGCACAGTACACTCCGACACTTCACTATATATAACACCACCGGAGCTTCCTTGGGCGACAGTAAAAACTCCCCCACTTAGAAATGTGGCTCCACATTCTCACCGCCAAGATGATAACATCCTGGGGAATTAGCATTCCACAAAACACATGACCATTCTCATCACTGGTCATCCACTCCAATTCACCACGAATTCACTTCGGGCTCTCAGAGCTGACATACACATTCGCTTGAAGTGACGTACACGCGATAACATCACACCTTCATACCATAATTACTATTAACAGTCCTTAATCGTTCACAAAGTGAACTCCACTAAGGTCTCACATACGCCTCTACGACTAGTCATATGCCACTCGGCTTAATCAGTCGTGCATCTCAGTCGAGATCACCAGACCATCCACTCAACGAACCTTTATCAACAATGGCTCACTCTCATGGTGAAGAGTGACCAATCTGACACGATAATTGTGTCGGCCGCAATATCAACAATTCATCATAATCTTCGGCCTAACCGAAGATTAAGTACATCACCGGCTCACCGGTCATCTTTACCCATCCATCACTTAAGAGCAACAAGATTCGCTCATCCGTCACTTCATAAGAAGTATTCATCACAATGCTCTTAAACTTCGACATTCGCAACCGTCGAATTACTTTCACCCGTCGATCACTATTATAATCTCCGATGCTCCCAAGGGTATCTCACGGTTACCCTAAGCATAAGGTGATCAGACCACTACTGGAGTTGAGCATTACACTAGCAGGTATAAAGAGGCACCTGGCGTAGTGATATGCAAACTCCCACCACTATCAACCGAATTTTAGTATCTAAATCTTTAGGTTTCATACATTCGATGTCACCCATCTCTCTATAATAATGACCCGAAGTCATACCTACCTGACAACCTTACGGTTTATTGTCTTATCAAAAGTTCCTAGCGATCACACGCTACCCACAATTTCCCCAAGGCCAAACGATATAGCCTCGCGAAACCTTTCATCTAACACTAAAGAGATGCTTGAAAACACTAAGTCTTACACCCTTTCGCACATCGACACATCCACCACTACAAGGGATACTCCGTTAGGAATGTTACTATATAATCCACAACACGCTAACACACTGACGCAATTACCGTCGTACGGGTCCCACTCCCATGAGTTTAATGACTGATGTTATGCGAGGTGTATACGAAATAGTTATATTTTTACTACAAAATACTATTAAATAGGATACAATTTTACACAAGTTATTTTTTTTTATTATTAGAGTGGATATACCTAAACCTTGCTACAACACTATAGGCAGTGTACCTAATCGTACAGTAGTGTAGTTTTTAGTAAGTCCGGTTCGTTCCGCAGGGAGCTAGCGAAGTTTAACGCTATATTTTTAAACTATATTTGTGTGTGTGTATATATATATATATATATATATATATATATATATATATATATATATATATATATATATATATATCTATATAAGTAGTATTATTATTATTATAAAAGGGGATTTTTACCGTTTAATGACCAGTTTGTCGATTTTATGTCTTAAGTCACAATTAAAACCTAATGTAAAATATTAAATATAAATACAACTTAATTTAAAGCGTAAAGTAAACAACGATAATAAAAGTGCGATAATTTAAAGTGCGATAATTAAAATGACGATAAATAAAATTGCGATAATTAAAAAGTACGATAATTAAAAGTGCGATAAGATATAAAATAAAGGAATTATGCTTATTTAAACTTCCGTAATCATGATGTTTGACGTGTTGATTTTAATTTATTACCATGGGTTAATTGTCCTTTATCCTGGATTATTCGATATGTCCATACGGTTTTGTCCATAATAGTCCATCAGTCATAAATATAAAGTGCGAGGATCTTCATCAAATTATCCTTATACCCGAAGTCAAATATTCCAACTAATTGGGGATTCGAACTGTAACAAGGTCTTAATACTTTGTTTAATGAATACACCAGGTTATCGACTGCGTGTAGTCCAAGGTTTTAATACTTTGTTAACAATTACACCAATTACCCTTGAATGTAATCCACCCCTATTTTCAACGAGTCCATTGACTATTAATCCATCCCCGTGTCCGGTAAAATGAACAATTATTGGTATTTATAGATATCCCGCCCACCGTACCCAGTCAAGCGTATGTGGTTATATATAAATACGTCAAATTATAAATCTCTATATAAATTTAACGAGGTATCATTTAGTTAATATAAAGCCCATTAATAGCCCATTGTCTAATTTCCACAAGTGTCGTTCTTTTGTCCAAACCCCAATTATGGTACAAAGCCCAATTACCCAATCTTTAATATTTAGCCCAACATCACGATTACTTAGGCTTAAATAAGCATAATAATAATTTAGCTATGAGACATTAATTTAAAAAGGTTGAACATAACTTACAATGAGTATTAATTGCATAGCGTTACACGGGCAGAATTTCGACTTACAAACTTAAAACATTCGCCACTATAACCTTATTATTATTAACTTAAAATTAAAATTAAAATTAAAATATAAATATAAATATATATTGAGAGTATGAAGTAGAAAAAGGGTGTCCAATTGCCTCTATCAGTGTTCTCTATTTATAGCCAATATGATTGCACAGTTGATTGTTTGAAAGTTAGCTTGTAGTTGATAAAATCAACTTTTCCATGCACATTCCGATGGCTGCTTATCAACATGATATATAATAATATTATTATTATTATTTTATATATTATATTATTATCAACTTGATCTTTATTATTCGATGGCTGCTCAAAATGATTCAATCAATTTGAATTATTTATTATATATTATTATTATTCTTATTATGAATTATTTATATATTATATTATATTCTTGTGCATAGTTGACTTGTAATTTTAGCTCCGTTGAGTCGTACGTTGATAGTTGGTTCATGTCTCGATTTCGAATTTTTGAACGCCTTTTCGTATGCTTAGATATCTTGTACTTTACGTTTTGCGGCTTGTACTCTTGTCATTTTTATACGTTATTCATCAACAAATTGAACCACTTGGATTGTATCTTGTACATTTGAGCTTTTTGGTCATTTGCGTCTTCAAATCTTCGTTTTCTTCTTTTGTCTTCGCACTTATTTATTTAAATGAATATTACTTGAAAATAGAACAATTGCAACTGAAAACTTTATATATTGAAAAGATATTGCGCCTAAATATATGTTCATTTGGAGCACTATCAAATATCCCCACACTTGAGCGTTGCTTGTCCTCAAGCAATACAGAACTTGAAATTAAATTTACTAGAATCACTTCTTTATTCTTCACACTATGTACATCAGTGATTTTGATACGGCGGTATAAACAATGATAGTAACGATGTGGTTTACAGTCCCACATGACTATAAAAATTTTAGATCCTTTAGGAAATTGGATCTTTATGAAAACATTTGATCTTTTAAAAATTCATTCTAGTTTTTACCCTAGATAAGTTTTCCGGAATAACCCTTCACCGGTGTTTGCGAAATGTTTTTGTGGGTTTCATATTTGAAAATTTTAGCTCAAAACTTATGGTTTTGTGTCACCCACTTGCTATCCTTGTATTAGGAAAGCAACACGTCCAGTATACTTGTTCCGTATATTACCTTTCGGTAAACTACCGTCCAGTTGTAAAGGAAAGCGATGAACAAGCAACTGTTAAGGCACTGTCTAATGACATGCTTTTGAATGTGGTCTATAACGTGTCGGATGCAATTACTATCCTTTGTAGGAGAAATAGTAAAGATCACCCTATAATTTTTCGGTCTGGCACAAGGTCCTGTCTTCGACCATGCTATGCACCCACCGTTCTTACGGTTGACACCCGATTTGGTTCAGGTAACCTAATGAATTCCAGGTGAATTTCTAGGATTTTACGTTCAAGATTGATGAACGCATTGAAAATGGGTTTTCAGAAAATAAATCAGTTTTTATTTTGATCAAAATATTTTCTCGTTCAAGCTTGAGTTTAGATATCGTCGAATTCCATGAGTTTGTAATTCTCAATCTTTAAGGTCAATTTCAAGGATTGAGTAATAACATGCTTAAAAGCTGATTTTTGATCTTTAAGGAGATTATCCTTTTCTGGGGGTCTGATTCATTAGTCTTATCAAGCTAATTTGCACGGCACCCTCCCCATTTTACGAGACAGATCCTCTCATGGTTAGGATAAGTCTGACCACATGGCGACCCCGTTTGATGCTGAGGTCCGTGGATTTTCAGCTGATTTTCGAGAAAACTTTTCAAGATTTTTCGTCAACCTACAGCTGGTTTGGACGACAACTTCCTGACCTAAATCAGAAAGCGCGTGTCTTTTTCGGAAGACTTTACTTCCTTTTAATGATGGAATTGATTTATCATGTAGATCCATCTTTCTTTCAAATATATTATAGTAAACCGGGTAAAACTTATTAGTATTGTCTAAAACAAAAGTACCTGCAATAAGCTTGTACAAGAATATGTGATATATGTTTTAAATAACTTGGTAAATTCTTTCCACACTTAGCTTTTATTTATATTTTTCTTTGCCTTTTTATTCTCCTCTATTCCATTCTTAAATGAATTCAAGCGTTTTGGATTGTTTCTCAATTTATGTCCTTTCCGAGGTAACAATAATTTTGGTGTTATCACCTAGTTTTATCGTCCATAAATATGTATAAACATGATTTTGAATTCATTTAGTTGAAAATTTTTTAAATTTTCACAAAATTTGGCAATTGAACTAAGTGTATCAATTAAATGTTTAAACCGAAAGAATTTAATCCCTTCCTACACTTAAGATCTTGCAATGCCCTCATTTGCAAGAAATCAGTAAAAATTTAAATTCATGAGGGTGATTAGAGTAGAAAAATGATTAAAAATACCGGGTTTTCAAACATATTGTTTTATATCACATTTGATATTTTACGTCTTGTCGTTAAAATTAGTAGCTTTTGCTGAACTTAATGCCAGTTTTTGAAAGTGCGATGTTTTACCCTGTTTTATACATAAGATAAACTACAAACATATATATACATAATATATATTTTTTTATAAAACCTTTATTTATTAAAACAATTTAAATGAATAATTTTTAAAATTTTGTTTCCTTTTACTTTAGGTAGAGGTAGTTTCGGTACGTTTACCTATTCCGTCCCTCGACAAAATTTGCCATTTTAAAGCGATTGTTTTAAAAGCAAAGATTTTTAGGTTTTTTAAATGTTTTTGGCATACTTTAATTCAATAAGATTAAAAATAATGATAACAAAATTTCTCGTCCCGCCCTTGGGTAAAGCAATTTTGGTTCCATAACCTAGTCTTCAACTCACGACGAATTTTTAGAAATCATATTTTTAACTTAATGAAATAAAGTACATTTTTGTTTTTAAATTCACATCAAACTTAAATTTAAAATGCATATTAATAAAATTTCATATAAATATTATTAATATTTATATACAGTAATTTTACAAACTCTCATTAAAAATATTAGTTTTTAAAATATTTACAAACTTGAATATATTGATTTTAAAAATTTACAATAATAATTTAATATTTTTATATTAATTTTAAAAACAAGGTAAAAATAAAATTAAAATCTTTTTGGTCTTTTATCCCACTTTAATCAATGAAATATTATCAAAAATATACGTCCCTCTTTTGGGTAAAGTAATTTCGACTATATTACCTAGTTTTACTCCTGACGAATTTTTAAAATATTTTGGATTGATTGATTAAAGATATTTATACCTTATGAATAAACGGTAAATTTCGCAGTGATGTAATAAATTTATGTATGATATCAATAATTTCGGTTTCGCGTACCTAATTTTATTGAATATCAATTTAATACTTTATAGCGAACGATTCAGCGTTTATTATCAAAAGGTTAAAAGCAATAAAAAAAATAAAAACTGTACATACTTACCTGTGAGGTAGAATTCTCAGTGACCTGCTTTAGCCGACTCATTGGAGAGTCGTGTGATTTGGTTTTCCATAGCTACATAAGCGTAACCTCGATTCTTCAATAACTTTTCTTCTAAACATATGAACGGTCCTTCTCTGCATAGAGTAACAAATTCGGTATTTGAATATGTTTGATTGTTCGAACATTTACCTTCGTGTGACCATTTTCCGCATTTATGACATCTTTCAAGGTGTCGTGCTCTTCATTTTGTTGCGGATTTTGATTTTCCTTTACCAAAATGTGTTTTATGATGATCTTTCCTGAGTTCTTTCCTTACTTCGTCCATTTTTCCTCTTATGAATGATACCAATTCACTCGGGAAAGTGTTATTATTACGCTTAGTAATCATAGCGTGTAGTAGTAGACCATGGTTCAGATCAAAGGAATTCTTCATCTCGTAAAACCTAAAAAAAATAAAAATTCAGAACGGAGGGAGAAGACTAGTTCTTTAGGGTCTGCTAGGGAAAGACCATTCGGATTCCATTCTGAAGAACTACACGAAAATAGAAAATCTAACTCTAACAGAAATATATATTATCCTTAAAAAGACTTGATTCTCCCCACACTTAGTTAGCTGTGGTGTTGAAATTGTGATTAACTTCATTGTCAACTTCCATTGGACCATGTATGTAATGTTTAACTCTGTGACCATTAACTTTAAATTCAATCCCATTTGAATTTATCAACTCTATTGTTCCATATGGGAAAACTCTTTTGACTATGAATGGTCCAGACCATCTTGATTTCAATTTTCCAGGAAATAGCTTGAATCGTGAATTGAAAAGAAGAACTCTATCTCCTTCTTTAAATTCTTTTGAACTTCTGATTCTTTTATCATGCCATTTCTTCGTTCTTTCCTTATAGATTAACGAATTTTCATATGCTTCATGTCTTAATTCTTCTAATTCGTTTAATTGACTTAACCGTAGACGTCCAGCTTCATGCAAATCAAGATTACATGTCTTCAAAGCCGAAAATGCTTTGTACTCAATTTCTACTGGAAGATGACATGCTTTTCCGTAAACGAGTTTAAAAGGTGTGGTTTCAATTGGAGTTTTGTAGGCTGTTCGAAAAGCCCAGAGTGCATCCTTCAATTTCATGGACCATTCCTTCGGATTTGATCCTACGGTTTTCTCTAGAATACGTTTTAATGCTCGGTTGATATTTTCAACTTGTCCACTTGTTTGTGGATGATAAGCGGTTGAGATTTTATGAGTTACTCCATATCTTTTGAGAACTTTCTCAAGTTGATTATTACAAAAATGACTACCCCTATCACTTATTATAGCTTTCGGTGTTCCGAACCTAGCAAAAAGACGTTTTAAGAAGTTGACTACAACTCATGCATCGTTAGATGGGAGAGCTTGTGCTTCCGCCCATTTAGATACATAATCAATGGCAACGAGAATATAGAGATTATTATGAGATTTTGGAAATGGACCCATAAAGTCAATACCCCAAACGTTAAAAACTTCACATACTTGAATGACATTTTGTGGCATTTCATCACGTTGACTTATTTTTTTGGCCCTTTGACAAGCATCACAGGATTTACAAAGAAGGTGTGCGTCTTTGAAAATTGTAGGCTAATAAAATCCAGCGTCGTAGACTTTTCTTGCTGTAAATTGAGGCCCATAATGCCCTCCTATTGGTCGTGTGTGACAATGGGTTAAGATTTGACTAGCTTCATCTCCGAATACACATCGGCGGATTATTCCATCGGGACAACTTTTAAACAAATGTGGATCTTCCCAGAAATAGAGTTTTATATCACTAAAGAATTTCATTCGTTTTTGGTACGACAACCCTTTTTCAAGGAATCCACATACTAAATAGTTTGCATAGTCTGCAAACCATGAAATTTCACTATAATCAATTTTCAAAAGATATTCATCAGGAAAGTTTTCTTGTATGGCCGATTCATTTAGAACTTCTAATTCGGGATTTTCAAGACGAGAAAGATGATCGGCTGCGAGATTTTCTGCTCCCTTTTTGGCTCGGATTTCAATATTGAATTCTTGTAAGAGTAAGATCTAACGGATTAATCTTGGTTTGGCATCTTTTTTTGAAAATAGGTATCTAAGGGCAGAATGGTCGGTATAGACCACCGTTTTAGCTAGAACGAGATATGAACGAAATTTGTCAAAAGCAAAGACAATAGCAAGGAGTTCTTTTTCAGTAGTTATGTAATTCGTTTGTGCTCCTTGTAATGTCTTACTAGCGTAATAAATAGGTTGAAATCGTTTTTCAATCCGTTGTCCTAAAACGGCTCCCATTGCAAAATTACTTGCATCGCACATAAGTTCAAACGGTAGATTCCAATTTGGAGTTATCATGATCGGCACATTAGTGAGTTTTTCTTTAAGAATATTAAAAGATTTGATGCATTCATCCGAAAAGATGAATGGAGCATCCTTTTCTAGGAGTTTATTCATAGGAGTGGCAATTTTAGAAAAATCTTTTATGAAACGTCGGTAAAAACCGGCATGCCCTAGAAAACTCCTAACTCCTCTAATATTGGTGGGATGTGGAAGTTTAGCAATTACATCTACTTTAGCTCTATCCACTTCAATTCCTTCCTTTAAAATTTTATGACCAAGAACGATGCCTTCTTTAACCATGAAATGGCATTTCTCCCAATTAAGAACTAGATTTGATTGTTCGCATCTAATAAGCATACATTCAAGATTAACTAGACATGATTCAAAAGTATCACCGAAGACTGAGAAGTCGTCCATGAAAACTTCTATGCATTCTTCTATCATGTCGTGAAAAATCGCCATCATGCACCTTTGAAAGGTTGCAGGGGCGTTGCAAAGTCCAAATAGCATGCGTTTGTAAGCCAAAGTACCATAAGGGCACGTGATCGTGGTTTTCTCTTGGTCCTCGGGTGCGATTGGAATTTGAAAATATCCGGAAAAATCGTCAAGAAAACAATAGTTACTATTTTCGGCAAACCTTTCCAACATTTGATCAATGAAAGGTAAGGGAAAGTGATCTTTTCTGGTGGCGTCATTTAATTTTCTTTAATAAATACAAACACGCCATCCTGTTACAGTCCTAGTAGGAATAAGCTCATTTTTTTCATTTGTGATGACAGTCATGCCACCCTTCTTAGGTACGCATTGAACTGGGCTTACCCATGGACTATCAGAGATTGGATAAATTAAACCTGTATATAGTAGTTTAATAATTTCTTTCTTAACAACATCTTGCATATTTGGATTTAGTCTTCGTTGGCGTTGCACATACGTTTTATGGCCTTCTTCCATAAGGATTTTATGGTGCAATACGAAGGACTTATACCTTTAATGTCATGAATCTTCCATGCAATGGCTGGTTTATGAGCTTTTAGCACAGAAATGAGTTGAGATTTTTCATTTTCAGTAAGAAAAGACGATATTATTACAGGTAATTCAGATTCACCATGTAAATAAGCGTATTCCAAATGGTTTGGAAGTGGCTTTAACTCTAATATCGGTGGCTCTTCTATCGATGATTTGTATCGATATCTGTCTTCTTCTTTTAACATTTGAAGTTCTCTGTTGTTGGTTCATATTCATTAGCTATAAGTGTAGCTAATATTTCAGCTTCATCAATTGGTTCAGTCCCTTCTCCTAAAGAACATTCTCATGTTCCTTGTAATTCTGGAAATTCTTCTAACAATTTTGCATGTGAATCTATAGTTTAAATATAATAACATGTATCATCTGCAAATTGCGGTTGTTGCATGGCTCTATCAACTGAAAAGGTAACACTCTCGTCCTCTATACTTAGGGTCAATTTCTTACCGAACACGTCTATAATTGCTTTAGCCGTGTTTAAGAATGGTCTTCCTAATATGAGAGGAACTCGAGAATCTTCTTCCATGTCCAGAATAACAAAATCTACTGGAAATACTAAAGTACCAACTTTAACTAGCATGTTCTCCATTATCCCTCTAGGATATTTTACTGATCGATCTGCTAGTTGTATGCTTATTCGTGTTGGTTTCAATTCTCCAAGGTCTAGTTTAGTGTATAATGAATACGGCTTTAAATTTATACTAGCACCTAAATATGCCAATGCTTCTATTGAACTAAGACTACCCAGAAAACATGGAATTATGAAACTTCCTGGATCTGAGAGTTTTTCTGGTATCTTATTCAACAGCACTGCAGAACAATTAGCATTCATTGTAATAGCCGAAAGTTCTTCCATTTTCTTTCTATTTGTGATTAGATCTTTCAAGAATTTGGCATATCTAGGCATTCCTGAAATCAAATCAATGAAAGGAAGATTTACATTTATTTGTTTAAACATATCCAGGAATTTGGATTGCTCGGCTTCAAGTCTTTCTTTTCTCATTTTACTTGGGTAAGGAAGTGGTGGTTGGTATGGTTTAACATAAGGTTTAGCTTTAACTGTGTTATCTTCATTAACCTTTTCAACTATCGGTTCTTTTTCCTTTTCTTGATCAGATTGTGGTTTTTGTGTAGTAGGAATAGAGTCATCAGAATTTACAGGAAATTCAGGTGGTTTAAGTGTAATACCACTTCTTGTGGTAATGGCTTTAACTGTTTCATTTCGGGGGTTAGCATTTATATCGCTAGGTAGACTCCCTGGTTTTCTTTCACCTATCAACCTTGCTAGGTTACTTACTTCTTGTTCCAGATTTTGATTGAAGCTTGTTGATTTCTAAATGCTTGAGCATTTTGTTCATTGGTTTGTTTCTGAGATGTGAAAACTGCGTTTGAGATTCAACTAGCTTCGACATCATATCTTCTAAATTTGGCTTTTTATCATTGGTTTGTGGTGGTTTAATTGGAAAAATAGGCCTTTGCTGATTGTAAGTATTGTTGGATACTTGTTGATTGCTAGGACCTTGTTGGTTGTTGTATGGAACATTTCGGTTATAATTCTGATTGTAGTTTGGTCTTGGCGGTTGATAATTATTCTGATAATTATTTCCAGGCCTTTGGTTCATGTATGAAACATTCTCTCTTTGTTCCATTGTTTGTTCAATACTAAGACAATCTTTTGTAAAATGTGGTCCTCCACACTGCTCACAACTAATGCGTATTGAGTGAATATCTTTAGTCATCTTTTTCATTCGTCTCTCGACAGCATCTATCTTTGCGGAAATGGAATCAAAGTCATGCCTAGAATCGGCTCTAGCCGCTTTAGATGATCTAACGATATCTTTTTCTTGGTGCCACTCATGTGAGTGGGAAGCAGTGTTATCAATAATTTTGTAAGCTTCAGTTGCGGTTTTCTTCATAATGGAACCACCAGCTGCTATATCGATGTCTTTTCTTGTAGTGATGTCACATCCTTGGTAGAATATTTGTACTATTTGATAAGTGTCTAAACCATGTTGCGGACATCCTCTTAACAACTTTCCAAATCTTGTCCACGCCTCATATAGAGTTTCATTTGGCTTTTGTGTGAACGTAACTATTTCTCCTTGAAGTCTTACGGCTTTAGATGCCGGAAAGAATTGTTTAAGAAAATTTTCAACTAAAACATCCCATGTATCAATCGCCCCTTCAGGTAACGATTCTAACCAATCTTTGGCTTCTCCCTTTAAAGTCCAGGGAAATAACATGAGATAGATCTGTTCATCCTCCACTTCTCTGATCTTAAATAGAGTACAAATCCTATTAAAAGTTCAAAGATGTTCATTTGGATCTTCCTTTGACGCACCACTAAATTGGCGTTGATTAGTTACCATGTGTAGGATTTGTCCTTTGATTTCATAATCTGGCGCATTAATGTCTGGTTGAGTAATTGCGTGACCTTGGCCAGTGCGTTTAGCTCTCATTCGATCTTCCATACTTAGAGGTTCCAGATTTTCCATGATTGGATTTGTTGAATCTGAATCACTAGAGATTTCTGATTTAATGGTTTCTTCCTCGACAACCTCTGGTTGAATGATTGGCGGTTCCGGAGGAAATATTAGTGGTTCAGGATCTCTGAATTGTCCTTGAGTATTCTCCGGGTACTCAATTGTGAGGTCGGGTTCAAAAAATGGATTATCGAAAATTTGAATTGGAGTACTTGATCGACTTGATGATTCTAAAGAAAAATTAACGACGACAATATTGGCTAGATGTCTTGATCGAGTTACAGGTGGTAAACGTACGAAAGGTGGTGAACGTTTTGCTCGGTGCATTCACTAAATATCCTATTAGTTATAAAAATAAAAATTATATAAGTTATCAAATTAATAGACTTTTCTGATTTTGCCCACGTTTCGAATAGCCAATAGATGCAGCAGGTAGCCAGGACCCTTTAAATCGGAAGCCCGCAACTCGCCACTAACAAATTCAACTATTACTACGAACCAGAAAATTTTGGATGTCTATCAATTTAACCACTTAAAATAATTTTTTTCGTCAAAATTTTGAAGAAAAAATCTATGTCCTAAAAACTAGAGCGTAGAAATGAAAAAGAAAAAGCGCGTCGAAAAATAAGAGGTCGAAAAATAATCGTCGAAAAACAAAATAAACTTACAAATTAAAGTTTTATGTCAAACGCTTAGCGTCTATAAACTTACAACTAAAAGTTGCGACTAAAGTCTAAAAATCTAAAGGTAATAAAATTTAAATTAAAAACACTTTTTAATTTTATAGACAAAAACTTGATGTTATGGTACCTAAACCTTTAGACAGGGATCTAAATATTAAGTCGTACCTAAACCTACGATTTAAGTTGTAGTATGGTACCAAAAACTTCACGTAGTATAGTGGTAAGTCGTTGATGTAGTTAGCTAGTAGCTAAATTATTAAATTTTAGTAAATTTAATAAGCATAATTATTATTAGACTCGATTTAATATTAGACTCGATTTACCACTATACTATTTTCAATGATTTAATATTAGCGGCGCAAAAAACTTGATGTTAAAATTATGACAACTTGATATTAATTAAATAGCACTTGCGTTAAATGATACCAACTAATACGGGTCAAGAATGATACCAAAACACAAACATTTATTTTTTTTTTTTGGATAAATACTCGCGCACGAGTTATGTAGCAATAAACAAGAATGCAAAGCAATTCTTAAAGTAATAATATTATTTTCAATACAAAGATCGATAGAATGATATCCTCGGTTTACATATGGCGAATATATAAATATTAAAAGTGAAGACTCATAACCTACTATGACTTGGACTACAACTCCAAAAGCAACAAGCTTATCTAATTAATTGTAAATGCACGTACCTAAATTTATATGAATTTAAATAATTAATTAACTAATAATAGTAATTGATAAGTATGAAGACTCCTTAATTTGTATGATGTTTCAATCACGTCTTACATCAGTATTCAATCACTTTTTTTTTAATAGCATTACGCTTCGGCGTTTAAGTTATATCCCCGGCAGCGGCGGCAAAAATATTTGATGTTATGCGAGGTGTATACGAAATAGTTATATTTTTACTACGAAATACTATTAAATACGGTACAATTTTACACAAGTTATTTATTTATTATTAGAGTGGATATACCAAAACCTTGCTACAACACTATAGGCAGTGTACCTAATCGTACAGTAGTGTAGTTTTTAGTAAGTCTGGTTCGTTCCGCAGGGAGTTAGCCAAGTTTAACGCTATATTTTTAAACTATATTTGTATAAATATATATATATATATATATATATATATATATATATATATATATATATATATATATATATATATATATATATATATATATATATATATATAAGTAGTAGTATTATTATTATTATTAAAGGGGGTTCTTACCGTTTAATGACCGGTTTGTCGATTTTATGTCTTAAGTCACAATTAAAACCTAATGTAAAATATTAAATATAAATACAACTTAATTTAAAGCGTAAAGTAAATAACGATAATAAAAGTGCGATAATTTAAAGTGCGATAATTAAAATGACGATAAATAAAATTGCAATAATTAAAAAGTACGATAATTAAAAGTGCGATAAGATATAAAATAAAGGAAAATTATGCTTATTTAAACTTCCGTAATCATGATGTTTGACATGTTGATTTTAATTTATTACCATGGGTTAATTGTCCTTTGTCCTGAATTATTCGATATGTCCATACGGTTTTGTCCATAATAGTCCATCAGTCATAAATATAAAGTGCGAGGATCTTCGTCAAATTATCCTTATACCCGAAGTCAAATATTTCAACTAATTGGGGATTCGAACTGTAACAAGGTCTTAATACTTTGTTTAATAAATACACTAGGTTATCGACTGCGTGTAGTCCAAGGTTTTAATACTTTGTTAACAATTACACCAATTACCCTTGAATGTAATCCACCCCTGTTTTCAACGAGTCCATTGACTATTAATCCATCCCCGTGTCCAGTAAAATGAACAATTATTGGTATTTATAGATATCCCGCCCACCGTACCCAGTCAAGCTTATGTGGTTATATATAAATACGTCAAATTATAAATCTCTATATTAATTTAACGAGGTATCATTTAGTTAATATAAAGCCCATTAATAGCCCATAGTCTAATTTCCACAAATGTCATTCTTTTGTCCAAACCCCAATTATGGTACAAAGCCCAATTACCCAATCTTTAATATTTAGCCCAACATCACGATTACTTCCGCTTAAATAAGCATAATAATAATTTAGCTATGAGACATTAATTTAAAAAGGTTGAACATATCTTACAATGAGTATTAATCGCGTAGCGTTACACGGACATAATTTAGACTTACAAACTTAAAACATTCGCCACTATAACCTTATTATTATTAACTTAAAATTAAAATTAAAATTAAAATTAAAATATAAATATAAATATATATTGAGAGTATGAAGTAGAAAAAGGGTGTCCATTTGCCTCTATCCGTGTTCTCTATTTATAGACAATATGATTGCACTGTTGATTGTTTGAAAGTTAGCTTATAGTTGATAAAATCAACTTTTCCATGCACATTCCGATGGCTGCTTATTAACATGATATATAATATTATTATTATTATTTTATTATTATTATTTTATATATTATATTATTATCAACTTGATCTTTATTATTCGATGGCTGCTCAAAATGATTCAATCAATTTGAATTATTTATTATATATTATTATTATTCTTATTATGAATTATTTATATATTATATTATATTCTTGTGCATAGTTGACTTATAATTTTAGCTCCGTTGAGTCGTACGTTGATAGTTGGTTCATGTCTCGGTTTCGGATTTTTGAACGCCTTTTCGTATGCTTAGATATCTTGTACTTTACGTTTCGCGGCATGTACTCTTGTCATTTTTAGACGTTATTCATCAACAAATTGAACCACTTGGATTGTATCTTGTACATTTGAGCTTTTTGGTCATTTGCGTCTTCAAATCTTCGTTTTCTTCTTTTGTCTTCGCACTTATTTATTTAAACGAATATTACTTGAAAATAGAACAATTGCAACTGAAAACTTTATATATTGGAAAGATATTGCGCCTAAATATATGTTCATTTGGAGCACTATCGATGACCCTAAGACAACTCGATTCGCCAATTCCAAGGCGACTCACAATTAGAATCCTAACACGATTCTCTAACCACACACTCTACCGAGTGTAACCCCCTTCTACAATCATTAGACTTGCTACATCCCATTACGGGATTCAAGTCCTTGTCGCATTCCGTTACGGAATTCAAGTCCTCGACGTAAACACGTACACACTAATCGGTTATCCTGGTTACGATGGGTAACTACAACCGATAACAATCTCAATAGTGTACCCACTATTTAGGGTGACTAGGTACGCACCGAACTCGTGAGTTTGCTCACTCACCTTAACTAACCGAACCCACCGTAGCACTTCCCGACTAATAAAGAACCCGATGCGACAACAAGTACGTCACCCGAGACCACTATATCCTAGGAATCAATAAAAGATTCCTAACTCGTCCCGATTCTACACCAACCATGCCACGTTTCCTCCGCTCGGTACTCGTCATGTCATGCTTGGTGCCAAGATACACGGTTGTAATAATGGTGATCAGTCACTATTACAATTGCGTACCTTACCATTTTCGCATGGTCAAGCAAAGTACTTTACCCGAACTGGCGCAACATTCACACAAGATAATACGCGATAACCCCTAGTACCCGAATGACCAAAGTCCTTACCGTGAACTTGATCACTCAAAACCACCAAACATTCGAATCTCTCCAATAGATTCATCCCTAAGACACCGCACCAAATAGATACATGTATATATACACCTATATACAATATAACAATAAATGTACACAAATACACCGCAACAACAAGTCAACCTGCAACTTAGGTGGCTATCACTAAAACAACGTCCAAGTTTGCCTACTTACACTAGACTCTATCTGTCTAAGGCACTAATTTACACACAAAATAAGGCCCCACATAATCACACATTGGACAAACGCAAGTCCTAGTTAGTCACCTGCTCTAAGGCACTAACAAATCTCAATTCGACCCGTATTCCTACAAGTCCCGCAAATAATGCATAACCGCCAATAAGTCTAAGACTATGCACCTATTCCAAGGTCAACTAATTCCCTTAGACTATGCTCTGATACCACTTGTAACAACCCGACTACGTTTTACCAAAAACACGCCCTAAAAAAAATTTCTGGGACAGTACATCTGGACGGCGTCCAGTTATCTGGACTACTGGACGCCGTCCAGCTCTGAAGGACTGGACGGCGTCCAAGCCCTTGGGATGGCGTCCAAGCCCTTGGGACGGCGTCCAAATGAACTAAAAGTTCCTGATCATTTTTTCAAATTCACACGAGCGGAAAACCCGCTTCCCGATGAAATGTCCCGTTCTTATTGATTAAAAACGTTCCATATTAATTGATTTCGTTGCGAGGTTTTGACCTCTATATGAGACGTTTTTCAAAGACTGCATTCATTTTTAAAACAAACCATAACCTTTATTTCATAGATAAAGGTTTTAAAAAGCTTTACGTAGATTATCAAATAACGATAATCTAAAATATCCTGTTTACACACGACCATTACATAATGCTTTACAATACAAATATATTACAACAAAATAAGTTTCTTGAATGCAGTTTTTACACAATATCATACAAGCATGGACTCCAAATCTCATCCTTATTTAAGTATGCGACAGCGGAAGCTCTTAATAATCACCTGAGAATAAACATGCTTAAAACGTCAACAAAAATGTTGGTGAGTTATAGGTTTAACCTATATATATCAAATCATAATAATAGACCACAAGATTTCATATTTCAATACACATCCCATACATAGAGATAAAAATCATTCATATGGTGAACACCTGGTAACCGACATTAACAAGATGCATATATAAGAATATCCCCATCATTCCGGGACACCCTTCGAATATGATATAAATTTCAAAGTACTAAAGCATCCGGTACTTTGGATGGGGTTTGTTGGGCCCAATAGATCTATCTTTAGGATTCGCGTCAATTAGGGTGTCTGTTCCCTAATTCTTAGATTACCAGACTTAATAATAAGGGGCATATTCGATTTCGATAATTCAACCATAGAATGTAGTTTCACGTACTTGTGTCTATTTTTTAAATCATTTATAAAACCTGCATGTATTCTCATCCCAAAAATATTAGATTTTAAAAGTGGGACTATAACTCACTTTCACAGATTTTTACTTCGTCGGGAAGTAAGACTTGGCCACTGGTTGATTCATGAACCTATAACAATATATACATATATATCAAAGTATGTTCAAAATATATTTACAACACTTTTAATATATTTTGATGTTTTAAGTTTATTAAGTCAGCTGTCCTCGTTAGTAACCTACAACTAGTTGTCCACAGTTAGATGTACAGAAATAAATCGATAAATATTATCTTGAATCAATCCACGACCCAGTGTATACGTATCTCAGTATTGATCACAACTCAAACTATATATATTTTGGAATCAACCTCAACCCTGTATAGCTAACTCCAACATTCACATATAGAGTGTCTATGGTTGTTCCGAAATATATATAGATGTGTCGACATGATAGGTAGAAACATTGTATACGTGTCTATGGTATCTCAAGATTACATAATATACAATACAAGTTGATTAAGTTATGGTTGGAATAGATTTGTTACCAATTTTCACGTAGCTAAAATGAGAAAAATTATCCAATCTTGTTTTACCCATAACTTCTTCATTTTAAATCCGTTTTGAGTGAATCAAATTGCTATGGTTTCATATTGAACTCTATTTTATGAATCTAAACAGAAAAAGTATAGTTTTATAGTCGGAAAAATAAGTTACAAGTCATTTTTGTAAAGGTAGTCATTTCAGTCGAAAGAACGACGTCTAGATGACCATTTTAGAAAACATACTTCCACTTTGAGTTTAACCATAATTTTTGGATATAGTTTCATGTTCATAATAAAAATCATTTTCTCAGAATAACAACTTTTAAATCAAAGTTTATCATAGTTTTTAATTAACTAACCCAAAACAGCCCGCGGTGTTACTACGACGGCGTAAATCCGGTTTTACGGTGTTTTTCGTGTCTCCAGGTTTTAAATCATTAAGTTAGCATATCATATAGATATAGAACATGTGTTTAGTTGATTTTAAAAGTCAAGTTAGAAGGATTAACTAAACTATGTTCTAGTGATTACAAGTTTAAACCTTCGAATAAGATAGCTTTATATGTATGAATCGAATGATGTTATGAACATCATTACTACCTTAAGTTCCTTGGATAAACCTACTGGAAAAGAGAAAAATGGATTTAGCTTCAACGGATCCTTGGATGGCTCGAAGTTCTTGAAGCAGAATCATGACACGAAAACAAGTTCAAGTAAGATCATCACTTGAAATAAGATTGTTATAGTTATAGAAATTGAACCAAAGTTTGAATATGATTATTACCTTGTATTAGAATGATAACCTACTGTAAGAAACAAAGATTTCTTGAGGTTGGATGATCACCTTACAAGATTGGAAGTGAGCTAGCAAACTTGAAAGTATTCTTGATTTTATGAAACTAGAACTTTTGGAATTTATGAAGAACACTTAGAACTTGAAGATAGAACTTGAGAGAGATCAATTAGATGAAGAAAATTGAAGAATGAAAGTGTTTGTAGGTGTTTTTGGTCGTTGGTGTATGGATTAGATATAAAGGATATGTAATTTTGTTTTCATGTAAATAAGTCATGAATGATTACTCATATTTTTGTAATTTTATGAGATATTTCATGCTAGTTGCCAAATGATGGTTCCCACATGTGTTAGGTGACTCACATGGGCTGCTAAGAGCTGATCATTGGAGTGTATATACCAATAGTACATACATCTAAAAGCTGTGTATTGTACGAGTACGAATACGGGTGCATACGAGTAGAATTGTTGATGAAACTGAACGAGGATGTAATTGTAAGCATTTTTGTTAAGTAGAAGTATTTTGATAAGTGTATTGAAGTCTTTCAAAAGTGTATAAATACATATTAAAACACTACATGTATATACATTTTAACTGAGTCGTTAAGTCATCGTTAGTCGTTACATGTAAGTGTTGTTTTGAAACCTTTAGGTTAACGATCTTGTTAAATGTTGTTAACCCAATGTTTATAATATCAAATGAGATTTTAAATTATTATATTATCATGATATTATCATGTATGAATATCTCTTAATATGATATATATACATTAAATGTCTTTACAACGATAATCGTTACATATATGTCTCGTTTAAAAATTATTAAGTTAGTAGTCTTGTTTTTACATATGTAGTTCATTGTTAATATACTTAATGATATGTTTACTTATCATAGTATCATGTTAACTATATATATATCCATATATATGTCATCATATAGTTTTTACAATTTTTAACGTTCGTGAATCACCGGTCAACTTGGGTGGTCAATTGTCTTTATGAAACATATTTCAATTAATCAAGTCTTAACAAGTTTGATTGCTTAACATGTTGGAAATATTTAATCATGTAAATATCAATCTCAATTAATATATATAAACATGGAAAAGTTCGGGTCACTACAGTACCTACCCGTTAAATAAATTTCGTCCCGAAATTTTAAGCTGTTGAAGGTGTTGACGAATCTTCTGGAAATAGATGCGGGTATTTCTTCTTCATCTGATCTTCATGCTCCAAGGTGAACTCGGGTCCTCTACGAGCATTCCATCGAACCTTAACAATTGGTATCTTGTTTTGCTTAAGTCTTTTAACCTCACGATCCATTATTTCGACGGGTTCTTCGATGAATTGAAGTTTTTCGTTGATTTGGATTTCATCTAACGGAATAGTGAGATCTTCTTTAGCAAAGCATTTCTTCAAATTCGAGACGTGGAAAGTGTTATGTACAGCCACGAGTTGTTGAGGTAACTCAAGTCGGTAAGCTACTGGTCCGACACGATCAATAATCTTGAATGGTCCAATATACCTTGGATTTAATTTCCCTCGTTTACCAAATCGAACAACGCCTTTCCAAGGTGCAACTTTAAGCATGACCATCTCTCCAATTTCAAATTCTATATCTTTTCTTTTAATGTCAGCGTAGCTCTTTTGTCGACTTTGGGCGGTTTTCAACCGTTGTTGAATTTGGATGATCTTCTCGGTAGTTTCTTGTATAATCTCCGGACCCGTAATCTGTCTATCCCCCACTTCACTCCAACAAATCGGAGACCTGCACTTTCTACCATAAAGTGCTTCAAACAGCGCCATCTCAATGCTTGAATGGTAGCTGTTGTTGTAGGAAAATTCTGCTAACGGTAGATGTCGATCCCAACTGTTTCCGAAATCAATAACACATGCTCGTAGCATGTCTTCAAGCATTTGTATCATCCTTTCGCTCTGTCCATCAGTTTGTGGATGATAGGCAGTACTCATGTCTAGACGAGTTCCTAATGCTTGCTGTAATGTCTGCCAGAATCTTGAAATAAATCTTCCATCCCTATCAGAGATAATAGAGATTGGTATTCCATGTCTGGAGACGACTTCCTTCAAATACAGTCGTGCTAACTTCTCCATCTTGTCATCTTCTCTTATTGGCAGGAAGTGTGCTGATTTGGTGAGACGATCAACTATTACCCAAATAGTATCAAAACCACTTGCAGTCCTTGGCAATTTAGTGATGAAATCCATGGTAATGTTTTCCCATTTCCATTCCGGGATTTCGGGTTGTTGAAGTAGACCTGATGGTTTCTGATGCTCAGCTTTGACCTTAGAACACGTCAAACATTCTCCTACGTATTTAGCAACATCGGCTTTCATACCCGGCCACCAAAAATGTTTCTTGATATCCTTGTACATCTTCCCCGTTCCAGGATTTATTGAGTATCTGGTTTTATGAGCTTCTCTAAGTACCATTTCTCTCATATCTCCAAATTTTGGTACCCAAATCCTTTCAGCCCTATACCGGGTTCCGTCTTCCCGAATATTAAGATGCTTCTCCGATCCTTTGGGTATTTCATCCTTTAAATTTCCCTCTTTTAAAACTCCTTGTTGCGCCTCCTTTATTTGAGTAGTAAGGTTATTATGAATCATTATATTCATAGATTTTACTCGAATGGGTTCTCTGTCCTTCCTGCTCAAGGCATCGGCTACCACATTTGCCTTCCCCAGGTGGTAACGAATCTCAAAGTCGTAATCATTCAATAATTCAATCCACCTACGCTGCCTCATATTCAGTTGTTTCTGATTAAATATGTGTTGAAGACTTTTGTGGTCGGTATATATAATACTTTTGACCCCATATAAGTAGTGCCTCCAAGTCTTTAATGCAAAAACAACCGCGCCTAATTCCAAATCATGCGTCGTATAATTTTGTTCGTGAATCTTCAATTGTCTAGACGCATAAGCAATCACCTTCGTTCGTTGCATTAATACACAACCTAGACCTTGCTTTGATGCTTCACAATAAATCACAAAATCATCATTCCCTTCAGGCAATGACAATATAGGTGCCGTAGTTAGCTTTTTCTTCAATAACTGAAACGCTTTCTCTTGTTCATCATTCCATTCAAATTTATTCCCTTTATGCGTTAATGCAGTCAAGGGTTTTGCTATTCTGGAAAAGTCTTGGATGAACCTTCTGTAGTAACCAGCTAGTCCTAAAAACTGGCGTATGTGTTTCGGAGTTTTCGGGGTTTCCCACTTTTCAACAGTTTCTATCTTTGCCGGATCCACCTTAATACCTTTTTTGTTCACTATGTGACCGAGGAATTGAACTTCTTCCAACCAAAATGCACACTTTGAAAATTTAGCGTACAATTCTTCCTTCCTCAATACTTCTAACACCTTTCTCAAATGTTCACCGTGTTCTTGGTCATTCTTTGAGTAAATAAGTATGTCATCAATGAAAACAATGACAAACTTGTCAAGGTATGGTCCACACACTCGGTTCATAAGGTCCATGAACACAGCTGGTGCATTAGTTAAACCAAATGGCATGACCATAAACTCGTAATGACCGTAACGTGTTCTGAAAGCAGTCTTTGGAATATCATCTTCTTTCACCCGCATTTGATGATACCCGGAATGTAAGTCAATCTTTGAATAAACAGACGAGCCTTGTAGTTGATCAAATAAGTCGTCGATTCTCGGTAGTGGGTAGCGGTTCTTGATGGTAAGTTTGTTCAACTCTCGGTAGTCGATACACAACCTGAATGTACCATCTTTCTTCTTGACAAACAAAACAGGAGCTCCCCACGGTGATGTGCTTGGTCGAATGAAACCATGCTCTAAAAGTTCTTGTAATTGGCTCTGCAGTTCTTTCATCTCACTGGGTGCGAGTCTGTAAGGAGCACGAGCTATTGGTGCAGCTCCTGGTACAAGATCTATTTGAAATTCAACGGATCGATGTGGGGGTAATCCCGGTAATTCTTTCAGAAATACATCAGGAAATTCTTTTGCGACGGGAACATCATTGATGCTCTTTTCTTCAGTTTGTACTTTCTTGACGTGTGCTAGAACAGCATAGCAACCTTTTCTTATTAGTTTTTGTGCCTTCAAATTACTAATAAGATGTAGCTTCGTGTTGCCCTTTTCTCCGTACACCATTAAGGGTTGCGAATTGCATTTTTGTAACAAACGATCTCCGCTTTCACTTCTTTCAACCAGTCCATACCGATTATCACATCAAAACTCCCTAACTCTACTGGTATCAAATCAATCTTAAATGTTTCGCTAACCAGTTTAATTTCTCGATTCCGACATATATTATCTGCTGAAATTAATTTACCATTTGCTAATTCGAGTAAAAATTTACTATCCAAAGGCGTCAATGGACAACTTAATTTAGCACAAAAATCTCTACTCATATAGCTTCTATCCGCACCCGAATCAAATAAAACGTAAGCAGATTTATTGTCAATAAAAAACGTACCCGTAACAAGCTCTGGGTCTTCCTGTGCCTCTGCCGCATTAATATTGAAAACTCTTCCACGGCCTTGTCCATTCGTGTTCTCCTGGTTCGGGCAATTTCTAATAATGTGGCCCGGTTTTCCACATTTATAACAAACTACATTGGCATAACTTGCTCCGACACTACTTGCTCCGCCATTACTCGTTCCGACACCATTTTTTCCTTTCGTTCTATTAACTCCTGGTCCGTAGACCTCACACTTCGCCGCGCTATGACCATTTCTTTTACACTTGTTGCAAAATTTGGTGCAGAACCCCGAGTGATTCTTTTCACACCTTTGGCATAGCTGCTTCTGATTGTTGTTGTTGTTGCGGTTATTATTGTTGTTGGGATGATTGTTGTAGTTGCTGTTGTTGTTGTTGTTGTTGTTGTTGTTGTTGTTGTTGTTGTTGTTGTTGGGCCGTTTGTTGTAGTTGCGATTGATGTTGCGATTGTTGGGATAATTGTTGCGATTATTGTTGTAATTGCTGTTGTTGTTGTATTGGTGATTCTTATCACCGTTTTCCTCCCACTTTCTTTTGACTTGCTTCACATTGGCCTCTTCAGCAGTCTGTTCTTTAATTCTTTCTTCAATCTGGTTCACGAGTTTGTGAGCCATTCTACATGCCTGTTGTATGGAGGCGGACTCGTGTGAACTTATATCTTCTTGGATTCTTTCCGGTAATCCTTTCACAAACGCGTCGATCTTCTCTTCCTCATCTTCGAATGCTCCCGGACACAATAGGCACAATTCTGTGAATCGTCTTTCGTACGTGGTAATATCAAATCCTTGGGTTCGTAACCCTCTAAGTTCTGTCTTGAGCTTATTGACCTCGGTTCTGGGACGGTACTTCTCGTTCATCAAGTGCTTGAATGCTGACCACGGTAGTGCGTACGCATCGTCTTATCCCACTTGCTCTAGATAGGTATTCCACCATGTTAACGCAGAACCTGTGAAGGTATGCGTAGCGTACTTTACTTTGTCCTCTTCAGTACACTTACTTATGGCAAACACCGATTCGACCTTCTCGGTCCACCGTTTCAATCCGGTCGGTCCTTCGGTTCCATCAAATTCCAAAGGTTTGCAGGCAGTGAATTCTTTGTAGGTGCATCCTACACGATTTCCTGTACTGCTAGATCCAAGGTTATTGTTGGTATGTAGCGCAGCCTGTACTGCGGCTATGTTTGAAGCTAGAAAAGTACGAAATTCCTCTTCATTCATATTCACGGTGTGTCGAGTAGTCGGTGCCATTTCCTTCAAAATAGTCAAATGGAACAAGTTAATCATACAGAATATTAAGAGTAGTTAATAGTATTTCGTAGCATAATATGAACTCATTTATAAAAGCTTTTTCTTCATATTAGCGTTTTATAAGTTTAAATTCGGGTAGTACCTACCCGTTAAGTTCATACTTAGTAGCTAATATACAATTCAACTACTACAATTCTATATGAAAAACTGATTATAATAATATTTCGCGTTCAAACTTTTATACAATATTTTACAAACTTACAATACCGCTTATTTTACATATAGCATGAAATATAGCACACAATAAATTTGATACAAGATGGTTGTGAAGATAATTCTAGCTAGTACACAAGTCGTTCAGCAAAGGCAATAAAGACACGTAATTCATACGTCCAGAAACAAGTCATGCATTTTGGTTTTACTAGGATTACTTCCCATCCTTGGTCTTGTGGAACATAACCGTTATGGCCGTTGATAAGACAGCGTGTTGTAACGTCGTCAAAGGGACGAGGGTTACGTAATGTCCAACAGTCCCGTAACAATCTAAAAACCTCATTTCTTACCCCAATTACCGACTCCGTCACTTGTGGGAACGTTTTGTTTAATAGTTGTAGCCCGATGTTCTTGTTCTCACTTTGGTGAGAAGCGAACATTACTAATCCGTAAGCATAACATGCTTCTTTATGTTGCATGTTAGCCGCTTTTTCTAAATCACGAAGTCCAATATTCGGATATATTGAGTCAAAATAATTTCTTAACCCATTGCGTAAAATAGCATTTGGGTTCCCCGCAATATATGCGTCAAAGTAAACACATCGTAACTTATGGATTTCCCAATGTGATATCCCCCATCTTTCGAACGAAAGCCTTTTATAAACCAAGGCATTCTTAGAACGTTCTTCGAATGTCTTACAAACTGATCTCGCCTTAAATAGTTGTGCCGAAGAATTCTGACCGACTCTAGACAAGATTTCATCAATCATGTCTCCGGGTAGGTCTCTTAAAATATTGGGTTGTCTATCCATTTTGTATTTTTATACTGTAAAATAGACAAGAGTTAGATTCATAAAAAAAAAATACTTATTAATACAAGCAATTTTTACATATATCTTAAAGCATAAGCACACTATATTACATATATTACACCACACGAATACAACTATCTTATTCCGACTCGCTTGTTTCTTCTTCTTCGGTTTTGGTTCATTTTGCCAAGTTTATAGGGATATATGATGTTCCCCTAATACGAGCCGTCATTTTCCACATTGGTTTAGAAAAACCTGGTGGTTTAGAGGTTCCCGGGTCATTGTTACAACTTAAGGACTTCGGGGGTTGACGATACATATAAAGTTCATCGGGGTTGGAATTAGATTTCTCTATTTTTATGCCCTTTCCCTTATTATTTTCTTTTGCCTTTTTAAATTCAGTTGGGGTAATTTCTATAACATCATCGGAATTCTCGTCGGAATCCGATTCATCGGAGAATTGGTAATCCTCCCAATATTTTGCTTCCTTGGCGGAAACACCATTGACCATAATTAACCTTGGTCGGTTGGTTGAGGATTTTCTTTTACTTAACCGTTTTATTATTTCCCCCACCGGTTCTATTTCTTCATCCGGTTCCGATTCTTCTTCCGGTTCCGATTCTTCTTCCGGTTCCGACTCTTCTTCCGGTTCCTCTTCGGGAACTTGTGAATCAGTCCACGAATCATTCCAATTTACATTTGACTCTTCATTATTATTAAGTGAGTCAATGGGACTTGTTCTAGAGGTAGACATCTATCACATAATATCAAACGCGTTAAGAGATTAATATATCACATAATATTCACATGTTAAAAATATATAGTTTCCAACAAAATTTGTTAAGCAATCATTTTTCAAGTAAACACGGTCGAAGTCCAGACTCACTAATGCATCCTAACAAACTCGATAAGACACACTAATGCAAAATTCTGGTTCTCTAAGACCAACGCTCGGATACCAACTGAAATGTCCCGTTCTTATTGATTAAAAACGTTCCATATTAATTGATTTCGTTTCGAGGTTTTGACCTCTATATGAGACTTTTTTCAAAGACTGCATTCATTTTTAAAACAAACCATAACCTTTATTTCATAGATAAAGGTTTTAAAAAGCTTTACGTAGATTATCAAATAATGATAATCTAAAATATCCTGTTTACACACGACCATTACATAATGGTTTACAATACAAATATGTTACAACAAAATAAGTTTCTTGAATGCAGTTTTTACACAATATCATACAAGCATGGACTCCAAATCTCGTCCTTATTTAAGTATGCGACAGCGGAAGCTCTTAATAATCACCTGAGAATAAACATGCTTAAAACGTCAACAAAAATGTTGGTGAGTTATAGGTTTAACCTATATATATCAAATCATAATAATAGACCACAAGATTTCATATTTCAATACACATCCCATACATAGAGATAAAAATCATTCATATGGTGAACACCTGGTAACCGACATTAACAAGATGCATATATAAGAATATCCCCATCATTCCAGGACACCCTTCGGATATGATATAAATTTCGAAGTACTAAAGCATCCGGTACTTTGGATGGGGTTTGTTGGGCCCAATAGATCTATCTTTAGGATTCGCGTCAATTAGGGTGTCTGTTCCCTAATTCTTAGATTACCAGACTTAATAATAAGGGGCATATTCGATTTCGATAATTCAACCATAGAATGTAGTTTCACGTACTTGTGTCTATTTTTTAAATCATTTATAAAACCTGCATGTATTCTCATCCCAAAAATATTAGATTTTAAAAGTGGGACTATAACTCACTTTCACAGATTTTTACTTCGTCGGGAAGTAAGACTTGGCCACTGGTTGATTCACGAACCTATAACAATATATACATATATATCAAAGTATGTTCAAAATATATTTACAACACTTTTAATATATTTTAATGTTTTAAGTTTATTAAGTCAGCTGTCCTCGTTAGTAACCTACAACTAGTTGTCCACAGTTAGATGTACAGAAATAAATCGATAAATATTATCTTGAATCAATCCACGACCCAGTGTATACGTATCTCAGTATTGATCACAACTCAATCTATATATATTTTGGAATCAACCTCAACCCTGTATAGCTAACTCCAACATTCACATATAGAGTGTCTATGGTTGTTCCGAAATATATATAGATGTGTCGACATGATAGGTCGAAACATTGTATACGTGTCTATGGTATCTCAAGATTACATAATATACAATACAAGTTGATTAAGTTATGGTTGGAAAAGATTTGTTACCAATTTTCACGTAGCTAAAATGAGAAAAATTATCCAATCTTGTTTTACCCATAACTTCTTCATTTTAAATCCGTTTTGAGTGAATCAAATTGCTATGGTTTCATATTGAACTCTATTTTATGAATCTAAACAGAAAAAGTATAGGTTTATAGTCAGAAAAATAAGTTACAAGTCGTTTTTGTAAAGGTAGTCATTTCAGTCGAAAGAACGACGTTTAGATGACCATTTTAGAAAACATACTTCCACTTTGAGTTTAACCATAATTTTTGGATATAGTTTCATGTTCATAATAAAAATAATTTTCTTAGAATAACAAATTTTAAATCAAAGTTTATCATAGTTTTTAATTAACTAACCCAAAACAGCCCGCGGTGTTACTACGACGGCGTAAATCCGGTTTTACGGTGTTTTTCGTGTTTCCAGGTTTTAAATCATTAAGTTAGCATATCATATAGATATAGAACATGTGTTTAGTTGATTTTAAAAGTCAAGTTAGAAGAATTAACTTTTGTTTGCGAACAAGTTTAGAATTAACTAAACTATGTTCTAGTGATTACAAGTTTAAACCTTCGAATAAGATAGCTTTATATGTATGAATCGAATGATGTTATGAACATCATTACTACCTTAAGTTCCTTGGATAAACCTACTGGAAAAGAGAAAAATGGATTTAGCTTCAACGGATCCTTGGATGGCTCGAAGTTCTTGAAGCAGAATCATGACACGAAAACAAGTTCAAGTAAGATCATCACTTGAAATAAGATTGTTATAGTTATAGAAATTGAACCAAAGTTTGAATATGATTATTACCTTGTATTAGAATGATAACCTACTGTAAGAAACAAAGATTTCTTGAGGTTGGATGATCACCTTACAAGATTGGAAGTGAGCTAGCAAACTTGAAAGTATTCTTGATTTTATGAAACTAGAACTTTTGGAATTTATGAAGAACACTTAGAACTTGAAGATAGAACTTGAGAGAGATCAATTAGATGAAGAAAATTGAAGAATGAAAGTGTTTGTAGGTGTTTTTGGTCGTTGGTGTATGGATTAGATATAAAGGATATGTAATTTTGTTTTCATGTAAATAAGTCATGAATGATTACTCATATTTTTGTAATTTTATGAGATATTTCATGCTAGTTGCCAAATGATGGTTCCCACATGTGTTAGGTGACTCACATGGGTTGCTAAGAGCTGATCATTGGAGTGTATATACCAATAGTACATACATCTAAAAGCTGTGTATTGTACGAGTACGAATACGGGTGCATACGAGTAGAATTGTTGATGAAACTGAATGAGGATGTAATTGTAAGCATTTTTGTTAAGTAGAAGTATTTTGATAAGTGTATTGAAGTCTTTAAAAAGTGTATAAATACATATTAAAACACTACATGTATATACATTTTAACTGAGTCGTTAAGTCATCGTTAGTCGTTACATGTAAGTGTTGTTTTGAAACCTTTAGGTTAACGATCTTGTTAAATGTTGTTAACCCAATGTTTATAATATCAAATGAGATTTTAAATTATTATATTATCATGATATTATCATGTATGAATATCTCTTAATATGATATATATATACATTAAATGTCTTTACAACGATAATCGTTACATATATGTCTCGTTTAAAAATCATTAAGTTAGTAGTCTTGTTTTTACATATGTAGTTCATTGTTAATATACTTAATGATATGTTTACTTATCATAGTATCATGTTAACTATATATATATATCCATATATATATCATCATATAGTTTTTACAAGTTTTAACGTTCGTGAATCACCAGTCAACTTGGGTGGTCAATTGTCTATATGAAACATATTTCAATTAATCAAGTCTTAACAAGTTTGATTGCTTAACATGTTGGAAACATTTAATCATGTAAATATCAATCTCAATTAATATATATAAACATGGAAAAGTTCAGGTCACTACACCCGACACTTTTAGACGAAACAACTTTCACGACACATCATATTAAGTAAAACTAAGAGATTTCCACAATGAAAATAAGTTTTACAACACTGGGCCCACAATGAACCGTTTTACAAATAATGTAGCGACTTCGACCCATTTATCTCTTTAGACGGATTAGGACTCTACAACCCAACCCGATACCAAGAGCACAATCCCGGGGACTACCAAATCCCCAATCCACGTTCAATATCCAAAAGCTACCCCATTGAGCCCAAGCGCTCCTAAGCATCTAGTCTAACAACTAGTAAGCTTCAAAACACGATACCTGTAAAAAGGTAAACAACGAGAGGGGTAAGTATAAAGCTTAGTGAATGCAATAATTATACATATACATATATAATCTACTTATTTGCAAACACTCACACAAATACCGCATACATGCTAGCAATCTAATTAACATACCATCGCAAGTATAAAGCTAATAATCTCCCATACCACAAGCTAGCATAACCAATAGCATATATCCATCACAATATTAAATGCTAAATAAACAACACACACATACAATATGGTTAACATACCCACGCTATGGTGCTACCTGCTCTTTGGTTCACATCATACGTCACATGCTATGGCGCTACCGGCTCTTTGGTTCACGCCACTACGCATTTGTCATGATGCTACCGGCTCTTTGGTTCACATCATAACACTGAGTCATACTCACGCTAAGGTGCTACCTGCTCTTTGGATCAAACCCTAACAACTCATGCTATAGTGCTACCGGCTCTTTGGTTCACACTACAACACACGTACTATAATGCTACCGGCTCTTTGGTTCACATCATAGCACACTCGTACATGCTATGGCACTACCGGCTCCTTGGTTCATACCATAGCACACAAATAAATACACTATATATATACACGTATAATTATTCCACTCACCTCGAAATGCCCGCACAAGTCATGTATGTAAATTGCCTCCAAACGCAACCGAGCAAACCTTTTACCTATAATACGCATATAGATATACAAACCATCAACATACATTCTCTACGAGAGAATTCGACTCCAACACCCTTAACCAAGGGTTTATACCTACCTCCACAAACCGTCCATTTAGACACCTAAAGTGGACTTCACTAATTACCACTACGGGTGGTAATTCTGACCCATCAAGGAAGTACAACTTAACCTCGTTTATACTTGTCACCATTTAAACCACCCTAGGTCTTAACACTAAATTACTACTTAGGTAGTAATCATATCAAACGTTGTTTAACACTTAACAAAAGTGTTTTAACACCCATTTAATCCAAGTTAGTGTCATCATCAATTTTGACCCAATCAAAGTCAACCCATTTTGACATAAGTCCCAAAAATATCTTTAATCAGTAACTAATACCTAAATCAAGTATTTACATACTTGATTTACCAAAACCTGACTTAAAACTTAATTTGACACCGAATCAAGCTTACTTGACCCAAAATACCCATTTGACCCAAATTAGGGTTTACACCCAAAATCAAGTCAACACACACCAAAATCACTAGTACACAAGTGTTCTAAGTTTAACCAACACATGCAAGATCCAAACTCACAATTTCATCAATCAAAACCCTAAGTCACCAATTCGGGTTTACTTACATGAATCTTACCCAAAAACCCCCAAATTTCACAATAAGTGGGTTATAACTCTAACTAGCATAAACTCTAACTCAAACAATAATCTTAACAATGAAATTCGGATTTAGAACTTACCAATACTACCACAACGTAGCCGTGAACGAGGTGAACAACATTAACACTCGCTATTCGACCCGATTCACCCTTCTTCTTCCCCAAACCAAGCTCTCTCTCTAAAATGGTCCCTCTCTCTCTAGGAATGGATGAGAGTGTTTGGGAAGGTGGAATTAGGGATAAGAATGAATTTGGATCAGTTTTGATGGCCCAAACGACCCCCAAGTGAAACGACCCAAATGCCCTCTTTTAAAAACTTCAAAATATCACAGCTGGCCTGTCAGGTCATTTGGACGGCGTCCAAAATGGCTGGACGGCGTCCCAATGAACTGAGACAGAAACTGGAACTTGTTTTGGTCGTAACTTTCATACCGTAGCTCCGTTTTTACTGAATCAAATGTCGTTGGAAACGTAATGAGATTTACTATCCAATGGTAAGGTTTTAGAACCTCAAATCCATCTTTATTTGGGATCCAAATATACGCTTACATGCCTCGTATTTCGAATGACGTTCGAAATAACGCGTAACTGAAAAATGGGGTGTTACACGAATGATATGAATTATTATACGCGAATTCGACCAACGGTAGATGTGTATCCCACGAATCACCGTATTCTAACACACAAGCCCTTAACATATCCTCCAAAGTCTGTATCGTTCTTTCACTCTGACCGTCTGTCTGAGGATGATAAGCTGTACTTAAATTCACACGTGTACCCAGATTCTGTTGAAGACTATTCCAAAAATTCGACACAAATCTGGAATCTCTGTCTGAAACGATCGATAACAGCACACCATGTCGACTAACTATTTCTTTCACATACAATTTTGCTAACTCACGTAACGAAGCTATTTCACGAGTAGCAAGAAAATGTGCACTTTTAGTTAGACGATCCACTATTACCCAAATCATATCATGTCTTTTTTGAGTTCGAGGTAATTTGGTCACAAAATCCATCGTTATATGTTCCCATTTCCACTCTGGAATTTGTAACTGACGTAACAAACCATAAGGTTTCTGATGTTCTGCCTTCACTTGAGCACAAATATGACACTTTTTGACATATCGAGCGATATCTGTATTCATTGTCGGCCACCAATATACTGATTTCAAATCATGATACATCTTATTACTACCTGGATGTACCGTCAACCTGGATTTGTGAGCTTCTGTCATGATTAAATCCCTCAAGTCTCCAAGTTTAGGCACCCAAACACGATTGTTTAAGGTTTTTAGTCCCCGTGAGTCATCAATTAAGTCCACTTTTCGTTTGATCATTTGTTCAGATTTAATATGTCCGTCCTCTAAAGCACAGGTCTGAACGGTTCTTAAGCTGTTAATCAAATCTGAAGTTATATTCAAATGAAGGAATTTCATATTTTCACTTGACATTTTACGACTTAGCGCATCGGCAACCACATTTGCCTTACCCGAATGGTATTTAATTTCACAATCATAATCTTTGATTAACTCTTGCCATCGTCTCTGACGCATATTCAATTCTTTCTGTGAGAATATATACTGCAAACTCTTGTGATCTGTACATATAACACAATGGGTTCCATACAAATAATGTCTCCACAGTTTCAAAGCAAACACTACTGCAGCCATTTCAAGATCATGTACTGGATAATTCTTCTCATGAACTTTCAACTGTCGCTAGGCGTAGGCGTAGGCGATTACTTTATCTCTTTGCATCAATATACAACCCAACCCAGCAAATGACGCATCACAGTAAACCACGAAGTCATCTGAACCTTCTGGTAAAGCTAACACTGGTGCCTGACATAGTAACTGTTTCAAAATCTGAAAAGCCTTTTCCTGTTCATCAGTCCATCGAAAGGCTACATCTTTACGAGTTAACTTAGTCAAACGACCTGCTATTTTAGAAAAATCTTTGATAAACCTGCGATAATAACCAGCCAATCCCAGAAAACTCTTAATCTCAGTTGGAGTCTTCGAAGAATTCCAATTCATTACCGCTTCTATCTTTATTGGATCAACCTTTATACCTTCGGCACAAATCACATGACCCAAAAACTGCACTTCACGTAACCAAAATTCATATTTTGAGAATTTTGTAAATAGTTGCTCACGTTTCAACAAGTTCAAAACCTGTCTCAGATGTTCAACATGTTCACTCTCTGTCTTTGAATACACTAGTATATCGTCTATAAACACAATCACAAACTTATCTAAGAACAGACGACACACTCTATTCATTAGATCCATGAAGACTGCTGGCGCATTCTTCAACCCAAATGGCATGACAAGAAATTCATAATGACCATACCTTATTTTGAACGCTGTTTTCGGTATATCTGATTTAGCAACACGAACCTGGTGATATCCGGATTGTAAATCTATCTTAGAAAAGAATGAAGCACCCTGTAACTGATCGAACAAGTCGTCTATTCGAGGTAACGGATACTTATTCTTCACTGTTCTTTTGTTCAATTCACGATAATTAATACATATACGCATTGACCCATCTTTCTTTTTAACAAACAATACCGGAGCACCCCACGGTGAAGAACTCGGTCAGATAAACCAACGATCTAATAACTCTTGAATCTGTGACATCATTTCACGAATTTCAGACAGCGCTAATCGGTATGGAGCTTTTGCAACTGGTGTTGTTCCAGGAACCAACTCAATCTTATATTGGACTTCCCTTACTGGCGGCAGACCTGGTAACTCATCTGGGAACACTTCAGGAAATTCTGATACTATCTAAATATCGGCCACTATTTTCTTTTCTTTCTTCGCATCAATCACATATGCAAGAAATGATTCACAACCCTTTGCCATCGACTTAATCGCTTTCATCATGGTTATTAACGAAAAATTATACCCGTCCCGCTCCCCTCGGGCCACAACACGGGTTCCATCGGTCGAACGAAAGGTAATCATTTTCCTATCACACTTAATATTAGCCTTAAGCGAACTCAGATAATCCATTCCTAATACTACATCAAAGCTAGGAATAGGTAACACTAAACAAGTCACCGGGAAAGACTTCCCTTCAATCTCTATACAAACCCCAGACACATATGTTGTGACGGGTGTAGTCTTACCATCAGCTACTTCTACATTAACTGGCTTGGGTAACACAGTAGCTGGTAAATTCAACTTAGCACAGAAATCTAGGGACATAAAACATATATTGAGTTGATTAGAAACATACCGGCAATCACTTCGTCGGTTGCCACAGCATTCTCAACTGACATCTGAAAAGCTCTAGCCTCTGCTGTCAGAGGGTTCTTCCTCTTCTACCCACTCGAGGCAGTTGGCCCTCCGACTGATGCCAAACGCGCCCCTGACCCTGCCCCGGAACTACCACTCTTCGACGGACAACTAACTGCACGATGCCCTGGTTTGTGACAACTCCAACACACACTATTCGGATACGGGCATGCTGAGGACTCATGCCCAACAACACCACAGTTTAAACATCTTCTTGTAGCCTCAGAACACTGACCACTGTGAGAAGATCGACACGTGTGACACCAATTCCCCTTACCTGATCCAGACCCAGAAAAACTCTGACCACTTTTACCCTTCGATTTAAACCCAGTAGACTTCTTCGATTTAGATCCTGATTGACCAGATTCTTGCCCACCTTGTTGTAGCACATTACCAAACATTCTGTTTCTTGTGGCCTGAACATCACTTTCTACCATCTTAGCCATCACAACAGCTTGAGACTACGACGTAGCTGTTCTAACAAAAGTTCGTTACTCTGGCAGAATGATATTAACAAAATGCTGGATACGAGCCGCTTCGTCTGGCACCCATTGTTGTACAAACCTCAGTTTATCCATAAACTTCTCTACTACCTCAGCGATCATCATTTGAGGTGTCATCTTCATTTCAAGAAACTCAGTCTTGATTCGGTTCATATCAAATGGATTACAATACTGTTCACACACCTTTCCATAAAACTGCTCCCACGTGATCATACTCACTTGCTCTTTCGGTATAATAGAAATCAAATAAGCCTACCAAATCATAGCCCTACCTTTCAACAGTCGACTAGCATATATTACTTTCAGCTCGGGTTCACACTGGCACGCTTCAAATACCTTTTCAATTTCTCGCAACCAATTGAGAATTACAGTCGGATCAGTACTTCCAGAGAACTCGGAGGGTTTTCAATCACGAAAGTTCTTATAAGTACATCTTTTGGGTGGTTGTATGTAAGGTTGTTGGAACATTTGCATTTGGTATGGGTTAATCATCATGGGATTTTGGTAAGTAAAAGCATTTTTCGGTGGCATATAGTATTGGTTAGGTATTTGATTCTGAAACTGGTTCTGGTGCACATTAGGTATTGTTTGGGATTGCGCGGTTGGGAATCCAGGTGGTGTATCATCATTTCCAGAATGTCTAACCAATTCAAGCTCATTAATTTTGTCTTCAGCCTCTTTTAGCTTATTTTCTAACTGAGGGATGTAACTATTCTGATCATCATCTGACTCAACACCCTCGTCTGGTGCTTTAAATGTTCCAGGGTTGGATGTGCCAGTTGCGTCTCTATCAGTCATACCTGTGCTACAAAACAGCTCACACAAAAGCTTAGTGGATATCTGTTGTTCAAGCACAACTATCACACACATATCCTATTTTCACTTAGCCCCCACTCCCACAGACACGTTTGACTTGCCTCAGGGTTTGGGAACAAAATACGTGCACGTACTTGCTGCCAAACCATGCTCTGATACCAACTTGTAACACCGGCCATTTTTTTTTTAAACACAGCGGAAGACTTTTATATTAAAATCACAACATTTAATACATCACAGCAGAAATCCACATAATTAAGTTTAAGTTTATACGATGGTGTTACTTATTACAAAAATACATGTTACAAAAGTCCACATCAGAGTTCATACGTCAAACATGTCTTTAAAACTAGCACCCGTCCAAACTAGCAGTATCTAAACCTGCAAGGGTGGAAATGTGGGGGATTAGCATAACGCTAAGTGAATGAAATCTATCTAACAGATATAGCTTAAGCCACACACAAGCTATATACTAACAACAACACATACTAACTACCAACTAGCATATAATAAGACAATATGAGGATCGGCGGCTTGTACGAGCACACGACTCCCAGCTGATCGGGCCTGAGTCTACCGATAGTCCCTGCTACTCAATTCATAGTATAGTTATCCAGATGCAGGGGATGCATCGTTCATGTGACAACCAGAAAATTTCCGACCAAATTTAAACTTTAATCTTTATATATTCCCGACACGATAAGCAAAGTTTGTAAGTTGAATCTCAAGAATTTTAAACTGTGTTCATACACTCATTTAACCTCGACCAAATTCCAACGATTCATGAACCATTATATAATTGAATATGAATATATATATGTATGTATATGTATATATATTATAACTTGAGAACATTAACAAAGTATTAAAAGTATAATACTTTACGTGAACGTATTTGTTTCAAAATGATTATCGATGGAATTAGAAGATAATATCAAATGATTGATTTGTCAGATTCATTGAATTATGATTACGAGTCTCTGTTGAGTGGTCCACTTTGATTTAGGAAACCTTTCTTTTTAACAATATTCGGAAGATTGGTAAAGTGAATTACATGAAAGAACGAAAGTGTCAATTAACGAGAACCGGACAAATGTTAGTGGAGATTTCTGTTTGACTTTCAGTGCATGCTTTATGATGATTGTCTAGTACCTCTTAATAAGTTAATTATTTAGTTTCATAATATTAAAAACGTTTTACGATATAATAAAACCTTTTAAAAAAGGATGATTTGAAATATAACTGATTCTGGAAGACCAAATTTTTAATTTCTCGATTTAGTTTCAAACGTATGAAAATGTCTTTCCATCTAAACAGAACTTTGTTACAAATACGTTTTGAATACATAAAAAGAAATAACATTAATTTTCTTGTAGTGTATATATATATATATATATATATATATATATATATATATATATATATATATATATATATATATATATATATATATATAGGATTTAAAATAAACAATATAAATTGTCAAGAAGTAGGAACATATTATAAGACTTTAAGATTATCTTTTATCGTTGGAAATGTTGGGAAGACAAATTGAACATCACGTTTTCTTTAAAAATGAATATAGTTTTATAAACATCTAGAACCACTTATGACAATTTATTATTGAGTCATTAGGATAAGTGTAAAGGTCAAACGTTATCCCAAACTTTAGAATCTTTCAAGAAACCTTTTGACAAGTTATAAATGATAAGAGTCTGTGATTTAACTTGCAATGTATATTTAAAACGTGTTCATTAAATATATATGTTTTCAAATCAAGTACACGGTAGTAACACTCGCCTAGTGACGCAATTGATATTTAAAACTATTAGTATCTATTTAAAATTTAAAATGAAAATGTTACGCGTTAATTTTTCTAAACGAAATAAAAATAAACTTTGAAATATAAATAGTTTTAAAAAACTAAATGTCATATTATTAAATAAAGATTTTGAATACAAAATTACAATTCTAAATATGTATATATCTATATATTTTAACTTAGTCATAAAACGTCCTAATTTAAAATAATATATTTTGATAAACAATGAGTCACTGATTTATAGAAGCAAATGACCACAACACTCAATTTTACAAAGTTACATTTTTATAAGGTAATTTATTGATGAATAAGTCAAATTATTATTAAGGGTACACGTTGCGTAACGTAAAAGGCTAGTTTTCTAAACGTACGAAAGTGCGCTCGAAAAACCGAAAGTGGTACATGAGTCGAGTTCCAACGTACAATAAATCAGAACTAAATTTACAGGTTAACTATGTACGTAAATATAATATAATATTTAATTAATTATATAAATTAAATATATTATAAAATCTATATATGTAATGTTAGTTTGACGTCCATGTATTATACCGTAATTTGCGGATTTTTTTTCCTTCATCACTTTGAAATTTTGTAGTTAATGGGTCCCAGAAACATACTATAAATCTCGAACGCGGTTTGGTTGATTTCACAATTCATATATCCATTTATCTCCTTGATTACTCCGTAATATTTATTTAATTTAATATTTTATTTATTATTAAAGATTATTATTAATCTATTTATATTAATGTTAGTAGTAATATTATCAATATTATACATGAAATACTACGACGAGGTCATGAGTGAGTTATTTTCAAAACTGGTTTGCGAGTAGGATAGGGCTAAGGAAATTATGGGTTATAGCTATGGAAGTGATGGGTATAGTTCATGGGTATGCTCGTGAGGTCAACCTAGTGTTTATCGTTGCGTCTACGTACCTTTCCTACAATATTGAATCTCAATATTGATACGTAAGCACTCATAACTTAACTTTTATATATTAATAGTGTATCCCTGACTGGTGCTCGAGTATATAGGATTAGGCATGCTTGTATTTTTTGATATTGTCGTTAGATAGGTTATGTTGAATCCTGAATTAGTTACATATGCGGTTGTGATAAGGTATAAGATATGCATGTCATTGGAAAGCTAGCGAAAAATGAAGGACTTTTCATTTAGATATCGAATGGTTTCAATGAACGGATTAGAAGTTATAGTCAATTGAATTTTAGTATTATTGTTAAATTGATTATTATTACTATCGTCGTTATTATTATTACCTAATATTATTGTTAATATTATCATTATTAATATATGTATCATTATTTAAAAATTATTATTATTATTATTATTATTATTATTATTATTATTATTATTATTATCATTAAAATAGTTATTTGTATTATCATTAATATTATCATAATATTTATTATTATTGGTATTTTTATAATTAAAACTAATATTAGTAACATCTAATTATTATGACTATGACTACTATTATTATCATTATTGTGAACGCGATATAAAAGACGACTAAAAGCTATTAACAAATTGATTAGAAAATAATGAGTATATGTATCATAATGAAATTAAAATTTGAAAGATATTGATTTAGATAAAAAAAAATATCGTTTTCAATATTTAAAAAAAATATTATTAATATTAAAACTGTCATTTTTACAAAAATTATTAGTTTTAATAGGAATATCATTGTTAATATAAAATTTCATTATTATTATTAATAAGAATTATCATTTTATCATAATATCATTTTTAGTAAATATAAATATTGTTATTATTATTAGTAGAATAATATATTTATTATTACAAAATAATACAACTTTTACTTACTATTATTATTATCGATATTATTTTATCAAATAAATATGTGATACAAACATATTATACTATGTGTAATATAATTACATTAAGAAAACCTATCATATTATTTTTTATGATATTAAATGAACTTTATAAATTTTATTACTTAAGATATATAAAAGTATATTTTTATTATATAAATTTTAATATAAAATTTTATTTATTAACAAATGAATTATATTATTTACTCTAATAAAATATGTAAAAATATTTAAAAATATAAAACGACGATATCTAAACTATATAATAATCATGTATAAATTTTGGAAATCATTTTGAGTCAAATTGACTTTTGTTGACTTTAGCATATTAGTCTTGAGCATTAGGATTGTGGTACACTATGACTTGACCTAATTTGTTAGACAAATATTAACCAACATACAAATATATATATTTAATTTAGGTTCGTGAATCCGAGGCCAACCGTGCACTTGTTCAATGACGTTATATGAAATACAGTATGGTAAGTTTTCATTACTCCCTTTTTTAAATGCTTTTGCAATATATATTTTTGGGACTGAGAATACATGCGCTGTTTTTATAACTGTTTTACGAAATAGACACAAGTAATTGAAACTACATTATATGGTTGAATGATCGAAGACGAATATGCCCCTTTTGCTTGGTAACCTAAGAATTAGTAAACCAGTCTACTAATTGACGCGAATCCTAAAGATAGATCTATTGGGCCCAACAAACCCCATCCGTTGTAGTGGATGCTTTAGTACTTCGATGTTGTTTTATCATGTTCGATGGATGTCCCGGAATGATAGGGGATATTCTTATATGAATCTTGTTAATTTCGGTTACCAGGTGTTCAATCCATATGAATGATTTTTGTCTCTATGCATGGGATGTATATTTATGAGAACTGGAAATGAAATTCTTGTGGTCTATTAAAATGATGAAAATGAATGATTATGATAAACTAATGAACTCACCAACCTTTTGGTTGACACTTTAAAGCATGTTTATTCTCAGGTATTAAAGAAATCTTCCGCTGTGCATTAGCTCATTTTAAGGATATTACTTGGAGTCATTCATGGCATATTTCGAAAGACGTTGCATTCGAGTCGTTGAGTTCAGTAAAGATTATGATTAAGTAAATGACAGATTAGATCATTTATAGATGGATATTATGAAATGGTATGCATGCCTGTCAACTTTCGATGAAATGAAAGTTTGTCTTTTAAAACGAATGCAATGTTTGTAAAATGTATCATATAGAGGTCAAATACCTCGCGATGTAATCATATGTTATTGTATTCGTTCTTATGGATTAGGACGGGTCTTTACTGTACACACTATACTTCACAATCATTAGCCTATGGACCCAACCTCCCCTAGGCACGGTTGACCTCATACGGACTCTAACCTCTCCTAGGCACGGTCTCGAGCCCCCAGTCTCCCCAGGCCCAACTGGTGCCATTCACACAGTGTACACATAATTCACACACAACATCAGGCATACGATATTATTCTAACATGGCAATTTCTACACTATGCATGGTAAAAGAGTCAATCACAGTAGCATGATATGCTACTTAAACTCTATCCGAAGATAGACCCACTCACCGATTACCAGCTACAGCTCAGTTATCTTACTTCTGAGCTTCTTCCTTGTTCTTATCACCTGATAACAACACAAACGAAGTCAATATACATATCTCAATCAATATTATAATCAAATTATACTATAAACTAGGTCATAACATCATTTCACAAGTCCACAACGTAACTCCATTCACTATTGCCAAACAAGTATGTGGAAAACAGGACACACACGTCAAAACCTATTTTTCTGCCCCAAATATAGTTTGATCCAGCTTCTTAAAAGTTCATCATTGAAAATTACTCTTCAATACAATTCCAACAATATTTTATTCATCAAAGACGGAGTTACGGTTTGAAAGTTATGACCAAAATAAATTTCTCAAAATGATGAAAAGACACACTACCCAACTCGGTAGTGTGTGTCATAGACACTCGGTCGAGTGTGTAGACAAACGGCCGAATGAGTAGAGACACTCGACCAAATGTCTTTTCAAAAGACACACTACTGAGTGTGTAGACACACAGCCCAAATCAAAAGACACTCGGCCGAGTGTGTACACACACGGCCCACTTCCAAAAGACACACTACCGAGTGTGTTCTTGAGCTACTGAAATTGGAAAAGTGACGGTTTTGAGCCAAAAATCACCAAATCTCGACCATATACTCGTTTTAAACCTCAAAACTTATCACATCTTGTTTATAAAACCTTTTGGGACATAAAACTACAAACATTACATCAAAACAACAACAAATTACACCAATTTGACATCAAAACCCACTTTGACAAAAACCTAACTTCAAACCCAAATTGACACAAATTTAGGTAATGAAAATGGGTGATTCTTACCTTGTTTGAACCAGTAAAACACAAAGAATTGATTTCTAACACAAATCAAACTTCAAATCGAGATTTGGAGAATTAGGGTTCAAGAGGTGAAGAAAGTAGGTACGGGAGTGATTTTGGGGAAAAGTCTAGAAATGGGAAAATGAGGCAAGTAATACCCACTTATTTGGGTTAAAACTCATACCCCACTACATACGGGTATTTATCAGTTATCTAAAATCTTTCATACCTAGTTAGGCGACCCTAACGGAGTCTAAATTAAATAAACAAACCTGTTCTGTGACCCTTGTCACAAACTGGTCTTAACCAAATAATAAAATAACACTATTCACATAATTAAAAATAAAAGCATATAAAACACATAATAAAATCCTAAGGGCAAAATAGTCCACTTACAACTAGCCCAGGTTTCAGTCTGTTACAGCCCCTTTTTCATAACCTTTTATGCCTTCATGCAACTAATAAGGTTCAGCTTCGGGCTACATCTCTCTCCATAAACAATTAGTGGCTCACCATCTTTGCGTGGTATCCGAAGGATCTTCTCTCCACATATAACTTCTGCTTTCACCTTGGACAACCAGTCCAAACCGACTATCAAATCAAAACTCCCCAACTTAATGGTATCAAATCAATCTCGAAATCCATACCAGCTAAGTTCATAATACCTCCTCGGCCAATTTGGTCAACTTTCTCAAGTTTTCCATTGGCCACCTCAACAAGTATACTCTCATCCAAAGGCGCTAACGACCAAGCTATCTTAGAGCAAAAGTGTCTACATACATAACTCCTATCGGAACCGGTATCAAACAGGACAGAAGCTAATAGTTTATTGATAGTGAATGTACCTGTAACCAAGTCAGGATCCTAGCGGGCATCTCTGGCGTTCATGTTGAAGACTCTTCCACGTGCTGGCCTGCCATCCTTCTTCTTGTTGGGACATTCATTCCTGAAGTGGCCCTGCTGACCGCACTCATTGCACTTCCTTGGTCCACTTGGGTTTGTCCTCACAGCTGGGGTGGTGCTCTTACAATCTCTGTCGACGTGTCCAACCCTTTTACACTCCTCACACACTACGTAGCAGTGTCCAATGTGATGCTTGTAGCATCTCTTACACTGAGGAAGGGTACCTTTGTAGTTAGGGTTAGAGCTAGGGTTCGGGTTAAGGTTCCTTCAGTCGTTGTTTCCCTTAAAATTCTCATACCTCTTAGCTGGGTTTTAATCAAAACCTTTACCCTTGTTTCTGTCCCACTTATGTTTCCCATTACTAGCTCCGGATTCAGATTTCGCCTTCTCTGGCTCTTGGCGGGTAATTTGATTCATCAGGGTGTGCGTCATGCGCATAGCTTCTGGGACATTTACTGGTTTCGAAGAAGTGACATTTCCCTGAATGTCCATGGGGAGTCCCCACAGATACCTCTCCATCCGTTTGTACTCCGTAGTAACCATTGTGGGGCACATCAAAGCTAACTCCAAGTACCTTCGATTATAGCCATCAAGGTCAGTTCCTACAACTTTCAGTTCCGAAAATTCCGCTACCATTTTCTGAATTTCGGTTCTGGGGCAGTATTCCTCAATCATAGCCCTCTTAAACTCCTCCCATGGTGTAGCGTAAGCTTCGTCAATTCCCTGAGCCTGGGCGAGCGTGTTCTACCAAGTCAAAGCGCCATCCGACAAAGTGCAGGATGCGAACTTAGTCTTATTCCCTTCGGAGCAGTTACTCACACGGAACACAGATTCCAACTTTTCAAACCATCTCGTCAGCCCAACTGGCCCTTCTGTTACACTGAAATTGTGGGGCTTACAACTCTGAAATTCCTTGAAAGTGCACCCATTCTGGATGTTCTGGTTAGCCGGTGGAGCTTGGGGGTTGGCATTTGCCATAGCTGCGGCTATTCGCCATAGCTGCGGCTACTCGAGTGGCTATCATCTCCTCAATCTGTGTTGCTGTGGGCATTTCCCTTGGACCTCTTTCGTTAACCATCGATCTTCCAAACAAAAGTTTTGACTTAAGTCAAAATCCATTAACCAACAACGTCAAGGCATAAGGTAAACAACATGGAAGCAACACAATACACGTTAACTATGCATGACAAACAAGCAGTAGATAGCACAAAAGCCAACATGTAATAAAATGCCGTACAATAAATCAACAATAGTAATTCCATTCATAGTAAGAAAATTGCATACAACAGCATAATGTTCGTACAATACATAAATGAAAAACAGGAAACTACTAACGGGATACATAAAGAAATCTAATACAACAGTCCTAGGGTGAGGGTGGGTAAATGATGTCCATCAGGTGGGTCATCAAGTCCTCGAGCTTAGTTACCCGAGCACGGAGGGCACGCACTTCCCTTGCCAGTTCCTCGACGGTGGGAGATGCTGGTGGGGCAGGTGGTGCAGATGGTGCAGGTGGTGTAAATGGTCCAGATGATGCGGATGTAGTACTAGAAGTAGACGACACTGAGCGGGCGACCTTATGCACAAATGGATCGGCAGGATACGGTACAACCCGCTTACGGGCTGTGACCCTAACCAACTGTCCATGTGCGTTCACGAATGGCTTACCTCCATTAACCCCTAGAATAACAGTACCATCGAAGCGGTACCGCTTCTTCGGTGGGGTAAAGGGTGGCTGCACGGGCTCCTCCTCGGGGTCCTCCTCAGAATCCTCCGTGGGATCCTCCTCGCTGGTGTCGTCGGATGATGATCCGTCTGAATCGTCTGAAGGTAGTGCAGGTACATCACGGGCGGGAGAAAGTGTCTGGCCGGTGGTCATTAGTCGATATCTGCCAGGTGTAATCAGTACGACACGTCCATCAGCGGTGCATCTAACCCAATGTCCACGCTCATTATGGAAGGGACCGTCCCCGTCTCCCCCAGGAATCACAGTACCATCGGAATGATGTTGTGGCCCCGAGAGTCTAGGGTTGGGTGGAGCTGAAATCTCCTCGGGGTCCTCATCTCAGTCTGAGATGTCCATTAGGTCAATCGCGTGTCTACTATCTCCAGAAGACAAATCGTCAGAGTCGCCAGAGTGTAGCGGTGAGTCAGCAACAATAGTAGGCGAGGTAGCAAACGTATCTGAGTCACTCTAGAAGTCAAGGGTCATGGGCGGCATGTCCGACATCTGAATAAGGAAAAATAACTTTTTTCATGTCTCTAAGAGATATAGCAAGCACGTAATCAGGTACTACATCATCCTAGCAGTACGTAGCATGGCAATCGTAACAGTATCAAACAAAAATAACATGCAATCAAAGGCAGATAGTAGCATGCAGTAGCGAGAAAATAGCAGTAGCATACAGCAAGTTCACATAGGAGTAAAAGTGAGCAGTAGCATGCAGCAGTTCTGCAGAAACAAGTAAACGAGCAAGTTGTAGATTAGTCCTATTAGCGAATCCTACTCGACTCGGTCAAGACACACTAATGCAACTTAATTCCCTACAATCGATGCTCTGATACCAAATGTGACACCCCGTACAAAACCATCATGTACGAATCGTCAACAACAGGTCCATTACACGGTATAATACTACATGCTGTTTTAAAACAAGTTTTGCATTCATGAAAAGATAACTTTTTACAAAAGATAGCGTGACACAAAGGTCGTTACAAAGCCATTATTCAAAATAACATAAGTTGCGAATGCAAAATAAAAGTTCCATGATTGAGACATCTCTAAGTAATGCAGCGGAAGTTTAACACAGCAAGTCTGTAACGGCAAGTCTATAACACCAAGACAGTAAGTCTAACAGCGAAAGCAACAACGTCTAAGCACCTGAGAAATACACGCTTAAAGTTCAACAAGAATGTTGGTGAGCTATAGTTTGTTTGTAATCAGTAATGTAATGTAGACCACGAGATTTTGTATTCAGAACAGTATGAAAAGTATATACTTATCCGTGGGCACCCGGTAACTAACTTAACGTAATATTACCACCTAAAAGTACACTTGGCGAGTGCGTTTATTTACGAAGTATTAAACACCCGTTGAATGCTAGCGCGCCTAGCCCAAGTGGGGATGTCAAACCCTATGGATCCATATCTAAGATTCGAGTTCACCAGTTCATAAACCAATGACTAAACGTTACTGTAACATCCCGCGTTTTTCCGTTAAATTTAATTTTAACACCGTCTTTTTTTTTTTTAAAACATAATCTTTCGTATTTAAATTAATAGTTTTCGTGAGTAACGTTCATTATATTCCCGCTATTTAATTTTGACATCACCCGTTTACTCGAGCGTTTTAAAAATATTCGTTTGGTTAATTCCCGCACCCGCTTTGAAACATGAGGGACTTAAGTTGACAAGTGGGCAAAGTGGTGACTAGGTCAACTAGTCAACCACTTCACCTCCTCCATTCATTTCCACCAACACTTTCACCTTCTTCCTCCCTTTTTCTCTCTACTTCCCTTTTATGAACACAAAACCCTCAAACACAAATTCATCATCTAAAACCGAATCATGGAGCAAACATCAAAACAAATTGTACTTTTGGAATCCTCGTTTCATCCTCTTCGATTTGATACTAGTCTCATGGCATGAGGTAAGAATTTCTCATGAAACCCTAACTTGTTAAATTCGTTTTTAGACTTGTCAAGTGGTTAATTAGTGTCTATGGCTCGTAGGGATGTCGTGTATGTAATTTGTATGCTCGTTCTTCGTGTTTTGAAAATATGACATGAACACCCAAATGGGTCTAGCTTAATCTTGAGTTTTGGTTGCTCAAATGATGTTATAAGATAAAGTGTATGTGTTAAAAGTGTTAGTTACTTCATTAGCTTCGTTTTGATATGTTGGATGATGAAAAACTAGCTCAATAACATGAAATGTGTTTTTGGTGAATCGATTATCGTTTTGGTAGGAACTTGACGCGGTTGAATGCTAGTTGAGACACTTGTTTGAATGTATGCTAGTTAACTAGTTAAATTGTATGCGTAAATAGCTTCGAAATGGTGTGATGTATGCTAGCGTTTGATTAGTGAATCATAAGTCTCATTTGTGTCGAAATTGATTTTGAAACGATAACGTGGCTAGTGATTTTGACGTAGTAAATGTTTATTGAAACTTGGAATATGCGTCTAGTTGCAATTTATGCGTTATTACCTTCAAAACGTCATATCATTTGTATGTTAAAAGTTCCCGAATCATAAAATGCGTTTCTTTGATTTTTGGTTGAAAATGATGAACTTTGATGATGTTTTCGATTTGGAAATTGTCGGTTATGATCTATGAAAAGTGTTTAGTTGTATTCCTTGTTAAAATACCTTTCCAACGACGTGAGATACATGTTTAGGAGGTTTGCGGTTTGTGAGTTAGGATTATTTGGGTTTTGGGTCGTGCTTACTTGAAAACTGACCAGAATTGCCTGTACAGGAAATGGCGCGGCGCGCACCCCACCCTGCGCGGCGCGCAGATAGACCTGGTCAGATTCTGACCTCTTTGTCCCATTTCACGTGAAATGTTTGACTAGCTACCGACCTCCGATTCACATGAAACTTGTTTTAATATACTTGTATATGAATATTTAGCATAGAAAAATAGTTCGGGACCCGACCCGAACGCGTTGACTTTTTCGTTGACTTTGACCAAGTTTGACTTTTAGTCAAACTTAACCAAACTTTTATACAATCATTCTAACATGCTTTTATACTTGTTTCTTGTATGAAACTTGACAACGTGATTCACATGCTATACTTAATCGAGTCGTAACGAGCCATAGGACTAATTGAACACATTTCGCCCGACCTTGTGTCGTAACCAGTTAATTGATACAACTTACTTGTTTAGGTCAAGGCTAAGCAACTTTCATGCATACGTTACTTTGTGAAGTACTTTTATACTCGTGCACTCGAGGTGAGATCATAGTCCCACCTTTTCAACAACTTTTTATACTTTTAAATTGTGGGCTGAGAAACATATACTTTGTTACATTTTGTACTACTTACTTTTATACTTTGAACACAAGTACAAGGAAACAAACATTCCACAGCGAGTTAGAACAAAAATCCTCAATTCGATTATCATTAGTTACACTTGCAGGGTGTAAGCGAGAACTTATATTGTGTGGCCATACGGGTTTGACAAACCCTCATTACGGACGGTTCGCTACCGTCTACGGATGAAATATATTTTCGAGAAACAGTGTATGTTCTAACACTATTGTGATGGGGTTCTATGGAAGGAAACGTTAAGTCTTGATAATTGGGTGCTCGCGAACAATACTTTTGGAATGCAAATGATTTTGATAATCAACTATGGGAATACTAAATCTTGTGGTTCAAAAACAACGTTTACAAATACATCTATGATTTCACCAACGTTTTTCGTTGACAGTTTTCTATATGTTTCTCAGGTTCATACTCGGCTACTTGATACATGCTTCCGCACTCTTTGATTACTTGATTGGAGTCAACCATGCATGCATACGCTAGGGATAGCACTTTTGGATTCAAACTTTTGTTTACATACTTACGCTATTTATAGCAACTGTGTTTTTAAACTAATTATGTCGCAAGTTATTTCATTTATACTTATACTCTTGTAAACTTAAACTTGTCGTCGAACGGTTTTGTAAACTAAACTTGCAAGTCTTGTACCTTTCAAATGAACGCGACATAATTTTGGTCAAACGAGTCTCATATAGGGACTACGACCACGTAACGGGACCTAAGTAGTCGGCGCCGTCAATGACGATTTGGTCGGGTCGCTACAGATGGTATCAGAGCGTTGGTTGTAGGGAACTAGGACGTGCATTAGTGTGTCTGACAGAGTCGTTAGGACGCATTAGTGAGTCTAGACTACAACCGGATAGTTAGCATTTGCATTCTGACATACATTTGCTATAGATAGCACTTACTTGACTACTTGTGCATTATACTTGAATCATTCTTAGGCAAACTTTTAAATGGTACCCAACCTTCATCATACGAGCTCGTATTCTGCCACCTTGGTTCGGGAACTCTGACTCCATGGTTGTTATTCACCCCGTCTCATCTTACTATTCATGAGTATTGTAAAGTCACCGTCACTACTCTAGATGAGTATCGTCATCACTGTTTATCGCTACGGTTGCGTACTACTCGTTATCATGACTCGTTACTCTTTTCGTACCTAAATACATTATTGTTTGAATCGAACCGATTTGACGTGAACAATCATTTATACACTTCCCACGGGGAAACGCTTCTTTAGAGTTGTAGAAACTCTTTCGATTTAATACGAGTCACGTTTGAAACGTCGTTACATTTTGTTCATTTTAGATTTTCGCGATGACACGAACTTGAAACTATGGAGTGATGTGGGAATGGAAGTATGAGTTAGCGTAATATAACTAAACTCGATCAACGTAGTTATATTACGGTAAGACATACCAAAGTTCTAGTGACGCGTGATGGTGGTTAGACTCGATCAACCTAAACACCACGATGTGCCATGTACATGACTTCACCTTTTCAGGTTTGGACATCCGAAAACTCCGAGAATATTTATAACAACCAATCCGGGGACACACCTTCAATTATTGTCAAATTATATTTATGCTTCCGAATGAATTACCGATTCCATTCGACTTCAACCGTATGTCGCACGGGTATACTAGCTCGTCCTCGCGCAGTCTTATTGACTAACTACAATTTACTCGTTATGCTCACATCGGGGCGGAAACTTCTCTTGCATCACCCTCGTACTTCCGGTTCAGGAGGTCCTTATTCTAAATTCTCAATGGAGAGCGACTCTTCACGTCATACAAGTATTCGCCGCGAGGGTGGATAGTCCTAACAATCGTTTTCAAAACCCGATAAGAACTTGCCCCGACGAACGTTTTTGGAAACCGATAAATCTTCCGCGACGCGAATTTTCTTGAGAAACTTGTCCTAGCTAACGTTTTCAATTCCTAGCAAACTTGTTCAATATGCCTTAGGGAAATGTACCCCGTTTCGGATCGAGATCCTCGTTTCACTTCTAGATTTTGGAGTACCTTACAAAAAGCCTCGGGACCGCGTTTAGACATGAGTACCGCGTACCATCCACAACCCGACGGACCGAACAAACATACGATTTAAGTCTTGAAAACCATAATACGAATTTGTATTACCAACTTCAAATTTTCTTGAGAAACGTCTTTGCCTTTAATCAAACTCTCTTACTACAAAATTTTCATTCGAGTATTGACGCCACGCCTTCGAAACCTTATATGACCGGAAACGTCATTCTCCTTTTGTCGAAACAAGTAAACGATGATCAATTCACCGGGGCCGAGTTTATTCATGAGCAACCGAGAAAATTTATTCATATTCAGGTAAAACCCTACGCGACTCGTAGTCGCCAAAAGAACTATGCCGATGTTAGACGTGAACCTCTCGAATTCCAAGTGGGTAACCGCGTCACTTTAAGAGTCGCACCTTGGAAAAGTGCAATCCGTTTCGGGAAACGTAGGAAGCTAAATCCGCTATATTTCGATCCTTTAAATTCTTGGGGTGTTTTGGACCCGTCGCTAGCCGTTTAGATTTTTCCGACTCATTTTGGGTCTCCGTTTATCCTACATTCGATGTATCAACTCAAAGACGTGTTTTGCGAAACGAGAACTTGTTATCTCCTTTGATGAACTCACTATCGACGATAACCCTCATTTCCTAGGAGGACCGGTTGAAACCATAAATCGTGAAGCCAAACCTTAAAACAACATATGATCCCGACCGTTAAAATTCGTTGAAATACCCTAGGACGTACTTCTCCCTCACTCGTAGAATTGGCAACGCAAGATCTCGAGGAAGATTCAACAACTACTACTTCCAACTAAATTTCGGGACGAAATTTCTTTTGAGGCGTGGATAATGTAACATCCCGCGTTTTTCCGTTAAATTTAATTTTAACACCGTCTTTTTTTTTTTTTAAAACATAATCTTTCGTATTTAAATTAATAGTTTTCGTGAGTAACGTTCATTATATTCCCGCTATTTAATTTTGACATCACCCGTTTACTCGAGCGTTTTAAAAATATTCGTTTGGTTAATTCCCGCACCCGCTTTGAAACATGAGGGACTTAAGTTGACAAGTGGTCAAAGTGGTGACTAGGTCAACTAGTCAACCACTTCACCTCCTCCATTCATTTCCACCAACACTTTCACCTTCTTCCTCCCTTTTTCTCTCTACTTCCCTTTTATGAACACAAAACCCTCAAACACAAATTCATCATCTAAAACCGAATCATGGAGCAAACATCAAAACAAATTGTACTTTTGGAATCCTCGTTTCATCCTCTTCGATTTGATACTAGTCTCATGGCATGAGGTAAGAATTTCTCATGAAACCCTAACTTGTTAAATTCGTTTTTAGACTTGTCAAGTGGTTAATTAGTGTCTATGGCTCGTAGGGATGTCGTGTATGTAATTTGTATGCTCGTTCTTCGTGTTTTGAAAATATGACATGAACACCCAAATGGGTCTAGCTTAATCTTGAGTTTTGGTTGCTCAAATGATGTTATAAGATAAAGTGTATGTGTTAAAAGTGTTAGTTACTTCATTAGCTTCGTTTTGATATGTTGGATGATGAAAAACTAGCTCAATAACATGAAATGTGTTTTTGGTGAATCGATTATCGTTTTGGTAGGAACTTGACGCGGTTGAATGCTAGTTGAGACACTTGTTTGAATGTATGCTAGTTAACTAGTTAAATTGTATGCGTAAATAGCTTCGAAATGGTGTGATGTATGCTAGCGTTTGATTAGTGAATCATAAGTCTCATTTGTGTCGAAATTGATTTTGAAACGATAACGTGGCTAGTGATTTTGACGTAGTAAATGTTTATTGAAACTTGGAATATGCGTCTAGTTGCAATGTATGCGTTATTACCTTCAAAACGTCATATCATTTGTATGTTAAAAGTTCCCGAATCATAAAATGCGTTTCTTTGATTTTTGGTTGAAAATGATGAACTTTGATGATGTTTTCGATTTGGAAATTGTCGGTTATGATCTATGAAAAGTGTTTAGTTGTATTCCTTGTTAAAATACCTTTCCAACGACGTGAGATACATGTTTAGGAGGTTTGCGGTTTGTGAGTTAGGATTATTTGGGTTTTGGGTCGTGCTTACTTGAAAACTGACCAGAATTGCCTGTACAGGAAATGGCGCGGCGCGCACCCCACCCCGCGCGGCGCGCAGATAGACCTGGTCAGATTCTGACCTCTTTGTCCCATTTCACGTGAAATGTTTGACTAGCTACCGACCTCCGATTCACATGAAACTTGTTTTAATATACTTGTATATGAATATTTAGCATAGAAAAATAGTTCGGGACCCGACCCGAATGCGTTGACTTTTTCGTTGACTTTGACCAAGTTTGACTTTTAGTCAAACTTAACCAAACTTTTATACAATCATTCTAACATGCTTTTATACTTGTTTCTTGTATGAAACTTGACAACGTGATTCACATGCTATACTTAATCGAGTCGTAACGAGCCATAGGACTAATTGAACACATTTCGCCCGACCTTGTGTCGTAACCGGTTAATTGATACAACTTACTTGTTTAGGTCAAGGCTAAGCAACTTTCATGCATACGTTACTTTGTGAAGTACTTTTATACTCGTGCACTCGAGGTGAGATCATAGTCCCACCTTTTCAACAACTTTTTATACTTTTAAATTGTGGGCTGAGAAACATATACTTTGTTACATTTTGTACTACTTACTTTTATACTTTGAACACAAGTACAAGGAAACAAACATTCCACAGCGAGTTAGAACAAAAATCCTCAATTCGATTATCATTAGTTACACTTGCAGGGTGTAAGCGAGAACTTATATTGTGTGGCCATACGGGTTTGACAAACCCTCATTACGGACGGTTCGCTACCGTCTACGGATGAAATATATTTTCGAGAAACAGTGTATGTTCTAACACTATTGTGATGGGGTTCTATGGAAGGAAACGTTAAGTCTTGATAATTGGGTGCTCGCGAACAATACTTTTGGAATGCAAATGATTTTGATAATCAACTATGGGAATACTAAATCTTGTGGTTCAAAAACAACGTTTACAAATACATCTATGATTTCACCAACGTTTTTCGTTGACAGTTTTCTATATGTTTCTCAGGTTCATACTCGGCTACTTGATACATGCTTCCGCACTCTTTGATTACTTGATTGGAGTCAACCATGCATGCATACGCTAGGGATAGCACTTTTGGATTCAAACTTTTGTTTACATACTTACGCTATTTATAGCAACTGTGTTTTTAAACTAATTATGTCGCAAGTTATTTCATTTATACTTATACTCTTGTAAACTTAAACTTGTCGTCGAACGGTTTTGTAAACTAAACTTGCAAGTCTTGTACCTTTCAAATGAACGCGACATAATTTTGGTCAAACGAGTCTCATATAGGGACTACGACCACGTAACGGGACCTAAGTAGTCGGCGCCGTCAATGACGATTTGGTCGGGTCGCTACAGTTACCGAGCTTGTAACAACCCTACCCGTAATACAAACGATCACGCGGAAATATCAAATAAATTTTTTTTTCCTGGAACAGCATATGGCGCGGCGCGCCATATGGCCGCACGGCGCGCCAAACTGGCCTGTCCAAAAAGGAATAAAATGCGAAAATGTTTGACCACTTCCCGACGTGTTTATACAAAACGCTTTTCACAACCTATTCATATATGAAAAACTAACACGTTCCATTCATAAAATAAGTTTTACGAGGCCGGGCCCACATCGGCCGTTTTACGACTTTCATACGAAAATACAAGTTTTCAATCACATGATTTGTAATACAAAATAAAGACCGAGCATGGCGATTGGGGATACGCTACCCAATCCTAATTAATCCAAAAGCAAGCCTTCTAAAGCTACTACGCGAGCCACTAGTTCCCACGCTTACCCGAGCCACCGCATCCAAGCAAATCTATAAAAATGTAAACAACGAGAGGGTAAGCTAACGCTTAGTGAGTGAGAATATACTACATACATATATATGCATAAAATGGACACGCCACACAAATAATCAAAATACCGCATACCGGAGCATCCAAGCATAAAGGCAAGCTAAGCTAAGCATACCGTATAATCACTAAGCAACAAGCTAAAGATATCCACAAAATATAAGTTCACCAACGATGATGTGAACAACGCCAAATAAGCTACACCCGGAGGGTTAGCTACATCACAACAATACGTCAATATATATATATATATATATATATATATATATATATATATATATACAACAATATATAAACGCCCAAGGTTAACCAATCGTAAAAAGGAATGGTACTCGAATTTCCCATCGGTGTTCATAACAACCATTAGTGTACAACACATATATTACTAACCCTTGGACAACACATATCCGTTTATAAAATTGTTAGTGTACAACACATATAACACTTAATTGGACAACACATATCCATTCATAAATCATTAGTGTACAACACATATAACACTGAATTGGACAACATATATCTATTCATAAAACCGTTAGTGTACAACGCATATATCACTAACTTGGACAACATATATCCATACAATAAACCGTTAGCATATAACCCATATATCGCTAAAGGCCGTTAGTGTACAACGACATATATCAGTAACTTGGACAACACATATCCGTTCCTACAAATAAATACATTATATACATACATGTATACTTATTCCACTCACAACCACGTGTGATAACGTACACCCAAAGTGTGTACTTCGCCAAAGGTGGTCAACCAAAACGCACAACCGTGCCAATTGGACCCATACACAAGTCCATCAAATCCACCTATATGTGAAGTGAGCTCTATAGCCGAGAATCACTTCACCCGACCCGCACCCATCCTACACATACATATGCACATAGGATATTAACACTCACCTTAAAGTCTTGATGGATGCCACCGAATAATCCGCAATCGCCGATGGAATGTACCTATTCCATTTATCACATAACAAGTAACACAATTAGGGTGGATATACAAATCAACCCAAATTGACTACTAGTGCAATTTCGACCCAAATGCACTTCCAAGCACAAAATCGCGCCCAAACTAACCAATAATCACTTACACAAGTGAGAATGGTCCTAATATGCCAATCAAACCCAAACATAGGTGTTAAACACCTATCTTGCCCAAAATGACACTTAAACCCTAATTTGACCCATAAGAAGTCAATATCACGCCATTAGCAAGTTTTGACACCAAAACATATTTAACTCGGTTATATGCTTCAACTTAATCCATTTTAAGTTTATAAACCTTATTAAATTGACAATTGAGTCATAATCATCAACAAACCCTAATTTTGACTCTAGTCAAAATTAGTCAACCATAAGAACCCTAATGGTTTCCAAAACACCAATAATCACTAACACTAGTGATTATACACCATTTACAAGTCTTGAACATGGTTAAATCATTAACCAACCCAAAACCCGCCAAATATCAAAGTAGCAAGTTTTCATAAACCCTCTTCATCAACCAAATGGGTTTTACAACAACAATCTCAAACCCTAACTTAAATATCAAATCTAACAAATGAAATTCGGAGTTAGGACTTACCAATACTACCAAAATGTAGCTAGGAGCGAGATGAACAACTTTAAAACCCGAGCTTTGGCTAGAATTCGACTCCTTCTTCTCCAAATCAAGCTCTCTCACTCTAGAACTCTTCCTCTCTCTCTCTCTAAATATGGATGAGAGTGTTTGTGTGGGTGAGAAATGAGCTCCAATGGAGTTCTAGATCAGTTTTGGTGACCCTAAACCGACCTTAAATAAAAAGACCAAAGTACCCCTCATTAAAACCTTTTAAAAAGGCTGAAAATTGCATCAGAAGGGATCAGCGCGCCGCGCCAAAAGGTGGAGCGACGCTCCAACCTACAGGTCAGTTTTCAGAAACTTGTTTTGGCCATAACTTTTTGACCGTAGCTCCGTTTTCGATGAATCAAATATCGTTAGAAACGTAATAAGATTTCCTTTCCAATGGTAAGGCTTTGAAACATCAACACAAACTTTATTTGGGGTTGAAAAGATACGTACACCCTTTGTCACCTCAGACACGTCCAGTTTCCCTCGACGTTCGATCAAGCAACACGTACATGCGTCGTACACTTCATACACGCATCGTACACCATAAATACATTATGTACAATAAATATTTGGGTCTTACAACTCTCCCCCACTTAAACTCGATCACGTCCTCGTGATCTTCTCCACTTAACCAATCCGGAACTACTCGACGGCCCTCAATCATAAGTTCCAATCCGAACTTTCCTAGACAATTCTTCCCAATGAATCACCTTTAACAACTAAAATCGTCACCCGCGATATCAAAATCACAATCAGAGCACTAAAACCTGCTCAATTCCTCATATCAGGAAAAACTCAACCAATCTCGTACCGAGATATCAATTCCTTAGCGTACCTTTACCAAGGACAACGCTAAATGCGACCAAGTCTCAACCTAAATTCAACAAATCCGAACGTTGAAGATCGAACCACATGAACCCTTACGGATTATACTTACCACTAAACATCCTTTGTAGTGCGCAATACAACCAATACGCCACTATCCTAACATCATAAGCAACGGCTAAAACTAAAAGCGCCCAAAACTACTATGGCAACGCAAATCCAAAGGTGCACAAAAATCGACTATTGTTACACCCGTAACCATGTGAGCGAAACACGGCTATCGCCTCACTAATCCCACGACATGGTCCTCACGACCCCACCATCGGCGTATAAAACCACAGTTATTTCACACAACGTGGTCCTTACGACCCCACCATTGGCGTATAAAATAACCAATAGACCACACATCCAACAACATGAAGGCTGGCAGAAAAAACTACACGCGACCCACTTCCCAAATCTCAACACCGGATGAAGTCAGCGGACCCCGTCAATGGTCATGCTTCACCGATATAACACTACACCCATGATGAAGTCAGCGGACCCCGAAGGTCATGCTTCACCAATCAACGATCTCATGATGAAGTCAGCGGACCCCGGAGGTCATGCTTCACCAATCAACGATCTCATGATGAAGTCAGCGGACCCCGAAGGTCATGCTTCATCAATCACCAATACCATGATGAAGTCAGCGGACCCCGAAGGTCATGCTTCATCAATCAACGCCCTTTTGGCCTCGAACGACGAGTAGCATAACATCGCGCTCTGCTACACCACAGTGAATCCTAACGGATACCACTAACCATTCACACAATCGAGCAAGAACCGCCTATATCAAACATAGGCACAAAACAATAATTCTCTACAAGAGGATCCGATACGCACATCCCTTAACCGAGGGATTTCCACCTTGCTCGCCATACCCGTCCATTATCTCTCAACGAGATTTACCACATTACCACCTTGGTGATAATTCAAATCCAAAATCATAGGTACAATTTTACCAAAATTGTACTCTACCACAAATCGACCAAATCTAGGTCCCGACACAAATTTCGGATCAACCATAAGCATTGTCCGAAATCTCACACTAAAACCTCCTCGTGCGGGAGTGTAACTCCCCCACTTGGAATTACGTTCCATAACCGCATCTCGTACATCCGTACAATGCTACCAAAGGTAGACTTTACCAATAATTGGGTTCACACGGCCCATCACCATGTCTTGCCCTAACTTTGAGCATACCAAGGATCCTAACCTATCCTTAAACACTTCGAACGAAAAGTGTACCACAAATTACACGACTATACACTCGCAATCATCCAATTGCTTTAGTTTGTCAAATTTCACCCGATCACTCATGAACCTAAGGGTTTCACTTCGGTACCCTAAGTACAATGTATCCGCAACACAAACGGAGTCGAACACCACGCTAGTAGGTATGAAAGAGGCACCTAATGTTGCGTCACGTAGACTCCTTTACCAACATACATCGAGGTCCAAAACACTCTATTTCTCGGGTTTTACCCACCCGTCGAACTTCATGGTTCATCAACTTCAACACGAGAGCGAACACGCGCTTAACAATCGAACACCAAAACCCATTTCCATGACTTGGTAGAAACATTTCCAAATACTAAGGAATGCTTGGTTGCACCAAGTCTTACGCCCTTCGCCCATTAATCAAAACATCACCATAGGGTACTTCCATTAGGAACGTCACCCATAACAACAATATGCACAACACAAGGCATTTTACAAACTCAAATTCAACGGCACTTAATAAATAATCAAAGGACATATTTATTAAAACGAAACGTACCTTAACGTCTCCTTGCCGCACCCATCCCCGCTAACTTGGGACATTCCGAATTACGATGTCCTTCTTCTTGGCAATTGAAGCACACCATGCCATCACTCTTTGGTACCGAACATTCCCAAGACTTGTGACCCCTCACACCACAATTGTAACATCTAGGCGCACTAGAATCCAATATACTCGTCCGCGTACCACCCGTGCTCACGCTCGGACTCTTAGTCCTCTTACTTGGAGCACCATACGAAACAACCCTTGTCTCACTTGAAGGTTCACACCTCTTCGATCGTGAATACGACTCGAAACCTCTAGCCAAGTCAAATAATTCTTCGCTTGACCCCGGCTAATTTTACTGTTCAAGTCGTCATTCAAGGTCCGATAAAAATCCCCCATCAACAAACGATCATTCCCCAAATACTCCGGGCAAAAACGAGCCTTCGCCATAAAGGTCGTCTTGAGAGTATTCAAATCTATAGAACCCTGTTGCAATTTTCGCAACTCATTACGCATTTCCGACAAATCGGCTAAAGTTCGGAACTCCTTGAAGAATTCCTTCTTAAACTCGTCCATGATAACGCCATAAACGGTTCACCACCGACAAGATCAATCTTACCATCCAACCAATCCTTCGCCCTACCCCGCAACAAACTAGTAGCAACTCTTGTCCTCTTCTCGGGAGGGCATTCAATAGTACGAAAACACCCTTCGACATCTGAGATCCAAGTTGTGCTTATCAAAGGATCCGGTTTCCCGTCATACATTGGGGTTTAGTCCTCATGAAGTTCTTAAGACAACGCTCCATTCCACTACTACCTTGAAGTTCGGAATACTTCCTATCCATTTCTTCTCGAAACGCACTCATTTGCTCCGCAACGGCAGTCGCAACTCCAGCGTTAAACTCCACGTCGTTCATCTCAATCTCATTTTCCGTTGCTATTCTAAGGAATGCAAAGCGATTAGACCATGAACGTATAAAGCACACACACAATACCGCCCCCATCTTGCTAAACACTCGTCATACATCACTTGCTAGACACGATTTGCACCTGTAATAAGGTTTGCAAGTCCTTATTACGCACACACGCCGTATCGACTTGTTAGTACAACGACCGTCTCGCTCGATGCTATAAACAAACACAAACAAAATTCTACGCGATATAAACACATTTCGACCTATATATTAATATAAATGTTAGTCAACCTATAAACAAGGCACTAACAAAACCCATTTCGACCCGTAATCCTACAAGTCCCGCAACAAATTAAGCACACACAAAAGTCTAAGTCTAGGCACCTATCTCAAGTCACCTAAATCCCTTAGACCATGCTCTGATACCACTTGTAACAACCCAACCCGTAATACAAACGATCACGCGAAAATATCAATTAAAATTTTTTTTTTGCTGGAACAGCATATGGCGCGGCGCGCCATATTGCCGCGCGGCGCGCCAAACTGGCCTGTCCAAAAAGTCATGAAATGCGAAAATGTTTGACCACTTTTCGACGTGTTTAGACAAAACGCTTTTCACAACCTATTCATATATGAAAAACTAACACGTTCCATTCATAAAATAAGTTTTACGAGGCCGGGCCCACATCGGCCGTTTTACGACTTTCATACGAAAATACAAGTTTTCAATCACATGATTTGTAATACAAAATAAAGACCGAGCATGGCGATTGGGGATACGCTACCCAATCCTAATTAATCCAAAAGCAAGCCTTCTAAAGCTACTACGCGAGCCACTAGTTCCCACGCTTACCCGAGCCACCGCATCCAAGCAAATCTATAAAAATGTAAACAACGAGAGGGTAAGCTAACGCTTAGTGAGTGAGAATATACTACATACATATATATACATAAAATGGACACGCCACACAAATAATCAAAATACCGCATACCGGAGCATCCAAGCATAAAGGCAAGCTAAGCTAAGCATACCGTATAATCACTAAGCAACAAGCTAAAGATATCCACAATATATAAGTTCACCAACGATGATGTGAACAACGCCAAATAAGCTACACCCGGAGGGTTAGCTACATCACAACAATACGTCAATATATATATATATATATATATATATATATATATATATATATATATATATACCACAATATATAAACGCCCAAGGTTAACCAATCGTAAAAAGGAATGGTACTCGAATTTCCCATCGGTGTTCATAACAACCGTTAGTGTACAACACATATATCACTAACAATTGGACAACACATATCCGTTTATAAAATCGTTAGTGTACAACACATATAACACTAAATTGGACAGCACATATCCATTCATAAATCATTAGTGTACAACACATATAACACTAAATTGGACAACATATATCCATTCATAAAACCGTTAGTGTACAACGCATATATCACTAACTTGGACAACACATATCCATACAATAAACCGTTAGCATACAACACATATATCGCTAACGCAGACCACATACATCCGTTCATAAAGGCCGTTAGTGTACAACGACATATATCACTAACTTGGACAACACATATCCGTTCTTACAAATAAATACATTATATACATATATGTATACTTATTCCACTCACAACCACATGTGATAACGTACACCTAAAGTGTGTACTTCGCCAAAGGTGGTAAACCAAAACGCACAACCGTGCCAATTGGACCCATACACAAGTCCATCAAATCCACCTATATGTGAAGTGAGCTCTATAGCCGAGAATCACTTCACCCAACCCGCACCCATCCTACACATACATATGCACATAGGATATTAACACTCACCTTGAAGTCTTGATGAATGCCACCGAATAATCCACAATCGCCGATGGAATGTACCTATTCCATTCATCACATAACAAGTAACACAATTAGGGTGGATATACAAATCAACCCAAATTGACTACTAGTGCAATTTCGACCCAAATGCACTTCCAAGCACAAAATCGTGCCCAAACTAACCAATAATCACTTACACAAGTGAGAATGGTCCTAATATACCAATCAAACCCAAACATAGGTGTTAAACACCTATCTTGCCCAAAATGACACTTAAACCCTAATTTGACCCATAAGAAGTCAATATCACGCCATTAGCAAGTTTTGACACCAAAACATATTTAACTCGGTTCTATGCTTCAGCTTAATCCATTTTAAGTTTATAAACCTTATTAAATCGGCAATTGAGTCATAATCATCAACAAACCCTAATTTTGACTCTAGTCAAAATTAGTCAACCATAAGAACCCTAATGGTTTCCAAAACACCAATAATCACTAACACTAGTGATTATACACCATTTACAAGTCTTAAACATGGTTAAATCATTAACCAACCCAAAACCCGCCAAATATCAAAGTAGCAAGTTTTCATAAACCCTCTTCATCAACCAAATGGGTTTTACAACAACAATCTCAAACCCTAACTTGAATATCAAATCTAACAAATGAAATTTGGAGTTAGGACTTACCAATACTACCAAAACGTAGCTAGGAGCGAGATGAACAACTTTAAAACCCGAGCTTTGGCTAGAATTCGACTCCTTCTTCTCCAAATCAAGCTCTCTCACTCTAGAACTCTTCCTCTCTCTCTAAATATGGATGAGAGTGTTTGTGTGGGTGAGAAATGAGCTCCAATGGAGTTCTAGATCAGTTTTGGTGACCCTAAACCGACCCTAAATGAAAAGACCAAAGTACCCCTCATTTAAACCTTTTAAAAAGGCTGAAAATTGCATCAGATGGGATCGGCGCGCCGCGCCAAAAGGTGGAGCGCCTCTCCAACCTACATGTCAGTTTTTAGAAACTTGTTTTGGCCATAACTTTTTGACCGTAGCTCCGTTTTCGATGAATCAAATATCGTTAGAAACGTAATAAGATTTCCTTTCCAATGGTAAGGCTTTGAAACATCAACACAAACTTTATTTGGGGTTGAAAATATACGTACACCCTTTGTCACCTCAGACACGTCCAGTTTCCCTCGACGTTCGATCAAGCAACACGTACATGCATCGTACACTTCATACACGCATCGTACACCATAAATACATTATGTACAATAAATATTTGGGTCTTACAGAGCTAAGGGCAATCTTTGTGCCGTTATGTCACCCACACATATATAAAGTTTAAGTACTTGTGTCTAGTATGTAAAACATAAAAAGCGCATGTATTCTCAGTCCCAAAAATAGTAAAGTAAAAAGGGAAACTATAACTCACAGTGAATAAGCAGTAAAAGTCGATATGAAAAGTATAAAGGTAGTAAGTCGGTCCGAAAGGTCGTCAACCTAAGTCAAAGGTCACTAAGTCAATATATTGTCCCCAAAAGTTTAAAAGTGAAAAAATTAAGTCTTAAGTATCATCATCATCATTATCATTCGTAAAAGCTAAAGTAAGTTTTCAACAAGAATAGAGATTGAAACAAAAGGCTGATTTCGGACAGCTGCTACGACCTCTATACAAAACGAAAAGATGCGTGGTCAGTGGCCAAGGCTCCGTATGTGAGTCCTCTAACCTCTGTCCAATTTTCAGATCCTAACTCGATGTCGTTTGACCGTGGCGACGGTTCAAGCGCGAGTAGGTCAGAATTTTTCAGCACGTCGTTATAAAGGCGTAGTGATTTTCGGAAGGCTATAAATCCTAAACCATATATCGGATTTAGGCGTGTCCTAAACGAAAAGTCATCTACTCAAAACGAACTATCTGTAAATCAATTTTCCAGAAGTCCTAGGAGTCTGATAAGACCCCAAAAATAGCAAACAAGTGCTCCGGTGGGTTTCTTGGTGCTTGATGCTCATCACGGTTCTCATCCTTGATGCGTGTAAGCTTCAAGTGTACAACTCTTTGATTTTTTAGCATCACTTTGACCAAGTTTCAACCATAAACACACAACTAAGAGTAAAAGCTAACATTCTACAAGTTTTAAACATCAAGGTTGTCTCTTTATTGTATAAACACAATAAAGCTTCAACCTTTGTCCTTTTGACACAAGTTTATGCATCTTCATCATATGAGATGATGAAGACTTGATTTTTATCACCATAAAAATTATAAAAAGGTTTCAAGTAAGTGAGATCTACAATAATAACTTAGATCTCAAGTATTAAGAAACCCTAAGCTAGAAAGCTTGGATCTTTACAAGATTAATGAGACCATAAGCTAGAAAGCTAAGATCTAGTGAAAGTAATGAGACCATAAGCTAAAAAGCTAAGATCTAAACAAAATAATGAAACCCTAAGCTAGAAAGCTTGGATCTTTAATTTTCTTGAAGATCCTTAAAGCAAAAGGCTAGATCTACAAGTTATATGAAGATCATATACACAAGTTTTGATCTTTTTAACAAAATAAAGTGATCTTAAGCTATAAAGCTTAGATCCATCAAAATAATGAAGATTCAAAGCTAGAAAGCTTGAATCTTTCATGTTCTTGAAGGATTCAAATCAAAGTTTGAATCTTCAAGATATAACAAGATCAAGAAGCTAAAAGCTTGATCCTTTAGTGATGATGATGATGTCGAAAATGAGAAGAAAAGAAGAAGAAGAAAATTTGAAACTTACACTTTTTAGAGTGAGAAAGACTAGAGAGAAAATTAGAGAGTAAGTGTGTAAAATGTGAATGAGATCAAGTATGAAATGGAATGAAATAGCTTGGTATTTATAGTGAAAATGGTGGTGGTGGCCGTGGGGTTTGGAGGGGACAAAGGGGATACCTTTTTGCTTTTTGGTTAGTGGTGGTCTAAAGGTGATGCTTATTGTTAGGATTCCATGCAACATTTGTGATAATGGTGAACAAAAATGCTAGTATGTTGACTCTTATAAATGGGTTTTTGTCTTACATTTATATGGGTCATAAACTTATTAAAATTGGGCTAATTAAATAGTCCATTAGCTATAGTAGGGTGGGCTAAAGTCCAACAAGGTAGAAAGTCCAACAAGACTAACTAGTGAGCATAAGTAAATTACTAATCGTAATTAAGAAACCAAAAACTCAAGTAATTGTTATTAGGAAATAACAATTAGTATTACGTAGTCGTAATATTCCAATTACGACAAAAGTTAAACGTGTACCAAAACATATAGCTCGTTCTAAACGTCAAATGACACTAACGGTCATAAAAGCATTCGGGGATCAAGTTAAGTAACTACGTACTTAATGGCAGGTTGTATGGTATTAACGAAAGTAATTAATCATGAAATAAGATCCCAGAATATAAACCAACACAGTACGCACAAATACGCAGTTTTGTGAAAGTAACAAGCAAAAAAGTAAGTCGAAAAAGTCGGGTCGTTACAGTGTATATATCACTCCATAAAAAAGTAATCAAGTTATATATGTGGTTCCAATTATAAAAACTTACATTAATATTTTTCAGATTGTCAATATTCACAATAATTAATATTAGTCAAAACATTAAGTATATCGTGTTGACGAACATACTTGCTAATATTATATTAAAAATTGCTCTTAACTGTCCAATTTACTATTTTTGTTTGTTCTCAAACTATTGTCTCTTACTCTAAATAATAATTAAAAATTATTAAAGTTTTATTAATGTCCATGTTATTATTAAAAAGTTAACATTAATTATAATAATTAATTTATTAATTACTTTTTTAACAATATTTCAAATAAATTAGACAATTTATCAATATTTCTTAAATGTAACAAAAAGTCAAATGAGATATTTTTTATGAGACGGAGAGAGTAACATTTAACAAAAAGAAGTTCATATTAAACGGAACATTTAAGCGTAATATTTATAAAGGGTGAATCTTAATAAATATAAATTATAACAAAAATCCCATTAATTTTCTTTCTGTAGAACATAACTAGATTCGGATCGGCCCGCGCGATGCGGCGGGGCATTCCGAGTTGAATATTCATATTTAGCGTAGCGTTTGTATTTATAGAATTACAAACGCATTGTGGCGTGTGTGTTTGGATACACCTAGTTAGTATCTAGTATACCTAATGACATGTTCGTTTTTAACGGCAGGAAAATCGCTTATGAGTTGTTTATTATAGGTGTATGTATATGTGTGAAAAATAGCCCAAAAAATTTAGCAATTTTTAAAAAAACGTCTGTTTCGCGTATAGTTAGTTGGGATTGTGTTCGTAAAATTATTTCGAGTTGAATGGTGATGTTCGAAAAATTTAACGTGTGACGAGCGTGAAGATATGGGTCGTTAAAATTTTGGGTGGAGTTTGTTTAAGGTTTTTTAATAAAATAATAATTTTATATTTTTTACCCCTAAAAAGTTGACAAACTAAAGATTGTTTAAGGGTCAGTTTTGTAACATTGGTTGTAGTTGGCGTTTGAATAGTTGGAGGTGGTTAGAACGACACAAAAAGCCGCTGGTTTTAGTATGTAAAAGATTAAATAGTTGGGATTGTGTTCGTAAAATTATTTCGAGTTGAACGGTGATGTTCGAAAAATTTAACGTGTGACGAGCGTGAAGATATGGGTCGTTAAAATTTTGGGTGGAGTTTGTTTAAGGTTTTTTAATAAAATAATAATTTTATATTTTTTACCCCTAAAAAGTTGACAAACTAAAGATTGTTTAAGGGTCAGTTTTGTAACATTGGTTGTAGTTGGCGTTTGAATAGTTGGAGGTGGTTAGAACGACACAAAAAGCCGCTGGTTTTAGTATGTAAAAGATTAATAATAGGTATGGAGATTAATAGATTAATAGGTATAAGATATAAAAGATTAATAGGTATGGAGCTTTAAAAGCTTTTAGGAGCTTTTAATTAATACTGAATTTTTATGAAAAGCTGATACTTAAAGAAAAAAATTTCGTTTGATTAAAAGAGTTTAAAGTGTTTAGAATTAACAAATACAAGCTACCACCTAGTTTTGTGAAAGATACCTACTAAGATGAATCTTGATTAGTAAACATTTATCAAGTTTACAATAGCAATTTCGTACGTAAGATCTATGTGAAAACCGTATATCTAATTCAGCTTTAGTAACATTTTGCGACTTCAATCACCCATATACTTTCAATAGAAGAGAATTGAACACATGAACTTATAGAACACCGACCAAAATTTATATTTTACCGTGGGATCGTAACATAAGATTAATTAAGATATACTCCATACAGGACAAGTTAGATGCCTAGGATACTCCCAATCTTTAAGGGTCGATTTTTAATACACACGTGCACATGTACTTGGAATTTTTGTGGATTTTTATGTTGCTGTCTTTATTTTTTCTTCATGGATTTATTTGTTTATTTTTCAGCTATACATATAAAAACATTGTTTTGTGTGAAAAGCTTGTAAATACACTATTTAAATGAAGTACAGTATCTAACATTGTATTCAGGAATCATTAATAAACAATTGGATACCTCGATAAAACAATATTCGAATTGTTAGAATATTTTACCATCATCTTTTTTTTTTTTAAGGCGAGAAGGATATATATATATATATATATATATATATATATATATATATATATATATATATATATATATATATATATATATATATATATATATGAAGATCTTCATCAAAATGATGAAGATAAGAGTCATACAATGGCGGAATAAACTCGGCCATAAAGAAGATACAAATTGAACTAAAGACAAAGCATAAAAGACTAGGATCATCCATCCAAACATAAGAGTGGAACCCGTTGCAAAGCTTTGAGATTAGTCGCTCAAAGGAAGGTCTTCAGTTTAATGTTACGCACCAAAACCGAACGACATAGAAATTTGCCATTGAAAACAAGATCATTGCGAGCCAACCAAATTGCCCAAATAGACGCGGGGCCGATAAGATTCCAAAAATTTGAAGCTTTAATGCCCATGCCATAAAACCAATCATACGAAAAAAGCTCGATTGATCCCGGAATCACCCAATAAATCTTCCACCATCAAAACAAATCCGCCCAAATTTTAGACGACCACTTACAAAGAACCAAAAGATGATTGACCATTTCGATTTCCTTAGACGGGATATTGTTACCCCAAAACAATTTTGGCCAAGAAGGAGAAGACACAATATTAGATTGAACAAGAAGGCGTACAGCTTCAGAAACGGTGTACACACCTTCGGCAGAGGGAGACCACAACAATTGGACATCAACATTCGCAACACAAACAACAGTAGATAGCAAAGCCAATAATACATCCATTTTAATAGCATTAGCGAATGACAAGGGGCGAAAAAACAGGAACATTCCAAAGACAATTATCATGAGAATTGGAAGAAAAACAGTAGAATTGACTAACCGTTTCGAAAGGCGTATAGAAATTATCGAACAGAGACGAGAAAAAATCCTTTAAAACTTTCTCATTAAGCCATGTATCATGCCAAAACAATATCTTGTCACCTCTTCCTAATTTCCACTTCCAAGCATTCGTACCGACAATGGATTGAAGAGAAGAATCATGTTGCATATTCACCACGAGGCCACGGCTATTCCACGAGGCTATCCTCATGGTTTGGATTTAATTGGCGGAGTTTCGTCATCGGCCATATCTTGCATCACTATACCAAAATTGACCAATTCTTCCCTGAAAGAAATTTTTCTTCCCCCAAACGGATTACGATTACGCTTATTCTGTTTCAAGACATTACCATCACCCACTACATGCCCAATTTCACTTTCTGTATCAAAAGCACTAGCAAGGTTGGAAATTAATTCAGCCCTATCTTTGACTTCAAGAACATTTTTACCCTTTGACTTGAGAATATTGGAAGTGTCACCATTCTTTGCAACAGTAGAATCGCTTATACACCTTTTCTTAATTTTATCACACGATTCTTTACAACCAAGATTAATGCACTGATCACCTTTAGTTGGGCTGTAACCTTTTATTTTAGATGCAAAAGAAGGATCATTATCAGAAGAGATAAGAGCCTGTGAATTGGAAGGGACAGATTTATTAGGGGAAATAGATGAAAGGGTAGGATAGTCATTAAGATTGAGAGTAAAATTGGTACGCTTTAAAGGAGAATTGGGTAGTGAAAAAGACTTATCAGCTTTGTCTACCCTCTCACTATGTAGGCCCATGTCTTTGACCTTAAAAGGGGACACCTTAATATCCTCTTTTACCATCATCTGTTACTACGCACTGTTTATTAGTTTGTCAATTGCGTTGACCTTACAAAAATTTTCTACTACCTGCTATTTAATTGATTAAGCACATTAATTGGTATAAGGCTAACGAACCAAGTGTATAGTACGTGATGCCGAATTGACCACAAATCTCGAATTCCTGATTGAAATACTTGAATTTATTCAGAACAATGTTTATTCAACAAATATCTTCTACTTTAGAGGAATATGTCACGAATACATTTGTTTTTTAAACACCACGAATCAATTTTGTGTCCAGCAGAAGCGCTAAGGTCATCTTACGACAACCGGGTCAACATATGCGAGTTCATGTTCTATGTTGGCAACTTTGGCGTCCGCATGAATGAAGAATCAACTAATTTGGAATCCTTTCATGTTTTTAATTATAATATAAATTGCTCAAATTAGATGGATGTTTTAGAATGTTATTTCTAAAATAAAATTTTGATAGTTAAAGACATTCCAATTTGAGCTCGGGGGGCTTGATTACCCGAGATTTTACCTTCTATGGGGGAGCCAATGTGCTCGTTCATAGGAGGGTTTCCTCGCTTAAAAAAAAAAAGACATTCCAACTTGAAGTGCTAATTTAAAACACTAAGGCAACTCTTAATGAAGATCTCGTTAATAATGGGATGAGAGCTGGGTTGTTTAGCTTCTAAGTTAGCTTAAATTTGAGCTAACACAACTAAGAGACACAAGAGAAGAGCCATCTCAATTAAGATTTAGCTCAACGAAGAACCATCCTAAAGAAAAATCAGGTCACGATTCACTTTTGTGGTATTCTTTTTAGTTCCCTTAAAACGGATTTGAAGGTTACTCAAGAGGCACCTCGACTAGTGGTTGGTTTAACAAATAGAAGTTCTAACACACATTACAAGTTTAACGTAGACGACACAAGTTTAACTTAATCAGTGGATCTAGTTCAGTCAGCACAAGAAAACTTAGTTCACTCGGTACAAAACGCTGATTTTCAACGAGAATAACAACTTGTTGATACGATTCAAAGTTTACATTATGCATTCAATAACCAAACTACATTACGTGCTTAACTTGTGTGTGTGTGGGGTTGTTTTAGAAGTTTTGAGGATCAAAGATGAGGAACCTTATCTTTTAGTGGTCGTTTTTACCTCGGGAAGAGCATTTCAGAATATCAGACTTTTCTAGAAAAGAATGACCTTTTATGATTTTGTCATCTATTCTTATTGCCTAATTTAGTAGTACTTTTTCCATTTTAGTTATAATTCTTTTTGTGTCTTTCTAGAAGTTAGCTGTTATATCATCATCACTACCCCTTACAAACCGTGTGGCTTAGTGCCACATGGCACCCTTCCATTCATCTACCCCTCTCCATCCATTTGTCACTCAATTATTGGCCACCAAATTACAAGTATGCAACCCCAGAAAACGCCACGTGGCACTCTGTCACAGATATATTTTTGTACCCTACTGTTCCACAAGAAAACGCCGCTTAATTTCAATCCATCGGATTTCATCAGATGAATCGTCTTCATCTTCTTCCAAATTGAAAAACTTAATTTCAGTCTTCATCTTCATGTTCTTCCATCTGATTCAACAACCTTTTGAATCGTTGAATTCAATTTGTAATTCCGTCTACGTTGAATCCGGTTGCAGAAACATAAATACCTACCATTCAATTTGTAATCCGGTCTACGTTGAATCCGGTTGCAGAAACAATCCAACGATCGATCCGACAATGAAATCATTCAAACGATCGATTGGAGGAAGATGATGGCGTTGATACGTTCTTCTCGATGTCAACACAATCGTTAACATCATCTGATTTAACATATATGTAAGTTTCTATTTGTTATAATTATCGATTTACTTTCCTTAATCGCGCTAGATAGGTTAGGTCTTTTTTTGGGTTTAAACACATTTAATTTGATTCTTCACTTTATTTGGATCCTTGATTTTCCTAATGTACATAATAATCAAATAAAGAGTTCCAGAATAATCAAGATTTCGCGTTCGAATCAATTGCTGGCATTCTAGGGTTTCTGAAAATCGCTTATGCAATCCAGGAAGAACCAAACGAACCTATTTTATCAGATTATTTAATTAGTTGATTTGATTTGATATTGTTGATAGAATTTAATTTGGAAATTGAAGATGAGGTTGCAGGCTTAGAATGGAAGAGGGTGGGTGAATTTACAAGATATAGAGAAGAAAAGGTTAGTTCCTGTATAGTGAAATTCATACTGATCAACTTTGCACTAACTAACACAAGGCAGGTTACAATTTCCATTTACAATGATAAAATGTATATGATTGTCTCATTTTTGGATACAGGGCATTAGACTAATCACAAATTTAAGCTGTTTTAGATTCACAGTTATGGGACTCGACAAGTAGTTTTGTTAAGGTAACGCCTACACCCTGAAATAATAAGCTTGTTTGGTTGACTTTGTAGGTGTCGTTCAATTAATTAGAAGTTGATGGTTGTTAAAGATGTGGCAACTTTATAAAAATTTTAATATGATTTGTTGCACATATACAATTACTTATTTATTTTGTTACATAATAAGCTTATTTTGTTACAGTATGCAATTTATTTTCTTTAAAAATTCATGTATCTCATAATAAAGATGCTCAACTTGGAAATGCAACGTTCGAAAGATGGTAAAAACTTTGGAAAGCTGTTAAATGGGTAAGTTGATACTTTATACGTAGTATATTATATGTACATGACATAGAGGTGTGAATCGTTGGCCATGGCTAATAGTAAATTTATCTGACAGTTGTTTAGAGTTCGCAAAATGGGTCAGATGACAGGTCAAAACAATGTCGACTGAAACTTGACACTTTTTTCACTATGGATTTTAGTGACCCATGAACGCATTTTTAATAAATGATAACTGCCTCGCACCTGTTTACAAGGACGATAACCATACGGTAATAATCTGACCATTTGACTAGAGTTTAGAACCCAGAATGCATGGTTAGACTCGAACCCATATGGTCTGCTACCCGTTTTCTACATCTACTCGAACCATACGGTAATAATGGCTGTAAATTTTTTTTATTTCTTTTTTGCTATAGGTCGTTCTTGACGTGGTCATTGATTGCTTCTTTGTTGAGTAAGTTTTTTCATACTTTTACACTTTCACAAACGGTACTCTTTTTTACAATTTGTTGTTAATTTTTACGTGAAAACGTTCATAGTGTGCGATTGTTCAACGACTTGATGACACATTTGGTGATGGTTATGGATTCCTGATGCTGAAAATGGTTAGTATATATAGGTGGCTAATCTTACTGTTTTTTTTTTTTTCATAATAATGTCGATACTCTGTGAGTTTGAGCTTATATTAGTCCTTTCCAATAGGCTGCAACAGCCTAATGTCAACTGCAAAACGTCGGAGGACATCAGTTCAAAATTATAATAGCTACTAATAACATGTTTCGAATTTGTAATCAATTTGAAAGATTTGTTCAACATGGTTTTTCTTCTGGTGCTAATACGTGGATTTTTTTTTCACTGTTTTTTATTCATGTTATTTTGTAGATAACAATTTGCATTTATGTAAATTGTTTTTGTTTTACTCCAGTGCCTTTGTCTATTTATTACTTGCCTAATATAATTCATTCATATTTTATAACAACAAGAACTCAAATTGCTATTCATTTAACTGCTGGTGCTTCATATAATTTTCCATATGCGTATCCTTTTGGTGGTTTGGTTACAAACGTTGAAGGTACACCTTATTTGTTGTTTTAAATGTTTCCCTGATGAATCTGCGGAGTAATGTCAATCGGTATATATTAATGCTTGACGAAATGGGCATCTTATGTTGAGCTGACAAGATATGGGTCATGTAAATTATGGTATATGGGTATTTTAAAAGAGGTTGGTTTGACTTCTGTTGGTCAAACTAAAATGGGTTATGGGCTGTGTTTGTACATATCTTTTTGGTAATTTCATTAGAGGTGTGGTTTGTGTTTGTGATAGTGGTTCGATTAAGATTAATAGGTAATTAGGTATCATATGAGTGTGACTGATGTGCACTAATATCCTTCTTCTTGGATAGCCCATTGTATTACATTTACATAGAATGTCTTTTTTAAATATAGCTTACTTATCACAGGTGTCGTCTCATTTGTTTGAAAAAAAATACACCCTTTCATGTTGTTGCAGGTTATAGTGGTGGTGTTGTATATATTTATATATCTCTACATATATAATCTCACGGGTTAGATACCTATCGAGCTACTCGGACTGAGAACTTAGATATATTGTAAGTCAGTCTAATTTGTTAACTACTTCAAGTTGATTTTTTTTTTTGAAATAATATATGTTTCAATGTTTCGTTGGCAAAGGGACCTCTCGAATAACAAAATTGGCTGTCCAATCCCTTCTCCACTTGGTGATTTCGAACATCTCATAAAATTGTATCATTTCTTCATGTACTCACAAAGTATTTGGTCAGTTAACTTATTCTAGATGTATACATGTCATAGTTCATCTATATGTTAATGTTCCCATTATACATGTTATAGCTCATCATGTATCCATTATTATGCAGATTTTGGGTCAGTGACTGTAAATTATACTTATCTCAACAATCAAGTCTGCAGAGTTTTCCGATTTTCCCTTCTTACGTCACAGGTTAAAAGACATATAGATTAATATTTTTCCTTTATAAGTCTATGTTCTATTTAGTTGGTTTGTTCTTACCATTTCGTTAACTCATATCAATATAGTGAATTTCACAGTCAAACTAGGTACTTTTTTTGAAGATGAAGTCACTCGCTCATTTTAGTTTTTCTATGATTACAAGTTATCAAATTTAACGTCACTTTTTCTTTTCTTTTCATTCGGAGTATATGGAATTGTTACCTTAAACAATCATGCTACTTATTTTCTTTAATTACTACAAATCAATATATTAATTTTTTTTTATGAAATGTCAGTAGTGATGCCCCATTACTCGACACATCTATCTCCCATAGAAATATGCATGATTTATATTACCTTAGTTAGATAAAAGTCTTTTATCTTTTTTTGCTAATCGTATTTATGCCCTGTTGCAGCTAAGGTATATTCAAGCTTGATGGATAAAACAAAAGTGTGTGAGCGGGAACATGAGATTATATACGAGAGAAAGTTTGCGAAAGAGAAAAGTAAAGAAGACCATCTTTTTGTAGACACATACAAGTTTGTGTAAAGCTATTAGGTTTTTACCTCTTATAAACCATGTGGGTCACTCGCCTTAAATGATTCTCTGTTTTTCTTTTGGTAATGTGAGTAATGGACTTGGTTGATTGTACAGAATCTGTAAGTATTAAAGATTTTGATGATGGTACAATACATATATTTATCAAAGATGCTATCTTTTTGGTTGATCTACCATACATATGCACAATTTTATGTTTATGGGTTTCTCGTATAACTTATTTGCCATTTGTATTATTTTTGAAAAGTGGAACTAGGATGTATATTAATAATCCCTCCTATGTTGTTTTTGGTCATTTTGTAGTTGTCATGTAATCGTCATTTTGTACTTCTCTTTATCATACCGTTAATTCATATAACATATACGTTTCGAGTTTGTTTGATTAAGAGTCGCCATGCAATGCACGGGCTCTTAAAGGCATGTAGTAAGGTAAATATCACAAATCATGTATAATGTTAATTTGGTGCCTAAAAATACTATATAGTCCAGTTTTAATTGTATCAAACCATTAACATTAAATATAAATATTATCATTCGTCAACAATTTCGTCATTCTAAATGTATCGTACAGATAATAACTATCAATTATTACGTTTTCGAATACTATATTTCTTAATGATCAAACATATATTTTCATTTTATTTGATTAAGGGTCGCCGTGCAACGCACGGGCTCTTAAAGGCTAGTTTCTTTATGAATAGAGAGAATTTGTAATGTATATTTAAGTTGATGAATGAGAAATCTCTTTCTCTTAAAATTTTTGTTTTTATATGGATGTAGGTCCTGGTGATTACAAGTGGTTTCATTTCAGTATTTGTGGTGGCTATGCTTCTATCAAGTATTGTTAGAGATCTCAAATCTTCATTTCATTTCATTTCTCTCTAATTGTGTTGGCTCTACCTTTATCAATAATCAATCGTGGGTGGTAATTTAGAGTGTTACTTGATTCAGATGGTGCTGGCTCTGTCTTTAACTTAGGGTTGAGATTCTCTATCTTAAATCTTCGTTTCATTTCTCTAAAATTGTGATGACTCCACCTTTATCAATAATCAATCGGTTTACTAATTCTTAGGTTACCAAGCAAAAGGGGCATATTCGGCTTCGATTAAAAATCTAATATTTGAAACCGAAAATTTCTTGAAAGCACATGTTTCCAGATCCAAGTACCGGGATCATCAGAGTTGATCCAAATCCAAGATGCATTAGAACCGTAAAAAAAATATTACTGTATCATTTATAGCTGTTTAATGTTTAAATATTCTAAAATTCGAACCGGTAAAAATCAAATCCGAAACAAAAAACGAAGTTATATGCAGAAAAAAAACCGAACTGGTAAAAACCGATTGAAAAAAAAAAAAAGAATGACTTTGAAAAATAATGGAAAGTACTTGTTCGGGCTACTCGAGAACTAGTATCGGACCTCATACTATGATATACACAGCCCAGTGAAATCACTCTTCGAGTGTTTTCAACCCATCCTTGTCACCACTAAATATTTGTCATAGACATAAATCGAACATGAGACCTCTTGCAAGAAACTCAAGACCCCAATCACTTGTATTACTGGTTTTTTAGAACCCGAACCAGATGAAAAATGGTTTTGTGCACTCTACTTGAGATAGATACCACAGTTCTAAAACACAAAACCCCAGCCCAAAAACTTATCAATTTGTTCTACACAGAGACAGCTGCCTAAGCATTTTTTACTTCCCATGATGCCAAATATATGTTCTCACAAAAATAACAACCATATCATTCCTATGAAAAAAATTAAAAACATTATTCATTGCAGTACAACAAGAGTAGTGAAACAAAAGATTAAAAACAACAGGAGATGCAATACAAATTACTTAGGCCTTGTAATGGGATCTTTCAACTCCTCATGCGATGACATGAACAGTTCAATGTAACGACTGCCAACTGTCATACGATCTTTGGCAAGTGCAGCTTGTGCGTCTTCTACACTTGAAAATACGACAAATGCTTCTCCTGTTGATCTTCCTTCTGAATTATATGTGAGATGGATCGAGTCTTCGGTGATTGCGAATTCCTTAAAGAAATCCATTATTTCTTCTTTTCCAGCTGAATATGGTAAACCTCTCATGCGCAACACTTCTGTATCTTCTTCAGGAGGTTTTGGCACATTTGGGCTGGTACACAATAACAAGTCATAAGAGTCAGAATTAGAACACTATCAGTCTTTAACTAAGAAAACAAATACAATCAACCACACTCAGCCACAGTTCCAAACGGTGGGTGCGGCGCTTTGGTGATTAGCCCGTCCCGATTTGAAGAAAAACGTTTGATAAGTCCGGCAACGGTCAAAAGTCCAGTCAAAGTCGGTCAAAATTCGACTTTTTGTCTGGCCTTGTTCTAGCGTAAACGTAAATCCCAAGCTCTAGCTAGGAAAAACATCATAAAAAACTATATATTATTTGAAGTAACACCACATCATCTTATTTGTAAATCATCATTTATTTGTAAAATATTTAAGTTTGATATATTTAAATTTAAAAGTCAACGTTGGTCAACGTCCACGCCCGTCTCGACCCCGACTCAACCTGACCAACTTTTCTTCGTCTCACATCATTTTCAACCTTGCCCTCAGCCACTTACCAGCCCATTTTTCAGTCTGCTTTCAGCCTCCCTTGATAAATAAATTCTAAGAAATTATAGTAAGACCTTAATCACTTGAATAGCAGACACTCCAAATTTAATATATGTCTCTCAGATATACTCTTACTTCCGAAGGATCAAAACGCTCTCATATGTAATTATAGCTTTAACAATAAAATAATTCATTCTAAGAAATTTAAAAAAAATAACAGAACATATATGCTCAACTGTACACCGTTATTAATGGCAAGCAATGCACAGACACACAGAGCATATAGAATGACAATAGGGTCATAACTTAAAAGGGAATTTCTATAGTTAGATAAATGTATAAGAAAGTTGCACCTCATAAGTTCTATGATCCTACGTAAATTTAACACCTACATTGATTATTCTAACAAGATTTATACCTAACCATCACATCCGACCTATTTATTTGACCAGTTTAAGACAACGAAATAACCCAAAGCAACAAAATGGGTTGGAATTGCCACTTGTAACAATAACCATCAATAAAAATTAAAACCACGTGTATACAAAAGCAAAGGTTAAAGTCTGCAAATGTATCGTAGTATCATACTTTACTCATAAGTCATAACTCAAGTACGCTTAAATGATGCTATTGCATGTATCAAATTATGATTTTAGTAACTGTATGTATTCAACCTCTTATAACTTAGGAAACATGACGTGGCTACTTGTATAGTTACTACCATATCCAGAGGCGGTGCCAGGATTTATGTATGAGGGTGGCATTTCTCGAAAAATAAATATTAATATTATATTATTCTTATTTAAGGGATGCTGGAATTTATAATTATGGGATATTGGCTATTAAATTATAACTTTTAAAACACTATAATAAGCATAGAGTTGGGGGTGGCAAAGCATCCACATGCATCCCCCGTCTCCGCCTCTGACCATATCCGAAGACAAAAAAAAAGAGGTTATCTAAGTAATAAGTAATACCAAAATTTTGGATGTTACATAAAATTTCAGACAAATGTTAAGAGAAAACAGATAAAAAGAGAAAGAGCACTAACCGGCCCTTAGAAACTGCTTCCTCCCATTCCTCAAGTGGTGACGGAAATAACTCAATATATCGACTCCCGAGACACGTTCCATCTTCCATCATAGCCGCTTTTGAATCTTCGGGACTTTCAAATTTAACATACGCCTCACCAGTAATCCTTCCCTCTGAATTAACCATAAAATAAACCGAATCATCTGACAAATTAAAACCCTTAAAGAACTCCACAATATCATCCCGGTTAGCCGAAAACGGTAACCCACGTAACCTAAGAACTCCAGTATGTTCTGCATATTCCTTTGAAGGATCAAGCTTCCGTGGTCTCCTACGAGGAGACCGTGAACGGGGCCTACGTGAATCAGAAACCTCAATCGCTATCGATTTGTAATACTCTTGCCTACTGCTCCTAAAAACTTCAACATATCGTTTCCCGATATTTTGTCGGTTTCTTTGAAGAGCGTATTCGACTTGAAACGCATAACCAAGAACACAATATCCTTCACCTGCAAATTTCCCATGTTTGTGGAGAAACAACACGTCGACAACATCAAGGCCATGGAAGAACTCGATTATGTCCGTTTCTGTACAGTCGAACGGTAGACCCCGCAAACGTACGACGGGGAAAACGGGAGGTTGACTCGCGTAAGAATAAGCTGGCGGGCTGTACATATAGTTTGAAGCTTGAGGAGAACCATAATACGATGAACCCCGTTGTCTTTTTAGGCCCGTTTCCCGCCCATCACCAGAATCCAAGTATTTACTGAATATAATAACCAAAAAAATTAACTAATTGTGTTAGTGTATTGCCAAACCAAAGTTGGAACTTAAAACAAACATTGGTATGTGAACACTGATCAACGTTGTAATAATGGTCAAGTATATATCGGTTAACAGCACCAATTTAACCACACATACATATATGCTAGCTTAAGATTACATTGCAAGGAGTGGCGGAAGCAGGATTTTTTTACATCGGGGGCGAAAAAAAATTAAAAGCGTAGCAACTTTTTTTGGACAAAATATGGAGGCTTTGGGGGCAAAATATAGAGACTTTTGAGCAAAAAGAAATCCACTTGGGGCAAAATCGAAAAATCCCAAATTTTTTTACTGAAAATTACAAATCCATTAGGCCGGCTGCCACCCTGTGCCCCAACATATTTTCGCCACTGATTGCAAGTACTGCAGGCCATCGTCTAATTTATCACAAACTTGTATATTAAATATTTGCAACCAACATGATAACTTTCTACTTTTTAATAGTCAACTGTATATCGATTAACAGCACCAATATAATAGCTTTCTAAAATTGATACCAGCTTAGCATACAAAAAGCAATTGAATTAATCTTGCATTTCATCAAGTAATTTATCTATATTTCTAGGGTTAATGTAAATCAAGCATACAAAAAGCAATTGAATGATATAATAATCTATTATAGGGATCAGCACAAAAAAATGTTGAAGAGCAAACCCTAGATTAATAGGTCAATACATAGATAAATTATTCTAAGTTTCGTGAACGCTGATCTGAAAACAGAAAACGTAAATTAAAGTGTCTTACCCTCTATAGAACATCTTATTTAGAAGCAGAAATCAAAATTTCCCCTTTCTGGATTTTAGGGTTTATACGCTTCGAGACTATAACGAAGAACTCAGAGAATTGATTTTCATGATTTGGTTGAAAATAAAAAGATTCGAGGATGAAACGTGCCGATACGGCAGCGTTGTGTGTAATCGTCTAGGCTAGTTGGTAGCCCAATAGAAGTTATTGGGCCGATCGCCATTTGTTTATAACTTTAGGGATTTAAAACGAGAAATTGTTCAAAATACATTTTTTTTAAGTCTTCAAACAAAATACACTTTTTTAAAAAAAAAATTGTCTTTTTACACCATTCGGTAGACGGAATTTCTCTCTACCACCTTTATCTGTCGTCTACTACCATTTTTACAAAGTAGTAGACAATAACAACAAGGTAGTAGACAGTGAGAACAAAGCAGTAGACAGCCAATTACAAGGTAGCTGACTATCTACTGCCTTGTTGTTATTGTCTACTACCTTGTTGTAGGTGTCGACACCAATAATACATATCAGTCGACACCTACATCTTGCGTCCTTGCTTCCACCTGAGAGCAAGGGAGCAAGAGGCACCTGCTCCTTGCTCTCAAGTGTGACTAAGGTCGCAAGGACGCAAGGCGCAAGGGAGCAAGATGCATCTTGCTCCTTGCGAGGGCAAATTGTCAAACTTTTTTTTATGGGCTCTCACGCAAACAAGTTCAAAAAAATGGGCTTTTTGGTGATAATCCCATAACTTTATATACTCTAAGACTATCCGTAACAAAAGAGCCCGAGTCAACTAAGTTGGCATGATTTGACGCCCCAGGCGTCATTAATGAATGTCAAAACTTGACGCGTCGGGGTGTCAGTTGAAAATCTGACGTATGGTGAAGGAATCATAAGGGCCACGTGTTCGCGTCTGATTGGTTGAGACGTTTGACTGATTTTAAACGGATATAAGTCCATTGAAATATTTTTATTTTATCTTTTTTACCAAAAATAATTCAAACTTATCAATATTTAACTAAAACATTCTCAACGTATAGATACATGTCTTTACAATCATCTTCATCCTCCATATTTTATCATAAATCATCAACATCTTCATCTTCCATCTCTAAACAAAAATGGCGAACTCAAATCAAATATCAAATACTCTATCCCATTGGAACGTGTACAATAGGCATTTGGGTGGCGGTTCATCAAACCCGAATAATTATCAACAAATTCAACTCGTCATGCCTCAATTTCGTGTTTTGACACCCGAACAACAACATCAAATGTTCTTAGAGCAATAACGTTTGTACAATCAAGCTCAACAATTGAATCAAAATCGGAGCTTTCAAACCCTGATGACTCTGATTTATTAATATGAAAAGGTGCTGGAAACTCAAAATTAAACGATCTTGAAAACGCAACAACGTCAATAAAAAACACAAAAAGGAGGGCGTGGAAGGTATAATTTTGGTTATTGTTTTATTATTTTTATTTTCGATACATTTATTTTATATATATATATATATATATATATATATATATATATATATATATATATATATATATATATATATATATATATATATATATATATATATATATATATATATATAGAGAGAGAGAGAGAGAGAGAGATTTAATCAAGATGGAAGCACTTTTTTTCGTTTTTTTTTTTTTTGAAATTTTTTTTCAGGCATCAAGATCACATGAAAATATGAACATTTAAAAAGACACTTTATGATGAATGTTATTATTTTGGCGGTAAAACGCTCAAAAAAAAATGAAAACATTCAATGGATTGAATGTTTTGATTCTGAGTTTTTTTAAGGGGTTAGAAATTAGGGGGTTAAAAATTAGGGTTTAGCTATTAGGGTTTAGAAATTAGGGTTTTGGGTTTAGAAATTAGGGTTTAAGGTTTAGAAATTAGGATTTAGAGTGAATATTTTAACACGAACGGTTTAGAGTTTAGGGTTTAGGGTTTTGAGTTTTGGGTTGAGGGTTTACGGAGCAAACCCGAAAACCCTAAACCCTAAACTCTAAATCGGGCTAAATTCGAAAAAAACACTTCACACAAGATGAAAACAAAACGATGCAAATAAACTCAACAGCAAAACATTCAATGCATTGCATTGAATGTTTTTATTTTTTTTTCTTCGAGCGTTTTTCCGCCAAAATAATGACATTCATCACAAAGTGTCTTTTTTAAATGTTCATATTTTCATCTAATCTATAATGTTCGTGAACAAAGTTTTTTCAAAAAACGAAAAAAAAAAATTTGCTTCCCCTTTCCCCCCAAAAAAGTGCTTCCCTCTTGATTATGATCATATATATATATATATATATATATATATATATATATATATATATATATATATATATATATATATATATATATTCGAAACGAGGCCTCGAAAACCTTCAATTTTGCGGGTCAGTATACACTTACGTAACTATGGCTATCCTGAAAGTCGAAATAAGTGAAAACCGGTGGACTTACTGCAACCGGTGTGCCTCAGTCAAACTATATATATATATGCGCTTTATTTCAAGTACTTTTTTATTTAATTGATGTATTTTATTATTTTAGCGAATATTACAAAATTAGTTTTATTAAATAATGTGTTAGTATAATATAATTATAATAAAATGTAATAATAAAAAGTTGATGAACCCTACTACTACACAATTTTACACACAAATTTGACATTTTATATTAATGAATATCAAATAACGACCTTGTCTAGTTTTAGTCAAATTTCACTTTTTTATGTCATTTACATGGCATCACATGTGGCACAAACTGATGCTTCCCGACGCCTCCAATGGGGCGTCATTTGTAACGGGAAAAAAAGTGTCAGATTTTCTGGACCAATCACATTTCACTAAATTATTTTTTATATTACTAATTTATATATTTTATTCCCGACAGCCAAACACATTTTACCACATCATCTACCACAAATTTAACATAAAAAGGGCCCCTCATTATTTACCTTCACTCCATGACATGATACATCACTCAAAAAGTGCATCCGCTGCATGTGATATTACATACACGTTTAGAAGTGGTCTAATTTGGTCATGCACTCGGAAATCTTTCACTATCATTTTCGTTATGACGTTGCTAATAAATTTAACATACATATGACTATGACTAAAATATTAAGTATTTTATTAATAACGGTTGTTAAAATTGTCATCAAAAATCATACTCTCTCCGTCCTACTATAAGTGTTCACATATGACTTTTAAAGTCTTTTTTTTTGTCAACTTCAACTATAAATATTTTTATTTGTGTTATATATCAGTTAATGCAATTTATATAAATAAAACTGCATTATAAACCCAATACATTCATATAAATTTAATCAAATAATATATATATCACAAATAGAGATATTTATGGCCAAAGTTAACATAGAAAGACTCCGAAAGTCAAACGTGGTCACTTATAGTAGAACAGATGGAGTATTTATACATAAACTAATGATTTATTGAGTTGGTAGATGACAATTATTTCTAAGAAGTGGATGTTTATTTTCAATTTATAAATACATAATAATGTGTATTTGAATTTTTTAACATCAATCTTTAATTGTTATTAGAAAAAATCTAATAATAGTTACGAAGTATAGTTTATAATTATAATTATAATATAATATAATTATAACTATAATTATAATTATTATATAATTAAATTAAAGTGCGACAAAGTTAGGTAATATGTAATATTATAGTATATCATTTTCACCAGATTAGTTTTTATCTCAAAGGTCAAGTTTTAATGTAGCCATTCGTGCTTCATGTTTTGTGGAAATTCTCTTTTACGGTGTATATAGTACCGCTTAATATGTAAAAATTAAATAAAATAATTTTAACCTACTAATGATGCGCATAAACGACAACTATATGTATGTGCATCACACGTGTCATGCACGTGCGAAGTATCGACCCATGTGCACGATATGGCGCGCCAGACAACGATCGTGCGAACTAAGCAAGCACACAAAGCACACCGAATCTTAGGACACTGTAAACGGTTGTCACGATTCCTACGACAGGTAATGGTACTGGCAACCGTAAGGTCGTACCAAGGACCATTCTCGGCGGTCGCCACGATCCCTGAAACAGGTAGTGGTGCAGACAACTGGCAGATTGTACCAGGGACCACTCTTGCTTTTTACGACTTTTCAGGTACGATTGTACAATATGGAAAGGACAATGTACCTTTTGTCCCAATTTATGTTGTTGAAGAACAAATCCATCTCGGCTATAAATAGGGACTCAAACCCCCAATACAAACAGAATGCACGAGACAACTCTTGCACTTCACACATACTATTATTAGTAAGCTTATCCTATCCGCGCTAGCGGATAGCGCACGACTCTGCCCGCGCTATCGGACTCACAACATCTCAAGCTTTACTTTAAACATTTACAGGTAACGTTCCATGAACACTAACCCTAATATCCCTCTCGAGGCATCGATACTGTAGCCGACGGATTGATGGATCTTAGGTCGCTTGCAATCGAGACTAGAGGTGGAAAACACTAGAATCGAGTAAAACCGAGATACGGGTCGTGTCGGGATCGATTTGGTCAAACCTAGAGTAGAAACTAGATTAGATCGAATCCTAAACGAATGATTTCGGTGGTAAATGGTGTTAGGGTTCAGTTGGGACGAAAACCAGACGAATAGGGTTAATAGAATGTGTAACCTTACAAAGGAGGTATTAACCCTTGTATATACTGCATAACAGACACAGTCGGTCGACTGTGTATGCAGTTTAACATATTGATTGTCTAATTAAATAAGTACACACAAACACATACATAAATAGTCACCATGATAAGTTATTACATGACCAAATGTATTAAAACGATAAACGATCTAGGACTGGGGATTACGTGCACCAACAAACTCCCCCTAAGACCTAGCCACTAGATATGAAAATATCAGCCATTAATCAACATAAGGATTAGTCACCCAGTTCTTCAGATAACAAAGTTTGACAACTCTGCAATACTACTCAGCTTGCACTCGATTCTCTGGGCAATACAACTTCCTGTTATAGTATAGGGTGAACACGTCTTCTTCACAGCAGTTCCTAAGCCAGACTGGATTTAGCACCCTAATACTATCATTTTCATCGCTTCCATCCTTGTCCAACACAATGACTGCTTCCTCCGAGCGTTCATCATAATACCACCAACGAAAACGTGGGCTGAAGTTATGCGGCATTTTCCTTACTGGAACCTTTAGCATATACTTCACTTGTTCATATTTGATTATCTTTCTTCATAAGCCCTTTTTCTTGTTCGTCTTGTAAGAGATCTTTGGAAATTGGGGTCGAAAACCTTCAAAGTTAGGTGACCTAAATGATCGTCTTATCTTACGAACTAAAATGTCAGGAATACCATCATAATCCTGATACAACATCTTAAGCCTAGCAACTTGCATAAATTTAAAATAAGGTAATGAAGTGAACTGGAAAGCATGCTTGATGTAGTCCACTCCATACTCTTTCTTTATCGCGTAGATATCAAATTCCTTAATGTATACCCAGGCCAAGATCTTTCCCTTAGCACACAAACTCGCACTGTGCTCAATAAACTTCATATACTGAGGCTCCACCTCAAGTTTCATCAAATACTTTCGAATTCTCATGGAAATCTTCCATTCTTTCTCCAAAACTTCCACTTGTTCTTTATTAATTTTCACCGGCAAAAACCCTTCCGGTAAAATCTCCTCCTTTTCTTTCTGTTCCTTCTCTTGACACTTCTTATTCAAAAGTTCATCATTTATTTGGAAATAATCAGTAAAAGTAGGAAGATCATCATCCTCAAAACCTTTATATCTAGGATAAGGCCCTGTCGGTTCATCTTCAATAATAACCTCATCAAAACTATTATCGCTCTCATCAACTGCATCAGACTCACTCATATCATCGTCAAATTTATTTACCCCTGACGATGAGGCTTTTGATGCGGCGTCAGCAGATTCCTTAGCCTCTTGCTCTAGACGCTCCATCAATTCTTGTTCAGTTTCGGAGACAGTTATTACTACATAGCTAAATACTCAAAAACAGTTATTACTTGAAGTGGAGTTACGTACAGTAGGTTATCCTCCGTGTAACCTTTAGCAACTTCAATAGGTAGGTCCTCCTCGTGATCACAATGCCCAAAAGGATCTGGGCCCTCATCAAGCTCTTCAACTACTACTTTCTTTTCCCATTCATCCAATCTTTCTGTCAAATCACGTGTTTTAGTCTGTAGAGACAATATCTGTCCAGCCTGTTCCTCCACTGTCTTCTCAAGCTCATCAATTTTCAGTTGCTGCTTATCAACCAGTTTTCTCATCTGAGACATCTCAGCATCTCGCTTTCATTTATCTTCTTCAGCAGCTTTTTGAAACCGAGCCATATCAGCCAATAATTGTATAAGTCATCGGTTAATCATCCCAGAAGAATCACCAGTAAAAACAGTTGGTTGCTGAATGGTTTGAACTTGCTGTTGTTGTTGTGGAGGCTGAATTGGTGGAGTCAGAGTGTTACCACCACTAGCAGCAGCTTGAGTAGATGGAGTTACTTTTGGTTGTGACTTAGTTGTTGACCTTGAACCCCCATCCTTCTCCTTAACTGCAAATCTTAAACGCTTGTGCCGTTGCTTGGTAGATACCTTTGGCGTTTCAGCCAGTTTTCTCTTCATCGGCTCAATTTGACTGTTATCAAGTGCTGTCACATCATCCTCATCCACTAACCGAGGACCAGTTTGTCTAGGCGGTGGCGTGTTAACCTCTTCATCTCCAGCAATAGTAATATCAGTTTCATCACCAGAAGTGCTATTCTCGTGTCGACAGTTTAAACCTTCAGGACACGCATAATTTTCATTCGCCAGATGGCCAATCAACCTCTTTTAGCAGAACCTCCTCAATTTTGCATGAATCGATTGAAAGATTGATCATTAAGATGATTCAGCTTAAGAACATCATGTGGAATCTTCACTAACCTATGAACTTGTTTCTCCAGCATGATCTGTAGAAACCTTGGAAATACCAGATGAATCTTCTTCTTCACATTTAGCACCATACCATCAAGAATAACTTCCGAGAAATTGAAGTCCGCATTCAGAACCAAAGCCACAAACATGTAAGTGTACGTCTCAGTCATCTCATCAAATCCACCTTTCATTGGGCTCAAACATCTCAACAATACGTAGGTCAGATACCTGTATTTCTTGCTGAACTTTGTACGTTTCACTGCCTTTGTAATATCACCCGCATAGCCACAGCGTTTCAGACACCTCCTTACTTTCAATGCCAGCAACGATGTTGGCATTGTGTCATCATCAGGAAAACCAATATCCCCTCGAATGGTTTGTGCAATGATCCAAACAATAGTACCGTTAACAGAACTGATAATCACTCTACTGTTATCCTCAATTACAACTTTAGCAGCCTCCTAGAAGGCTCTTTGATGAGAATAATATGGTGTGCTCTCTATAGTAATGGCATTGCGAATCCTGGATCGCTTCAGAAACTGAATGATATCACCAAAGTTTCCTTTAACAGCTTCGGTGCCAGTCTCATCAACACATCCTAAGACATTTGTATCACCACATCTAATTAGTCTAGGTAGTTCTGACGACAAAGGGATCTGGGGTTCAATTGATGCAGTTTCCTCTGAAGAGTGATGTTGTTCTTGAAACATCCCGAATAACTGAAAGAGACTCAAAACAAAACAAACATTAAGCAATTACCACCATGTATCATGGGGTATCAATATAATCATACAAATCAGTAATTTAAATCAAACATTCTTATCACAATAACTATTAAAGTACCATTACATAGATGAAAAGTCACCGTTAAATTATTACACACCAAAAGCATTTGGCTAATAGGCTAGCCTTAATTAATTTAGTTCATATAAAACAACTGAAATACATAAACTATGAACTCAATATGTCAACTGATCATCCAACTATAGGATCTTCTGGCACTAACTTCGTGACATACTGTACTACACCAAGCTTCTCAAACATATTATGCAATAGAGAGCAGCATAAGGGAATGGTTCCTCTGACTCAAGAAAGTCTTTCATCACATTAATCAGAAAATGACCCATGTTCACCTTTGTGCCATCTAGAAGGCAGTACAGTAGCAAGGCCTCAATACCACTCAACACACTATCACCATCTTTCTTAAAGGTCACACTACACTTAATTATCCTCAAATGAGGTTCCAAATGGTAATACAAATCACTATCACTTATCTCAACCCTACTAACACTAGCCACGCGTCTTAACTTGCATATCCTTGCAATCATGTCTGACATATTAAACCTGTTGGGAAGCTTTCTTAGGTCTTTACTAGGATACAACAGCTTAACACCAGTGTGAGGAACATTCAAAAGGTCTAAAAATTCCTCCATGGTCCACTTATAGTGTTGTCCGAACAAACTAGCATGAACATGTTTCTTCTTACCATCTTCTAAAGCCACATTAGCATAAAACTCATACACCAATCGAGGATAGTAATAATCCCCTACGTTAAGAAACGTTTGACACCCAATATGCTCCCAAAGGTCATATATGACAACCCGGAAATTTTCGACTAAATTTAAACCTAACTTTATATGATTCTGACGATTCACGAACAATTATTCGTAAATAATTATGCATTAGTATCAATTCGTTATATTAATATTATTATTAATATCATTTTTAATAATATATCACTCAGCATTATCATTTACAAGTATTATTATTACAACTATTACTAATCTTATTATTATTAATAATTATTAATAACATTAATATTATTAGTATTATTACTTTTACTAAAAGTGATAAGATTATTATAAATATCATTATTATTAATACAACTTATTATTAATAATATTATTAATAATAGTATTATTAACACTTTATAATGATTATTATCATTATTATTAATTATAGTTAAAATTATCATTTTTATTATTAATATTGTCATATTAATATTATTATTATTATTATAATTATAAATTCTATTAATATTAAAAGTATTATTATTTTTAATTAATACAAAATTAGGTATATATCAACATCTACTTTTATATATTTTTTTATATTTTTTTATATAAAAAGAAATTAGGTATAAATTAGGTATAACTTTATCTGTTTTATATTTATTTTTATTCCTCTACTGGTTTTTATTTTGTATCCATCTCAATCTGCTTTTTATTTTTAAAACTGATCGTATCTGCTTTTGATTTTTTATTTTATTTTTTTATTTTGCTGTTGCTGTGATCTAGTCGACACCCACACAATTTTCTTATATAAATCAATTAGCTCAGCTTGTTAACAAATCATTCAGCTTTCCTCCATTATCAATCTCAAACACCTTTCACATCTTTTGTCTGATCGAGTTTAAAATAGAAATATAAAAAAAATATAGAAGTCGTCCCCTGTTCTTGAACTTTTTAGCCAAAACTCGATTTCAAATCAATTCTCAAATTCTAAAAATGCAAATGTGTTAGGAATCCTCTAGTGAATCTATCTGCAAAGTTTCAACTTCCAATTTCTCAAAACGATTTCGAATTTTGGAGTCAAAGTTTATTTCTAAAAAGTCAAACAATCTGTTCATCGCGAAATTTGAATTCAATTTGATGTTTCAGGATCAATTAAGGATTTAGAAAGTTTATAGGAATGAAATGCAACCTATTTCATGTTGTAACAATTGTCCAAAACGTTCTCAAAATCAAAATCAATTTTTTTTGAAGAGCCGCGAACAACAGCAGTAGGCACTCTTTTTTTTATTTACTTTTTATTTTTTGTTTATTTTCTGTTAACCCCAATCACCAGTTCGTTTGTTCTGTTTCAAATCCAAGTCCTAATTAAAACCTTAAAGCTCGCTGTTATGATAATAAATGGTATCTGGTCGATTAGTTTAATGAAGAAGGAGAAGAAATGGGAAACAGAATAATACGGGTTATATATAATTATTATCTGATTAAAATCAGAAAAGTAAAGACGGATGAGTGGTTTGGGTATGTTTCGGGGTAGCGAGAGGTCTCAGGTTCAAGCTCGATTCCTGGCAATTTTTTTTAGAAAAGCTTGTGAAGGTAGTTTTCATTCTTAAAATTTTTATTATTATTATTATTGTTATTATTATTAGTAATATAATATTATTATTATTATTATTATTATAACTAATATAAGAATTAAAGATCATTTATTAGTATTGTTATTATTAGTATTGTAATTATTATTATCATTAACATAAGTATTATTAATATTACCATTATTATTATTAATATGATATCATTAGTAGTATTATTATTATTAAAACTATTATCATTATTATCATTGTATTAAAATTTTTATTATTATTATCAGTATTATTATTATTATTATTATTATTATTATTATTATTATTATTATTATTATTATTATTATTATTATTATTATTATTATTATTACTACTACTACTACTACTACTACTAGTATCAAGTATTATTATCAAGTATTATTATTTTTATTTTCATCAAACTGATCATTTTTTATTAAGAACTACTATTATTATTAAAAGTATCATTTTTATTAAAATTATTATTTTACTATTATTATTAATAGTGCTATTATTATTATTATTATTATTAAAAATGATTATTACAATAAAAATTATTGTTATTATTATCATTATAAAGACATTACAACTTTTTACTTATTATTATTATTATTATTATTATTATTATTATTATTATTATTATTATTATTATTATTATTATTATTATTATTATTATTATTATTATTATTATTATTATTATCATTTTTAAATGAGTATCATTATTATTATAACTACTGATATTATTATTATAAAGATAATACGACTTTTCATTTATCAGTATTATTTTAACCAGATAAATATTGGTTACATAAAAATATATCTAATACACATAACCTAACTCTATTATTATTTTTATAATAAGTAAGGTATATAAAAGAAATATATTTAAGTTATTAAGGGAATGCATAAATCATTAAAATAACAGATATATCATTAATAATAATATCTAAATTTGTTTGATTACAGCTATATGAGTTAATATATATAATTGAATATAGGTTCGTGAATCCGAGGTCAACTATGCACTTGTTCAGTATCGTCATACGCATAATTACTACGAAATACAGTATCGTGAGTTTTCATAGCTCCCTTTTTATCTATATTTTTGGGCTGAGAATACATGCACTATTTTTATAACTATTTGACAAAATAGACAAAAGTACTAAAACTTCGTTCTACGTGGGTTTGAATAAAAAATCCCCTAGCTTGTTAACTTTAAACATTGGTGTTTGTACTGATGGCGCGAATCCTAAAGATAGATCTATCGGGTTTAACACCCCCACTCAGTATGTTGTACTAGTCAATGGTATATTTTGACTTAGAAGAACGGGTGTTTAGTACTTCGAGGTTAACTTCACGCACTTGATTCGGTATACCTATTATTATAACTCATGGGATAAAAACTTTGTTAAGGCTAGTTACCAGGTGCTCACAACATGGAATACTTTTATACACTGCTGTGTACGTATTTATTTATTGAAACTGAAATCTTGTGGTCTATTATATATATACTGAATTCATGATTTATTATAAACTTATGAACTCACCAACCTTTTGGTTGACACTTTTAGCATGTTTATTCTTAGGTATTACATAATGCTTCCACTGTACATTTGCTAATTGAAAACAACATTACAACGAGTCATTTATGGCATATTTTTGAAAGACTCTGCATACAAACTCATCACTGTGCATCATATAGATGTCAATACCTCGCAATGGGACCAGAGATAACGTACCGCGTCAATGGCGATTTTGGCGGGTTGTTACATCATAGGTCCTGTGAGTTGCAATGACCTTCTGTTCCACCTAATGGGTCGTACTCTAGATAGGATTCTCCTACGGTCGATATCAAACATCCATGGTCCGATAAATGATCCACCTGACATTCTATCACAAAGCTATACCATTCTTTCAGAATAATATGTCATAAATTCAATAATGGAATAAAAAAATGATCAAAACAACATAATACCAAACATTAGGGTTTGAACACACTCGGTCGTGTAAAGTCACACGGTCGTCCGTGTCTACACACGGTCAAGTGTGTGGACTCACTCGGTCGAGTGTGTTCTTGCAGATCTGAGTTCGCCCAAATCGATCAAACTATCGAATATGTTGTTTTAAGCCTGGAAATTAATCACGATGGTCACTAACAAGGCCGATTAACATAAATATAACACGAATTTTAATCATAATCATCCAAAAATTGTTCGATTCAAAACTACACATTCAAACATAAAATTAATGAAAACTTATAAACGAAAACGAATTGGAATACCTCAATTGTGGCGCTGTAATCACAAGACAAAGATGTATCTAAAGGTCTAGATCAAAAACTCGTTCTACAACTTTAAAAATCTCGGTAAAATTCGCTCTAAAACACAAGTGTTTTGAGATGACTGTCAAACAGGCCTTTTTATACCCTCAAACACACTCGGTCGAGTGTCTTACTCACTCACCTGTGAGTGTGACTCACTCGGCCGAGTGTGTTTCCAACACATCTCATTTTCTTTAACACACAATCGATCATGTGTGGGTACTCAGACGATCGTGTGTGTATACTCACTCTGTCGACTGTCTTTCAGATTTAAAACTTAAAACTTTTCGATTTTAACTTTCACAAATCTTTTCACGTCCACTCCCCCTGGGACTGATCTCTCCAGTATAAATTAATCACGCTTTATTCCATTAAGCTTTACACAACTAACTTTTAGTCTTTTAAAGTAAACTAGGTTCCTTACACGGTGAACATTTTAAGAACTGAGTTGTCAAGCTATAGAACAATGACTAAAGCAAATTAACAATGATGCAATTATTTTTGGATTTTTCATATATAAACATGCAAGGCTAAAATGCAAAATACTGTACAAGATCCAGTGTGTCATGATAAACAATATTATATTAAGCATATTCAATAAAGCTTCAACATTAAGTGTCTGCAATTCTTCACATGCAACTTCCAACATCTAATTCATTAAGCATTACATACTACAGGAATTAAACGTTATCATGATAAGCACGGATGTCATCATTTATCAAGAACAGCACAAATCAAAATACATCACATGTTTTTGTGAGTTAAATTATCACATTGTTTCAAATATGTTATTTCAGGGATCATAACTGAACTATTTTGACATGTTGTTTTAGAATTCAACTGAGTATCCAGAAAAGCATATACATGATAACTCTCAAACATATTAACAAGCATTCACCAACTTTCATCCTAGACTTCGATGATCAAGTTAAATTAATTACTTTAACATTTTTCAATGTTAGATTATGATCAACGACTCAGTCCTCATTTGAGATCGCACGATATTTTAGGTAGTCAATTGAGCACAAATCTATTGACGATGTCCGTTATTACATCAATGTACTTACGATTTGATTGAACAGAACCATCTCACGATGTTTCTAGCAACCCTGTCAGCCATGAGCTTCTACCATAAACTTACACTTTTCGTTTCAGATAGTATTGTTTGTCTCAAATTTATTGCATACTTTAAAAAGACTTATACCGGCCGCTATAAACCCCATACTTGAACGAAAATCGTATGATGTATAATGGATGGATGGTAGTGATATATTTGAGTGATGGAATAAAATGCTAATATATCTTCCAGAAGATGTCTCTCTAGGTCAATAGGTACAACCTCATACCATAGACAAAAGATGTAACGTCCAGCTATGAGTTAGCTTTGTGGACAAAATGATTCGAGTTCTCTATATCTGATGATCTGACGACCTTCTCCCCCTCGGATGTAGATAACTAAATCATTCAAATAGTTCTCTGATTGAAACATCTGCGGTCTCAGACCTAGATAACTTGAAATCCTTCAAAATTGGTCAATTCTCGCTTAGTGATTCTTTGTGTTGCAATGTGGTGCATCATCTTTATTTACAAAACGAATAAACATACATCAAAGATCACATTTGTTTTTTTTTTTTTGGATTTTCTGATGTTGCACTTTTTTCACTGCTATAATACAAAACATAAAAATAAAATAAAAATAAAATAACTATAATGTTACATATGACATGATGATGCACCACTGTCTTTGACTTTAGTCGTATCTTCACAGAAAACCAATTTTCTGAAGTTGAAATCTGTAACCCAATGATGTTGCGCATTCAAATCATTCAATGTCTGTGATACAAGATTGCACTTCTCAACCCGTTCAAAAAAGAACACCCCCTTTAGATACCCGATATGTATGATGTAGACTTTCGGTCCAAGCATTAAAGGTAAATAGAAACAAGCATGCATTCTAGACAAAGTATGCTCACCTTGGGGACAAACAAAATTATTCTTCTCTACCGAGTATAAATCGTATTATGGGAGACCTCAACCGTCTGTTGAGTTTCTGAACAATCATTTCTTAGTACATATTTAGTGATAATTAGGTGACTACCCTCAACCGCTGTAAACCTTTTCATGATTTCCTTATCATGATATTTACGCGTTCTTAGTGTGATCATCTCTATCTAGAATTAGGCTAGTAAAGTCTAGTAATATATTATCAATCATCCTATACTACTTATTTACACCGGTAACATGTCAGCTCAGTATTGCAATCACTTCCCCACAGATATAATAAGCAACTCATTTTCAAGATTTTCAGTTTTTTTTATGGATTTTCTATTTTTCAACTTTTTATTTGATTTTCTGGTTTTCTGATATATATTTTTTCTCTATACAAAAGCATAAGAACACAATAATAACACAAACTAGCATGCAACTTTATCAGAAAATAACTATCATGCAAACAGAAATTAATCATGCAAATGAACTAAATCTATCATGCTAATGTACACACAAAATATACATGCAGTTTGATAGCATTCACTCCTCAGTCTCTTTAGCAGGTTTCTCTGTGTCAGGAACCACCTCAGTTTCAGGAACCACATCTTTTAAAACTTTAACACCTATTTATTTTAACAAGAAATCAAAAACGTGGTTTATCAAAAGCTTTTGTGAAGAGATCATCCCTTTGTGTCATAGTGTCTATCTGCACTACATCTATCAGCTTCTTCTCATAGCATTCGCTAATGAAATGGTATTTAATCTCTATGTGTTTGGTTTTAAAATGATTAAAAGGATTCTTAGTGACAGCTATAGCGGCAGTATTATCAACAAAAATAGGAGTGTTAAAAATATGCAAACCGTAGTCACGCAGCTGCTGTTGGATCCAGATGACCTGAGATGTACAGCTTGCTGTAGTAATATATTTAGCTTCACAAGTGGATTGAGACACTGATGTCTTCTTATTACATTGCCAAGTAACCAGTCTGCTTCCCAAAAATTGACAACCCCCAGAAGTTGACTTGAAATCTTTCTTGCATCCACCATGGTCTGAATCACAATACGCTGTAAGCTCAAAAACATCATCACATGGATACCATAATCCCAAACTTGGTGTATCTTTCAAATATCTCAGAATCTTCTTAACCATGAGCATATGATGAATATTAGGATTCGCCTGATAACGAGCACACAAGCAAACCGCAAACATAATATCTGATCAAGAAGCTGTAAGATACATTAGAGATCCAATTATAGCCCTGTACAAAGTCTGATCCACCTTAGCACCTTCACGATCTGGTGAAATACCGTGATTCACCGACAACGGAGTTTTAGCTGGTCTCTATACTTCCATTTGAAAGCGTTTTAAGATATCAGTAACATACTTGGTTTGACGCAAGAAGATGCCTTTATCCGTCTGAGCTACCTGCAAACCCTAGAAAAACTTGATAGTCCCCATGGAAATCATTTTGAACTTCCGTTGCATGACCTTTTCAAACTCAGCAACCATCATCTGATCTGTCAATCCAAATATGATGTCATCAACATAAACATGTACAAGCATGGGATGTTGTCCCTTCTTTTCGATGAAAAGTGTCTGATCAATTGAACCTCTTCTGAAACCATTTTCAAGCATGTAATTGGAAAAAGTAGCATACCACGCTCTTGGAGCTTGATGAAGCCCATATAGTGTCTTTTCAAGTCGATAAACCTTTTCGGGAAAATAAGGATCTTCCAAACCAGGCGGTTGTTCAACATAAACTCTCTCATTAATTTCACCATACAAAAACGCACTCTTGACATCCATCTGATAGACTTTGAAGCCCATAAATGATGCAAACGCCAAGAAAATTCTAATCACCTCCAGTCTAGCTATTGGAGCAAACACTTCATCATAATCAATTTCAGGGATTATGATATCCCTTCACCACTAATCTCGCCTTATTCCTGATCACTATACCCTGTTCATCTTTCTTTTTTTTCAAAACCCAACGAAGACAACAGGGCTGGCAACCATTTGGCGAATTAACTAACTTTCAAACGTTCCGATGCTTAAATTGTAATAGCTTTTCTTGCATTACGCTTACCCATTCATCATATTGTAATGCCTCATAGGCATATTTGGGTTCAATTTGACAAACATAGCAGGAATGCGCATGCACAAATACTCTACCTGTCTTATTTAAAGAAGAATGGAAAGCTGTCACTACATTCGCTCTCGCAGTCTCTTCATCTTTCGACGTATTAGGACTTTCATTAACAACCAGAAATTCTGATGTAGATTGAACTCCAGACATTGATGCTTCATTTGTAGTAGCATGAGGAATACTGATATGAGGAATACCTGTTGGATCAACAAGATAATCATCCAAACGTTTCGGACGAATGATAACACGGTTTGACCTTCGTACACCTCCTGATTCAGTTGGTTGTTCAGACACTGTTACAGTTGGTGGTTGATTATAGAGAGGATTAACATGTTCTTATGTTGACTGTGTTGGATTTCTTTCATCTAGTTCCTCAAAATCACTGTCGTCATCTGTTTCATACACTATTTCCACATTAGGATCTGTATTAGTTTTATCACCTTGAGAACTCAGCTATGGACTAGGAATCGGACTCTGTTGTGGACTGTGAATCTGATTCTGAGTCTGACTAGGAATAGAAATAACATTCTCTGTGGAATTTTGAGCATCATACAACATTTGAGCAATCACCTTATTGTCAGTAATTTCTGGTGGAAGATTAAAAGAATCAAATAACTTATCATATTCAAACTACCATGCGAATCCTTTACTGACACGAGCAGGAGAGTTGCGTTGAATATAAACCTCAAAACGTCCTTCAACACATCTGGTTTTGGTATTGTACACTCTCTTATTAGGATTTCCATAGCCCAAGAAAATACCAGAGACATCCTTCGGATTAAATTTTCCTCCAGTGTCCCGCACCAGAATAGTACAGAGAGCACCAAAAGGTTTAAGATGTTCAATATTTGGCTTTCTCTTGCGCAACAATTCATAACAAGTTTTCCCATGCCGCTTAACCACTAACACTCTATTCATAACATAACAAGTTGTACTTACCGCTTCACCCAAGAATGTAATGGGTAAACATGAATCAACTAACATCGTTCTGGCAGTCTCAATTGGTGTCCTATTCTTTCTCTAAGAAACACCATTTGACTGCGGTGTGTAGGCTGGACTGAACTGTTGCTGTATCTCCTTCTCATTACAAAACTGCAGTATCTGATGATTCTTAAATTCCGTAACATTATCCGTACGAATCTTTCTCACTTTTAACTTATATAAACTCTCAAGATTCAGAATCAAAACTTTAATGTGCTCAAAAGTATCTGATTTATTCTTCAACATAACAACCCAAGAGAAACGCGAATATTCATCAGTAACCACCAAGTAATAAGCGTCTCCAGTGATAGTCATGATATTAACTGGACCGAAGTGATTCGTGTGCAACAATTCTAGAGGAACACTAACTGAATGATGCTTCTTGGTAGCATGAGACTTCTTTACCTGTTTCCCTTTCTTACACGGAAGACAACCTTCAGGAATATGAAAACTTTTAACATTTACACCATCAGCTATGAAACGACCCGTCCTAATCCACCTGGATGATGTCTTTAACAGATGGTCCCATTGCGAGGTACTGACCTCTATATGCCATGAACGACTCCATATAATATCTTTAAAATGAGCAAATGCACAGCGGAAGATTTCTTTCAGACCTGAGAATAAACATGTTTTAAAAGTGTCAACCAAAAGGTTGGTGAGTTCATAGGTTTATCATAAACAATAAAATTCATCATTTTGATAGACCACAAGATTTAAATACAGTACACCTATCTCGTGTACTAAACCATTTTTCATAATGCTTGGCAGAGTAGGTTCGTATCCTTTTCTCCCCCGTAGGTTGCCTCACGATTTTTAAATAATCATACACATATCTCGTGCACAAAAATAATACACATAACATGTGTATAAAAATCATTCTCTCGATACATAACATTCAATTTGATTTCATTGCTCAACATGGTAACCGACCTTAACATATAATGCGCATCAATAATATCTCCAAAACAGAACATCTCGTCTGTATAATATATAAACTTCGAAGTACTAAACACCACGCCCATTAGCTCTTCAGTCTAGTGAACATTCTGGGTGGGGGTGTTAAACCCGGTATCTACCTTTAGGATTCGCGTGAATTAGGGCCATACCCTTTTCTAATTCTTAGGTTACCAAGTAATAATAATCAGGAGAAAAATATTCACAACAATTAGTGGCAATTATCACGTCCAACTAATTCAATAATAATCCACAGAACTTCTGTCTGCATAATAATTCATTCTAGGAATGTTTTGCTTGTGTCTATCTCGTCAAACATTTATAAAAGCATTTCATGTATTCTCAGTTCAAAATATATTTCAAAAGCATTTAATAAAGCAGTTATAAAAACAGCGCATATATTCTCAGTCCCAAAAATGTAAAGAGTAAAAGGGAGCAAATGAACTCACAATACGATATTTTGTAGTAAAAATATGCATACGATGATACTGAACAATGCAGGGTTGGTCTTGGATTCACGAACCTATATCATGTATATATATTAACATATTATAAATCAACTAAGTTTATATATATTCTGTTATGTATTAAGACTAATATTCTCATATATAATTTCATTAATACTTATAAGACGTTATGATACTTATTTGATATTTAATTATTGTTACATCAATAGTATTAGTTAAAATAAAATTTTATGTAATATTAGTATACTTCATATATTTTTATATAAATATCTTTCATTTGTAAAATTAATAATTTATAGTAATACTAGCTTAAAGATAATGATAATAGTAATAGTAATAATAGTAATAATAAAAATGTTAATTTTAAAAATGATAGTTTCAATGAGGATAATAACTTTAATATTATTGTTATATGTTAGTCTTGATAATAAAAATGATACAATAATAATAATACTAATAAAATAATAATAATAATAATTGTAATGTTAATAATAATAATAATAATAATAATAATAATAATAATGATATTAATAATACTTGTGATAACAATAACTTTAATGATAATAATAATAATAATAATAATAATAATAATAATAATAATAATAATAATAATAATAAAAATACTAATAATGAAAATAATAATAATAATAAATTACTACCTTAAGAGTATAAGCTCCAAAAAATAAAACTGTCTCTGCTATGACTCGAACCCGCGACTTCTCGCTAACCCAGCAACACCCTAACCATCCAAGCTAATCAGATTTCCTGATATAATTATGTTTCTATATATCTTTAATCATTTTATCCTGCCTGTTCTACTTCATCTTCCTTAAAAAAATACGCCACAGCTGAGGCTCGAACCCGAGACCTCTTGGTTAACAAACATACCCTTAAACCATCGACCTATTAGCATCTTCATGTTTTAATTTGTATCTAATTTCTATTTAACCTTTTTATCTGACTTCATCTTCTTCTTCTTTTCCATTATCATTCATTATCAATTCACAATATCATCATCATCTAAATCAATCGAATATCATAACACCTAAATTAACGGTTTCATCATTAATTATCTTGTAATTTCTGTCATCAAATCATCATTCACTTAATCATCTATATTTTCATAACCCTCTTCAACATCTCATCTTCCTCTTATCATCATCATTTATTGCTTCATTCAACTAGTTACAATAGAAAATATATATCGTCGTAGTAGTAATAAACGCATCATCATATTCCCATCATTCTCTTTATTATTTTGCCCTTCGTTCAACTCAATAGAAAAAGAAAAAAAATCGATAGATGGATGGAACCTTGGCCCAACAAGAAAAGAACATGACCCATCAAACAATTCACGACCCATGTTTAATTCGAATACTATGCAGTTTCGAACAAAGTTCGTTCGGTTTATGAATTGATTCAAACCTCCTGTCCCACCACTAATCTAACATTTCATTATTTTTAATCATTCAAGTGGATATATTCTTGAATGTGTCGGCCATAGAACGTGTATTGTCCCCCATGCAAATAAAGTGGCAAAAAAAATATTTAGTCTACTTTATTTAATCATACACGTGATATTTATAATCAGCGAGTAATCAGGAAGAGAAGTCAGAAAAGAGAAAGAAAAGAAAAACAAGTAGCTTCAATTTGTTGATTAACATCGCTACTTATTAGGTTCGTCTTCATCATTTACTTTTTATTACCAACTTCATCGTCTTTACTCGTTTCATAAAATAGGAACACAAGAGTGCAGCTGTTGCAGTAACCAAGGGTGTTCATTGTGAAGATGGTGTCCTTGGTGATGGTGACAATCGATGGTGAAGATGGAAAGTTGAGTGGTGATCGTGGGTGATGGTGAGGTTGATGAAAGTTCGATGGTGATTGTTTGAAAGTGACGGTTTAATGGTGGTTGAATGGGTCGGACATAAAATATATGTAGTAGTCGTTTATAGTGTTGAAGGTCTGATAAAGATGATGGTATTTGAACAGAAAACATGAGAAAGGTTCGTGTTCCTATATGTATGTATATGTATATATTTGTATATTATCAAGGTGAGGTTGGGTGTTTGTTTGAATTATAACACAGGAAAGAAAGTGGGTTTATGTTTTGTTTTGGTGCTTCAATGGTTCTCGGATACAAGATAAGAGAGAGAGAGAGAGAGAGAGAAAAAAAAAATGGTGGGTTTCAACAAGAATGAGGATAGAAGGGTGAATGAATCCTTAACACTTATATTAATCAGATTATGTAATGAATGTGGTGTCGACAGAATTATTCGAGCCAGGAAGGAACAAACAAAAATATATAAAGTAGAAAGTGAAGTGTAACAGATTCGTACGCTTTAACTGTTATTGACAGCTAATAAATTCGATTGAAATTGTTTTGTAGTGTTTAATTGAAGTCGTCCAAGAATCTTAAACAGGGGAAGGAAGGACAGTCGATATGTATCAAACGCAGAGAGAGTTCTTCAAACAAGAAGAAGAAAACAAGAATAAAAAATCAGATTATGACAGGTAACAAATTCGTACATTTTTCTGTTACTGATTTCTATTTAAATTTGTTTTATATCTGATTAATATCTAGCAATCTTTGTATCTTACTGAATTATAATATCTCATTTTGATTCTAACAAATTTTGTTCTTATTGATTTCTCTACCCGTGACCAGATTCAGAGACATGAAGAATCATTCAGGAAGGAGAAGATAGAAGTAAAAGAAAAGGAATTGAAAAACTGATAGCGATTGGAAATAGAATTAAAGACATAAACAAATTTCAGTACGATTTGATTGTGATATTACAAAAAATACGAATTTTTTCTGTATATATATATGTATATAATTGTATTTATTTATATAGCTCTATATGTATTTATATATATATATATATATATATATATATATATATATATATATATATATATAACTGTATTTTTATATATGTATGTAGTTTTATGTGTAATTTATATTAATGAATAATACTGATTCATATATTGTATCTGTATATATCAGTATATATATCAATCCATTTTTATATGTCAGTATATATTTTTATTTACATATTATAATTAATCTAATTAATTAATAAATATAACTATAATAATAATACTCTTAATATAATAATAATAAAAAAAAATTAATAATATAATAGTAATAATAATTAATGATAATGATAAATATAACTATAAAATTTATAACAATAATATTATCTGTAATAATAATAATAATATTAATTATAATACTAATATTAATAATAATAATAATAATAATAATACTGTGACAGTTTATATATCAATTTCATATTCATGTGCTGTGTATTGAAAATAACAATATTAATAATACTGGTGTTAATATTAATATTACTATTGATAATAATATTAATAGTAATGATAATTATATTCAAACTTGTAACTAGATTTAATATATAACAATTTATTACTATTTACCAATTATACAATATATTGAATCTTTAATATTTATTATATATATATATATATATATATATATATATATATATATATATATATATATATATATATATATATTACGACATATAATATTACAAATTATAATTTCAATTACCATGTATATATATATATATATATACACACATATCTAGTTACAATTTATTTGTTCGTGAATCTTCGAGAGCAGTCGAAGGTCCAATGAATGTACAAAAACAGTTCAAAAATTTTGAGACTCAACCTAACAGACTTCGCTTATTGTGTCAAAATATTAAATCGTATCGAGCGTTTGGTTTAAAATTAGTCGAAAATTTCCGGGTCGTTACAAGCTAGTCTATTGTGGACTAAATTATTCATCTTCCTTAGACTCAGATGACTCATACGCTTGTGCCATAAGATAGACTCGTGTTCAGTCGCGTTAGAAACGAAGGCATGATGGCTTGTTGCTGCTTTAACATGAGCCTTGCGCATATCAAGAATATAAAGATCCTTGCACCTTGGAGCGATCATCAAAATCATGTCTTCTGGAATTACAAACTCTCTCCTCAAGATATAACAAAACTTGTCATTGAAAGAAACTGTATACTTTTTGTCAGCAACCTATGAAACTAAAAGCAGATTGTTCGACATCTGTTCTACAAAATTAACTTAATCAAAACTGACATTTTCATTAGCAATCACCCCTTGCGCAGTAATATAACCTCCTTGACTACCTGTAAAAGAAACTGGTTCACCATCTACTGTCTTCACATTAGAAAGTAAAGACAAGTTCCTTGTCATGTGCCTGGACGCCCCACTATCAACAATCCATGTACTGCATCGTAGATTGTAGACGGCCTGCACATGTAAAGTAGGAGATTAGTTCAAGAGGGCAATCCATGCCCTAATGGTAGTGGGTTTCCCATCAACACCAACTACTGGTAATTCCACCCATTGACTCTTAGATCCTGAGGGATCGTCAGAGGTCTGAACACCCTTAACTTCAGATTTACGTTTCTAAACTGTATTCTTAGGTAATGGTTTCCTGTAATAATCATTAGTTTGAAAAACTTTAACTTCATTTGAACCCACATAAGATGATTTTGACACAGGATAAGATGATCTCTGATTAAAAGTTCTTTTAGGACTCAGATCAATCTTCCTATGAGGTGTCCGATTAATGGGCTTGTAATTCACAGTCCGATGTCCCAACATCCCACAGTTAAAACAATTAACATTATCAAAGTAATTAGAGTTAAGAACTTGACTATTAGGAGATGATAAAGGTCTCCTAAATGGTGTGGGCTGCTGTCTAGTTGGTGGGGATGACGAAACCCGTTGTTTAATAGTCTGTCAACGACTAGGGGAACATACTTCGGCACACTGCCGGAATTAGAACTCTCACCTTTTGGTGGATGTTCAGCTTTAGGATCAACAACCACCGGATTTAATGTGCTACTTTCCTTAACAAACTTAATAGGGGAAAACAGAGTGTTTTTCTTCCTATTTTGGTTGGGCCTCTCTACACTCTTTAACGGAGTTTTCTGACGATCACTCCCCCTACGAGCATTGATAGTGCTCCAAATAAACATATATTTAGGCTCAATATCCTTCTAATATGTAAAGTTTTCAGTTGCAATTGTTCTATTTTCAAGTAATATTCGTTTAAATAAATAAGTGCGAAGACAAAAGAAGAAAATGACGATTTGAAGACGTAAATGACCAAAAAGATCAAACGTATAAGTTACAATCCAAATGATTCAATTTATTGATACGAAACGTCTAAAAATGACAAGAGTACAAGCCGCAGAATGCAAAGTACAAGTTATCTAAGCATACGAAAAGACGTTCAAAAATCCGGAACCGAGACATAAACCGGGCGTAAACATACGAGACAACAGAGATAAAACTACAAGTCAACTATGCACAAGAATATAATATAATATAATATATATATATATATATATATATATATATATATATATATATATATATATATATATATATATATATATTATATATTAATTAATTCGAGCAGCCTACGTTTTGCAAATCAAAAATATATGATCCAGGCTGGCCATGCGAGTGCATGAGAAATGCACTAAAATCCCATGCACTTGCATGAGCCCATGCGAGTGCATGGGAAATACACTGAAATCTCATGCGAGTGCATGAGCTTCAGGATCCAAAAAAGTTCTATAAATTGGCCAAGTTTTTCACGAATTCTTTACCCCTTTTCCAACCTCAATCTCTCTATATCTATTTATATTTTATAATTATAATTTTAATTTAAGTTTAATAATAATAAGGTTATTGTAACAAATGTTTTACGGGTTTTAAAGTCGGAACTCTGTCCGTGTAACACTACGCTATTAATAACCACTGTAAGCTATGTTCTTCCTTTTTAAATTAATGTCTCGTAACTAAGTTATTATTATGCTTATTTGAGCCGAAGTAATCGTGATGTTTGACTAAATATTAAGATGGGGTTATTGGATTTTGTACCATAATTCGGGGTTGGACAAAAGACCGACACTTGTGGACATTGGACTATGAACTATTAATAGATGGGGGGTATTGTCTAATTGAATGACAACTCATTGGAATCTGTCGAACCTATCTTCAAATTACTTAGTCTAATAATTATTAAATGATTACAGTGCCTACGATTAGGTACACTGCCTATAAGTGTTGTAGCAAGGTTTAGGTATATCCCATCTAATAAATATATAAAACTTGTATCATATTTCGTAGTATTTGGTAGAAAAATAATAATATTTCTTATGCCTCCGCTGCACTCATCAAGCATTCTTAGGATTCTTCAGAATAGTGATGGGTTTAGTCACAAGCTTAAATGGTTTGCTGTACTTTTCGGTGTCGATATCAGTATTGGACTCCGTCTCATAGACAACTTCTACAGATTTTTGAACCTCAACCAGATCGCTCTTAGTCTCAACATGCACTTCCTTAGAATCAAGATATTGTTGCTCTAGAATCTCATCCCTACAATTCTCACTAGGCTTTTTAACATACTCATTCATAAAAGGTGGTGCAACCTGATTATAACCTAAACCTTGATGTTTCTCAGTCTTAGGAGGGTTAAAGGTTTGCATCACATATGACGTTCTCTGTGGATTATCAATCCTAGCCTTTTCTGATTCAAACTTTAACTTATAAGAATCCTTCTCTACCTTAAGTGCTTCTATCTGACTCAAATACATATTAATCACTTTCTGATCATCTACAACTGTTGCTTTCAAGTGTCCTACCTGATTCTATAAGGCCTTAATAATATCAACATACTCTTTCTGTTTATTAAGGTAGTAAACAGCATCCGAATAGTCCTTTTTGTTTGTCTGATTTTCAAGGCTCAAATCTTTAAGTTCAAGTCTAAGTTTCGGACAATTTTCACAAGTAACAGGAATTTTACTAAGCTTAGAAACTACACATTCAAGCCTAGCTATTTCCTGTTCAAAATCAGTGCATTTAGAACATACAAAAATTGAATCATTACATACCTTGTCATTGTGTGACGTGTTGGCCATGAGAGCATAATCGTTCCGATCATCCTGTGAATCTGCATTTGGTTCTAATTCAGACTTCGAGCCTATACTATCAGAGTAATCAACATCATAACCTCCTGCACCTACAACCTTAGCATTACCATCAGACTCTTGCACTCTAACAACCTTTTTCTCAGCACTGTTGCTACACAATGTAACCATTTCATCTTGTTCCTTCTTAAACCATGTACCTGTACTATCATCATCATCATCTGACGTTCCTGAAGATACATATGACAAATCCTTAGCTTTTCAGAACTTATCATACAACCGGTCTCGATTTCTTTTTCTAAGACAATGCTTCATTACTTCTACGGCTCTCTTCATTCTAGCATCACACTTGCAAACTTAGCAAGTGCACTTAGGATTATCTTTACCTACACAACGGCATTCCTTCTAGCAATCCTTTCTTCCTCTAACTCGGCTTCAGTCTTACCAACAAAAACAACGTTAGCTCTATCAGTCTCAACTGAAATAGACCAATCACACACTTCATCAGCATAGGTAGTAGTCAAGGCTTTAGATTGCCCACTTGCAGTTGTATCCTTTGAGATCTCCTCAGCTGGAACTGTGTACTTGGCGTTAGCTTCAATAGGTGTATTATGGAACGGATTATGAAAACTAGGCTTAGTAGGTGTGACAACCCGGAAATTTCCGACCAAATTTAAACTTGATCTTTATATATTTTCGACACGATAAGCAAAGTCTGTAATATTGATTCTCAAAATTTTTGAACTAATGTTATATATTCAGTTAACCTTTGACTATTGACCGACGATTCACGAACATCTATTTGTATATATATATATATATATATATATATATATATATATACAATAAGTTGAAATATTAATTATTAAAATTAATTATAAATAACTTGCAATGTGTATTTAAACTGATTTATGTATATTAAATAAAGATATATACATATATATAATTTCAAGTTATTTAGTAAACGATTGTAACATTCGATTATTGATTCGATTAATATTTAGATAAGTTAACTAAAACGTTTAAGATAAACAAGTAAAACACTAATTTGATACAGTATTTTCAAATTGATACAGTACCCGAAAAGCTACAGTGTTTTCGAAAACCACTATTTGCTACAATAAAAATCATTTTGCTACAGTAAAACACTATTTCAAAATGAAAATGTATGTATATTTTACAAATGTTAGAAAATATAATATTAACTTAGATATAAAACGTTTTGATTTAAAATAATATTATTATATATTAAGATGTTAAATTATAGATGCAAATGACCAAAACACTTGAACGTACAAGATACACTTCGGGTAATATAGTTATTAGTAATGTAAGTCTATATTTTGACAAAGGTACACATCGCGAAACGTAAAGTACAAGTTATTAAATCATACGAAGTAACGTTCGAAAAACCGGAACCGGGACATTAGTCGAGCGACAACGTACAAGTTATTGGAACTAAAATTACAAGTCACCTATACACGAGAATATAATATAATATAATATATATATAATTAATATAAATTATATATATTATAAATATAAATATAATAATATGTCGACAAGCAAGAAAATAAACAAGTGTGAGCTGGACAATGGAGCCATGCGATCGCATGGCCATTACCCATGAAACCCATGCGATCGCATGGGGGCTGTTGACAGAAGAAGTCCTATAAATTGCTCGATTTCGGTTCAGTTTACTCACACTCTCAAACTCTTCTTTATATTACTCCGTATTACTTATATTATTTATGTATTTTAATTATTAATATTATTATTAATGATTATTATTAATCTAATGATATTAATATTAGTAGTATTATTATTATTAGTATTATACATAAAATACTACGACGAAATTATGAGCGAGTAATTTCAATCGGGTTTTTCGAGCGGGATAGAGCTAAGGAAATTATGGGTTATAGCTATGGAGGTTATGGGTATTGTTCAGAGGTTTAGCTCGTGAGGTCAAACTAATGTTTATCATCTCCGTTGCGTCTACGTACTTTCCTACAATATTGAATCACAATATTGATACGTGAGCATTCATATCTTATCTTTTATATATTGATAGTGTATCCATGTCTAGTGCTCGAGTATATATGTTTATGCGTACTTGTATGCTTTAATTTTTTCGTTAGATAGTTTATGATGAATCACGAATTTAATACTTATGTTATTGATATAAGGTATATGATATGCATGTCGTTGGAAAGCTGTCGAAAAATTAATAACTTTTCATTTAGAAATCGTGTGTTTTCGAGGAACGGATTAAAAGTTATGGTCAACTGAATTATGATTAATATTAATTGAAATTGTTTTTGAATATGCAATTGATATTTAAACAACTTGTTTATGAGATTGATAAATTGGACTTTCAAATATTATTAGTCGAGTAAATGAATTCTTATATAAGACACGTCTTGTTTTGTTAAACCATTGTCAAAACTGACTTTTTGAGATGACTTTTGTTAACTTTTGCATGTCGGTCTCGAGCATTAGGATTGTGATACACTATGACCCGACCTAGCTTGTTAGACATGTATTGACCAACATATGTTCTCTAGGTTGAGATCTACGGTTATTTTTCATTCCGAGTTTCGGTCACATTTCGGTGAATGACCTTATATGCTGCTAAGGTGAGTTTCATTTGCTCCCTTTTTAATTGCATTTGAAATCTATATTTTTGGGCTGAGAATACATGCACTTTATTTTAAACGCAATGGATACAAGTACATACTAAATTCTACACCGAGTTTGAACCGAAAATCCCTTAGCTTTGGTAACTAGTAACTGTCGATTATAAGAACTGGTAGGCGAGAGTAGTTATATATGGATCCATAGGGCTTGACATCCCTGTCTGTTCCAGGTATAGAAACCCTAGCCTGAACTATAAAACAGACGTATACTATTTGAGTTTAGTACACGTTGATTTGCGTGTATTGTACATGTTGGTTGCATGTATGTTAAAATAGGGGTACTTATTATATAGACGTTAAAGTTTAGGTACCAGGGTGCTCAATTTTGTAGAATATTTTGATAAACGTTTCTGGATGAAACAACTAAATCTTGTGATCCACCTTTATATACTGATTATGCGCAACATTAAAACTATGAACTCACCAACCTTTGTGTTGACACTTTTAAGCATGTTTATTCTTAGGTTCCTAGAAGTCTTCCGATGTTTGCTTATATGTGATACAATCTATGTGCATGGAGTCATACATGCTTTATTCAAGAAAACGTTGCATTCACAAAATCATCACCATGTATCTTATTTTGACTGCATTATCAATAGATGTAGTATTGTAAACTATTATTTACGGTGATTGTCTATATATAGAAATCATCAGACGTCAAAAACCTTGGAATTTGATATTCATTTATGGTGTGCCTTTTCAAAAGAATGCAATGTTTACAAAACGTATCATGTAGAGTTCAGTACCTCACTGTGAAATCTATGAATGATGTATTTATCCAAATGGATTTGGACGGGTCATCATAGTAGGTCTTGTGCACGTTCTCTTAAAGTGACCCAGCTCATCACAGTTATGACATCTACCCTTGAACATATCAAAACCAAACTTAGTATTTCTGTTGACACTTAAAGTCCTCTGACCAGTTCTCTTCAAGTACTTGCATGCCTGTGTCACTACACTATCCATTGCCCACAAGATATCCATTCTTTCTAACTTATCCTCATCAATCTGATCATAATCCTCACTTTCAAGATGACCATTAACTATTTGCCCACTGATCATATCATTGTAGGAATTAACAACTATAGCAGCCAGCGCCATATCCTCCTGAATAAGCTCTGAAGGTCTCTTCTCGATATTATCAGTCTTTAGCACTGGTGTCTGACTCTGTTGCATAGGAGATGACTCAATCAATTTAGCGGATGAAACTTGTGCTTGAGATTTAGCTTGAAAATAACTAGACACTGACTGTGGTGTCGAAGTCTGAGAAGCATTAGCTGAGATATAAGCTATCCGCAATGGAGCATGTACCCCTGAGGAAGACCCAACAGATGAAGAAGCAGATACAGTTCCAAGTCATTTTCTTTTAGCTTCAACTTGAACATCCTTTTCCATAAGCTTGGAGGTAAAGGCTGTCAATGTCAACTGTTAACCAGATGCAATATACATGTTCTGAATTTGTTCAATTTCAGCATCCCATCTTTCTGAAAGACCATCTTTCAAAACCCGGATAGCCTTAGCATCTGACACTTCAATTCCATAATCTGTCATCTCAGAGATAAGAAGACGGTATCAAGACAAAGTCTGCTCAAGAGTCTCGAAAGGAAGAGTAGCAAACACCCTTCATTCATCTTTCAACACCTTACCCTTAGTTGCACGATAAGTTACAGTACCCTCTGTAGCTGACTGAAGATCAAGCGAAAGTGTATATGATGTCTTGTTTCTATTCTTAAACTGCTGAAATATCTCCTTAGACAAAGCCTGAGTGAGTTGTGCATAACATTTACACTCCAATTTATATTGTTCACGTTCAGCAGGATTAAACTGTGATGTTTCTTTTGGTTCACCATCACCCCCTTCCGGCCATACACACTCATTTTCAATAAACTCCCACAACTTAGAGTCAATACCATTCAAATAAATCATGAACTGGGTTTTCCAGTCCAAAAAGTCTTTAAGGTTCTCAAGTTTTGGAACCTTATTTGAAGTTCCCGACTCACTTTCGAAAATTAACATTTTCTGAAGTCTAGGGGCTATCACAAGAGCATTGTATTCATTAGCCACATCTTGATTAGTGTCAGACATCTTGATTAATTAAGTTTTTGATTAAATAGTCACACGGTCGAATGTCTATGTCACACGGTCGAGTGTCTACTCAAACGGTCGAATGTCTAACAAAAAGTGGGCAGCACTTCGTTACTATAGTTCACTTTGGTATTACAACTCCCACGGTCGTGTGTCTGTGTCACTCGGTCGATTGTGTTACTCACACGGTCGGGTGTTTAGACTCACACGGTCGAGCGACTTGATAAAACTAACACGGTTTTACTTCAACTCACACGGTTGACTGGTGGACTCACTCAGTCAGTTGAGGGACTCACTCGGTCGAATGTCAATACTCACATGGTCGAGTGTGTTCTTGATTGTAACTGGTCGAATTTGAGGGTTTTCTAATGAAAAAATTGATTTTTCGATCGATTCTTGACCAAAACACCTAAAGCAAAATGTAGGTACTCTTCCAAACACAAAGGTAACACGATTTGACACCATAAACGTTTACTATAACCTAAAAACACAGAAAAATAAGATAAATATTGATTAAACACCAAATACCTAAAATTTTGACCCAAAAATGATTTTAATCAAGCAAACCAGAGACTCCAGCTCTGATACCACTTTGTAGACGATGGATTGATGGATCTTAGGTCACTTGCAATCGAGACTAAAGGTGGAAAACACTAGAATCAAGTAAAACCGAGATACGGGTCGTTTCGGGATCGATTTGGTCAAATCTAGAGTAGAAACTAGATTAGATCGACTCCTAAACGAATGATTTCGGTGGTAAACGGTGTTAAGGTTCAGTTGGGACGAAAACCAGACGAATAGGGTTAATAGAATGTGTAACCTTACAAAGGAGGTATTAACCCGTATATATACTTCATAACATAAACAGTCGGTCGACTGTGTAAGACAGCCGGTCGACTGAGTCACACAGTCGGTCGAGTGTGTGGACACACTCGGTCGACTGTATAACGACTCTCAAATTTCCAACATTTATATATCCTTTCATCATTTATTTTGCCCAAACAATATAATTAAACATAACAATTTAACTTTAATCAATAATTGTTAAGCGTTAAGAATTATAAAACTTAATAATGAACTTTGTGTAATAAACTACGAGTTAATAAAAGACGGAAATAATAAGCTAGTTAATTTTCGTGAACAAAATATAATACTATAAAACTTGTAGCCTTTAAACAATTAAATTAAAACCATTAATGAGCTATTTAAGCTAATCTAAAGTACAAGGTTTAAAACAAAAAAGTTCCAAACCCTCCCTTGAAAACCCTAGCTGAATTATTTAATAAAAAAAGAGAGGGCAAAATGACTTTTCTACCCTCCTAAAATTCGGCCACTTTTACCACCACCCTAAACCCTAACTTTTGCTTCAAGTATTCCCCTTTAAACCCTAATTCTAGAATCCTCCAATCTCTCCTATAAATAGGGACCTAGGCTAGAGCTATTCTTGTACCAAATCATTCTCACAATTCTCTCTCAAATTTCTCTCTCCCTCTCTCCTAATTTCAGCCAAGAAAAACCGAAAACCACCACCCCATCTTCAAGTGATCTTCAAGTTATTCATCGTGTTCTTCGTGTTCTTCGAAGATCTTTAAAGGTGTTCTTCAAATCTTCAAGATTTTGATCTTCATCTTCAAGTGTTCATCAACTTTTCTTGTTAATCTTCATAGATCTTCATCAAGGTAAACACCCTAGATCCAAAACTCTTAAAGTTTACTTTCAATTCATGTTATATTCATAATCGTATTCATACTAGATCATATACATATATATTGTTCATGTAAAAAAAAGATAAAAATATATATACATATACATATACCTACGACCTATATATATATATAAAATTATTTGATCTTTAAAACCCTAGAAGATTTGATCAAGATAGGTTAATGATTTAAAAATGGAAACAAGATATATACACCACATATACATATATTTATTATTTAAGAAGAATATATATACATATATATATACACGACATAAATATATATATACATATACATTAAATAGTTAAAACCCTAATTAATTAAACCTAACCCTAATTATTAAACCCTAGGACATTAATTAAACCCTAATTCTTAAATACTACTTTAATTAACTAACCCTAATTAATGAAACCCTAATACTACTTATACTATTAATTAACATGTATACACTATTACTAACACCTATAACCTACTACTTATATTGTAACACATAAAAATATTTTGGGATATGTATTAGAGATGTATAGATCTTCGAACTTTCTTGACGAATGGTTTCTACGAAACTCTAGGCGGAAGGGTTTGGATTTTCCTATTTAAAGGGTCCTATAGCTCAAGCCCCTAGACCTGAAATGGCCATTCGAAGGGAAAGGGGTGATTGGAAGCTTATCTAATACGCCAAGTATCCTAAAATGGAAAACACTATTAAAGTAGAAACTTTCTAGTTATAGAAACTTACTAAGATAAGAAACCTACTAAAAGTGGAAACTTTCTAAAAATAGAAACTTACTAGAAAAGGAAAACGAACTATAAACTCTATCATACTTAAACATTTACTTAAACATGGGCAAAAACACTTACTACTCTTAAATGTCAATAGGTTGACTTTCTGTTCGTTCCAACTTTCTATTCCAAGGAATAATCGTCATCTCTCTCTGCTTACTAAGGTGAACTTATAGCCCCACTCTTTAATTGCTAGCAAACTTACTTACTTTTATTGGGGTGAGACATATGCTGTTTTTACATTTTACACTTTAGACACAAGTACCAACTGCTAAAACTATGCTATACCCGGCTATGTCCGACTAAGTCCCTACAGTGATATTTTTAATTGATCGTTGATTGCATGCTTAATTATTGGGGGTAGGCCTATCGGGAGTAACGTCCCCGATATATTTGACTAAGTCTTTGTATTACTTAATAATGAAATTAAACCGACAAGGATAGACACAACTTGTCATTGGGTTAAACTTGAACGTTTAGTCTAAATATCACGCCTTGGCATAACTTTTTGATCCTGCGGGAGATCAACTTTATAAACTAAATCTTGTGGTCTAAAAACAACGATAACTACTTTTGTTAAACCTATGATTTCACTCAACCTTTTTGGTTGACACTTTAGCATGTTTGTCTCAGGTGCTGATTGAATCAAGCTTACTTAGTTACTGCTTATGTGATGATACTTGGACTTAGGAACAAGAGATATCGCATTTACTATTCTTGCAATTGAAACATTTACTTTATTGTAATTTCAATTCTTGTAACGACATTTCATTTTCCGATGCGTACTCTCAATAAAGTTTGATTTTATCATGTAGTATTGTTCCCGTATATTATAATATGTTGGTTTATTTGATATTAGTGACGTTTCTTCCAGACCCTATCTGGAGGACGTTACAGAGTGGTATCAGAGCAAACCAGGCTATTATAGAGAACCAGGATTGCATCTTTATGTGTGCCTTACTTGCTAGCTAGGGTGCCTTAGCAATCTAGGAAACTATAACCTTTCCTGCCTTAGACTTTAAAGCACTTAGGATTGCCTTATAATCTTAACAACCTTGCCTTGATAATCTTGGCTTAAAATGCTAATCAAAGTCTGTTTCCTAATGATAGGATGTCAAGCGTTAATAAAAATGACAAGACAATTCTTTTCAAACTATCTGAAGTAATGACTCACTTCAAACCTGCTATCGAAGAAGGTACTGGATATCCTTCAACTGCAAGACCAGTCCAAAGTCTACCTTATGGCTTTGGTGGTCCTCCCTCACCAAACTATAGTCCGGATACTTTACCTAATTCTCCTGAATACTACTCGAGTCCAAGAACGGAAACTATAGGGAAACGCCCTGCTGATTTTAAAAAAGATGGCCCGTCAAAGAAAAGATCCCGAACTCCTTCCTACGAAGAAGTTAATGCCAAGTACGAGATCATGAATCTGTGAAAAACTACCGATGGCCTAATTCATCATATTACAAGGATTGATGTTCAATTGAAGGAAAAAGACCTAGTGATCAGGAAGTTCATGGAGGAAAATGCTGAGCTAAAGAAGGAGATAAAGTTGGTGAAGTATGAAGGTGATAGAAATGCCCGATGGGGGAAGCAATCTCTTGCCTACCTAAGAGAAGATGTTAACTTTAGATTGAAGATGGAGGAAAACTGCCTCGAGTTCCTGCATGAGAAACAAAAGGCAAAGAATGAGAAAGTTGAGAAGTTTATGAAGAAGGTTGAGGACGAGAAGAAGAAATATGAAGACTACTTCAATCCTAATATTTCCTAGTTTATCCTATTCCAATTTCTCATCTATGTAAAGGCTATGCCTTAAACCATTTCTATATCTGAATAGTGTATTAAAAAGGCTTATTTAATGCCTCGTTCTTAATAATATAAAGTGTTTCATTTATATCATATTCATCTTTATCCTATTGGATTTATCAAGCATCTATACACCCTTATGTGAAGAATCATGGTTCGTCCAACTACACCAACTCTTACCACGATGTTTCATAATTTCCTCGTCTGACTACGTCTTCCACAACTTCCATAACTATCAAAGATATGAAGGTTAACTAAGTCTATAAAGACTGCAACTTAAAACTAGTCAACCATAAGTTAGTAACTGTTTTCACGGATGACATTTCGAACTGCTCCAAGAGTGAGAAAGGATGTGAGCAACATTTGTAAACTCATTCTTGAGAAAAAGAACAACTCTATGCAAACTTTTCAAAAGTGCAAGTTTTGGCTTAAAACCGACATGTTGTCGATCCAGCTAAGACACTGATGTCCTTAACACACTATATTAGAAGTCATCATTGATCACATATCCTGACCTTATGGAGTGACCTTGGAAAGGAAATATGAATTAGTGAAATATAATGACGGTGGCCAACGTAATTATATTACGGTAATTCATAGAGATATTCCAATATCATGACGTATGGAATAGAAAGTGAATCAAAGAAAAACTCTCAAGCTATCTGTTCAAAAACCCAAATGCAAGAACTATCATCTTGATATTTAGTAGATGCGAAGAACTCATTCTAATCAAACTATATATCTATTTCATACCCATTTAACAAACTCTCATGTACCATAAAAAGTGGTAGACAACCGAATCTTGAAATTCATTCATCCTAAATGGATGTCTCCTGATCATTAATACTTAATCATCACTTATTATTACACTTTTGGTGTAAATTTTCATATGACTTTCAGAAACCCGTGTCATTTGAACCTTCAAACGTCGATATTACAAACACCATGTCCGATAATACATTATTTATGTTGAGATGATAAATATCTCATATGCATAATCTTCTGAAGAATGGAACCTCCATACATGTATCGTTTTAACTATCATAGTCAAGGAACTTATGTACTCGTACATCTACTTATAATAGACTACTTGGCACCATGCAAGTAATGGTGCCATACTCAAACAATAATCGATCATTGTCAACTCGAAAACCAGAGGTGAAATACACTATCTCAAGTTGTGGCTTGAGCTAAACTCATCTGGGAAAAAAATACTGCTGTAACAATTGAAATGATTCCATCATACTTTAACGTATCCTCCTCTCAGACCAATTAAGGCTGAATTCAAACAATCATTACATAGTTGAAAGTCACTGCTTTAGCATTTATTTATACTTGTCTATTCGACTGCCAGATTATTCATGCCGAGTTCTCGAACTCTCACTATCATTCGAACGATTCAAAGTTGCAAATCTTATTTGAAGTTCTTTCATACATAACTCTAAATTCGAGGGATTTACTCATTTGATGATAATCACATTATCATCCTTCTAACTTTAATGTTAATATTTCGAGTCCAAGGACTCATGCCCTGATAAAAGTCGATCCATTAGTTTTCACTACCTTGAAACAATTATTACACAATTATCCTCTGGAATTTTAAAATCTTCAATCAATTTTTCTCAAACAAATACACTCTTAAATACAAGTATCCTGTTTTCCAAAGATTTCTTACACGAGTCTTTATTTTCAAACTATCTCGGAATTTATGAAAAATGATTTTTCACTTATGTGATTTATAAAACCTTATACATAAACTTAACTTTACGTACTTTGACTAGTACATATCAAATTATGCTTTCACTTCTACAAATTTCCACTTTGATTAAATCGAAATTACTTTACAAAATTTTACGTAACCCTAGTTGTACTATGAACATCATTTCGTCACCTCCTCTAAAATTACTTTCACTAATTATATAAACACTTTCGCATTTTTAGCAATTTACCTTTGTTTCATTAAATTAAACATTCTTTTAAACAACTCTTTTTTGTATTGTTCAAATTATTTCACATAAAATAGTACGTGTTGTACATAACTCAAGTTATACCAATAACTCCGCTTCGTTTATATTGTTATAACAAATTTTGCAACTTTTCAAAAATTACTTTGGTTTATTATTAAAACTTTCGTATTGCTCTCCAATGTGTTTGGATCACCTTTATTCTCATTCTCCGTGCAAGAACGAGACTTACCTCTTTACGCACATCATCTCTTCCTTGCTATGTTATTCGTTAAGAAGTTTCTACTTACAGTATTTCACGGCCAAACCACGACGCTATCGTAAACATCAATACTACGATCTTTTGAACAAGGAAGCAAAGGTTCCTCCCTTATAGAAAAAATATCTTATAAACAATGATTCACCTTTATTCGAATCCGCGTTTAAACTTGTAAGTAAATAAAAGACCGACTCGCCATTGGCGCGAAAACACTTTTCCTACTCTAAAGAAGTTACCTTAAATATTTATGAAGATACTCTAAACATTTCTCCCTTTTTGGATTGCAACTAGATGTTATTCTAGTCAAGTTTTAATCTCAGATTCGACATGAAACTGAAATCATAAATTTTGAAGCTACATCCTGAAACTATTTCTAAAGACAAGTTCTCATGTGTACTAAACAGCGTCTTTCATTAAATCTGTAACATCCCGCCTTTTTCCGTTTACCTTTCCGTCATACTATTTTAAATTCCGTTATGTAATTATAACATCTCCCGTTGATACGCGTTTTAAATTATCTCGTTTAGGTCATTCACGTACCCGAATGAAAATAGAGGGACCAAGCTTGCCAAAGTACCAAACCTTTGACTAGGTCAAAGGGTCAACACCCTTTCTCATCCATTCATTCTATCCATTTCATTTTTCCTTTTCATTTAATACTTTCAAGTATTCTCTCAAATCTTCAAACAAAGAACTCATCATCCATCTAAGATCTAACAAGTGTTTCACAAAACAAATTACATAATTGGAATCCTTGCAACTTCCTCTTCAATTCCATACCGATTTCATTACATTTGGGTAACTTTCTAAAATCACTAGATTTTGTGTTCTTGATGTTTTTAACTTATAAAGTTGTTAATTAGTGTCTATGGCTCAAGTCTAACATGAATATATGATTTATATGTTCGATTTTGTTATTTGAAGTAACTAGCTTGAGTATGAACTTTGGTGTGCTTGATTTGGTGATTTGATTGTTTGAATGTTGCTAAATGTTATAAATGCATGTATTAAATGTGTTCCTAGTATCACTAGCTTTAATTTGATGTGTAGGTTGCTTGAGAAAACTCCATAAACTTGATTAGTGATTTTGGTGAATTTAGGTTAGGGTTTGATAAGCTTGAAATGAATATTTGATGCATTGAATGCCATGAATTATTGTTATTAAGTAGTTAGTCGTATTGTATGCTTGATTACCTACAAAACGGCGTGTTTTATGTATGCATTAAATGCCCGAATCATAAATGTGCACTTGTAAAATTTGAAGCATTAAATGTGTACATTGATTGATCATTTGTTTTGAAAAGTCGGTTATTGCAAATAAGGTTTTGGTTGGTAAAATGTATTTAGTTGTGTTCCTTATCAAATTACCTTTCCAACGATATAAGATGCGTGTCATAAGTGTTTACGGTTTGTGATTTGTGTTTGATCGAAGTTCGGAAAAAGACTTGAAAAATTGAAACTGACCAGGTACCAGCACCCGTTAAATGCCGCGGCGCGGCAGCCTTGGGTCGCGGCGCGACCTAAGGCGTGTCCAGCTTCTGACCTATATGTCAATTATATAAAAAATGTTTGGCACGCTATGGACCTCCGATTCACATGCGACTTGTTCTAACATGCTTATATATGAATAGCTAGCATAGAAAAATAGTTCAGGACCCGACCCGAACGCGTTGACTTTTTCGTTGACTTTGACCGACCAAAGTTTGACTTTTTGTCAAACTTAACCGAATGATTATGCGATCTTTCTAACATGATCCTATACTTGTATCTTGCATGAAACTTGACAATTTGATTCACATGCTACATAGTTGAGTCGTATTGAGCCATAGGACTAATTGAACATCTTTGACCAATCGTGACTATCGTTATTGATACAACCTATTTGTTTAGGTCGAGACTAGCATTGTACTTGCACACGTTACTTGTTGGAGTAAATTTACATTCATACACTCAAGGTGAGATCATAGCCCCACTTCTCAAATACTTTTATACTTTTAAAATCGTGGGATGAGAAAACATATACATTACATACTTATATATATACTTTTCACACACACACATATATATATATATATATATATATATATATATATATATATATATATATATATATATATATATATATATATATATATATATATATATAATTTTCATACTTCGATACTTTGAATACTATACGAAAGCAAAGATACATACGAGTTAGAACGAAAATCCTCAAGTCCAATTATCATTAGTTACACTAGTAGAGTGTAAGCGAGAAATTATGTTGTGTGGCCATGCGGGTTTGACGAACCCTCATTCAGATGAATGGAACGTACTTTCGATGTATAGTGTAGGTTCTAACACTATTATGCAGAGGTAAGATTCAGTTAAGCTTGATAATTGGGTGCTCGTGATACAAACACATCTTTTGAGATGTATACGCTTGATAAACGATTTATACTAAGCCTTGTGATACAAATATACTTTATGCATACAACTATGATTTCACCAACGTTTTCGTTGACAGATTCTTTTATGTTTTCTCAGGTCTTTGAATGCTTAATGATACATGGTTCCGCTCATTCTTTTTGATACTTGCATACGTGGAGCGTCTTTTGACTACTTTCAAATTGTGTCGCATATGTTTCATTTGTACTTTAAACTTTGATATGTAACTAATTGTCGAACTACTTTGTAAACCTTGAAACATCCACACTTATGAAATGAATGCGACATGTTTTCGGTCAAACGTTGTCTTAAAGACTTATGACCATGTAATGGGACCTACGTAGACGGCGCCGTCAAACATGATTTGGTCAGGTCGCTACAGATGGTATCAGAGCATTGGTTGTAGGGATTTAGAGTTCATTGGTGTCGACCCCGAGTCATAGGGTACATTGGTGAGTCTAGACTACAGCCGTCATATAGACTTGACGTAGGAATTACTTGACTACTTGTGCATTTATACTCGAACTCTCCTTCTCATATCTATCCTTATTCTACCTTAATCTCACGTTGACTAATTTAATTGACACGCCACCTTGACTTAGTGAAATAATGTCGAATGCACATATGAATTAGGGTAATATAATTTCCGGGATTATATTACGATGACTCATATGAACGTTCCGATATTATGGCATAAAGAATTTAAGGCGAGTCAAGGAAAATTTTCTCTCTGTCTTTATTCCATATCATGATTAGTATTATTGAAAATACTAATCAACGGTATTCTTGTGTTTTGAAGGAACAATGCCTCCTCGTCGCGTGCCACGCCATGAGACTCCCAAACAAGCACTACAACGAATGGTGGCCACCGCCGTAGAGGCGGCAATGGCCGGTCACTCCTCCAATAACAACGATAACAACAACCAAGGGGCCGGTAACTCTAGCGAAGGGTGCTCCTACAAAGCTTTTAGGGGGTGCAAACCTCACACTTATGATGGAACCGGGGCACTGGTTACTCTCATTTGATGGTTCAAACAAACGGAGGCCGTCTTTAGCATAAGCGGTTGTCGGGACCAAGACAAGGTCAAATACTCCACTCACACTTTCGCCGGTGTCGCCCTCACGTGGTGGAACACCTATGTTCAATCGGTGGGTACCGATGAAGCTCATGCCCTCTCTTGGGCCGACTTAAGGGAGAAGACGATTGTTGAATACTTCCCTTGCGAAGAAACCCAAAAGCTCGAACAAGTGCTAAGAACTTTGAAGGCGGTCGGAAACGATCTCAAGGCCTATAACCAACGCTTCGCCGAGCTATCCTTGATGTGTCCTAATCTCGTGAACCCCGAATCTCAAAGGGTTGAACTCTATATGGATGGTCTTCCAAAGAGCATCAAACAAGGTGTGATGTCCTCCAAACCCGCTAATCATCAAGCCGCTTTGAACATGGCCCGCCAATTAATAGAAACGGTGGATGAAGTAGTAGTGCTGGCTCCTAAGGCCGAGGATAAAATGGGCGGTAACAAAAGAAAGTGGGAACCCTCTCAATCAACTAACTACAACAACAACCCCGCCAAGAAGCATTTCACTCCCGACGGTAAGAAAGGTTATGCCGGAACTTTACCGTTTTGCAACAAGTGCCACAAACATCATTTGGGTGAATGTGGAAGGCCGTATTGCATCAAGTGTCAAAAGAGTGGCCATTTAGCCCACGAATGTAGAAACACCGCTCCCGTTACTCAAAAGGGGCCCAATGCACCAAGACCGGGTGTTTGCTATGAATGTGGCCAACCGGGTCACTATAAAAATGCATGCCCGAAGAAGAAAGCCAACCCCAACACACGCGGCCGAGCTTTCAACATCAACACCGAGGATGTAATGACCCGGAATTTTCCGACCAAATTATACTTATGAGATTAATATTTACATAAATTAAACCATACCAACATGATAAGCAATCCAAATTGTTGAGACTTGTGTTTTTGAAAAGAGTTTTACACAATGTTTGACCGTCCAATATGACCGATGATATCACGAACTATATAACATACGATAATTATACGTTTGTGTATATATGTGTATTTATATATATTTAACATGATTTAAGGATGGTTTAACATCTCATTGTGTACTAATGACAATGAGTTATAAGTATATTTTGAAACTACTCACTTAAGTTTTCAAAACGATAACTATACGTAACATTCTTTGATATATATACTTATAATCTATAATGCTTATACATGTATCGTATATATAATGTATTTAATCACTTTTTAAGGACTTAAATATATAAAACAATATAAGTATATTCACAAAAGATAGCTATATTTGAATTCTCGTTCCGTTTCCTCAAGATTTCTATACGTATATCTAGGGTATATGTACCTGTATCATACTCAGCTTCTATACGTATTTACTATTAGTATATACACATCAAATCAACATCCTAATCAATATTATTACTGCCCTAGATATGAGGTAACTAGGATTTGTCAAGTAGTATGAATTATTAGTAAGAAAACAAAATTAGGAATCCTTTTCTTTCATTATAAACTAAAAACGTTTTTTATAAATGAACACCATTTCTTCACTCCATTTTCTCATATCTACACCCTCATTTATCTCTCAAAATACTCCTAACTTCATACTTGATCATCTCCAAGCATTTTCCCCATCATTTAGCTTCAATTACAAGCCTTAAACACCATAAGAAAACTCTTTTAAGAACATATCAAAATAACCACCCATTTGAAGAAGTTTACTTCCAACCTTTTGATCTAACTCCACCACTCTCTGATTCCAAGATTATTTCTTATCTTTTTGCAGTAACTTTGTCCAAGTAACTTGAGGTAGTAACCTTGTTCATAATCTTATTCAATTCATATTCATATAGCTATCTTATTTTGTGGTATAAAATTTTAACAACAAGAACATAGTTTGAATGATTTCAAACTTGTTCGCAAACTAAATAGATCCTTCTAACTTGACTTTTAAAACACTTCAAGACCTGTAATATATCATAATGATATGCTAACCTAAGAAGATATAACTTGGTTTTACAAAGAACATCTTAAAAATTGAATCTACGTCGTCAGAGTGCAACCGGGGGCTGTTTTGGGTTGGATAATTAAAAACCATCTTGAACTTTGAATTGGAAGTTCATGTTCTGGAAAAATGATATTTCTTATGAATATGTTAACACATAAAAATTTCATGGTTTAACTCAAAGTGTAAGTATTTTTAGAAAAATGATCATTAAATGTTGTTTTTATGATGGAAAATGATCACTTTCTTAAGTTTCACCAAAGTTTGACCTATAACCTATGATTTTGAATATAAACTAAGGTATTTTCAGTTCATATTCTTAAAATTTGACTCGATCCAAGGAAGTGACAAGTTGAACCAACAAAAACAGAGTTGTAATGAAGAAACTACGACTAAAACAAGATTGGGTATCCGAAGTTAGTTTAGCTACGAAAATATTTGGAGAAAAAGTAAATTAATCATATCTTTTCTAATTAATATGATATTTTATATATAATTACTTATGATTTGATTTTATATATTTCAGGACCACCCGTAAACAACACGAGAAGATTAATCATAAGACCTCATGATTGTACGCAACACGTCATTTGACAACACGGTACTTTATGTAAGCAACACGTCATTTAACAACATGGTACCATGGGTCGAGATTGATTCTGATCAATACGAATATGATGGGGTCTTTATTTATTTTATTTAAGCAACTAATTGTGGACCACTAACATCGGACTGCTAACTACGGACTAAGAAAATATTAAAAGTATATATATATGTAACGATTACTTTAAAAGAAAATATGTTGATATATTATATATATGGTTAGGTTCGTGATATCTATCGGAGACCAAGTCGAATTAAATACCTTCAAGGCAAAAGTGAGTTTCATTTGCTCCCTTTTTAATTGCTTTTGCAATATATATTTTTGGGCTGAGAATACATGCGCTGCTTTTATAAATGTTTACAAAATAGACACAAGTACTTAAAAATATATTCTACGTTGAGTTGTACCACTGGCATATTTCCCTGTAGCTTGGTAACTACTATTTACATGGGTATTGTAAACGCGAATCCTGTTGATAGATCTATCGGGCCTGACAACCCCAACCGGACTGGACGACCAGTATTCAACGGTTGCACAGTACTTCGTTTTGGTGACTACACTTGGTACGGTGTAGTGAGATTTCATAATAAAGGGAATATGCGACGTTGATTAAATGTTAAGTATGGTTACCAAGTGCTCAACCACTTAGAATGCTTTACATACACTTGCGAGTGTATTATGTTTATGATTATGAAATCTTGTGGTCTATTAACATATTGAAATGATTGTTATGATAAACCTATGAACTCACCAACCTTTTGGTTGTACTTTAAAGCATGTTTATTCTCAGGTACGAATTAAGTCTTCCGCTGTGCATTTGCTCAATATAAGGACATTACTTGGAGCCGATCATCGTAATGGGATTAAATGTTGATGACTTCGTTGATGTTATGCGAGGTGTATATAAAATAGTTATTAATTTTAGCAGAAAACACTATTAAATACGATACAATTTTACACAAGATATTTATTTATTTATAGAATGGATATACTTAAACCTTGCTACAACACTTATAGGCAGTGTACCTAATCGTACAGTAGTGTAGTTTTTAGTAAGTCCGGTTCGTTCCACAGGGAAATCTTTAAACAAAGCTCAACGCTATATTAGTTTACTTTTATTAAAAATACAAATATATATATAAGTAATATTATTATTATAAAGGGGGGTTTTTACCGTTTAATGACCGGTTTGTCGATTTTAAGACTTTAGTCGCAGTTAAAACCTAATGTAAAATATAAAATAAATACAAGACTTAAATTAAAGCGTAAAGTAAATAACGATAATGAAATTGCGAATAATAAAAGTGCGATAAAATAAAATTGCAATAATTAAAAAGTACGATAATTAAAAGTGCGATTAAATAACAATAAATAAAAGTGCGATAATTAGAAGTGCAATTAAATATAAAATAAAGGAAATTAAATATGAAATAAAAGAATTATGCTTATTTAAACTTCCGTAATCATGATGTTTGACGTGTTGATTTTAGTTTTATGCCCATGGGTTAATTGTCCTTTGTCCTGGATTATTTAATATGTCCGTCTGGTTTTTGTCCATAACAGTCCATCAGTCATAAATATAAATTGCAAGTGTCCTTGTCAAATTATTATTATACCCGAAGTTAAATATTCCAACTAATTGGGGATTCGAATTGTAACAAGGTTTTAATACTTTGTTTAATGAATACACCAGGTTATCGACTGCGTGTAAACCAAGGTTTTACTACTTTGTTAACAATTACACCAATTACCCTTGAATGTAATTTCACCCCTGTTTTAATTATTCTAGTGGCTATTAATCCATTCCCGTGTCCGGTTAAATGAACGATTATTCGTACATATAAATACCCCGCCCATCGTGTCCGATCGAGTGTATATGGTAATTTATAGGGACGCCCAATTGTAAATCTTTATATTAACATTAACAAACTTTCATTTAATTAAACAAATATAAAGCCCATTAATAGCCCATAGTCTAATTTCCACAAGTGTCGTTCTTTTGTCCAAACCCCAATTATGGTACAAAGCCCAATTACCCAATTTTAGTAATTAGCCCAACATCATGATTACTTTGTTTTAAATAAGCATAATAATAACTTAGCTACGAGACATTAATATAAAAAGGTTGAACATAACTTACAATGATTAAAAATAGCGTAGCGTTACACGGACAGAATTTCGACTTACACCCTTACAACATTCGCTAACATACCCTTATTATTAGAATTATAATTAAAATTAAAATTAAAATATAAATTATATATATATATTTTACGTATATATATGAGAGAAGAGAGAAAAATGAATATGAAATTTTGATCAGAATTCGGTTTGCTTTATAGCCAGAGTTGAAATTTGGGGCTCCGCGACTCGCGGCAAAATCCCCTTCAAACTCCGCGAGTCGCGGAGGTTAATTTTACAGCTCAGTCCTTGGAGTTTTCTCTGCCGACGGTTTTTAATATATATATATAATATATATAATTAATTATATATTATATTATATTTATATACATAGTTAACTTGTAATTTTTAGTCCGTTGCGTCGAGCGTTAAGAGTTGACTCTGGTCCCGGTTCCGGATTTTCGAACGTCCTCGCGTACAATTTAATATCTTGTACTTTGCGTTTTGAATCTTGTACTCTTGTGATTTCGAGACGTTTCTTATCAATAATTGGAACCTTTTTGATTGTCTTTTGTACTTTTGAGATTTTTGGTCGTTTGCGTCTTCAATTCGTCGAATCTGTCTTTTGTCTTCACCTTTTATTATACAAACGAATATCACTTGTAAATAGAACAATTGCAACTAAAAGCTTGTCTTTCTTGAGGAATAATGCTATGAAATATATGTTCGTTTTTAGCATTATCAAATATTCCCACACTTGAGCGTTGCTTGTCCTCAAGCAATATCGTCTTGAAATACTAGAATCACTTCTTTATTCTTCACACTTTGTACATCAGTGATTTCTATACGGCGGTATAAACAATGGTAGTAACGATATGGTTTACAGTCCCACATGACTATAAAAATTTAGATCCATTAAGGAAATTGGATCTTTATGAAAACATTTGATCTTTTGAAAATTAAATCTAGTTTTTACCCTAGATAAGTTTTCCGGAATAACCCTTTACCGGTGTTTGCAAAATATTTTTGTGGGTTTGGTGGGTTTCAGATTTGAAAATTTTAGCTCAAAACTTGCGGTTTTGTGTCACCCACTTGTTAACCTTGTATTTGGAAAGCAACACGTCCAGTTTACTTGTCCCGTATATTACCTTTCGGTAAACTACCGTCCGGTTAAAAGGAAAGCGTTGAACAAGCAACTGTTTAAGGCAATGTCCCGTGACATGCTTTTGATTATGGTCTATAACGTGTCGGACGCAATTACTATCCTTGGTAGGAGTAATAGTAAAGCTCACCCTTATAATTTTTCGGTATGGCACAAGGTCCTGTCTTTGACCACTATGCAACCACCGTTCTTACGGTTGACACCCAATTTAGTTCAGGTGACCTAATGAATTCCAGGTGAATTCCTAGGATTTTACGTTCAATGGGAATGAACGCATTGAAAATAGGGTTTTCAGAAAACAAATCGGTTTGTAATTTTTGATCAAAATATTTTCTCGTTTAAGCTCGAGTTTAGATATCATCGAACTCCATGAGTTTGTAATTCTCAATCTTTAAGGTCAATCTCTAGGATTGAGTAATATCAGTCTTAAAAGCTGATTTTTAATCTTTAAGGAGATTATCCTTTCTGGGGATCTGATTCATTAGTCTTATCCAGCTAATTTGCATGGTGCCCCCCCATTGTACGAGATAAATCCTTCTCATGGTTAGGATAAATCTGACCACATGGCGACCCTGTTTAATGCTGAGGTCCGTGGATTTCCTGCTGATTTTAGTGATGACTTTTCTAGATTTTTCGTCAACCTACAGCTGGTCTGGACGACAACTTCATGACCTAAATCAAGAAGCGCGTGTCTTTTTCGGAAGACTTTACTTCCTTTTAGTGATGGAATTGATTCATCGTGTAGATCCATCTTTTCTTTTCTTTCATCGGGTAAAACAGTTTAGTTTAGTTCAAAGCAAAGTATTTTCAGTTATTTGTTACAGATATATGTGACATATGTTTAAAATAACTTGGTAAATTTTCCCACACTTGGCTTTTATTTTCCTTTTTATCGTCCTCTATTCCATTTTAAATGAATTTTGACATTTTAGTTTGTTTCTTAATTTATGTCCTTTCCGAGGTAACAATAATTTCGGTGTTAAAACCTAGTTTTATCGTTCATAAATATGTATAAACATGATTTGAATTCATTTAATTGAAAATTTTGAAAATTTTTACTAGAATTGGGTAGTCAGTATATAAGACTAGGGCTGTTCTTTATTATCAGAGAGCACTAGATTCTAATACAACTACTGCTTTACTAGTATTTTTAATGGTAACCAAGTGTTTAATATAAAAATTTTAAAATCCGAAAGAATTTAACCCCTTCCCACACTTAAGATCTTGCAATGCCCTCATTTGCAAGAAATCAGTAACAATTTAAATTATTGAGGGTGATTTGTGTGAAAATGATTAAATTTTTACCAAAGTTTCCAAATATATTGGCGTTTGTTTGCTGAATGATAAATGGTGCACATCATTTGTTCATTCCGTCTTGTTGTTATTTCACATATATTTTGCATCTTGTCGTCAAAATTAGTTGCTTTTGCTGAACTTAATGCCAGTCTTTGAAAATGCGTTGTTTTACCCTGTTGTGTACATAAGATAAACTGCAAACATATATACATATTTTTGAAGTTTGGTATATTACCCCACATTCAAAAATTATTAAAGTTTAAGAATAAAAGTTAGATAATTATAAAAATGATTACAATATTAACAAAAATATTAAATGTATCAATAATTACAAATTACAAAATAATAAAAAAAATAATAAGTAAACTAAGGATGATATTGGTACCAATAGGGGTTCCAGGCATAACCATAAGTGCTATAGAATGCTTCGGCAGGGTCATACGTAGGATATGGTGGCTGCATCTCTATAGACCAAGGAGGGAAGACGGGTTTCGGTGTAGGAATATAGTTTCTACCTATATGTTGGCAATGAGCTATGATTTGGTTCTGATGAACTTGCCAATCTTCAAATGCTCTCTGTCTAGCATTTTCGTATTCCTGAGAAGCTATAAACCTATGCATTTCTTGCATCTCATTCCCCCCTCCTACATTACCTTGTTGCTGGTTTCTCTCCACCTGTGGATGTCTACCATGGTATCGTACTGCGGCGTTATTTCGCCTCTTCAAAACTTTCACACCATGGTATACATTTAAACCTATAGTATCGCGGGGTTCCGGCTCTTCTAGTAATAATCCCCCCCCCCGACTTATATCCACACCGAGATATTCACCAATCAAAGTAATAAAAATACCACCTCCTATTATGCTATGTGGACGCATCCCCCGAACCATAGCTGATAAATAATAACCCACACAATATGGTATACTTATAGCGCTCTGTGGGTCTCGAATACACATATGGTAAAACAAATCTTGTTCATTTACCTTTTCTTTGTTCTTACCCCTTTGTGTAATCGAATTAGCTAAAAACCTATGTATCACTCTTAATTCGGCTCTATCTATATCCAAATAAGAGTAATTTCCCCCTTTGAAACGGTGATGGCTTGTCATTTGACTCCACACACCGTGTGTATCAAAATTTTCATCTATCTTTCTACCGTTTAGTATCAATCCTCTACAATCGGCAGACGCTAACTCCTCAGGCGTATATATACGTAAAGCCTGAGCCATGTCCAGTAAAGACATGTGGCGCATCGAACCGCCTAACAAAAATCTAATAAAAGAACGATCGGTTAAACTAGCTACCCGATCATTCAACTCTATACTACATAACAATTCTTCACACCATACTTTATATACAGGTCTACGTATGGTGAATAAACATATCCAGTCATTAAAAGAAGAATTACCATACCTCTGTACAAGTAATTCCCTAATTGGCCCGGCCAATTCTACAGCTTCTAAGGGTCCCCATTCTATGACTCTCGGTACCTCAACAACCTTGGAATGAAGAGTATGCAAACCCCGTTGATATTTTGGATAATCTATCCAAAGTCTGTCAAATCTTAGGTTCGGGTGCAACTCTTCCAAATGCATATCGGAAAAAGTCATGACTGGATGAGGTACATCCTGCTTGTAGTAGTTATCCACCTCCTGTTGTTCCAAATTCTCAGCAGGAGCATTGCGGGCTTGGGATGAAGATTCACCCCTTTCATTCTGCAAAACACATCAAACACAAATTTTGTGCATCCAAATATGCATTAGTGTCAGCAAAATCATCAATCAAAATAATTACAATGACATTATCAATTTATATCAAACTTAAGCTTATTTTCACATTTTTATCAAATCTACACTTTTTCAAATAAGCATATACGAAAATGTTCGCCAAGTTCATAAGCATTCAACTCAAATAACATGTCAAAATAATCATTACTAGCAATCAAACAAGTCTCAAATGGCATTATCTTTCAAAATCAAGTTCATGAATTTTAGACTTGAAAAAGTCCACTTTAATTCTCAAAATCATGTTTAGGCTCAAAGTTTGGATCATTTAACTACCTAGACATGTTACACTACTCAATTTAGCAACAATTCATGACAAAAATCGGCCATAACCTGTTTATATCAAAAAGCCCCAAATTTGCTCAAGAACACAAACCCTAGATTATTCAAAATTTGAAGTTTAAGGCTTCTAATCATGTTAAACAGCATCAATCTAGGTTATACAAGCATAATACATAAACAATTTAATTCTAATTACACTAAAAAGCATCAAAATCAAATTGGGGAAAAAATAGCTCAAGAACACCAAATTTCGAATTAAATGGTGTTTAGGTGTAGAAATTTACCGTTTTTCTTGAGTAATTCTTAGATAGCATCCTTCTCAACATGATTTTAGCAAAAGATTTGGTGATTAACGGTTAAAAATTGGGATTTTTGGGGTTTTTTCTCGGGTTTTTTCGCTGTGAAATTCGCAGTGTTTTTGTGTGGGGGAGTGAACTGATCGTGCAGTTCTTTATATTTTTTTTTCTAATTTTCGGTCCCTCCGCGAGTCGCGGAGTTTTTTTTTTTTTTTTATTTATAATCATTAACTTATTAAAACAATTAAGTAATTAATTTTAAAATTTTGTTTCCCTTGTTATTTAGGACGAGGTCGTTTCGGATCGATGTCCTAGTCCGTCCTTCGACAAAATTTTAAAATTTGTCTTTTTGTAGCGATTGTTTTAAAAGCTAAGATTTTTGGGTTTTTTCAATGTTTTTGGCATACTCTAATTCAATAAGATTAAAAATAATGATAATAAAAGTTCTCGCCCCTCCCTCGGGTAAAGCAATTTCGGTTCAAAGACCTAGTCTTCAACTTACGACGAATTTTAAAAATCATATTCTTAACTTAATGAGATAAAGTAAATTTTTGTTTTTAAATTCACACAACTTAAATCTAAAATTCAAAATTAATATATAAAAAAAAAAAAAATCACACCAAACTTAAAATTTGAAATGCATAAAATTAAAAATTTATATTTTAGAAATTAAAAATTCACACCAAACTTAATTTAAAAATTCATAAATTCATATCAAACTTATATTAATTTTTCAAATATTTTAAATATATTGTTTTTACAAAGTTTACAATATTAATTTAAGATTTAAATATTAATTTTTAAAATATGGTAAAAATAAAATTAAAAATCTTTTTGTCTTTTTATCCCACTTTAATCAATCAAATATTATCAAAAATATGCGCCCCTCTTTTCGGTAAAGTGATTTCGGTTCCAAGACCTAATTTAACTCATGACGAATTTTTGAAATATTTTGGGTTGATTGATTAAAGATATTTATACCTTAAGAATAAACGTTAAATTTCGCAGTGATGTAATAAATTTTTGAATGATATCAATAATTTCGGTCGCCAAACCTAATTTTTTTCAATACCAATTTAATACTTTTTAGCGAACAAATTAGCGTTTATTATCAAAAGGTTAAAAATAAAAATAAAAATAAAAACTGTACAGACATACCTGTGAAATAGATTTCTTAGTTATATGATCTATCCCATTCATAAGATAGTCGGTTTAATTGGTTTTCCATGGCTACATAGGCGTAACCTCGAGCATTCAGTGTCTTTTCTTCTAAACATATGAACGGTCCGTCTCTGCATAAAGTAACAAATTCGGTATTTGAATAGGTTTGATTATTTGAACATTTACCTCCATGTGACCATTTTCCGCATTTGTGACATCTTTCTAGGTGTCGTGCTCTTCTTTTCGCTGCGGATTTTGATTTTCCTTTACCAAATTGTAACTTATTATCTTCGCATCTGGATTCTTTTCTAACTCCGTCCATTCTTTCTCTGATTACTGATACTATTTCACTCGGTAGTATGTCATTATTACGTTTAGTGATCAAAGCGTGTAGCATTAGACCATGGTTTAGTTCACAGGCAGTCTTCATTTCCTAAAAAAAATAAAAATTCAGAATGGGGGGAGAAGACTAGTTCTTTAGGGTCTGCTAGGAAAAGACCATTCGGGTTCTATTTTCGAGAACTACACGAAAACAGACAATCTAACTCTAACAGAAATACATATTATCCTTTAAAGATTTGATTCTCCCCACACTTAGTTAGCTGTGGTGTCGAAATTGTGATTAACTTCGTTGTCGACTTCCATCGGACCATGTATGTAATGTTTAACTCTGTGACCATTAACTTTAAATTCAATCCCATTTGAATTTATCAATTTTATCGTTCCGTATGGAAAAACTCTTTTGACTATGAATGGTCCAGACCATCTTGATTTCAATTTTCCAGGAAATAGCTTGAATCGTGAATTGAAAAGAAGAACTCTGTCTCCTTCTTTAAATTCTTTTGAACTTCTAATTCTTTTATCATGCCATTTCTTCGTTCTTTCTTTATAGATTAACGAATTATCGTATGATTCATGTCTTAATTCTTCTAATTCGTTTAGTTGACTTAATCGTAGACGTCCAGCTTCATGTAAATCAAGATTACATGTCTTCAAAGCCCAAAATGCTTTGTGTTCAATTTCTACTGGAAGATGACATGCTTTTCCATAAACAAGTCTAAAAGGTGTGGTTCCAATTGGAGTTTTGTAGGCTGTTCTAAAAGCCCAGAGTGCATCCTCCAATTTAATGGACCATTCCTTCGGATTTGATCCTACGGTTTTCTCTAGAATACGTTTTAAAGCTCGGTTGGTATTTTCAACTTGTCCACTTGTTTGTGGATGATATGCGGTGGAGATTTTATGAGTTACTCCATATCTTTTAAGAACTTTCTCAAGTTGATTATTACAGAAATGAGTACCCCGATCACTTATTAAAGCTTTCGGTGTTCCAAACCTTGCAAAAAGACGTTTTAAAAAGTTGACTACAACTCGTGCATCGTTAGTTGGGAGAGCTTGTGCTTCCGCCCATTTAGATACATAATCAATGGCTACGAGTATATATAGATTATTATGAGATTTTGGAAATGGACCCATAAAGTCAATACCCCAAATGTCAAATACTTCACATACTTGGATGACATTTTGTGGCATTTCATCACGTTGACTTATTTTTCCGGCCCTTTGACAAGCATCACAGGATTTGCAAAGAAGGTGTGCATCTTTGTAAATTGTAGGCCAATAGAATCCAGCTTCATAAACTTTTCTTGCTGTTAGTTGAGGCCCATAATGCCCTCCTGTTGGTCCTGTGTGACAATGGTTTAAAATTTTACTAGCTTCATCTCCAAATACACATCGGCGTATTATTCCATCGGGACAACTTTTAAACAGATGTGGATCTTCCCAGAAATAGTGTTTTATATCACTGAAGAATTTCTTTCGTCTTTGGTACGATAATCCTTTTTCAAGGAATCCACAAACTAAGTAGTTTGCATAGTCTGCAAACCATGGGATTTCTTTATAATCTATCTTCAATAGATATTCATCAGGAAAGTTGTCTTGTATGGCCGATTCATTTAGAACTTCTAATTCGGGATTTTCAAGACGAGAAAGATGATCAGCGGCGAGATTTTCTGCTCCTCTTTTATCTCGGATTTCAATATCAAACTCTTGTAAGAGTAAGATCCAACGGATTAATCTTGGTTTAGCATCTTGTTTTGAAAATAGGTATCTAAGAGCAGAATGGTCGGTATAGACCACCGTTTTTGCTAGAACGAGATATGATCGAAATTTGTCAAAAGCAAAGACAATAGCAAGGAGTTCTTTTTCAGTAGTTGTATAGTTCGTTTGTGCTCCTTGTAATGTCTTACTAGCATAATATATAGGTTGAAATCGTTTTTCAATCCTTTGTCCTAAAACGGCTCCCATTGCAAAATCACTTGCATCGCACATTAGTTCAAATGATAGATTCCAATTTGGTGTTATCATGATCGGCGCATTAGTGAGTTTTTCTTTAAGAATATTAAAAGATTTGATACATTCATCTGAAAAGATGAATGGCGCATCCTTTTCTAGGAGTTTATTCATAGGAGTGGCAATTTTAGAAAAATCTTTTATGAAACGTCGGTAAAAACCGGCATGCCCTAGAAAACTCCTAACTCCTCTAACATTGGTGGGATGTGGAAGTTTAGCAATTACATCTACTTTAGCTCTATCCACTTCAATTCCTTCTTTTGAAATTTTATGTCCAAGAACGATGCCTTCTTTAACCATGAAATGGCATTTCTCCCAATTAAGTACTAGATTTGATTTTTCGCATCTAATTAGCATTCGTTCCAGATTAACTAGACATGATTTAAATGTATCACCGAAGACTGAAAAGTCATCCATGAATACTTCCATGCATTCTTCTATCATGTCATGAAAAATCGCCATCATACACCTTTGAAAGGTTGCAGGGGCGTTGCAAAGTCCAAATGGCATTCTTTTGTAAGCAAAAGTACCATAAGGGCACGTGAATGTGGTTTTCTCTTGGTCCTCGGGTGCTATTGGAATTTGAAAATATCCGGAAAATCCATCTAGAAAACAATAGTAACTATTTCCGGCTAATCTTTCCAACATTTGATCTATGAAAGGTAAGGGAAAGTGATCTTTTCTGGTGGCGTCATTTAATCTTCTATAATCAATACATACACGCCATCCTGTTACAGTCCTAGTAGGAATAAGCTCATTTTTCTCATTTGTAATGACAGTCATGCCACCCTTCTTAGGTACGCATTGAACTGGGCTTACCCATGGACTATCAGAGATTGGATAAATTAAACCTGCATCTAGCAGTTTAATAATCTCTTTCTTAACTACATCTTGCATATTAGGATTTAGTCTTCGTTGGCGTTGCACATACGTTTTATGACCTTCTTCCATAAGGATTTTATGTGTGCAATACGAAGGACTTATTCCTTTAATATCATGAATCTTCCATGCAATGGCTGGTTTATGAGCTTTCAACACAGAAATGAGTTGTGATTTCTCATTTTCAGTAAGAGAAGACGATATTATTACAGGTAATTCAGATTCACCATGTAAATAAGCGTATTCCAAATGGTTTGGAAGTGGCTTTAACTCTAATTTCGGAGGTTCTTCTATCGATGATTTATATCGATATCTGTCTTCTTCTTTTAGCATTTGAATTTCTTCTGTTGTTGGTTCATATCCATTAGCTATAAGTGTAGCTAACATTTCAGCTTCATCAATTGGTTCATTACCTTCTCCTAAAGAACATTCTCCTGTCCCTTGTAATTCTGGAAATTCTTCTAATAATTCTGCATGTGCATCTATAGTTTGAATATAATAACATGTATCATCTGCAGATTGTGGTTGTTGCATTGCTCTATCAACTGAAAAGGTAACACTCTCATCCTCTATACTTAGGGTCAGTTTCTTACCGAACACGTCTATCATTGCTTTAGCCGTGTTTAAGAATGGTCTTCCTAATATGAGAGGAACTTGAGAATCTTCTTCCATGTCCAAAACAACAAAATCTACTGGAAATACTAAAGTACCAACTTTAACTAGCATGTTCTCCATTATCCCTCTAGGATATTTTACTGATCGGTCGGCTAGTTGTATACTTATTCTTGTTGGTTTCAATTCTCCAAGGTCTAGTTTAGCGTATAGTGAATACGGCATTAGATTTATACTAGCACCTAAGTCTGCCAATGCTTCTATTGAACTAAGACTACCCAGAAAACATGGAATTGTGAAACTTCCTGGATCAGATAATTTTTCTGGTATCTTATTCAACAGCACTGCTGAACAATTTGCATTCATAGTGACAGCCGAGAGTTCTTCCATTTTCTTTCTATTTGTGATTAGATCTTTCAAGAATTTAGCATATCTAGGCATTCCTGAAATCACATCAATGAAAGGAAGATTTACATTTATCTGTTTAAACATATCCAAAAATTTAGATTGCTCGGCTTCAAGTTTCTCTTTCTTCATTTTACTCGGATAAGGAAGTGGTGGTTGGTATGGTTTAACATAAGGTTTATCCTTAACTGTGTTATTTTCATTAATCTTTTCAACTACCGGTTCTTTTTCCTTATCTTGATCAGGTTGTGGTTCTTGTGGAGTAGGAATAGTTTCATCAGAAGTTACAGGTATTTCAGGTGGTTTAAGTGTTGTACCACTTCTTGTGGTAATAGCTTTAGCTGTTTCATTTCGTGGGTTAGCATTTGTATCACTAGGTAGACTTTCCGGTTTTCTTTCACCTATCAACCTTGCTAGGTTACTTACTTCTTGTTCCAGATTTTGAATAGAAGCTTGTTGATTTCTAAATGCTTGAGCATTTTGTTCATTGGTTTGTTTCTGAGATGTGAAAAACTGCGTTTGAGTTTCAACTAGCTTCGTCATCATATCTTCTAAATTCGGCTTTTTATCATCGGTTTGTTGTGGTGGTTTGTTTTGAAAATTTGGTCTTTGCTGATTGTAAGTATTATTGGATACTTGTTGATTGCTAGGACCTTGTTGGTTGTTGTATGGAATATTTCGGTTATAATTCTGGTTTTGATTGTAAATCGGTCTTGGCGGTTGATAATTATTCTGATAATTATTTCCAGGCCTTTGGTTTATGTATGAAATATTCTCTCTTTGTTCCATTGTTAATTCAATACTGAGACAATCTTTTGTCAAATGTGGTCCTCCACACTGCTCACAACTAATTCGTATTGAGTGAATATCCTTAGTCATCTTTTCCATTCGTCTCTCCACAGCATCTATCTTTGCGGAAATGGAATCTAAGTCATGGCTAGAATCGGCTCTAGCTGCTTTAGATGATCTAATGATATCTTTTTCTTGGTGCCACTCATGTGAGTGGGAAGCAGTGTTATCAATAATTTTGTAAGCATCAGTTTCGGTTTTCTTCATAATAGAACCACCAGCTGCTATATCTATATCTTTCCTTGTAGTGATGTCGCATCCTTGGTAGAATATTTGTACTATTTGACAGGTGTCTAAACCATGTTGCGGACATCCTCTTAACAACTTTCCATATCTTGTCCACGCCTCATATAGAGTTTCATTTGGCTTTTGTGTGAACGTAACAATTTCTGCTTGAAGTCTTACGGCTTTAGATGCAGGAAAGAATTGTTTAAGAAATTTGTCAATTAAAACATCCCATGTATCGATCGCCCCTTCAGGTAACGATTCCAACCAATCTTTGGCTTCTCCCTTTAAAGTCCAGGGAAATAACATGAGATATATCTGTTCATCCTCCACTTCTCGGATTTTAAATAGTGTGCAGATCCTATTAAAGGTACGTAGATGTTCATTTGGATCTTCCTTCGGCGCACCACTAAATTGGCATTGATTAGTCACCATGTGTAGAATTTGTCCTTTGATTTCATAATCTGGCGCATTAATGTCTGGATGAGTAATTGCGTGACCTTGGCCAGTGCGTTTAGCTCTCATTCGGTCTTCCATACTTAAAGGTTCCAGATTCTCCATAATTGAATTTGTTGAATCGGTATCACTAGATGATTCTGATTTAATGGTTCGTTCCTCACCAATCTATGTTTGAATGATTGGTGGTTCCGGAGGAAAGTTTAATGGTTCAGGATCTATGAACCGTTCCTGAATATTCTCTGGATTCTCAATTGTGAGGTTGGGTTCAAAAAATGGATTATCGGAAATTTGAACTGAAGTACTTGGTTGACTGGATGACGATTCTAAAGAAAAATCAACGACGGTTATATTTGCTAAATGTCTTGATCTAGTTACAGGTGGTGAACGTACAAAAGGTGATGAACGTCTTGCTCGGTGCATTCACTGAATATCTTATTAGTTTTAAAAAGGAAAGAAAAATTATAATAAGTTATCCAATCAATAGACTTTTCTGATTTTGCCCACGTTTCGAAAAGCCAAAAGATGCAGCAGAGGGGCAGGATTCGTTTGGTCTCAATATAATTGAGGACTGTTTGGCTCCAATAACCCGGTCCACGTACAAATCCAACTATTACTACGAACCAGAAAATTTTGATGTCTATTAATTTAACCACTTAAAATAAATTTTCGTAATTTTAAGAAATTTAGATAAGAAGTAGAAAAAATTCTAAGTCCTAAAACTAGAATAGCGAGAAATAAGAAAGAAAAAGAGTTCGTCGCAAAAGGTAGAAAAAGAAAAAAAATGGTTGAAAAATAAAAGGTGACGGAAAAAAAAAAAAGAAACTTATAAAAACTTAAAAATACTTGACTAACCTAACCTTATTACTACAACTAACTTAAAATTATAATCGTAAATTGAAATTACTAATTGGAATGATAATTGGTACATAGTAAAAGGTCTAAAAATATTAAAGCTTACAAGAAAAAACTAAATCCCAAATGGAAATAACTTAAAAAGAAACTAAAACTTAAAAAGGCGTCGCAAAATTCTAAAGTACCTAAATCTTAGTCTAAAGAAAAAGCACTTAAGGAATTCTACGGCAAAGCCTAAAAATATAGGAGTAAAAATGACTATGGCAAAAACTAAGTTTAAAATTAAATATGAGCTAAAAATACAAATATTACGCTACAACGATTAAAAATGGACAAAATATAAAAATATACAAAAAGTTGTAAAAAGTACAATTTTTATAAAAATATTATTTTTATATTATTTATTTAATAAAACTACTAATTTTACAATTTAATAAAACTAATTAATACTAAATACATAAATTAAATAAAAAGTAAAAGTAAAAATAAAACTAATAATAATAATAATAATAATTATTAGGTTTAAATAATAATAATAATTAATTAAAACCCGTAATTAATGCAGGTTTAGGGCTTCCTGTCGCCTGTCAGAAAGGTTCCGCGAGTCGCGGCAATTAAAGCTTTAAACCCCGCGAGTCGCGGGGTTCAGAAATTCAGTTGACAGGTTTGAATTTTTTTTTACGCGTTTTTATATATATATATTTTTTTTTATTTTCTGTTTTTAAATAAAGAAAAGATTTTAAAATAAAACTTATATTTTTATAAACTAAAATAAAAATAAAGAAACTTATAAAACTTAAATATTTAACAAAATCTTAAAAATACTTATATTTTTTTTTGTTTTCCTTTTTATATTTTCGAATTTTTAAAACGTATTTTTACAAAAACGACTTTTAATAAAAGTAACTAAAAATCTTTTTTTTTTATATTAGCGTTGCGCTTCCGGCTTTTAAGATAGTCCCCGGCAGCGGTGCCAAAAATACTTGATGTTATGCGAGGTGTATATAAAATAGTTATTAATTTTAGCAGAAAACACTATTAAATACGATACAATTTTACACAAGATATTTATTTATTTATAGAATGGATATACTTAAACCTTGCTACAACACTTATAGACAGTGTACCTAATCGTACAGTAGTGTAGTTTTTAGTAAGTCCGGTTCGTTCCACAGGGAAATCTTTAAACAAAGCTCAACGCTATATTAGTTTACTTTTATTAAAAATACAAATATATATATAAGTAATATTATTATTATAAAGGGGGGTTTTTACCGTTTAATGACCGGTTTGTCGATTTTAAGACTTTAGTAGCAGTTAAAACCTAATGTAAAATATAAAATAAATACAAGACTTAAATTAAAGCGTAAAGTAAATAACGATAATGAAATTGCGAATAATAAAAGTGCGATAAAATAAAATTGCGATAATTAAAAAGTACGATAATTAAAAGTGCGATTAAATAACAATAAATAAAAGTGCGATAATTAGAAGTGCAATTAAATATAAAATAAAGGAAATTAAATATGAAATAAAAGAATTATGCTTATTTAAACTTCCGTAATCATGATGTTTGACGTGTTGATTTTAGTTTTATGCCCATGGGTTAATTGTCCTTTGTCCTGGATTATTTAATATGTCCGTCTGGTTTTTGTCCATAACAGTCCATCAGTCATAAATATAAATTGCAAGTGTCCTTGTCAAATTATTATTATACCCGAAGTTAAATATTCCAACTAATTGGGGATTCGAATTGTAACAAGGTTTTAATACTTTGTTTAATGAATACACCAGGTTATCGACTGCGTGTAAACCAAGGTTTTACTACTTTGTTAACAATTACACCAATTACCCTTGAATGTAATTTCACCCCTGTTTTAATTATTCTAGTGGCTATTAATCCATTCCCGTGTCCGGTTAAATGAACGATTATTCGTACATATAAATACCCCGCCCATCGTGTCCGATCGAGTGTATATGGTAATTTATAGGGACGTCCAATTGTAAATCTTTATATTAACATTAACAAACTTTCATTTAATTAAACAAATATAAAGCCCATTAATAGCCCATAGTCTAATTTCCACAAGTGTCGTTCTTTTGTCCAAACCCCAATTATGGTACAAAGCCCAATTACCCAATTTTAGTAATTAGCCCAACATCATGATTACTTCGTTTTAAATAAGCATAATAATAACTTAGCTACGAGACATTAATATAAAAAGGTTGAACATAACTTACAATGATTAAAAATAGCGTAGCGTTACACGGACAGAATTTCGACTTACACCCTTACAACATTCGCTAACATACCCTTATTATTAGAATTATAATTAAAATTAAAATTAAAATATAAATTATATATATATATATATATTTTACGTATATATATGAGAGAAGAGAGAAAAATGAATATGAAATTTTGATCAGAATTCGGTTTGCTTTATAGCCAGAGTTGAAATTTGGGGCTCCGCGACTCGCGGAAAAATCCCCTTCAAACTCCGCGAGTCGCGGAGGTTAATTTTACAGCTCAGTCCTTGGAGTTTTCTCTGCCGACGGTTTTTAATATATATATATAATATATATATATAATTAATATAATTAATTATATATTATATTATATTTATATACATAGTTAACTTGTAATTTTTAGTCCGTTGCGTCGAGCGTTAAGAGTTGACTCTGGTCCCGGTTCCGGATTTTCGAACGTCCTCGCGTACAATTTAATATCTTGTACTTTGCGTTTTGAATCTTGTACTCTTGTGATTTCGAGACGTTTCTTATCAATAATTGGAACCTTTTTGATTGTCTTTTGTACTTTTGAGCTTTTTGGTCGTTTGCGTCTTCAATTCGTCGAATCTGTCTTTTGTCTTCACCTTTTATTATACAAACGAATATCACTTGTAAATAGAACAATTGCAACTAAAAGCTTGTCTTTCTTGAGGAATAATGCTATGAAATATATGTTCGTTTTTAGCATTATCATTCGTCCAGGTGGATTAGGACGGGTCCTTTCAGTTGGTATCAGAGCGGTGGTCGTAGCGAACCAGGTCTTGCATTAGTGTGTCTAACTAGTAGTTGTTAGGATGCATTAATGAGTCTGGACTTCGACCGTGTCTACATGTCAAAAGTTTTGCTTATCATTTCTAGTCGGAAATCATCTGCTTATCATCCTTAGGAAATTACCTGCTTATCATTCATAAGTCTAGACACGTTTTACTGCATTTACTGCATTGATAGTGTATAGACGAATTCTTATCTTAGCATATCTGTTATTGCGAACTTTGACTTATATCTTTTCAAAGATTCTCCGTAATTTACGGGATTTTGGTATTATATATACATATGTAAATTATGTATTGAAGAGTACTAAATCTAACTCCTATAATCTATTCCATACCAAAAATTCATTTCCCCCATTATGCAAGATGGATTCCGCAACTAGTTTGAATTCTTCAGATTCCGACAGTTATGCCGATATGAATTTCCATTCGGGCTCCGAAAGCAGCGTCACCGGAATGGATCAACCAATTTCCCATCATCTATTCTGGATGAATTGGGGATGGGTTCGTAATATACTAAATCACTGGAGACAAGAAGAAGGTGATCCATTCCATCCACCAAATTGCCCTCTTGGCGATGAACCTGAAGCACTTACCGGTGAACCTATTCGAAACACCATTTTCTCTCTCATTTCTAGAGTATCTCGTCACGATTATATACTATCCCATATTACAAATCTTGTTCATTCGCTCGCTCCAACCGCCAATCATCCCGGTGTACTAGCAGAAGTTAACAAACTTCGCGCTCGCGTGACGGCTTTGGAGAACATGGTGAGAAGGTTGCAAACACCAGCAGCAGCACCAGCAGCATAATCAGCACCACCATCAATAACATCAACAATACCATCATCACCACTAACAAACAACATCCGCATCACACGTCTCGACATCATAATCTGTCCCACAAACACCAACATCATACGCACCATTGATACCAAGGAGTACCAACAATAATGAACGATGAAGTATTGATCCATAACTTCATTGATATTCTGCGAAGAATATGTGGTTTCAAAAAGTTTTAGAGATTTCTTATTCTAGCTCAAACCGAAAAGCAAATGAGATTAATATCATATTAACTCATTAAATTCATGATTTCATCTGAAGAAAATATATATGTATATATGTTTTCATAAAGATTGTAATTAAAATTTCTTTTGTACAAAATATTAATGGTGAAATTTTTTTTTTACGGGTAGGTAATACCCGAGGAATAATTAGATTTCATCTTAATAAGTTACATTGTACATTCATCGAAGCTGATTCAACAGTCATTTACTATCCTACTTACAACCACCGATATACGTATCCGTTCACTGAAGAATAACCATTTTCATTCAATTTCATATTTGGATTTTGACTTCCCAGAATCCAACAAGTGGCATATGAAGAAAACATATGACAAAATAAAATCTGTTAGAAACAAACAAATTAACTATGAAAAATTTTGTTAAGAATCCACGCTAACTATTCCAGCTAACTGTTCCTAGCTAACTGATTACATTTTATTTATCGCAATTTAATTATCGCACTTTTATTTATCGTCATTTAATTTCTGTAATTATTTTACGCACTTTAAATATCGGGACACGTATACAATGTTTTGACATATCATATCGACGCATCTATATATATTATTTGGAATCACCATAGACACTCTATATGCAGTAATGATCAAGTTATCTATACAGGGTTGAGGTTGATTCTACAATAATATATATAGTTTGAGTTGTGATCGAGTCTGAGACGTATACGGGTCAAGACACGTATTAATTAATTCGTATATTATATATTAAACTATATATGAATTATTGGACTGTTACTGTGGACTATCGACTGTGGACTAATGACATTGGACAATTAAAATGAATTAAAATATTGATTATAACACATGAAACTAAACATTTCTTCAAGATTGCCACTTGACTTCATCTTAAACCTCATTGTATCTCGACGATTACAATCAGCGTTCAAATCTATCATGATTCTTAAAAACAACTCAATCGAGAGGATAAACTAACCGCACTTCATCTACGGAAGAAAAGATTGATGCATATAGTTATGCACCTGAAAAACCCTCGGAAACTGAGTAAACGTTTGACACGTATCTGTTCTAGTTCCTTTGACATTGTTATTACCGAAGATCGTTTTGCAATCCCTTTCCAAAGTAGCTAATTTTGTCACAGCTCCAGCAAGTCAACTCCGACTTTTCATCCGAAACAACTTTATTATAATCGCGATATATATGCGTACTCTTTATTATTACTGGGGAACCTTTTATATTCCACAATATTACCATCAACGATTAATCATTCTAAAAACATAATTCTCCTGAAACTACCTCGGTTTGATAACCGATGACCCAGATCAGTTAACTTTGAAAATGTTGACGAAGCAGCATGTTGTAGATGATCTTAATGGCTAAAAGTTTGATGATAAAGAAAGGAGTGTTAGGAACGCTCGATAGAAAATTTAGTACCGAAAAGCTGATTATGCGAAACTATGAAGAAAGCCGTGGACAAATCACAAAGAATAAGTTTGCCTTCAAAGAATCCAAATGATTCTGTGCCTGCTAAAATCGTTAGCAAACATCTTATTTCTCATTCTAAACCTTCACAGACAAATCTTCTTCATCATCCATTGATATTAGAAATTCTAAGATATTCTCGTATGTTCTATTATAAATATCCTCCATATTTCTGGCGATATTTTCACAACTATTCTTATCTGAGATCATTTATCTCTCCGAAATATCTGTAACATAAAAGAAACTGTGTTAGTTTCTAAATTCTGAAATCTTCGAGTTTAAAATATGAATGTTTTGAAGTAGTGTTGGGAACTGAAGCATGGATTAGTATAATATAATGACACTTGATCAACGTCATTATATTACAGTAAGTCATGCTGAGTTTCTAATGAAACATGATGATTCACAGTACCGTCATCATGTGCCATTTACACGACTCTTACATTCTATCTAATCTCTAAACATATCAAGAGAATATTTTTCTGGATGACTCGGTCATCTCCAGGGTATTCTGGTAATTTAACAAATCAAAATCGTTCTATTACCATTTTCTTCTTAGAGCATTAGCTATGTTCATTCTGAATTTCATACCTACGAATTCCGGACCATTACTCGCTTGACTCGAAGTCGGGAAGAGAAAACGAAAGCATGAAGCTCCGAAAAATAATGAAGAATATAAACTCCGATAATAACTCCGAAATTACAAACCGTGTATATCGATGTAGATAGCAATATAGAGACATGGGAGAATTAGAAACACTATAAACACAAGAGTATAGTAGAAGTAAATAGATTCTTCTGGTGGTAGATGAAAAAGAAGAATGGCAGATATAAAAGTTAGAAGTATATCAAGAATCAGGACTGGATGGAGCATATTGATGAATGCTTTAAAGTAAGAATCAAGGGAGAAAGAATAGAAGGTGTGAGTCGTGGAAAATAAGGAAATGAAGGGGTGAATTTATAGTGAAATATCCGACAGAGCAATCGAAACAGATTATTGCATATAATCAAAGAAGATCCTGATTTCCTTAATCACCAAAGAACCAAATCTTATTACGTAAGATTCTCTTTAAATCCCTTAGATCACGGAAATCAATCATAACTACGTCATCGGTTAAGACGAATATATTTTACTCATCTCACTCTTTTACGACAGTCTCATTTATATTCTTCACATAATCGAATCGATTTATCTACATTACTCAATGATGATAAAACTCCATTATCACCTTATATTTGTCATGAAAACCTTCTTATTGTTATCCATAACAACCTCTATCAAATTTCGGGGACGAAATTTCTTTAACGGGTAGGTACTGTAATGACCCAGAATTTTCCGACCAAATTATACTTATGACATTAATATTTACATAAATTAAATCATACCAATATGATAAGCAATCCAAATTGTTGAGACTTGTGTTTTTGAAAAGAGTTTTACACAACGTTTGACCGTCCAATATGACCGATGATATCACGAACTATATAACATACGATAATTATACGTTTGTGTATATATATGTATTTATATATATTTAACATGATTTAAGGATGGTTTAACATCTCATTGTGTACTAATGACAATGAGTTATAAGTATATTTTGAAACTACTCACTTAAGTTTTCAAAACGATAACTATACGTAACATTCTTTGATATATATACTTATAATCTATAATGCTTATACATGTATCGTATATATAATGTATTTAATCACTTTTTAAGGACTTAAATACATAAAACAATATAAGTATATTCACAAAAGATAGCTATATTTGAATTCTCGTTCCGTTTTCTCAAGATTTCTATACGTATATCTAGGGTATATGTACCCGTATCATACCCAGCTTCTATACGTATTTACTATTAGTATATACACATCAAATCAACATCCTAATCAACATTATTACTGCCCTAGATATGAGGTAACTAGGATTTGTCAAGTAGTATGAATTATTAGTAAGAAAACAAAATTAGGAATCCTTTTCTTTCTTTATAAACTAAAAACGTTTTTATAAATGAACACCATTTCTTCTGTGACAACCCGTAAATTTCCGGCAAAATTTAAACAAAAATCTTTATATGATTTCATTTAACCTCGACTAATTCCGACGATTCACGAACAATTATTTGTAAATAATTACGCATTAATTTGATATATTAATATTATTATTATTAATATCCTTTTTAAACAAGATATCAATAATTAATATCTTTATTATCAGTATTGTTATTATGAATAAAAAAAATATTGACAAATATTTTTGGAAAAGTAGTAAATCAATTTGTTTATTTTTAAAAAAATATATAAAAAAATCTTAAAATAAATGATTTTTTTAATAAAATAAATAAATAAATAAATAAATAAATAAATAAATAAATAAATTACTTTTTAATTAAAAATTATAATGGAAAACTACTTTTATTATTTTATTTTGTGCATTATCCCATGACCTAACATTTAATATTTTTGAATTTTAAAATCCCATTAAAAATTAAAATATTTCTTTTTCTTTTAATTATTTTATTCTTTTTACCTAATTTTTTCAAGTATAAATACCCATCATTTCTCATTCAAACTCACACCAAAATTTCTCTCATTCTCTCTTTGAAGAATTACTACTAGTAAGTATTCTTTTCTTACTTTTTACTTTTTACTTTTTACTTTTTACTATTTACTTCGGTTTATTATTTTTTTTACCGAAACATGTAAATAATGTTATAAATTATATGCAATTAAAATTAAAATAAATAACATGTTATAATTAGTAATATATGTTACTAAAAATTATAAAAGTATTTTTATGAATTAATATATAGGAGTTATAATTAAAATCGAATTAATGAATATATATGTATATACGCACCTAACGTGAAGGTTATAATTAAAGATAGCGTACAAAGACTACAAACATCACCACTACTTGTGGCCTAGGGTGATCCTTGTTACCATTATGGGACGATTGTGGATCTCGAATGCCAAGACTTAGATTCTGGTCAAGAGATCCTGGGCCGCTCGGTAACAATTGATCATTCGAGTGACTTGCATGTTAGCGACGAAGTTTGGGCGAGATTGTACAACATCTTTGTTAAGAATTATAACCCGAACATTCTTAAACTAGAAGCTTACTATAAGTGGAAGTTTTTCATAAATAGTAGGTTTCCAAAAATAGAAACTTTTGAGAAATAGGAACTTTTCTCGAAAACCGTCACTGTCAATATAGTTGCTATATTAATAAACATACTTTATGTCAAGTTAGACATTAACTAATCAAACGTTATACCTCAAGGTTGATATCCAGATCACTTACTTGCTTTACTTTCCTTCTTGCGTGGAATACTTCAACTGCTATTTAATGTGAGTTCATCTGCTCCCTTTTTATATAATTTTGGGCTGAGAATACATGCGCAACTTTTACAACTGTTTTATACGTATCAACTATTAAACTGTGATATGTTGGGCTATGACCAGCAAGTCCCCAACCGACAAGTATAAACGATAACTTGTACGGGGCAAACTTGAAAGTCTAGTCTAAATATCAGTACCAACTATTAAAATGTGATATGTTGGGCTATGACCAGCAAGTCCCCAACCGACAAGTATAAACGATAACTTGTACAGGGCAAACTTGAAAGTCTAGTCAAAATATCAGTACAAACTGTTAAAACTATGCTATACCCGGCTATGTCCGACTAAGTCCCTACAGTGATATTTTTAATTGATGCGGCATTCTTAATTATTGGGGATAGGCCTATCGGGAGTAACGTCCCCGATACATTTGACTAAGTCTTTGTATTACTTGATAATGAAATTAAATGACAAGGACAGAACAACTTGTCACGGGGCAAACAACGTTTAGTCTAAATATCACGCACTGGCATAACTTTTTGATCCTGCGGGAGATCAACTTGACTGGATCTGAGTGATCTACTTATGAAAACAAATCTTGTGGTCTAACACTATTACTGAAATCATTATTTATGACAAACCTATGAACTCACTCAACCTCGTGTTGACTTTTTAAGCATGTTTATTCTCAGGTACTTAAATATTGCTTCCGCTGTATATCTACTGCTTTGATGATGATTGCTTGCTATGCTTGGAGTCTTCATTACATATCATATCAATTAAAGACATATTTATCTTTCGCTGCAAAACTCAACAAAACGTCTCATGTAGAGTCGTTCTCGTTTATACAACTGTGATTTGATATAATTAGTCACAATTACCCCAGGCCCTATTTGAGGGTGTGACAGATTGGTATCAGAGCAGGTTGTTGTAGAGAATCAAGATTGCATTTTATGTGTGCCTTATACAATTAGGTACCTTAGCAATGTAGGACTACAACTTTCCTTGACCGTAGTGCCTTTACTTGTTGCCTTTAACTGTTAAATGCTACACTATACTTTAGAAACTTTACTTATCTTATAATGCCGAGCCAACCTAAGAACTCTGATCACTTTCCTAAGTACTATCCAATTCCGCCACCACATTTAAATGCGCATGTCATACTGCCATTATTGCATACGTGGAGTATATCTTATCATATCTTATCATATCTATCTCAATAGACTTTGTCTAAAACTTTTCCTAAATTTCCTCCGTAAATCACGGAAATCTTTTGCTATATATACGTATTCAAGGAGACGAATATATCATTCAATATTCGACACCCATTTCATATCAAACCCTATTCCAAACACATAAAATGGATTTCTCACCTGATTCCTCAAGTTCCTCTAGCTCCGAAGGTAGCATGACGGGAACACACCCACCGATTAATTACCGTGATTTCTTCAGAAAATGGGGATGGGTTCGCGAAATACTCACCCTATGGAGAGAAATGAAGAAGGTACTCCTTATCACGAGCCAAACTTACCACCAAACACCGGAGTACTCGATCCGCTTACCGACGAACCTGTTCGCAATACCGTTTTCACTCTTTTCGCAAGGATTTTCTGCCTTGAAGGTCAACTCGATGTAGCCCAAGACAGTATTCGTCCTCTGCTCCCGAACTCTAACCAGATAGGGTTATTAGAAGAAGTTAGAAGACTTCGAACTAAATATCAAGAATTGACAAACCTTACGGAGGAATGGGTAGAACAAATCCATAGACTCGAGCGTAAAGTAGAAACCCTGAAGGAAACAGTGTACGATTTGGAAGCTAGGCTCACACCTACTACCCAAATACCACAAGCAACACCAGCAACATAACCAGAACCATCAGTACCACCAACAACACCAACATCATCAACACCACAAGCAATATCAACAGCAACCGCAACACCACCAGAAGTATCGTCAACATCCCCAGCACAGACAGCACTACTAGAATTAGCAACAACCTCAACAGTACCGCCAACATCATCAACACAGCAAGCATTATAAGCACCAGCAGTTGTATAAGTATCAGCAACAGCATTAGCACCATCAGCTTCATCAACAACAACATCCGCATCACAAACCTCAACATCACAGTCTATGCCACGAGCATCAACATCATACGCACCATAGATACAAGGAATACCCGTAACAACAAACGAAGAAGTATTGATTCATAACTACATTGAAGAAATACTCTGCAGAGAATATGTAGTTTCTAAAAGTTTTTGGAGATTATTTATTCTTGTTCCAACCTCAAATCAAATGAGTTTAATATTATATTAACTCATTAAATCCATGATTACATCTGAAGGAAAATATATATTTACGTATATTATCATAAAGATTGTAATTAAATATTCTGTTGTACAAACTGTTGATGGTGAAAATATTTTAATGGGTAGGTAATACCCGAGAAATATTTATATCTCACATTAATATGTTACATTGTACATTCTTCAAAATTCTTGAAAACACCTTAGAACTATAACCAACGATTCAGATTCGTTAACCCTAATAATGCTGATGAAGCAGCAAAGGCCGTAGATGGTCTTAATGACCAGAAGCTTGATAATAAAGAATTCTGCATTGGAAAAGCTCAAAAGAAAATCTGGTATTGAAAGACGGATTGAGCAAAACATGAAGGAAGCTGTGGAAAAATCTCAAGGACTAAACCTATATTCAAAGAATCTAGATGATTCAGTATCTGCTGAAATCATTAGCAATTACCCTGCTCCTTACTTATCTTAAATCCTTACAGAAGAACTTTCCTCATTATCATTTGATCTTAGAAAATTCTATGATATCATCGTATCTTTCGTCATAAATATCCTCGATGTTTCTGAAGATATCTTCATAAGTATTCTTGTCCTCAATAAATTATCTCTTTGCTATATCTTTGATACATAATAAAGGAAACTGTTTTAGTTTCTATATTATGTAAAATTCAAGTTTAAATTATAAATGTTTTGAAGAAGTGTTGGGAATTGAAGCATGAGTTAGTATAATATAATGACGTCAGGCCAACGTGATTATATTACAGTAAGTCATGCTAAATTTTTAATGGAAGATAATGATTCATAGACTTATTAATCATCATTTTCCATGTTACACGACTCTTACATTCTACTTAATCTCTGAACATATCAAGAACATATATTCTTGATAGTTCTATCCTCAGTAATTCTTGTAATATAACAAATCAAATCATGATATTACGTTCCTTCCTGCTTAGAACATTATGTTCATTCGAAACTTCATACCTATAAATTCTGGACCATTACTCGCTTTACTTAGAGTCGAGAGGAAAATAAAAAGGCAAAGATCTTCGACAAATAAGGGAAAATATAAAGCCCGATAACAATACCGAAATTACAAACCGTGTATATCAATGCGTATAGCAATATAAAGACACAGGAGAACTAAAAACACGATAAATCCTAGAGCATAATAGAAGTAAACACACTCCTCTGGTGGGAGTTGGAAAAGAAGGAAGATTGTGGCGATAACCAATATAAGGTCAAGAACAAGAACTGGATTGAGCATATTAAGAAACCTTTTAGAAGTATGAATTGAGGAAAAAAGTATAGAAGTGGTGAAGATAATGAAACGGAAGAAGCTAATTTATAGCGAAATTCTAGACACAGCAATCGAGACAATTCACATCATTTAATTAAAGAAAATCCTAATTTTCTTAATTACCGGAGAATCAAATCTTATAAAGATTATGAAGATTTCTTTAAATCCCTTGAATTCCGGAAATCAACTTTAACCATATCAAAAGTTAAGGTGAACATTTAATTTCCTCATTTAACTCTTTTGTGATAGTTTCATTTATACTCTTTCTATAATCGAATCGTTTTATCCATATTATTTAATGTCGATAAAACTCTATTTTTCAACTCATATTCATCATTCTTGTTGTAAAGAATGACAATCTCTATCAAATTTCATGATTATGATTTTCATGAACTCCTCTCTATTTTGTCTACCCTAATATTGTGGCATAAACGCTCAAGGTTTAAATAAGCTCACTATTATTCATAACACATTTCATGTGTATTGAAATGCTTGAATGACGTCATCATCTCCTTCTGAGGAAACCTAATCAATGACACTCTTGTTAAATCTTTTAGATAACCTCCGCATTAATAATAAAATGCACTTCGTAAAATTTATGGATTCGTATGATTTAAATTCTTGAAACAAAACAATATTCTATCCGTTGAAATTCACGCAAGGCCCCGAGCATACCTGGGAACGTGAAGACCAAATAAAACGAAAATATCCTCACCTATTTACAAACAACGCCGACTGATGGCAACAACTAAATTTCGGGACGAAATTTCTATTAACAGGGGGATACTGTGACAACCCGTAAATTTCTGGCAAAATTTAAACAAAAATCTTTATATGATTTCATTTAACCTCGACTAATTCCGACGATTCACGAACAATTATTTGTAAATAATTACGCATTAATTTGATATATTAATATTATTATTATTAATATCCTTTTTAAACAAGATATTAATAATTAATATCTTTATTATCAGTATTGTTATTATGAATAAAAAAAATATTGGCAAATATTCTTGGAAAAGTAGTAAATCAATTTGTTTATTTTTAAAAAAATATATAAAAAAATCCTTAAAATAAATGATTTTTTTAATAAAATAAATAAATAAATTACTTTTTAATTAAAAATTATAATGGAAAACTACTTTTATTATTTTATTTTGTGCATTATCCCATGACCTAACATTTAATACTTTTGAATTTTAAAATCCCATTAAAAATTAAAATATTTCTTTTTCTTTTAATTATTTTATTCTTTTTACCTAATTTTTTCAAGTATAAATACCTCTCATTTCTCATTCAAACTCACACCAAAATTTCTCTCATTCTCTCTTTGAAGAATTACTAATAGTAAGTATTCTTTTCTTACTTTTTACTTTTTACTTTTTACTTTTTACTATTTACTTCGGTTTATTATTTTTTTTTACCGAAACATGTAAATAATGTTATAAATTATATGCAATTAAAATTAAAATAAATAACATGTTATAATTAGTAATATATGTTACTAAAAATTATAAAAGTATTTTTATGAATTAATATATAGGAGTTATAATTAAAATCTAATTAATGAATATATATGTATATACGCACCTAACGTGAAGGTTATAATTAAAGATAGCGTACAAAGACTACAAACATCACCACTACTTGTGGCCTAAGGTGATCCTTGTTACCATTATGGGACGCTTGTGGATCTCGAATACCAAGACTTATATTCTGGTCAAGAGATCCTGGGTCGCGCGGTAACAATTGATCATTCGAGTGACTTGCATGTTGTAGTGACCCGAACTTTTCCATGTTTATATATATTAATTGAGATTGATGTTTACATGATTAAATGTTTTCAACATGTTAAGCAATCAAACTTGTTAAGACTTGATTAATTGAAATATGTTTCATATAGACAATTGACCACCCAAGTTGACCGGTGATTCACGAACGTTAAAACTTGTAAAAACTATACGATGACATATATATGGTTATATATATAGTTAACATGTTTTTATTATAAGTATGTATCTCATTAGGTATTTTAACAATGAGTTATATACATAAAAATGAGACTATTAATTTAAGAAACTCGAAAACGATATATATAACGATTATCGTTATAACAACGTCTTACTAGGTACATATGAATCATATTAAGATATTAATACACTTGGTTAATTATGTTAAATGATAAGTAAATATATTATTAAGTGTATTAACAATGAAATACATATGTAAAAATAAGACTACTAACTTAATGATTTCGAAACGAGACATATATGTAACGATTATCGTTGTAAAGATATTTAATGTATATATATCATATTAAGAGATATTCATACATGATAATATCATGATAATATAATAATTTAAAATCTCATTTGATATTATAAACATTGGGTTAACAACATTTAACAAGATCGTTAACCTAAAGGTTTCAAAACAACACTTACATGTAACGACTAACGATGACTTAACGACTCAGTTAAAATGTATATACATGTAGTGTTTTAATATGTATTTATACACTTTTGAAAGACTTCAATACACTTATCAAAATACTTCTACTTAACAAAAATGCTTACAATTACATTCTCGTTCAGTTTCATCAACAATTCTACTCGTATGCACCCGTATTCGTACTCGTACAATACACAGCTTTTAGATGTATGTACTATTGGTATATACACTCCAATGATCAGCTCTTAGCAGCCCATGTGAGTCACCTAACACATGTGGGAACCATCATTTGGCAACTAGCATGAAATATCTCATAAGATTACAAAAATATGAGTAATCATTCATGACTTATTTACATGAAAACAAAATTACATATCCTTTATATCTAATCCATACACCAACGACCAAAAACACCTACAAACACTTTCATTATTCAATTTTCTTCATCTAATTGAACTCTCTCAAGTTCTATCTTCAAGTTCTAAGTGTTCTTCATAAATTCCAAAAGTTCTAGTTTCATAAAATCAAGAATACTTTCAAGTTTGCTAGCTCACTTCCAATCTTGTAAGGTGATCATCCAACCTCAAGAAATCTTTGTTTCTTACAGTAGGTTATCATTCTAATACAAGGTAATAATCATATTCAAACTTTGGTTCAATTTCTATAACTATAACAATCTTATTTCAAGTGATGATCTTACTTGAACTTGTTTTCGTGTCATGATTTTGCTTCAAGAACTTTGAGCCATCCAAGGATCCATTGAAGCTAGATCCATTTTTCTATTTTCCAGTAGGTTCATCCAAGAAACTTAAGGTAGTAATGATGTTCATAACATCATTCGATTCATACATATAAAGCTATCTTATTCGAAGGTTTAAACTTGTAATCACTAGAACATAGTTTAGTTAATTCTAAACTTGTTCGCAAACAAAAGTTAATCCTTCTAACTTGACTTTTAAAATCAACTAAACACATGTTCTATATCTATATGATATGCTAACTTAATGATTTAAAACCTGGAAACACGAAAAACACCGTAAAACCGGATTTACGCCGTCGTAGTAACACCGCGGGCTGTTTTGGGTTAGTTAATTAAAAACTATGATAAACTTTGATTTAAAAGTTGTTATTCTGAGAAAATGATTTTTATTATGAACATGAAACTATATCCAAAAATTATGGTTAAACTCAAAGTGGAAGTATGTTTTCTAAAATGGTCATCTAGACGTCGTTCTTTCGACTGAAATGACTACCTTTACAAAAACGACTTGTAACTTATTTTTCCGACTAGAAACCTATACTTTTTTTGTTTAGATTCATAAAATAGATTTCAATATGAAACCATAGCAATTTGATTCACTCAAAACGGATTTAAAATGAAGAAGTTATGGGTAAAACAAGATTGGATAATTTTTCTCATTTTAGCTACGTGAAAATTGGTAACAAATCTATTCCAACCATAACTTAATCAACTTGTATTATATATTATGTAATCTTGAGATACCATAGACACGTATACAATGTTTCGACCTATCATGTCGACACATCTATATATATTTCGGAACAACCATAGACACTCTATATGTGAATGTTGGAGTTAGCTATACAGGGTTGAGGTTGATTCCAAAATATATATAGTTTGAGTTGTGATCAATACTGAGATACGTATACACTGGGTCGTGGATTGATTCAAGATAATATTTATCGATTTATTTCTGTACATCTAACTGTGGACAACTAGTTGTAGGTTACTAACGAGGACAGCTGACTTAATAAACTTAAAACATCAAAATATATTAAAAGTGTTGTAAATATATTTTGAACATACTTTGATATATATGTATATATTGTTATAGGTTCGTGAATCAACCAGTGGCCAAGTCTTACTTCCCGACGAAGTAAAAATCTGTGAAAGTGAGTTATAGTCCCACTTTTAAAATCTAATATTTTTGGGATGAGAATACATGCAGGTTTTATAAATGATTTACAAAATAGACACAAGTACGTGAAACTACATTCTATGGTTGAATTATCGAAATCGAATATGCCCCTTTTTATTAAGTCTGGTAATCTAAGAATTAGGGAACAGACACCCTAATTGACGCGAATCCTAAAGATAGATCTATTGGGCCTAACAAACCCCATCCAAAGTACCGGATGCTTTAGTACTTCGAAATTTATATCATATCCGAAGGGTGTCCCGGAATGATGGGGATATTCTTATATATGCATCTTGTTATTGTCGGTTACCAGGTGTTCACCATATGAATGATTTTTATCTCTATGTATGGGATGTGTATTGAAATATGAAATCTTGTGGTCTATTGTTACGATTTGATATATATAGGTTAAACCTATAACTCACCAACATTTTTGTTGACGTTTTAAGCATGTTTATTCTCAGGTGATTATTAAGAGCTTCCGCTGTCGCATACTTAAATAAGGACAAGATTTGGAGTCCATGCTTGTATGATATTGTGTAAAAACTGCATTCAAGAAACTTATTTTGTTGTAACATATTTGTATTGTAAACCATTATGTAATGGTCGTGTGTAAACAGGATATTTTAGATTATCATTATTTGATAATCTACGTAAAGCTTTTTAAACCTTTATTGATGAAATAAAGGTTATGGTTTGTTTAAAAATGAATGCAGTCTTTGAAAAACGTCTCATATAGAGGTCAAAACCTCGCAACGAAATCAATTAATATGGAACGTTTTTAATCAATAAGAACGGGACATTTCAGTTGGTATCCGAGCGTTGGTCTTAGAGAACCAGAATTTTGCATTAGTGTGTCTTATCGAGTTTGTTAGGATGCATTAGTGAGTCTGGACTTCGACCGTGTTTACTTGAAAAAATGATTGCTTAACAAATTTTGTTGGAAACTATATATTTTTAACATGTGAATATTATGTGATATATTAATCTCTTAACGCGTTTGATATTATGTGATAGATGTCTACCTCTAGAACAAGTCCCATTGACTCACCTAATAATAATGAAGAGTCAAATGTAAATTGGAATGATTCGTGGACTGATTCACAAGTTCCCGAAGAGGAACCGGAAGAAGAGTCGGAACCGGAAGAAGAATCGGAACCGGAAGAAGAATCGGAACCGGATGAAGAAATAGAACCGGTGGGGGAAATAATAAAACGGTTAAGTAAAAGAAAATCCTCAACCAACCGACCAAGGTTAATTATGGTCAATGGTGTTTCCGCCAAGGAAGCAAAATATTGGGAGGATTACCAATTCTCCGATGAATCGGATTCCGACGAGAATCCCGATGATGTTATAGAAATTACCCCAACTGAATTTAAAAAGGCAAAAGAAAATAATAAGGGAAAGGGCATAAAAATAGAGAAATCTAATTCCAACCCCGATGAACTTTATATGTATCGTCAACCCCCGAAGTCCTTAAGTTGTAACAATGACCCGGGAACCTCTAAACCACCAGGTTTTTCTAAACCAATGTGGACAACGACGGCTCGTATTAGGGGAACATCATATATCCCTAGAAACTTGGCAAAACGAACCAAAACCGAAGAAGAAGAAACGAGCGAGTCGGAATAAGATAGTTGTATTCGTGTGGTGTAATATATGGAATATAGTGTTCTTATGCTTTATGATATATGTAAAAATTGCTTGTATTAATAAGTATTTTTTTTATGAATCTAACTCTTGTCTATTTTACAGTTAAAAAAACACAAAATGGATAGACAACCCAATATTTTAAGAGACCTACCCGGAGACATGATTGATGAAATCTTGTCTAGAGTCGGCCAGAATTCTTCGGCACAACTATTTAAGGCGAGATCAGTTTGTAAGACATTCGAAGAACGTTCCAAGAATGTCTTGGTTTATAAGAGACTTTCGTTTGAAAGATGGGGGATATCACATTGGGAAACCCATAAGTTACGATGTGTTTACTTTGACGCATATATTGCGGGGAACCCAAATGCTATTTTACGCAACGGGTTAAGAAATTATTTTGACTCAATATATCCGAATATTGGACTTCGTGATTTAGAAAAAGCGGCTAACATGCAACATAAAGAAGCATGTTATGCTTACGGATTAGTAATGTTCGCTTCTCACCAAAGTGAGAACAAGAACATCGGGCTACAACTATTAAACAAAACATTTCCACAAGTGACGGAGTCGGTAATTGGGGTAAGAAATGAGGTTTTTAGATTATTACGGGACTGTTGGACATTACGTAACCCTCGTCCCTTTGATGACGTTACAACACGCTGTCTTATCAACGGCCATAACGGTTATGTTGCACAAGACCAAGGATGGGAAGTAGTCCTAGTAAAACCAGAATGCATGACTTGTTTCTGGACGTATGAATTACGTGTCTTTATTGCCTTTGCTGAACGACTTGTGTACTAGCTAGAATTGTCTTCACAACTATCTTGTATCAAAGTTATTGTGTGCTATATTTCATGCTTTATGTAAAATAAGCGGTATTGTAAGTTTGTAAAATATTGTATAAAAGTTTGAACGCGAAATATTATTATAATCAGTTTTTCATATAGAATTGTAGTAGTTGAATTGTATATTAGCTACTAAGTATGAACTTAACGGGTAGGTACTACCCGAATTTAAACTTATAAAACGCTAATATGAAGAAAAAGCTTTTATAAATGAGTTCATATTATGCTACGAAATACTATTAACTACTCTTAATATTCTGTATGATTAACTTGTTCCATTTAACTATTTTGAAGGAAATGGCACCGACTACTCGACACACCGTGAATATGAATGAAGAGGAATTCCGTACTTTTCTAGCTTCAAACATAGCCGCAGTACAGGCTGCGCTACATACCAACAATAACCTTGGATCTAGCAGTACAGGAAATCGTGTAGGATGCACCTACAAAGAATTCACTGCCTGCAAACCTTTGGAATTTGATGGAACCGAAGGACCGATCGGATTGAAACGGTGGACCGAGAAGGTTGAATCGGTGTTTGCCATAAGTAAGTGTACTGAAGAGGACAAAGTGAAGTACGCTACGCATACCTTCACAGGTTCTGCGTTAACATGGTGGAATACCTATCTAGAGCAAGTGGGACAAGATGATGCGTACGCACTACCGTGGTCAGCATTCAAGCACTTGATGAACGAGAAGTACCGTCCCAGAACCGAGGTCAATAAGCTCAAGACAGAACTTAGAGGGTTACGAACCCAAGGATTTGATATTACCACGTACGAAAGACGATTCACAGAATTGTGCCTATTGTGTCCGGGAGCATTCGAAGATGAGGAAGAGAAGATCGACGCGTTTGTGAAAGGATTACCGGAAAGAATCCAAGAAGATATAAGTTCACACGAGCCCGCCTCCATACAACAGGCATGTAGAATGGCTCACAAACTAGTGAACCAGATTGAAGAAAGAATTAAAGAACAGACTGCTGAAGAGGCCAATGTGAAGCAAGTCAAAAGAAAGTGGGAGGAAAACGGTGATAAGAATCACCAATACAACAACAACAGCAATTACAACAATAATCGCAACAATTATCCCAACAATCGCAACATCAATCGCAACTACAACAAACGGCCCAACAACAACAACAACAACAACAACAACAGCAACTACAACAATCATCCCAACAACAATAATAACCGCAACAACAACAACAATCAGAAGCAACTATGCCAAAGGTGTGAAAAGAATCACTCGGGGTTCTGCACCAAATTTTGCAACAAGTGTAAAAGAAATGGTCATAGCGCGGCGAAGTGTGACGTCTACGGACCAGGGGTTAATAGAACGAAAGGAACAAATGGTGTCGGAACGAGTAATGGCGGAGCAAGTAGTGTCGGAGCAAGTTATGCCAATGTAGTTTGTTATAAATGTGGAAAACCAGGCCACATTATTAGAAATTGCCCGAACCAGGAGAACACGAATGGACAAGGCCGTGGAAGAGTTTTCAATATTAATGCGGTAGAGGCACAGGAAGACCCGGAGCTTGTTACGGGTACGTTTCTTATTGACAATAAATCTGCTTACGTTTTATTTGATTCGGGTGCGGATAGAAGCTATATGAGTAGAGATTTTTGTGCTAAATTAAGTTGTCCATTGACGCCTTTGGATAGTAAATTTTTACTCGAATTAGCAAATGGTAAATTAATTTCAGCAGATAATATATGTCGGAATCGAGAAATTAAACTGGTTAGCGAAACATTTAAGATTGATTTGATACCAGTAGAGTTAGGGAGTTTTGATGTGATAATCGGTATGGACTGGTTGAAAGAAGTGAAAGCGGAGATCGTTTGTTACAAAAATGCAATTCGCATTATACGAGAAAAAGGAAAACCCTTAATGGTGTACGGAGAAAAGGGCAACACGAAGCTACATCTTATTAGTAATTTGAAGGCACAAAAACTAATAAGAAAAGGTTGCTATGCTGTTCTAGCACACGTCGAGAAAGTACAAACTGAAGAAAAGAGCATCAATGATGTTCCCATTGCAAAAGAATTTCCCGATGTATTTCCGAAAGAATTACCGGGATTACCCCCACATCGATCCGTTGAATTTCAAATAGATCTTGTACCAGGAGCTGCACCAATAGCTCGTGCTCCTTACAGACTCGCACCCAGCGAGATGAAAGAACTACAAAGCCAATTACAAGAACTTTTAGAGCGTGGTTTCATTCGACCAAGCACATCACCGTGGGGAGCTCCTGTTTTGTTTGTCAAGAAGAAAGATGGTACATTCAGGTTGTGTATCGACTACCGAGAGTTGAACAAACTTACCATCAAGAACCGCTACCCACTACCGAGAATCGACGACTTATTTGATCAACTACAAGGCTCGTCTGTTTATTCAAAGATTGACTTACGTTCCGGGTATCATCAAATGCGGGTGAAAGAAGATGATATTCCAAAGACTGCTTTCAGAACACGTTACGGTCATTACGAGTTTATGGTCATGCCGTTTGGTTTAACTAATGCACCAGCTGTGTTCATGGACCTTATGAACCGAGTGTGTGGACCATACCTTGACAAGTTTGTCATTGTTTTCATTGATGACATACTTATTTACTCAAAGAATGACCAAGAACACGGTGAACATTTGAGAAAGGTGTTAGAAGTATTGAGGAAGGAAGAATTGTACGCTAAGTTTTCAAAGTGTGCATTTTGGTTGGAAGAAGTTCAATTCCTCGGTCACATAGTGAACAAAGAAGGTATTAAGGTGGATCCGGCAAAGATAGAAACTGTTGAAAAGTGGGAAACCCCGAAAACTCCGAAACACATACGCCAGTTTTTAGGACTAGCTGGTTACTACAGAAGGTTCATCCAAGACTTTTCCAGAATAGCAAAACCCTTGACTGCATTAACGCATAAAGGGAAGAAATTTGAATGGAATGATGAACAAGAGAAAGCGTTTCAGTTATTGAAGAAAAAGCTAACTACGGCACCTATATTGTCATTGCCTGAAGGGAATGATGATTTTGTGATTTATTGTGACGCATCAAAGCAAGGTCTCGGTTGTGTATTAATGCAACGAACGAAGGTGATTGCTTATGCGTCTAGACAATTGAAGATTCACGAACAAAATTATACGACGCATGATTTGGAATTAGGCGCGGTTGTTTTTGCATTAAAGACTTGGAGGCACTACTTATATGGGGTCAAAAGTATTATATATACCGACCACAAAAGTCTTCAACACATATTTAATCAGAAACAACTGAATATGAGGCAGCGTAGGTGGATTGAATTATTGAATGATTACGATTTTGAGATTCGTTACCACCCGGGGAAGGCAAATGTGGTAGCCGATGCCTTGAGCAGGAAGGATAGAGAACCCATTCGAGTAAAATCTATGAATATAATGATTCATAATAACATTACTACTCAAATAAAGGAGGCGCAACAAGGAGTTTTAAAAGAGGGAAATTTAAAGGATGAAATACCCAAAGGATCGGAGAAGCATCTTAATATTCGGGAAGACGGAACCCGGTATAGGGCTGAAAGGATTTGGGTACCAAAATTTGGAGATATGAGAGAAATGGTACTTAGAGAAGCTCATAAAACCAGATACTCAATACATCCTGGAACGGGGAAGATGTACAAGGATCTCAAGAAACATTTTTGGTGGCCGGGTATGAAAGCAGATGTTGCTAAATACGTAGGAGAATGTTTGACGTGTTCTAAGGTCAAAGCTGAGCATCAGAAACCATCAGGTCTACTTCAACAACCCGAAATCCCGGAATGGAAATGGGAAAACATTACCATGGATTTCATCACTAAATTGCCAAGGACTGCAAGTAGTTTTGATACTATTTGGGTAATAGTTGACCGTCTCACCAAATCAGCACACTTCCTACCAATAAGAGAAGATGACAAGATGGAGAAGTTAGCACGACTGTATTTGAAGGAAGTCGTCTCCAGACATGGAATACCAATCTCTATTATCTCTGATAGGGATGGCAGATTTATTTCAAGATTCTGGCAGACATTACAGCAAGCATTAGGAACTCGTCTAGACATGAGTACTGCCTATCATCCACAAACTGATGGGCAGAGCGAAAGGACGATACAAACGCTTGAAGACATGCTACGAGCATGTGTTATTGATTTCGGAAACAGTTGGGATCGACATCTACCGTTAGCAGAATTTTCCTACAACAACAGCTACCATTCAAGCATTGAGATGGCGCCGTTTGAAGCACTTTATGGTAGAAAGTGCAGGTCTCCGATTTGTTGGAGTGAGGTGGGGGATAGACAGATTACGGGTCCGGAGATTATACAAGAAACTACCGAGAAGATCATCCAAATTCAACAACGGTTGAAAACCGCCCAAAGTCGACAAAAGAGCTACGCTGACATTAAAAGAAAAGATATAGAATTTGAAATTGGAGAGATGGTCATGCTTAAAGTTTCACCTTGGAAAGGCGTTGTTCGATTTGGTAAACGAGGGAAATTAAATCCAAGGTATATTGGACCATTCAAGATTATTGATCGTGTCGGACCAGTAGCTTACCGACTTGAGTTACCTCAACAACTCGCGGCTGTACATAACACTTTCCACGTCTCGAATTTGAAGAAATGTTTTGCTAAAGAAGATCTCACTATTCTGTTAGATGAAATCCAAATCAACGAAAAACTCCAATTCATCGAAGAACCCGTCGAAATAATGGATCGTGAGGTTAAAAGACTTAAGCAAAACAAGATACCAATTGTTAAGGTTCGATGGAATGCTCGTAGAGGACCCGAGTTCACCTGGGAGCGTGAAGATCAGATGAAGAAGAAATACCCGCATCTATTTCCAGAAGATTCGTCAACACCTTCAACAGCTTAAAATTTCGGGACGAAATTTATTTAACGGGTAGGTACTGTAGTGACCCGAACTTTTCCATGTTTATATATATTAATTGAGATTGATGTTTACATGATTAAATGTTTTCAACATGTTAAGCAATCAAACTTGTTAAGACTTGATTAATTGAAATATGTTTCATATAGACAATTGACCACCCAAGTTGACCGGTGATTCACGAACGTTAAAACTTGTAAAAACTATACGATGACATATATATGGTTATATATATAGTTAACATGTTTTTATTATAAGTATGTATCTCATTAGGTATTTTAACAATGAGTTATATACATAAAAATGAGACTATTAATTTAAGAAACTCGAAAACGATATATATAACGATTATCGTTATAACAACGTCTTACTAGGTACATATGAATCATATTAAGATATTAATACACTTGGTTAATTATGTTAAATGATAAGTAAATATATTATTAAGTGTATTAACAATGAAATACATATGTAAAAATAAGACTACTAACTTAATGATTTCGAAACGAGACATATATGTAACGATTATCGTTGTAAAGATATTTAATGTATATATATCATATTAAGAGATATTCATACATGATAATATCATGATAATATAATAATTTAAAATCTCATTTGATATTATAAACATTGGGTTAACAACATTTAACAAGATCGTTAACCTAAAGGTTTCAAAACAACACTTACATGTAACGACTAACGATGACTTAACGACTCAGTTAAAATGTATATACATGTAGTGTTTTAATATGTATTTATACACTTTTGAAAGACTTCAATACACTTATCAAAATACTTCTACTTAACAAAAATGCTTACAATTACATTCTCGTTCAGTTTCATCAACAATTCTACTCGTATGCACCCGTATTCGTACTCGTACAATACACAGCTTTTAGATGTATGTACTATTGGTATATACACTCCAATGATCAGCTCTTAGCAGCCCATGTGAGTCACCTAACACATGTGGGAACCATCATTTGGCAACTAGCATGAAATATCTCATAAGATTACAAAAATATGAGTAATCATTCATGACTTATTTACATGAAAACAAAATTACATATCCTTTATATCTAATCCATACACCAACGACCAAAAACACCTACAAACACTTTCATTATTCAATTTTCTTCATCTAATTGAACTCTCTCAAGTTCTATCTTCAAGTTCTAAGTGTTCTTCATAAATTCCAAAAGTTCTAGTTTCATAAAATCAAGAATACTTTCAAGTTTGCTAGCTCACTTCCAATCTTGTAAGGTGATCATCCAACCTCAAGAAATCTTTGTTTCTTACAGTAGGTTATCATTCTAATACAAGGTAATAATCATATTCAAACTTTGGTTCAATTTCTATAACTATAACAATCTTATTTCAAGTGATGATCTTACTTGAACTTGTTTTCGTGTCATGATTTTGCTTCAAGAACTTTGAGCCATCCAAGGATCCATTGAAGCTAGATCCATTTTTCTATTTTCCAGTAGGTTCATCCAAGAAACTTAAGGTAGTAATGATGTTCATAACATCATTCGATTCATACATATAAAGCTATCTTATTCGAAGGTTTAAACTTGTAATCACTAGAACATAGTTTAGTTAATTCTAAACTTGTTCGCAAACAAAAGTTAATCCTTCTAACTTGACTTTTAAAATCAACTAAACACATGTTCTATATCTATATGATATGCTAACTTAATGATTTAAAACCTGGAAACACGAAAAACACCGTAAAACCGGATTTACGCCGTCGTAGTAACACCGCGGGCTGTTTTGGGTTAGTTAATTAAAAACTATGATAAACTTTGATTTAAAAGTTGTTATTCTGAGAAAATGATTTTTATTATGAACATGAAACTATATCCAAAAATTATGGTTAAACTCAAAGTGGAAGTATGTTTTCTAAAATGGTCATCTAGACGTCGTTCTTTCGACTGAAATGACTACCTTTACAAAAACGACTTGTAACTTATTTTTCCGACTAGAAACCTATACTTTTTTTGTTTAGATTCATAAAATAGATTTCAATATGAAACCATAGCAATTTGATTCACTCAAAACGGATTTAAAATGAAGAAGTTATGGGTAAAACAAGATTGGATAATTTTTCTCATTTTAGCTACGTGAAAATTGGTAACAAATCTATTCCAACCATAACTTAATCAACTTGTATTATATATTATGTAATCTTGAGATACCATAGACACGTATACAATGTTTCGACCTATCATGTCGACACATCTATATATATTTCGGAACAACCATAGACACTCTATATGTGAATGTTGGAGTTAGCTATACAGGGTTGAGGTTGATTCCAAAATATATATAGTTTGAGTTGTGATCAATACTGAGATACGTATACACTGGGTCGTGGATTGATTCAAGATAATATTTATCGATTTATTTCTGTACATCTAACTGTGGACAACTAGTTGTAGGTTACTAACGAGGACAGCTGACTTAATAAACTTAAAACATCAAAATATATTAAAAGTGTTGTAAATATATTTTGAACATACTTTGATATATATGTATATATTGTTATAGGTTCGTGAATCAACCAGTGGCCAAGTCTTACTTCCCGACGAAGTAAAAATCTGTGAAAGTGAGTTATAGTCCCACTTTTAAAATCTAATATTTTTGGGATGAGAATACATGCAGGTTTTATAAATGATTTACAAAATAGACACAAGTACGTGAAACTACATTCTATGGTTGAATTATCGAAATCGAATATGCCCCTTTTTATTAAGTCTGGTAATCTAAGAATTAGGGAACAGACACCCTAATTGACGCGAATCCTAAAGATAGATCTATTGGGCCTAACAAACCCCATCCAAAGTACCGGATGCTTTAGTACTTCGAAATTTATATCATATCCGAAGGGTGTCCCGGAATGATGGGGATATTCTTATATATGCATCTTGTTATTGTCGGTTACCAGGTGTTCACCATATGAATGATTTTTATCTCTATGTATGGGATGTGTATTGAAATATGAAATCTTGTGGTCTATTGTTACGATTTGATATATATAGGTTAAACCTATAACTCACCAACATTTTTGTTGACGTTTTAAGCATGTTTATTCTCAGGTGATTATTAAGAGCTTCCGCTGTCGCATACTTAAATAAGGACAAGATTTGGAGTCCATGCTTGTATGATATTGTGTAAAAACTGCATTCAAGAAACTTATTTTGTTGTAACATATTTGTATTGTAAACCATTATGTAATGGTCGTGTGTAAACAGGATATTTTAGATTATCATTATTTGATAATCTACGTAAAGCTTTTTAAACCTTTATTGATGAAATAAAGGTTATGGTTTGTTTAAAAATGAATGCAGTCTTTGAAAAACGTCTCATATAGAGGTCAAAACCTCGCAACGAAATCAATTAATATGGAACGTTTTTAATCAATAAGAACGGGACATTTCACATGTTAGCGACGAAGTTTGGGCGAGATTGTACAACATCTTTGTTAAGAATTATAACCCGAACATTCTTAAACTAGAAGCTTACTATAAGTGGAAGTTTTTCATAAATAGTAGGTTTCCAAAAATAGAAACTTTTGAGAAATAGGAACTTTTCTCGAAAACCGTCACTGTCAATATAGTTGCTATATTAATAAACATACTTTATGTCAAGTTAGACATTAACTAATCAAACGTTATACCTCAAGGTTGATATCCAGATCACTTACTTGCTTTACTTTCCTTCTTGCGTGGAATACTTCAACTGCTATTTAATGTGAGTTCATCTGCTCCCTATTTATATATTTTTGGGCTGAGAATACATGCGCAACTTTTACAACTGTTTTATACGTATCAACTATTAAACTGTGATATGTTGGGCTATGACCAGCAAGTCCCCAACCGACAAGTATAAATGATAACTTGTACGGGGCAAACTTGAAAGTCTAGTCTAAATATCAGTACCAATTATTAAACTGTGATATGTTGGGCTATGACCAGCAAGTCCCCAACCGACAAGTATAAATGATAACTTGTACAGGGCAAACTTGAAAGTCTAGTCTAAATATCAGTACAAACTGTTAAAACTATGCTATACCCGGCTATGTCCGACTAAGTCCCTACAGTGATATTTTTAATTGCTGCGGCATTCTTAATTATTGGGGATAGGCCTATCGGGAGTAACGTCCCCGATACATTTGACTAAGTCTTTGTATTACTTGATAATGAAATTAAATGACAAGGACAGAACAACTTGTCACGGGGCAAACAACGTTTAGTCTAAATATCACGCACTGGCATAACTTTTTGATCCTGCGGGAGATCAACTTGACTGGATTTGAGTGATCTACTTATGAAAACAATTCTTGTGGTCTAACACTATTACTGAAATCATTATTTATGACAAACCTATGAACTCACTCAACCTCGTGTTGACTTTTTAAGCATGTTTATTCTCAGGTACTTAAATATTGCTTCCGCTGTATATCTACTGCTTTGATGATGATTGCTTGCTATGCTTGGAGTCTTCATTACATATCATATCAATTAAAGGCATATTTATCTTCCGCTGCAAAACTCAACAAAACGTCTCATGTAGAGTCCTTCTCGTTTATACAACTGTGATTTGATATAATTAGTCACAATTACCCCAGGCCCTATTTGGGGGTGTGACATCTTCACTCCATTTTCTCATATCTACACCCTCATTTATCTCTCAAAATACTCCTAACTTCATACTTGATCATCTCCAAGCATTTTCCCCATCATTTAGCTTCAATTACGAGCCTTAAACACCATAAGAAAACTCTTTCAAGAACATAATAAAATAACCACCCATTTGAAGAAGTTTACTTCCAACCTTTTGATCTAACTTCACCACTCTTTGATTCCAAGATTATTTCTTATCTTTTTGCAGTAACTTTGTCCAAGTAACTTGAGGTAGTAACCTTGTTCATAATCTTACTCAATTCATATTCATATAGCTATCTTATTTTGTGGTATAAAATTTTAACAACAAGAACATAGTTTGAATGATTTCAAACTTGTTCGCAAACTAAATAGATCCTTCTAACTTGACTTTTAAAACACTTCAAGACCTGTAATATATCATAATGATATGCTAACCTAACAAGATATAACTTGGTTTTACAAAGAACATCTTAAAAACTGAATCTACGTCGTCAGAGTGCAACCGGGGGCTGTTTTGGGTTGGATAATTAAAAACCATCTTGAACTTTGAATTGGAAGTTCATGTTCTGGAAAAATGATATTTCTTATGAATATGTTAACACATAAAAATTTCATGGTTTAACTCAAAGTGTAAGTATTTTTAGAAAAATGATCATTAAATGTTGTTTTTATGATGGAAAATGATCACTTTCATAAGTTTCACCAAAGTTTGACCTATAACCTATGATTTCGAATACAAACTAAGGTATTTTCAGTTCATATTCTTAAAATTTGACTCGATCCAAGGAAGTGGCAAGTTGAACCAACAAAAACGGAGTTGTAATGAAGAAACTACGACTAAAACAAGATTGGGTATCCGAAGCTAGTTTAGCTAAGAAAATATTTGGAGAAAAAGTAAATTAATCCTATCTTTTCTAATTAATATGATATTTTATATATAATTACTTATGATTTGATTTTATATATTTCAGGACCACCCGTAAACAACACGAGAAGATTAATCATAAGACCTCATGATTGTACGCAACACGTCATTTGACAACACGGTACTTTATGTACGCAACACGTCATTTGAAAACATGGTACCATGGGTCGAGATTAATTCTGATCAATACGAATACGATGGGGTCTTTATTTATTTTATTTAAGCAACTAATTGTGGACCACTAACATCGGACTGCTAACTACGGACTAAGAAAATATTAAAAGTATTAAAAGTATATATATATATGTAACGATTACTTAAAAAGAAAATATGTTGATATATTATATATATGGTTAGGTTCGTGATATCTATCGGAGACCAAGTCGAATTAAATACCTTCAAGGCAAAAATGAGTTTCATTTGCTCCCTTTTTAATTGCTTTTGCAATATATATTTTTGGGCTGAGAATACATGCGCTGCTTTTATAAATGTTTACAAAATAGACACAAGTACTTAAAAATATATTCTACGTTGAGTTGTACCACTGGCATATTTCCCTGTATCTTGGTAACTACTATTTACATGGGTATTGTAAACGCGAATCCTGTTGATAGATCTATCGGGCCTGACAACCCCAACCGGACTGGACGACCAGTATTCAACGGTTGTACAGTACTTCGTTTTGGTGACTACACTTGGTACGGTGTAGTGAGATTTCATAATAAAGGGAATATGTGACGTTGATTAAATGTTAAGTATGGTTACCAAATGCTCAACCACTTAGAATGCTTTACATACACTTGCGAGTGTATTATGTTTATGATTATGAAATCTTGTGGTCTATTAACATATTGAAATGATTGTTATTGTAAACCTATGAACTCACCAACCTTTTGGTTGACACTTTAAAGCATGTTTATTCTCAGGTACGAATTAAGTCTTCCGCTGTGCATTTGCTCAATATAAGGACATTACTTGGAGTCGATCATCGCAATGGGACCAAATGTTGATGACTTCGTCCAGGTGGATTAGGACGGGTCCTTTCAGAGGAAGCCCGAGATGACAATGAATTAGTCACGGGTACGTTTCTTCTCAGCAACACTTATGTTACTTGTTTATTCGATTCGGGTGCCGATAAATGTTTTGTATCCAAGACTTTGATTCATTCTTTTAGCACTCCACCACTCCCACTAGATACCACTTATACCATTGAAGTGGCCAACGGGAAACTATTGAGTGCCGACACATATTACCGGGGGTGTACATTAAACATTTTGGGTAATGAGTTTGAAATTGACTTGATACCTATGGAACTAGGAAGCTTCGATGTAATAATCGGTATCAATTGGCTAGCTAAAATGAAATCTCACATTCTTTGTGATCTTAACGCAATCCGAATTCCTATCGAGAATGGTGAACCTTTGATTGTTTATGGCGATAAGAGTTGCACCGGACTCAACCTCGTTTCGTGCATTAAAGTTAGAAAACTACTCCGTAAGGTTGTTTTGCGATCCTTGCTCACGTTAAGAAAGTCGAGTCCGATGAGAAGCACATCGATGATGTGCCAATTGTTAGTGACTATTCCGATGTATTTCCCGACGAATTGCCGGGTCTTCCACCTCATCGACCGGTTGAATTCCAAATCGATCTTATTCCGGGTGCCGCACCCGTAGCACATGCACCATATAGACTCGCTCCATCCGAAATGCAAGAATTACAAAGTCAACTCCAAGAACTACTTGATCGTGGTTTTATCCAACCTAGTCATTCACCTTGGGGCGCTCCGATTTTATTTGTTAAAAAGAAAGACGGATCTCTACGAATGTGCATCAATTATCGTGAACTAAACAAATTGACGGTTAAGAACCGATATCCTCTTCCTCGCATCGATGACCTCTTTGATCAACTACAAGGGTCTTGTGTATATTCAAAAATCGATCTCCGCTCGGGTTATCATCAATTAAGGGTTAAGGGGGAAGACATCTCCAAAACCGCTTTCCGAACTCGTTATGGTAGTTATGAATTTCTTGTAATGCCATTTGGTCTCACTAACGCACCGGCGGTGTTCATGGATCTTATGAACCGCGTGTGCAAACCGTATCTTGATAAATTCGTTATTGTGTTCATCGATGACATCTTGGTCTATTCTAAAAGCGAAGAAGAACACGAACAACATCTTCGACCTGTGCTTGAACTCTTGAGACAAGAACGACTCTATGCCAAATTCTCCAAGTGTGAATTTTGGTTGAAGGAAGTTCAATTTCTTGGTCATGTTGTAAGTGATCAAGGTATTAAAGTCGATCCATCAAAAATCGAAGCCATTAGTAAATGGGAGACTCCTACTACTCCTACTCACATTCATCAATTCTTGGGTCTCGCCAGATACTATCGTAGATTCATCAAAGATTTTTCTTTGGTTCCTTGTCCTCTAACCGCGTTAACTCATAAGGGAAGAAAATTCGTTTGGACAACCGAACAAGAATCCGCATTTCAAATCTTGAAAATGAAGCTAACCACCGCTCCTATCTTGTCACTTCCCGAAGGCAACGATGATTTTTTTGTGTATTGCGACGCCTCGAAACATGATTTTGGGTGTGTGTTGATGCAACGAACGAAAGTCATTTCTTATGCTTCTCGACAACTCAAAATTCATGAACGAAACTACACGACACATGATCTCGAACTCGGAGCCGTTGTCTTTGCACTTAAAATGTGGAGACACTATCTTTATGGAACTAAGAGTACTATCTTTACCGATCACAAAAGTCTCCAACACATCTTCGATCAAAAGCAACTAAACATGAGACAACGAAGGTGGATTGAAACCTTAAACAATTACGATTGCGAGCTTCGTTACCATCCCGGAAAGGCAAATGTAGTAGCCAATGCCTTAAGTCGAAAAGAAAGAGCGGTGCCTCTTCGTGTACGAGCTTTAAACATTACCATCCACACAAACCTTAATAGCCAAATTCGGGTAGCCCAAGATGAGGCTCTCAAGGATGAAAACGTTTCACACAAGCTCTTGAATATTCTCGTCTCTCGATTCGAAGTTAGGGAGACCGGACTTCGATATTTCACCGGAAGGATTTGGGTGCCTAGATATGGGGACCTACGAAGTCTTATTTTAGATGAAGCCCATAAGTCACGATACTCGATTCACCCCGGTGCCAATAAGATGTACCACGACCTTAAACAACAATATTGGAGGCCAAGCATCAAAAGGGACATAGCTACTTATGTTTTCAAGTGTTTGACATGTTCCAAAGTCAAAGCCGAACACCAAAGACCGTCCGGGTTACTTCAACAACCCGAAATCCCGCAATGGAAGTGGGAAAGGATAACGATGGATTTTATCACCAAACTACCAAAAATGACGGGCGGTTATGATACCATTTGGGTTATTGTTGACCGTCTCACCAAATCCGCACACTTTCTCGCCATGAAGGAGACCGACAAAATGGAGAAACTTGCACAACTTTACATTAAGGAGATTGTAGCCCAACACGGTGTACCTTTATCGATTATCTTTGACCGAGATGGTCATTTCGTTTCTAGATATTGGCGTACATTACAAGAAGCGTTGGGAACGAGTTTAGACATGAGCACCGCATATCATCCCCAAACCGATGGACAAAGCGAACGCACAATTCAAACCTTGGAGGACATGTTACGAGCTTGCATGGTTGATTTTGGAAAAGCTTGGGACAAGCACTTACCTCTCGCCGAGTTCTCTTACAACAATAGTTATCAAGCGAGTATTAAAGCTGCACCTTTTGAAGTGCTATATGGCCGAAAATGTCGATCACCTCTTTGCTGGGCCGAGGTAGGCGACGTACAAATCACCGGACCCGAACTCATTCACGAAACCACCGAGAAAATCGTTCAAATCCGAGATAGGCTTCGGACGGCCCAGAGTCGTCAAAAGTGCTATACCGACAAATGACGTAACGACCTTGAATTTCAAGTCGGTGACCGAGTAATGTTAAAAGTAGCACCTTGGAAAGGTGTAATCCGTTTTGGGAAACGTGGGAAGCTAAATCCGCGGTATATTGGTCCATTCGAAATCTTGGAGCGTATTGGAACCGTTGCTTATCGTTTAGATCTTCCGCCTCAGTTGAACTCCGTTCATCCTACCTTCCATGTATCTAACTTGAAAAAGTGTCTTGCCGAACCCGATATCGTCATCCCTCTCGAGGAACTTACTATTGATGACAAACTTCATTTTGTGGAGGAACCGGTTGAAATTGTGGACACCTCCGTCAAGACATTGAAACAAAGCCGAATTCCGATTGTTAAAGTCCGTTGAAATGCCAAAAGGGGACCCGAGTTTACTTGGGAAAGGCAAGACCAAATGCAAAAGAAATACCCTCACTTGTTCCCGGTTCCGGAAACGCAAGATCCCGAGGAAGAAACAACGATTACTACGCCTGCTTAAATTTCGGGACGAAATTTCTTTTAAGGAGTAGGTAATGTAACATCCCGCCTTTTTCTGTTTACCTTTCCGTCATACTATTTTAAATTCCGTTATGTAATTATAACATCTCCCGTTGATACGCGTTTTAAATTATCTCGTTTAGGTAATTCACGCACCCGAATGAAACTAGAGGGACCAAGCTTGCCAAAGTGCCAAACCTTTGACTAGGTCAAAGGGTCAACACCCTTTCTCATCCATTCATTCTATCCATTTCATTTTTCCTTTTCATTTAATACTTTCAAGTATTCTCTCAAATCTTCAAACAAAGAAATCATCATCCATCCAAGATCTAGCAAGTGTTTCATAAAACAAATTACATATTTAGAATCCTTGCAACTTCCTCTTCAATTCCATACCGATTTCATTACATTTGGGTAACTTTCTAAAATCACTAGATTTTGTGTTCTTGATGTTTTTAACTTATAAAGTTGTTAATTAGTGTCTATGGCTCAAGTCTAACATGAATATATGATTTATATGTTCGATTTTGTTATTTGAAGTAACTAGCTTGAGTATGAACTTTGGTGTGCTTGATTTGGTGATTTGGTTGTTTGAATGTTGCTAAATGTTATAAATGCATGTATTAAATGTGTTCCTAGTATCACTAGCTTCAATTTGATGTGTAGGTTGCTTGAGAAAACTCCATAAACTTGATTAGTGATTTTGGTGAATTTGGGTTAGGGTTTGATAAGCTTGAAATGAATATTTGATGCATTGAATGCCATGAATTATTGTTAGTAAGTAGTTAGTCGTATTGTATGCTTGATTACCTACAAAACGGCGTGTTTTATGTATGCATTAAATGCCCGAATCATAAATGTGCACTTGTAAAATTTGAAGCATTAAATGTGTGCATTGATTGATCATTTGTTTTGAAAAGTTGGTTATCACAAATAAGGTTTTGGTTGGTAAAATGTATTTAGTTGTGTTCTTTATCAAATTACCTTTCCAACGATATAAGATGAGTGTCATAAGTGTTTACGGTTTGTGATTTGTGTTTGATCGAAGTTCGGAAAAAGACTTGAACAATTGAAACTGACCAGGTACCAGCACCCGTTAAATGCCGCGGCGCGGCAGCCTTGGGTCGCGGCACGACCTAAGGCGTGTCCACCTTCTGACCTATATGTCAATTATATGAAAAATGTTTCGCATGCTATGGACCTTCGATTCACATGAGACTTGTTCTAACATGCTTATATATGAATAGCTAGCATAGAAAAATAGTTCAGGACCCGACCCGAACGCGTTGACTTTTTCGTTGACTTTGACCGACCAAATATTTGACTTTTTGTCAAACTTAACCGAATGATTATGCGATCTTTCTAACATGATCCTATACTTGTATCTTGCATGAAACTTGACAATTTGATTCACATGCTACATAATCGAGTCGTATTGAGCCATAGGACTAATTGAACATCTTTGACCAATCGTGACTATCGTTATTGATACAACCTATTTGTTTAGGTCGAGACTAGCATTGTACTTGCACACGTTACTTGTTGGAGTAAATTTACATTCATACACTCAAGGTGAGATCATAGCCCCACTTCTCAAATACTTTTATACTTTTAAAATCGTGGGATGAGAAAACATATACATTACATACTTATATATATATATACTTTTCACACACATATATATATATATATATATATATATACATACTTTTCATACTTCGATACTTTGAATACTATACGAAAGCAAAGATACATATGAGTTAGAACGAAAATCCTCAAGTCCAATTATCATTAGTTACACTAGTAGAGTGTAAGCGAGAAATTATGTTGTGTGGCCATGCGGGTTTGACGAACCCTCATTCAGATGAATGGAACGTACTTTCGATGTATAGTGTAGGTTCTAACAGTATTATGCAGAGGTAAGATTCAGTTAAGCTTGATAATTGGGTGCTCGTGATACAAACACATCTTTTTAGATGTATACGCTTGATAAACGATTTATACTAAGCCTTGTGATACAAATATACTTTATGCATACAACTATGATTTCACCAACGTTTTCGTTGACAGATTCTTTTGTGTTTTCTCAGGTCTTTGAATGCTTAATGATACATGCTTCCGCTCATTCTTTTTGATACTTGCATACGTGAAGCGTCTTTTGACTACTTTCAAATTGTGTCGCATATATTTCATTTGTACTTTAAACTTTGATATGTAACTAATTGTCGAACTACTTTGTAAACCTTGAAACATCCACACTTATGAAATGAATGCGACATGTTTTCGGTCAAACGTTGTCTTAAAGACTTATGACCATGTAATGGGACCTACGTAGACGGCGCCGTCAAACATGATTTGGTCGGGTTGCTACATAATCGCTCATATTATCTTAAGGACAATGAATCCTCAACTAACATCTCATTTGTCTATTAGACATCTCTTGAAAACTAAAGGTATTATGGTTACCTTTCGCAACTTGAAGCTGGTACTATATCTAACAAACACCAGCCATACATCAAACTACGAAACTGAAATCTCTACGTACTTCATTCTATTTATCTGCCCTACTATTGCGGCATAAACACTCAAAATCTTAATTAGTTCAACGACACATTTAATGCTGATATAGCATCAACTTTCCTTTTAAAGGAAAACTAGTCAAACGACACTCTTGTAATTCCTTGGAAAATCTCCGCATTTAATGCACTTTGTAAACGACCTAATAAGGTTAAGGATCATGAGATCAAACGTGTAAACAAAACAATATAATTATTGTTAACACTCATTGGAATTCATGAAAGGGCCCCGATTGTACCAGGGAACGTGAAAATCAAACTTTTAAAATCCGTTGAGATTCGCGTAGCAGCCCCTAATATACATGGGAACGCAAAAACCAAATGATACGGAAATACTTCCATCTCTTCTCAACTGCTGATGCAAACGAGAGCTCTACTTAAAACTTCGAGACGAAGTTTCTAATAACGGGGAGGTACTATAACGACCCTCAAATTTCCAACATTTATATATCTTTTCATCATTTATTTTGCCCAAACAATATAATTAAACATAACAATTTAACTTTAATCAATAATTGTTAAGCGTTAAGAATTATAAAACTTAATAATGAACTTTGTGTAATAAACGACGAGTTAATAAAAGACGGAAATAATAAGCTAATTAATTTTCGTGAACAAAATATAATACTATAAAACTTGTAGCCTTTAAACAATTACATTAAAACCTTTAATGAGCTATTTAAGCTAATCTAAAGTACAAGGTTTAAAATGAAAAAGTTCCAAACCCTCCCTTGAAAACCCCACTCTTTAATTGCTAGCAAACTTACTTACTTTTATTGGGGTGAGACACATGCTGTTTTTACATTTTACACTTTAGACACAAGTACCAACTGCTAAAACTATGCTATACCCGGCTATGTCCGACTAAGTCCCTACAGTGATATTTTTAATTGCTCGTTGATTGCATGCTTAATTATTGGGGGTAGGCCTATCGGGAGTGTAGCGACCTGACCAAATCATGTTTGACGGCGTCGACTACTTAGGTCCCGTTGCGTGGTCATAGGTCTTTAACGTGATGTTTGACCAAAGATATGTCGCATTCCTTTCAAAAATAAAGATTGTTTCAAAGTTTACAAGAATTGTTCATCCAAAAGTTACGTTACAAAGTTATAGTTACATGTGAAACCTATGCGACACAGTTTTAAAGAAAGTCAAAAGACGCTCCATGAAATGCATGTATACTCGACATCCAATGCAAGTATCAAATAATGAGCGGAAGCATGTTTCACATAGCGTTCAAAGACCTGAGAAAAACATAGAAATCTGTCAACGAAAACGTTGGTGAAATCATAGGTTTAAATAAGTAAGTGAGTAAAAGTAAGTTGAACCACAAGATTTGCAACATCGATAAAGTCATAGTACATTCTAAAAGTTAATATTCACGAGCACTCAATTATCAAAGCTTAACATTCTGTCCGTTGAACCCCGTAATAATAGTGTTAGAACATACACTGTTTCCCGAAAATATATTTCACCCGTAGACGGTAGCGAACCGTCCGAAGTGAGGGTTTGTCAAACCCATATGGCCATATAACATAAGTTCTCGCTTACACCATCTGATGTAACTAATGATAATCGAATTGAGGATTTGTGTTCAAACTCGTATGTAGAATGTTTGTTTTCCCTGTACTTGTGTTCACGTAGTTTAAAAGAACGTTTATGTTTTCTCATCCCAAAAGTAAGTTCAAAAAGAGTAAAAGTGGGACTATGATCTCACCTCGAGTGCAAGAGTTAATAAAGTACTTCAACAAGTAAACGCGTGCAAAGCCAAGCTAGTCTTGACCTAAACATATAGGTTATATCAATAACGGTAAACACAAACGGTCAAAGATGTTCAATTAGTCCTATGGCTCGTTACGACTCGATTATATTAGCATGTGAATCAAATTGTCAAGTTTCATGCAAGATACTAGTAAATAATCATGTTAGAAAGGTTGCATAAGTATTTGGTTAAGTTTGACAAAAAGTCAAACTTGGTCGGGTCAAAGTCAACGAAAAAGTCAACATGTTCGGGTCGGGTCTCGGACAAATTTTCTATGCTAGTTATTCATATATAAGCATGTTAAAACAAGTTGCAAGTGAATTGGAGGTCTAGAACATCCCAAACATTTTTGGTAAAATGGACAAGTGGGACAGAAGCTGGACACGGCCTATGCCGCGCCGCGGCCAGGGGTGTCGCGCCGCGACCTAACACGTGGTCTGGCACCTGGTCAGTTTCAAGGTTCAAGTCTTGGTCAAAACTTCAAACAACCACAAAACGCAAACCGTAAACAACTAGAAGACGTATCTTATACCGTTGGAAAGCTCTTTTGACAAGGAACACAACTAAGCACTTATCATCAAACGACAACATCATTTACAATAGCCGAAAACTCATCAAGTGATCATTAAACGTTCATTTCAAGGTTTCAAGTTCATCAAATGCAATTTGAGTTTCGGGAAACCAATTCACACATATGATATGCCGTTTTGAAGGTAATGGAGCATACATTACTACTAAACACTAACAATTAACATTCCATGACATTCAAGCATCCAAAAATTCATGTCAAGAACTATCAAACTCTAGTCAAACATCTCAAAATCAATAATCATGTTTTTGAAGTTTTCTTAATCATCCTCCACATCAAATTGAAGCTAATGATGCTAGTAACACAATTAAAACATGAACTTTAACAATTTAACAACATTTAATCTTCCAAAATCAAAGATTAAGCAAACCCATTTTCAAGTGTTCAAACTAGTTACTCAAATCAACAAATCGAACAAACAAAACATATATTCATGTTATAAACGAGCCATAGACACTAATTAACACTTTTATAATTCAAAAACATCAAGAACACAAAATCTAGTAATTTTAGAAAGTTACCCAAATGAGATGAAATTGGTATCAAGTCGAAGAGGATGAAGAGAGGATTCCAAATATGTAATTTGTTTTGATGTTAGCCTCCAAATCCGGAATTAGATGATGAATCTTGGTTGAGTTCTTGAGAGGAAAATGGAAGTATGAAAAGGGAGAAAGAGAGAAAATGAGAGGAGGAGGTTGAAGGTTTGACTAGTTGACCTAGTCAAATCTTTGGCCTCTTTGCAAGTTTAGTCCCTCTAGTTCGGGTGCGGGTGCGTGAATTAACCAAACGAATTATTTTGAATTACACGAGAGTACGAGAGATGTTAAAATCCAATAACGAAAATATTTTAAGAAGGTTAGCTAATGGAGGCTATGAATCGAGATACTGAGGATAATATTACAATAAAAAGACGGGCGTTAAAATAATTTAACGGAAAAATGCGGGATGTTACATTACCCACACCTTAAAAGAAATTTCGTCCCGAAATTTAGTTGGAAGCAATAGTCGTTGCTTCTTACTCGAGACCTTACGTTGCCAATGCTATGAATAAGTGAAGATACATCCTTGGGCATTCCCACGAATTTGGACAGTCGGGGTTTTATGTTGTATTAAGGCTTGGTTTTACGATCCACAGTTTCAACCGGCCTTTCTACGAAGAGGAGTTGTCATCAATAGTAAGTTTATCTAGAAGGATAGCACGTTCCTGTTCCGCAGGACACGTATCTAAGTTTGTTACATGGAACGTAAGGTAAACAAAAACTTAATTGAGTCGGAGGTTCTAAACGGTAGGAAGCGGTTCCAAGACGCCCCAAGATTTCAAAAGGATCAATATTGTGGATATAAATTTCCTCGATTTCCCGAAACGGATTACACCTTTCCAAGGTGTGGTTTTCAATATTACACGGTTACTGACTTTAAATTTGAGAGATTTTCATCTAACATTGGTATAACTCCTTTGGCGACCACGGGCCGTCTTGAGCCCTTCTCGGACTTGAACTATCTCAAAGGTTGTTTCTTGAATGATTTCGGATCTGATGATTTGCTTGTCACCTACTTCGGTCCAACGAATAGGAGAACAACATTTGTGGTTATATAAAGTTTCGAAAAGTGTGCGTTAACACGCGAGTGGTAACTACTGTTGTAAGAGGGATCAACTAAAGGCGACAATACAAGTTTGTAACATGTCTTTCCAAGATGTAAATTGTTCGTTTGCTTAGCTCGTCTGTTTGTGGAAGATACGCAGTACTCACGTCTAAACGTGTTCCGAAGGCTTCTTGTAAACAAGATGTGTAACGAGTATTTTCGATCCGGGATAATTGACAATGATACACCGTGTTGGAATATAATTTCTTAAGATATGCTTGGACAATTTAGTTAGGGTTCGAAAGCGTTTGTTGGAACAGGTTTCTTGTCGGCTACTGAAAAATGTTCGTAAGGGCTAGTCACCCTCGTGGCGAATACTAGTAACACGTGAAGAGTCTCTCTCTCCATTGAGAAATTATATAAAAAGGTTTCCGTATACGGAAGTACGAGCAAAAAGATAGGAGTGAAATGAGAACTTAGAATAGGATGAGTTCACATTTTGAGGTAGCCATACCGCGCATCTAGTGGCCAAATGTTGAGACTTGGTGGGAAACGAGATAGTACACGTAGTTGTATAGCTCGGGGTTGAGTAGTAGTTGGCCGTATAACAGAAGCACAAGGACGTTAAGTCAAAGAAGAAAGGGGTATCCTTGGATTGTGTGTTATCTTTGGTCTCAGTAATATCAGACGGTAATAGTGAAATAGCAGAGCTATGTATCGTGGTACGCGATGACGAGAAGATTGATCGGATCCATAAATAAGTATTCAAATTTATCGAGCAAATTAACGAATTTCAGTTTCCTTGATTTCGAGTCGAGAGAGTATGTCTTTCGGGCGTTCAAGTAGAAATATTTCCATATTTGAGTTCCAGTGTGCTAAACGAATTTAGCTAGTAAGGTTTGTGTGAAAGATCATGTTCAAAGCTCAGACACGGAGAGGTTTAAATTTTTCCCTCAGTGAGTTAACGAGTTTAAAGGTCGTGCAACACAAGAAAAGTCGGAAATGAATCTTCAGTGATAACCGGCGAGATCTAAGATTTTACGAATACAAGTCTGAGTCGTGAGGGTTTCCCGATTACGTGTGGTTCCGATTGCGAGATGTATTGAGATACTTTGACCACTAACAACATGGTCTAAAAATTGAACTTCGTTTAACCAAAATTCTCACTTGGAGAATTCGGTATAGAGTTGCTCTTTTCTCAAGTGTTCGAGCGTAAGTCGGAGACATTGTTCATTTTCTTCTTCGCTTGAATAGGTTTAGAACATCAATTATAAGTACGGTAACGATTTGTCTAAATAAGTTTGCACACGCGGCTCCGGAGGTTTATGAATACAGACGGAGCCTTAGATTAATTGAACGGTACTAAGAGAGATTTACAACTATCGTAGCGAGTTCAGAAAATGGTTTAGGAGACATCGTCTCTCTCAACCCTCAATTGATGATAACAAGGATGGAGATCGATTTGGTATACACACGAGATCCTCGTACTTGATCAAGAGGTCATTGATACGGGGAAAAAGAATATCGGTTCTTAACCGGAAATTATTTAGTTCACAATAATCTGTACAAGACGATAGGGAAACACTTCTTCTTAACGAATAGGTTTTGAGCTCCTCAACTCTATAGGTGTTAAGTCAAAATTCAAATTATTCACCCAATAAGTTTAACGTACATCCTCCGATATAAATTTGGTGGCACACAATAGTTTTTCGTGGGTCACTTGAATGGCCTAAGCAATATCTAGGGGGAGTGGTGGAGTGCAAGGAGTACGAGTCAAAGTCTTGGTTATAAAACGTCTAACGATAACCGAATCGAATAAGTATGAAATATGCGGGTTGTTGTGAAGAAACGTACCCGTGACTAGTCCATCATCGTCTCGGGCATCCTAGGTGTCGATTTTGAAAGTTCAACGGCGGCGTTGGGGTTGGCTTTCTTCTTTGGGCACGCATTCCTATAATGACCCGGTTGGCCACATTCGAAACAAACAACCGCCCTTGGCGCATTGGGCGTCTTTTGAGCGACGGTAATGGTACTTTTACAAATATGGGCCACATGGCCACTTCTTTGACACCTGATGCAAAATGGTTTGCCACATTCACCCAAATGATGTTTGCGACATTCGTTACAGTAGGGCAGGTTTCCGGCATACCCTTTCTTGCCGTTGGAGGTGAAGGACTTCTTGGTGAAGTTGTTGTTGTAGTTGCTCGATGGAGAGGCTTCCCATTTTCTTTTGTTGTTACCCGGTTGGTCCTCGGCCGTAGGTGTCGGCGCTTCAATTTCATTCACCGTTTTTATAGACTGGCGGGCCATCGTTAAAGCCTCTTGTAGGTTGGCGGGTTTGGATGACATTAACCCGTGTTGAACGCTCTTCGGGAGGCCATCCATGTACAGTTCGACTCTTAGGGATTCGGGAGTCATGAGATTTGGACACATTAAGACTAGTTCGGTAAACCGTTGATTATAAGCTTCGAGGTCATTCCCGACCGTTTTTAAATTCCTTAGACCCTGTTCGAGCCTTCGAGTCTCGTCGTGCGGGAAGTATTCGGTGATCATTCTTTCTCTTAATTCGGTCCAAGAGAGTGTAAGGGCCTCATCGATACCCACTGATTGTACATACGTGTTCCACCATGAGAGAGCAACACCGGTGAAAGTGAGGGTGGAAAACTTGACCTTATCTTGGTCCCGACAACCGCTTATGTTAAAAACGGCTTCCGTTTGTTCAAACCATCCGGTCCCTCGGTTCCATCGAAAGTGGGAGGTTTGCACCCCATGAAGTTCTTGTAGGAGCACCCCTCGTTTGAATTACCAGCTCCATGATTATTGTTGTTGGAAAAGTGATCGGCCACGGCCTCACCCACGGCGGTGGCTATCATTCGTTGAAGGGCTTGTTCTAAAGTTTCGGGAAGGGTATTGTGTTGACCTTGGTGAGCCATTGTTCCTTCATGACACAAGAATATCGTTGATTAGTATTCTTAACAATACTAATCGTGATATGGAATAATGATGAAGAGAAAAATTTCCTTGATTCGCCTTAAATTCTTTATGTCGTAATGTCGGAACGTTCATATGAGTCACCGTAATATAATCCCGGCAATTATATTACCCTGATTCATATGTGCATTCGACATTATTCTATAAAGTCAAGGTGGCGCGTCAATCAAATTAAACAACGAAAGATCTAGATGAAGCGAGAGTTAGTTATGAGTAGAAACGTTCGAGTATAAATGCACAAATAGTCAAGTAATTCCTACTTCATGTCTATATGCCGGTTGTAGTCTAGATTCACTAATGTACCCTATGACTCGGGGTTGACACCAATGAACTCTAAATCCCTACAACCAAGGCTCTGATACCATCTGTAGCGACCCCAACAAATCGTCAAATGACGGCGTCGACTACTTAGGTCCCGTTGCGTGGTCATAGGTCTTTAACGTGACGTTTGACGAAAGATATGTCGCATTCCTTTCAAAAATAAAGATTGTTTCAAAGTTTACAAGAATTGTTCATCCAAAAGTTACGTTACAAAGTTATAGTTACATGTGAAACCTATGCGACACAGTTTTAAAGAAAGTCAAAAGACGCTCCATGAAATGCATGTATACTCGACATCCAATGCAAGTATCAAATAATGAGCGGAAGCATGTTTCACATAGCGTTCAAAGACCTGAGAAAAACATAGAAATCTGTCAACGAAAACGTTGGTGAAATCATAGGTTTAAATAAGTAAGTGAGTAAAAGTAAGTTGAACCACAAGATTTGCAACATCGATAAAGTCATAGTACATTCTAAAAGTTAATATTCACGAGCACTCAATTATCAAAGCTTAACATTCCGTCCGTTGAACCCCGTAATAATAGTGTTAGAACATACACTGTTTCCCGAAAATATATTTCACCCGTAGACGGTAGCGAACCGTCCGAAGTGAGGGTTTGTCAAACCCATATGGCCATATAACATAAGTTCTCGCTTACACCATCTGATGTAACTAATGATAAATGAATTGAGAATTTGTGTTCAAACTCGTATGTAGAATGTTTGTTTTCCCTGTACTTGTGTTCACGTAGTTTAAAAGAACGTTTATGTTTTCTCATCCCAAAAGTAAGTTCAAAAAGAGTAAAAGTGGGACTATGATCTCACCTCGAGTGCAAGAGTTAATAAAGTACTTCAACAAGTAAACGCGTGTAAAGCCAAGCTAGTCTTGACCTAAACATATAGGTTATATCAATAACGGTAAACACAAACGGTCAAAGATGTTCAATTAGTCCTATGGCTCGTTACGACTCGATTATATTAGCATGTGAATCAAATTGTCAAGTTTCATGCAAGATACTAGTAAATAATCATGTTAGAAAGGTTGCATAAGTATTTGGTTAAGTTTGACAAAAAGTCAAACTTGGTCGGGTCAAAGTCAACGAAAAAGTCAACATGTTCGGGTCGGGTCTCGAACAAATTTTCTATGCTAGTTATTCATATATAAGCATGTTAAAACAAGTTGCAAGTGAATTGGAGGTCTAGAACATCCCAAACATTTTTGGTAAAATGGACAAGTGGGACAGAAGCTGGACACGGCCTATGCCGCGCCGCGGCCAGGGGTGTCGCGCCGCGACCTAACACGTGGTCTGGCACCTGGTCAGTTTCAAGGTTCAAGTCTTGGTCAAAACTTCAAACAACCACAAAACGCAAACCGTAAACAACTAGAAGACGTATCTTATACCGTTGGAAAGCTCTTTTGACAAGGAACACAACTAAGCACTTATCATCAAACGACAACATCATTTACAATAGCCGAAAACTCATCAAGTGATCATTAAACGTTCATTTCAAGGTTTCAAGTTCATCAAATGCAATTTGAGTTTCGGGAAACCAATTCACACATATGATATGCCATTTTGAAGGTAATGGAGCATACATTACTACTAAACACTAACAATTAACATTCCATGACATTCAAGCATCCAAAAATTCATGTCAAGAACTATCAAACCCTAGTCAAACATCTCAAAATCAATAATCATGTTTTTGAAGTTTTCTTAATCATCCTCCACATCAAATTGAAGCTAATGATGCTAGTAACACAATTAAAACATGAACTTTAACAATTTAACAACATTTAATCTTCCAAAATCAAAGATTAAGCAAACCCATTTTCAAGTGTTCAAACTAGTTACTCAAATCAACAAATCGAACAAACAAAACATATATTCATGTTATACACGAGCCATAGACACTAACTAACACTTTTATAATTCAAAAACATCAAGAACACAAAATCTAGTAATTTTAGAAAGTTACCCAAATGAGATGAAATTGGTATCAAGTCGAAGAGGATGAAGAGAGGATTCCAAATATGTAATTTGTTTTGATGTTAGCCTCCAAATCCGGAATTAGATGATGAATCTTGGTTGAGTTCTTGAGAGGAAAATGGAAGTATGAAAAGGGAGAAAGAGAGAAAATGAGAGGAGGAGGTTGAAGGTTTGACTAGTTGACCAAGTCAAATCTTTGGCCTCTTTGCAAGTTTAGTCCCTCTAGTTCGGGTGCGGGTGCGTGAATTAACCAAACGAATTATTTTGAATTACACGAGAGTACGAGAGATGTTAAAATTCAATAACGAAAATATTTTAAGAAGGTTAGCTAATGGAGGCTATGAATCGAGATACTGAGGATAATATTACAATAAAAAGACGGGCGTTAAAATAATTTAACGGAAAAATGCGGGATGTTACAGGGAGTAACGTCCCCGATACATTTGACTAAGTCTTTGTATTACTTAATAATGAAATTAAACCGACAAGGACAGACACAACTTGTCATTGGGGCAAACTTGAACATTTAGTCTAAATATCACGCCTTGGCATAACTTTTTGATCCTGCGGGAGATCAACTTTATAAACTAAATCTTGTGGTCTAAAAACAACGATAACTACTTTTGTTAAACCTATGATTTCACTCAACCTTTTTGGTTGACACTTTAGCATGTTTGTCTCAGGTGCTGATTGATTCAAGCTTACTTACTTACTGCTTATGTGATGCTATTTGGACTTAGGAACAAGGGATATCACATTTACTATTCTTGCATTTGAAACATTTACTTTATTGTAATTTCAATTCTTGTAACGACATTTCATTTTCCGCTGCGTACTCTCAATAAAGTTTGATTTTATCATGTAGTATTGTTCTCGTATATTATAATATGTTGGTTTATTTGATATTAGTGACGTTTCTTCCAGACCCTATCTGGAGGACGTTACAGACTGTGTATGCAGTTTAACATATTTATTGTCTAATTAAATAAGCACACACAAACACATACATAATCAATAGTCACCAAGATACGTTATTACATAACCAAATGTATTAAAACGATAAACGATACGGCTGGGGATTACATGCACCAACAGATACCCGCTATCCTAACGATGGTGGGTCGACGTTTAACCACCCCTGTTGAGATCTTCATCTCACAATGAGGTTATTCAGGGTAAATCGACCGGAGAGTTAAGCTCAAATAACTCTTCCCCCTCTTTGGTTATCAAGTGGTTATCAAGTGTAGACCGAACCCAACATATTCAATTTATGTTTAATCACCTACATTATACAGGAATTCTATTTAACGTTTACCCGTATGCAGTTATTTTAGTGATAAACTAGAAAAATGAGCCCGCGCGATGCTGCGGGGCCTTTGAGTTGCGTATTCATAGTTAACGGAGCGTATTGTAGGTGTGTATATGTATTGAATATAGTCCGAGGTAATGAGCATTTTTTTTTTTGAAGTGTCTGTTTCGCGCATACTTAGTCCCGTTGTGTTCGTGAGATTTTTTTGAGTTGAACGGTGGGCTCGGAAAAATTTAACTCGCGCCGAGCGAAAAGATAGGACCCGTTTAAAATTCGGGTGGAAGTAGTTTTTTTATTTATTTTAATAAAATTGTATATTTACATTTATTACCCCTGGAAAGAGGTAAAGTTGAGGGGGCGTTGTGTAAATTGAGGCAAATGTGAGGGGGCGATTGTAGTGTGAACGCAAATTAAAAACTACAACACATTTGTATTGAAACTAAGATTCTTGGTGCCTATTAGTATACAACACATTTGTATTGAAACTAAGATTCTTGGTGCCTATTAGTATACAACACATTTGTATTGAAACTACAAGATTCTTGGTGCCTATTAGTATATAGGGGTAATGTGACACAAAATGTATTAAATTAATTAATTTTAAACATTTCTGAACACCTTTGCCATATTTTATCTAATTTTTCATATTCCTTTCAGTCCTCACTGCCAATTATTTTTATTATTAAGAGGTTTTCTATGTAAGGTTATTTGTGATGATGATCTAACCGGATTATTTCGTAATTGTTTTCAAACTCTTATGTAGCCACTTCAACATAAAAACATGCTCGGAATGTTAGAGTCACACGTGTATGTTATATGTAACTATAGATGCACAAACCGGATAAAAAACCGGATTCGGACAAAAAAAAACCGGATTTTTTTGTCCGGATTTTTCGGAACCGGTTCCGGATCCGGTTCCGGTTCTCGGCGTCGGATTTTTTTCGGATTTTTTTCCGGAACCGGTTCTTTTTCGGATCTCGATCGGATTTTTTCGGATTTTTCTTGGACTAGGATTCGATTTTGCGAATTATATTTTTACCGGTTCTATTTTTTTTAACGTTTGACAACAATAATATAATCGGTATAAAGAAAAGTTATAATGCTCAACTGCTTAACACAATAGATAATATAAATAACAATATTCGAACAATACAATTATATAAATAACACTTTTATTCAAACGATACAATAATAAAAATAAAAACACTTTTATTCGAACAATACAATTATAATTAATACATTTCGAGCTTCGGCATGGCCATCACCCAATAATGTATTAAGACTAAAGTATATCGAGCTTCGACATGGCCATCACCCGTTATAATTTAGTCATCAAATGACCCAAATGTGTTATCTTGTTGAGCGCGTTGAGGATGGTGCCTTCGATCGTAGTCTTCAAAAGCGGGGTCATCAACTAGAGAAAGGTAAGCTTGTTGGTAACCCGATACATTCATTTCGGTTTGGTCCATATCAAACGGTTCATAGTCACCTTCATCCACTTCGTTTAGTTCATTGTCGGAATTCTCTTCGGTTGTTGTAGGTGATAATCCCGCTAAATTTTCTTCAAACTCTATACATTCTTCAATGTCGTTATATAACGGACCTTCTAATGAAGTTTGATCTTGTATCCTATCTACCCCATCCAAATAATCTTTCAAACATACACATACTTTCACAGCTTGGGGGGTAAGTCTTGACCTTCTTTCCGATATAATTCGACCACTCAAAGAAAAGGCCGATTCGGAAAATACGGTTGAAGCTTGAACGGTAAATAAGTCACGAGCCATAATGCTTAATATTGGATATGTGTCTTGTTTTGTTTCCCACCATTTTAAAATGTCAAGGTTGTTAAATTGTTCTTCACTCATGTTTAGTGCAAAGTTTGCCATCTTATAATTTCCCAACTCGCTTGTGGGTGCCGATGTTCGTGCGCGTTTGGAAGCGTCTTCACGTACCAAGTTAAAAAGACTTATTTTGAGGTCTCGGCTCCTTCGAGAAGATGATCCGGGTTGGTCAACAATTGGGTTTGATTGTCGACCATATTTTGTTGCATAAATACCAAACATATTCTCAAAAACATCATTAAAAGCGTGTACTTGGTTCAAAAGGTAGTTGGGTTCGGCATCAAAAACACCATGCACACAATCAAAGTTGGTATATATTGTTGTCATCAATCGTTCAACCCCATTAAAATTTAATCGTGGGTCAAGTGCGGCCGCACATAAAAATACCTTCGGTATCTCTCCAAAATATTTTTTTTAGTTTTTTTCTTATATGAAAAATCGCTTGTCTAAAAATAACATTATTTGAGTTCGCAAATTCGCATATTTTTTCCGTCATTATATAAAATTGTTCTAAAACTAGTACGCTAGTTGGGTAATAAACACCCGATAACATTGTTGATGCCTCTTTAAAAACTTGTAAAAAACTTGTTAATGATTCCAAGTCATCCCATTCGTCGTCACTAATTGGTTCAGAAAATCCCTTTCTAAGTAGTTTTCTATTAAAAGCGATTAATGTTTCTTTTTGACGTAAAATATTTTCGAACATTAAACAAGTAGAATTCCATCTTGTATTATTATCAAAATAAGGACCTAACCAAGTGCCATGACAATCTTTAACAAAAGCCTTATAGTTATGATGTCGTGCGTTGCTCGTACGATAAATCGTTACTAATAATCTTCTAAATTTTTCTTTTAATGAAGAACAAAAAGTTAAACAATCTTGAACTCCCAAGTTTATAATATGAGCAACACAACGTGTATGAATAAATGCACCATTTAAAATCGGTCTAAGTGCAATTTTTAACTCACTCATGGCCGCATCATTATTAGATGCATTATCTAGCGAAATTGTAAAAACTTTATCGATTAAATTATATTCTTCTAAAGTGTCTTGTAACGCTTTTTTTATATTATTACCGTTATGTGGATAACCAAATATTTTAAAATCGATAACACGTTTCATTAAAAGCCACGAATCGGGATTAAACCAATGAGCGGTAACGGCTAAATAAGAATTTGCCGTTTCATGTGGTGCGCTCCAAACATCACAAGTTATAGAAACCCTATGTTTATATGTTCGAAAACCTTCAATTATTTCAGTTTTAGCTTTTTTCCATAATTTAAAGGCGTCACGTCTTAAGGTAGAACGACTTACATTGCTGTATCGCGGTTGTAGTCGATTCCGAATTAGCTCTGTAAGCCTTGGATTGTCGAAGTGGTTGAAAGGAAGCGCTTGTTGAATGACAAACCTTGACAAATCTTGCCGAAGAGCTTCGGCATCGTATTCAAAAATCGAACCATCGGCCCGCATTGTTTGTTGTCTCGGGTCTTGCCTTGCACTACAACTTTTGTCAAGATGTTTTCTTAACGTTGTATTACCCGAAACACCCATGAACTTCATACATTGTGTACAACGAGCTTTTTCCGCACCATCCTTCATTACACACAACTCGAATTTGGACCAAACGTCCCCTTTTCGCTTTGTTTCTTTTTTGTAATCAATATCGGCCGTAGTGTAGCCTTGTGAAGATGTTCCAACGGAAGCGGAGCCGGAAACGGAAGCTTGTGAATTATCCATTATGGGATAAGTAGACTAGAGATTAGAGAATATTTAGTGATTTAGAAATAAATATGAGAATGTTTGTTGGTGCATTTTCAACCAAAGCATTACCATGTATTTATAATGGACTTTGTGGGGTTAAAATGGTAAAAAAAACTCAAAAAAAGGCTGAAACTGCAAAAAAAAAAAAAAAAAAAAAACGGCTAGTTTTTGAAAAACGGGATCGGATCCGGATCGGATAAAATCCGATTTTTATCCGGAAAAAATCCGGTTTTTTTGAAAATCTGGATCCGGGTCGTACCGGATCGGATCTCGGATCCGGATCCGGTTTTTGCTGTGTCCGGTTTTGCTGCTGTCCGGTTCCGGATCGGGTCACCGGATCAGATCTGGATCCGGTTTTTTTGCCCATCTATACATGTAACCACAGAAAAGAGAACAGCTTAAACATTAATAAGAACTAAACAATTGATTGATACTTAGAAAATGACTTATAATTGAAATAACTTGATGCATACAAAAGACAAACTGAACCTATTAACATATGATAAACGAGAGTTAGGTTGAAAAGTAGGATTAAGTAACCTTATTGAACATGGTTAACTTCCGGAAAAAGCAAAATTGAAGGTGGAACTACTTAAACAAAAACGAAGTTTGGTAACCTTTCCCACAAGTAACATGCTTTAATTGCAAATCTAGAAACTAAAACTCATTTCATACATATGTAATTCAACCAACACTTGTTAAACCACATACTGGCCATACACGTTTTAATAGTAGAACAAAAAATTCCTCCTTTTGATTTATTGATTTTATTTTATGCATTCCAAAAAAAGAATTCTATTGGTTGGAATATTTAGGACCTCATATTTATTTCTGGTCATTGCTTTTAGTTCCCCACAAGTACTATTCAAAAACTACTTGTTTTCATTTGTACTTGTTCAAAGCTTTCTAATTCTACCCACCCATTTCTTCATCCAGATTCATGAATTTTGGTTTTTAGTCATCAAGCTCCAAACTTTATAGATACCCACAAAATCTTTCTAGTAATTTTCATCTGGGTATCTCTTGTTTCTTCATATAGATTCTAGTTTTTGAAGATCTTGGTAAAAAATTACCACTTTATATAATAAAAGAAAGCTTCTTTTTTGTTTTGTTGTTGATTGAAGGATGGTAGGGGGTATATCTTTGGTGGTGGATTCACATACTTCACCATGTTTGTGTTTGGATTCATTGACATCAAAAACTCATATGAATCACAAAAACAGTGAGCATAAATCAGGGGGTAAAAGTCAATTGTTTCGTCCTGGTTTAGAGTTAAAAAGTTCTTTTGTTCACTCAAATTTCAATGCAAAAACACCTTCTTTTAATAAGCAGAAGAAAGCTAAAGGTCTTGTGGTTGTTAACGAACTTGGCGGACAATATGAAGACAGTTTTCGCGATGTTCAAGCAGTAAGAACTTGCTAAATCTCATCACTTTTTACATTACTGTAGCTAAGTAGTAAAACTTTTATGTTCTACTTTCAATAGTTCAATTTAGTTGACTATATATGTTCAAATTTGGAGTCTATAGAAAGGATCTATGTTTTCATAAAGAATACAAAATAAAATTCAATCTATTAGGTGTTTATGCTTTTAACTTGATTGATGGATGTTCAATGATTGAACCTTTAAAGATGCTATTAACATATTCTAAGCCAAGAAACACTGACTCCGTTACTTAGGGGTATACGAATGTGTGTTATGCAAGTAACTATATCAACGAATTATTCAAAATCAGATATTCGGTTATGATAGTCCTTAAATAATGTAGTCTTTGATGTTGTACTGTTGTTTGAAGTTGTAACCATAAAACCAAGAATTCCAGTTTTCGATAAGTTTTGATATTTTACGAAATTATCAGCTTAAATGACCCAAGAGAACATTTTCATTTGTGAAAAAGGAGTGCAATTTTATTCAGGGGAAGTAAGATTTTATGCAGGATTGAATAAGTAAATACATATTTGATGCAGCTGGTAGTAAACTTGTTATCAACAAGCTATTATAACTCATATAAATGTACAAGAGTAATCATCAGTTAATAAAAGCTTCAAGTAGCATATACATATTAATCTTTTTATATAACCAAATGCTTTTGTTATTGCAGCAACTTTTTAATCTGTTCACATACAAAGCAGTGAGGACTGTTATGAACCAACTTTACGAGATGAACCCAACTGAATATCGTTGGTTCTATGAGTATGCACGCCTACTTCCATATTTCAATCATTTCTCATAGTTGATTTACAGTTATTAGAACCTAATTCACCATTTTTTCTTATCATTTTTTCGACACAATCAACAGTTTTGTGGTGGTAAACAAACCTAATGATGGGAAACGCTTTCTTCGTGTCCTCCAAAAGGTATATAGAGATACATGTTATCGTGAAACTTTCAAGATTTATGAAAAAATTTATTTATATTAATCACATAACATAATTTGTTGCAACAGGAGAAACACGAGCTCGCAGAGCGAGTAATGGTGACGCGGCTTCACCTATATGGAAAATGGATTAAGGTATAAAAGAGTAACTAATATTATCATTTAAGCACTAATGTTATACACCTTTTGAATTCAATAGACAATTATTGTTGGTGTTTTTGTGCATTAGAAAGTGGATCATGCGGAAATGTACAAAAATTTATCAGATCAAAACTTGGAATTGATGCGTGAGCGGTTGATGGAGACAGTGATATGGCCATCTGATGATGCTGCAAATTGGGATAATTTTGGCTAAGGATTTAATTAATGTTTTACAAATGTTATTTCAGTCTTTGTCTAGGTAGATCATTCTGTTTCCAAGGAACAACTATAGGAAAATCTCAAAATATGTATATGACATTGTACATATAATCGTTATTAGATTGGTTTTATGATTTTGATGTTACTTCTTTATGTCATCTCAAATATGATATTCATGTAAACTACAAAATCTGCAACTCAAAAGTCCCAATAGTGTTAGAAAGAGAGGAGGGAAAATTCTTAAGCAACAAAGAATTGTAACACCCTGAACTTTAGTATAATTCATATCTAAAATAAATAGTAAGATTGTGTTTGTTTACATCTTAATTGAACGTTATAGCTGAATGCGGAATCATTCAGCATTAAGCGTGTTTGTTTCTAACCTCTTAATAACATATGATGCTTTAACTATTAAGAACCTAAATTTTATGTAATATTCTACTTAAATCATATCCAGAACACTTATCAAACAATTATATTGAACTTTTTATTCATGCAAAGCGTTAATAAGGTAAATTTACCCTATTCATATTGTTCATTTAAAATTACAATTAAATAACTTATTATCATTTAGAACATTAAATCATTCAGATTATAAATCATTCATTTCATCATTCAATTTTATCAAAGACACCCTTAATATTTGGTAACAACTATACATATAATCAGAGGCGGAGACAGTAGGGGGGCGTGTGGGTGCTTTGCCTCCCCTAACTGTTGGTAATTTATTAAGTATTGTACTGTGTTTTAATTGTAAAAATTTTAAATTGTGGTACTCGATTTCTAAATTAGAGGTGCGTTTCCTGAAGGTTTAGTGAGGAAGATGAGTTATTTTTCAATGTTTCAATAAAGCCCTTCAATTAACATTTTATAATTCATTTTAGTCCCTGACTTTATTAATAAGCCATTTAAATTTCCAATCTTAAATCATGTGATTTTCTAGTATACACGTGAATGCCACATTTTTTCTTTTTCGTAAATTGATTATTTAGATGATAGAAATTAGTTTGAAAGATTGAACGATACTTTTAAAACAAAATATGAAATTCATGGAATTTTATGTGAAGTTAAAACTTATTTATATAATATCAGTTATAAGTATATAAAAAAACTATTTATGTATCTCGATTTTTTTGATTACATAATCGTATAAAATGAACAAGTATAGCATTAATAGATGTAAATAAGTTTGAATTTTAATCTCATAGTTGGGTCAAAAGTTTTATCTAGTAAGGACCCTAATGTAGAGGAAAGCTTTAGGAAGATTTAGAAACTATATTTTGGCAAGAAATTGAGTCGAAGTCACAAAGCCCAATTAGAGTGCTTTTTTTTCTTCCAATAAACTATATAATGCCAAGCCCCCTTTAAGCTCAAATCCTGGCTTCGCCTCTGCATATAATGCTATTTTGGATGAATAAAGCATGGTCAATTAACAACAAATATACATGTATGTATGTAAGTATATTAATTAACAGTTGGTTTTGGTTAATAACCTGATACATATCTCACCAGTAGTCTTTGCAAGAACATGATCCATCTACAAAATGGTGAAAGCGACTAGCATCTCGAATAATTATCGTCCTCTTTGAACACTTCGAAACATATTTACTAAATTCATGACAATCACCACAAATCCTTAAATTCTTCGTAATCAAGATTGGCGAGAAACCACTCGTACTAATCAATCCAAACGCAATAGCTAGTTTCTCACTGTGACTTGAAAGCCTCGCCTTTTTTCTCTCGTCATCTTCATCATGAAGAACCCAACTCAAATCAGGAACATACCCCATTTCTTTGACCAAAGTCAACAATAAAGTCAACTTATTATAAATCTTTTCAGACTGTGTGTGTGATTTGTCTCCTGCTGCAAATATATGAAGTCTGCTTTTGACTACAATCCAACTTCTGCCAGCGGGTTTCTTCAAATTCCTTTTTTCAATAATCAATCTCAAGTCTTTTACCTCGGACCAAATACCAGCAGCCGCATAAATATTCGATAATAATACATAATTCCCAGCATTTGTTGGTTCTAATTCAATGAGTTTTTCAAAACTACTTTTAGCCATAGCGGTATCATTATATATTCGACAAGCACCAATCAAAGCTCGCCAAATGGACGCATCTGGTGCCATAGGCATTGTGTCTATAACACTTTTGGCCTCATTTAAAAACCCCGCACGAGCAAGAAGATCAACCAAACAAGCGTAATGTACAAGTTCTGGAGTTATAAAAAAATCTTGAACCATTGAATGAAATAGGTGTACCCCTTTATCAATCATACCCGAATGGCTACAAGCAGATAAAGCAGACACAAATGATACTCTATTTGGTTTGATCCCTTTGTTGACCATTTTCTCGAAAGTCAACATCGCAATGTCTCCACGTCCATGCACTCCGTAACCAGCAATCATCGCGTTCCAAGAAACAATATCTTTTTCTCGTAAATTATTAAAGACTTTTTCGCCATATTCCAAACTACCACATCTTGCATACATAGTAATAAAGGCATTTGCAAGAGATAAATCACGATCCAACGACGTAAACCTTCTTAACGTGTAAGCATGTATACATCGACCTTGAGGAAGATTCGATAGATGACTATATAACGATAAAACGTTTATGATAGTGACAAAATTAGGTTTCATCCATGAAATCATGTAATGGAAAAAGATCAAAGCTTTGTATTCTTGATTGTTCTTAATATAACAGGACATTAACGAGTTCCATGAGATCAAATCCTTATCAGGATAATTCTCAAACAATGTCATACCACTTTCTTCATCATCACAATCCATATACATTTCAGTCAATGCACTGTTTAACGACGCATCAACATGGACCCCACATTTTGTCACGTAACCATGGATGGATCTACCAATGTTTAAAAGTTCTCTGCTATCAATGGCAGAGATAATCAATGTTATGGTTTGAGAATTCGGTTTCATCTCCAAATCCAGCATTTGAACGAAAATCTCACAAGCTTGAACGTTCAGTTTATTGTAGACCAAACCAGAGACGAAAACATTGTACGAAATTACGTTCACCTCTTTTATTTTAATGAAAATCCTTGTGGCATCTTCAATATGGTTAAACATGGAGTACATATTGACCAAACAATTTTCAATATGTGAGTTTCTTTCCTCACCAATCTTAAAAGCATAAGCATGTAAGCTTTTACCATTTACCAAACCATCAGAAATTTGAACACATAAGCCTAGCAAGATGACTACCGTACGTTCGTTTATTTGAACACCATCCAACTGCATCTCGGTTAATAGGTATAACGAGTCATCTACGAAACCGCTTTCAATAGAACAAGATAAAATAGAATTCCATAAAGCAGCATCTCTTGATGGTATCGAGTTAAATAGCTCATAACACGATCTTAAATCTGCAAATTTGGTGTACATATTTAATAGCGCATTCGTTGTATGCATATTGCTATAACCCAATTTGATAACCAGTTGATGAACTTGCATTCCGAGTTCGAGGCTTCCAAATTCAGCACACGCTTGTATGACAACTAACATTGTTACAGAGTCGCATTGAATCCCATTATCCACCATCGAAACAAAAATCTTTAATGCTTTCATGTAATCCTTATTATTAACAAATCCAGTTATCATAGTATTCCAAATTATCGTATTTCTTGAAGTCAGTGTTTCAAAAACAAGATACGCAGTCGACAGATCAAATTTCAAATAAAATCCGATTAAAGACGAATCAACATAATCGTTCGAATTAAACAAACCATGTCGCAAACAATACCCATGTATCACCTTCCCTAACCTCAAATCCAAAAGCTCAGCACACACTTTAAGCATCTCAACAACAGTTACCGCATTCGCTTTCAAATTCCAGTTTTGCATATAAGAAAACAAATCCAAAGCTAGCTGATACTCACAGCAACCAACACACCCAGAAATCATAGCATTCCATGACACAACATCTCTCTCAGGCATTTTATCGAACACGTTGAGTGCATTCTCCAACAACCCGCATTTCGAGTAAAAATCGACGAGCGCTGTTCCAACACGAACATCGTGAACCATTCCCGTATTCGAAACAACGTCATCGTGTAGTTTTTTACCTTTCTCGATGGCTTGTAGTCGGGCACACGCCTTTAGTACTAGCGGCAAAGTAGCGGTATCCGGCAAAATACCCAATGATTCCATACGAGTATACGTGTCAAGTATTGCACGGTCATCTTTTAGCTTAGTGTGATATTTGATTATTGAATTCCAGTGTTTTGATTCATGTGTTTGTGTTGGGATTGAATGACGGTTTTGAAGGTTTGAGGATACAGATATGGGGACATCCATTTTTGAAAGGTACGTAGTTATTATTTGGCGGGTGACTACTAACATCATTAGCCGTTCGTATGAAATAATTCTGCTACCGCTTTTAAAACGCGTTAACTACAGCTTAAAAACCATTTTTAATAAAGTCTATTATTATATTACTTATAGAAGTGTAAACTCGTGACTTTACAGAATTAATAATTAATATTGATAATTAACGATAACAATATGCTGTTTTGTCTGATCAAGAGAATGAAAGTGATCCAAGTGATTGGGAAACTGTTGATAAGGAAGGAGCAAGTTTGGATGATGAGGATGTGATTCCTCCTGTTGAGGATGGTACTACTTCAATAGGGGTTAATGAATTGAATGGCATGTGTCCAGGCATTCTGGATGAAAAGTATTGATTCCAATGGATTTTAAAGCAGCCATTTGGAACATTAGGGGTATGTGTAACATTGATAAGCAGAATGAGGTTATGAAGTTTATTAGAGAGGAAAAGGTGTGTTTGTGTTCAATAATAGAAACACATCTTAAGCCCTCCAATATTGATGCTGTATGTTCAAAGATTTATGGCAATTGGTTATGGCAGACTAATAGTAGTTTAAGTACTAATAGTTGTAGAATTACTGTGGGATGGAATAGTAGCCTTGTTAATGTCATGATTTTACATATGGCAAGGCAGACTATATTGTGTTTAGTTGAAACCTTGGATAAAAAGACAAAATATTTTTGTAGTTTGGTCTATGCTGGTAATAATGGTAAAATCAGACAAGCATTGTGGAAAGATTTAAAAGCTCATGCCTCTGTTGTTAATGGTTATCCATGGATATTAATGGGGGACTTTAACACCACTAGAAATATCAGCGAGCACAGTGCAGGTGGTTCTCATTTGACTGAAGATATGAAGGAATTCTGTAACTGTATTAATGATATTGAGGTTGAGGATATAAGGAGTAGTGGATTCCATTTTACTTGGACTAAATCCCTTAAGAATCCTTTATGTGGTACTTTAAAGAAGCTAGATAGGATCATGTGCAATGAAGAGTTTGAAGCTACTTACCCTCTAGCTTATGGTAATTTCCTTCCTTATTTGGTGTCAGACCACAGTCCTGCTGTCCTTCATATTCCAAATGGTTTAGTGAAAAAGAAAAGGGCTTTTAGGTTTATGAATCATATTGCTCATAAAGATAATTTTTTAAGTGTTGTTGAGAATGGCTGGAAGTTGCAAGTTGAGGGCTATAAAATGTTCCAAGTTGTCTCAAAGTTAAAGCATCTTAAAAAGGATCTTAATAAGCTTAATTGGGAGAATGGCAATGTGTTCAAAAAGGTTGACATGATGAGGAAGAATCTGAGCAGCTGTCAAGCTGCAGTAGATCAACATCCTCATGATCCTCTAATCAAGAAGCTAGCTACACAGGCATCTATTGACTATGAGTTAGCAAAAAAGGATGAAGTAATTCTATTACAACAAAAAGCTAAGATTCAATGGTTAACTGAGGGAGACAAAAATACTAAATTCTTCCATAGCATTCTGAAAAGTAGAAAGATGAGGTGTAGAATTGTTAGTATCTGTGATGACCATGGTGTTAGATATGAAGGTGATCATGTTGCTGATGTGATCATGTTGCTGATCAGTTTGTTGATCATTTTAAAAATTTTCTTGGGGTAGATATTACATGCAACAGTGTTACTACTCTAGGTGACATTTTTAAAACTAAGCTGTCAAGGGAGGATGCTGTTAAAATGATTGATCCTGTTACTAGTGATGAAATTAAAGCAGCCATGTTTGATATTGATGACAACGAGGCTTCAGGGCCAGATGGATATACATCTTTATTCTTCAAAAAAGCATGGGGAATCATAGGTGATGACATATGTTCTGCTATAAAGGAGTTCTTTCATAATGGTAAATTGTTGGGAGAAGTCAATGCTACTTTTATTGCTTTGATTCCTAAAGTTGATTCTCCTCAGAAGGTCTCTGAATATAGACCAATAGCTTGTTGCAATGTAATTTACAAGTGCATCAGCAAGATGTTGACCAACAGAATCAAAAGTGGCTTAAGCAAGATTGTTGATTGTAGTCAGAGTGCGTTCATCCCTGGTAGATCCATTCATGATAACATTTTGGTGGCTCAAGAAGTTTTAAAAGGTTATAATAGGGTTAAAGGAGCAAAGAAGTGCACTATGAAAATTGATATCCAAAAAGCATATGATACTGTCAATTGGAAGTTCCTAGAAGAGATCCTGCATTGCTTTGGTTTCCATGACAAGATGATTATGTGGATTATGGCTTGTGTCACTAATACTTACTTTTCAATCTGCATCAATGGTGAAATTAAGGGGTACTTTAAAGGTGGTAGAGGTTTAAGGCAAGGAGATCCAATATTTCCATACCTTTTCACTTTGGTTATGGAAGTGTTTTCTCTCATATTGAAGCACAACATTCAAAAAGATCCTGAGTTCAAATATCACTATAAGTGCAAACCTATGAAGCTATTCCATATTTGTTTTGCAGATGATTTATTAGTGTTCAGTCATGGTGATGAAAAATCTATAGGTGTGACTAAGAAAGGGTTAGATGCTTTTGCAATGGTTTCTGGCCTTCTTCCTAACCTAAACAAGAGTATTGTGTTTTTTGGCAGTGTTTCTATTGAAGATCAATGCAAAATTCTTCAGGTTTTACCCTTTCCTATAGGTAGCTTTCCTTTAAAATATTTGGGTGTTCCTTTGTTGGCAAAGAAGATTAGTTTCAATGACTGCAAGAGTCTAATTGACAAGGTCAGGAACAAGGTTAACAATTGGAGAAATAAAAAGCTCTCATATGCAGGTAGACTGCAATTAATCACTTCTGTACTTTCTGCTTTGCACTTATATTGGGCTTCTGTTTATAAGCTTCCATGTGGTGTAATTGATGAGATAGATAAAATCTTAAAGGGTTTTTTATGGAGTCAAACAGATAAGTCAAATGGCAAAGCCAAAGTAGATTGGAAAGATATTTGTTTTCCAAAGGATCAAGGTGGTTTGGGGATCAAACCTTTGAGGGAATGGAATGATATTTTAATGATAAAGAATTTGTGGAGATGTTTTACCCAAAAGGAATCACTGTGGAGCAAGTGGGTCAATTTGATTAAATTAAAAGGTGCTAGTATTTGGGATATCAAATTGAATTATAATGATAGTTGGGGGTGGAAGTGTCTGTTGGAATTAAGGGATAAAATCCATCCTCACACTTTTGAAGAGAATGGCAGTTACTCTTGGATTACTAATGATGGTAGGAAAGTGGTGTATTCTACCTCCCAGGTTTGGAGTGATTTGAGGGTTAATAAAAGTAAAGTTTCCTGGAGCCATGTTATTTGGTTTAAGGGTTTTAATCCTAAGCATGCATTTATCCTATGGCTTGCTGTTTTAAACAGGTTACACACTCAAGATAGGATCTATAAATGGTTGCCAAATCAGGTTCTGACTTGTTGCTTTTGTGGTAAGGTTCATGATTCTATCAATCACTTGTTCTTCAAATGTGATTATAGTGATGGTATCTGGAAGAAATTTAAGGCCAAAATCCTGTTTAGAGGCCTGCCAAATCATTTTGATGGAATTGTTAATGCTTTGGCAAGATATCCATTCTCTAATAATATTTGGAATGTTGTAAATCGAGTTGTATTTGCTGCATGTGTGTACTATATATGGAATGAAAGAAATGGCAGGATTTTTAAGCTTAAGAAGAAAGCTGCTAGTGATTTGTATGATGCTATCTTTGATCATGTTAGATTCAAGCTGGTTACACTGAAGATAAGGAAGTCAGTTGCAGTTTTAAAAGTGGCTCAATTGTGGAACTTAGTCTATACAGAGCAGGGTTATAGGCTTGAATAATTGTGTTGTTTTTCGTTTTGGTTTTCTGTTGTTTTTGGGCTTTTGCCTCTTGTATTTGGGCTTTGGGTATGTCCTGGTCCTTTTTTCCAAGAAATAATATATTAGTTTGTTTGCCGGAAAAAAAAATAACATAATAACAATAATAATAATTAGTAAACTCTCATCACGCACCAACTTCCAACAACACGTACCATTCATGTTGCTCGATTTAAAAGGCACCCGAGATCTATTTTGAACGGTTACGCACACACAATTACAACTTAACAAACACCCACTAAATGTGTGATTTTCGAAAAGTTTGACGGTTACCCGTTTTGTTTGTTTTATCCTTACATGATCTCATAATCACTTCATGACTTCAAACTACAACCATTAACACGCACGCATGCACCATATTAAAACCTATGCACACACCATACACGATTTTTGAGCGAAAATCCAACAAATTCGAGGTATAAAAGTTGTTGATCAAGCAATTGAAAAATTACACATCTTCAACAATGGCTAACTGGTAAAACCAATTTTCTAGTTTGTTTGATTCATTATATGTTATAGACATTTCGTCGAACACTTGGCGTGCATATATGTATTTTGGATTTTTGGCTATATTGTGTGTGTGTGTATAATATATATGTATTGTAGGTGTTGTTTAGTTATTTTAGATGTCGTTTAAACTTATATTTGTTGTTAGATTGTTCAAAAACACGAAAAACTCATTTTTGCCTCGTTACAGACCACGTAATGCGAGTTCTTTGGAATCATACAACACGCAACTCGCATGGTGCGTGTTGCTCACTGTTATTTTGTTTTTTTATTTGTTTAATGCTCATTTTGGTTTGTTTTCAGGATATTGTATATATGTATGCTACGATTGCCATAAAAAATCCTATAGAAAAGCTTCGAAGTATAGCTAGAAGCTTGACGTTCGTTTTCGGACAATGAGCAATATTTTGATGGACAGTTTTCGGCCCATGGTCAGATGTCCAGTGTCGACACAACGACCCGAGCTATATACACGTGATGCTTAAGAAGAAGAAGAATATACGGCCATCTAGGGCCAACGTCCCAAGCGAATGGGATGACCTTTGGTACGCGTTGTCTCGTCGGCATGTTTTGAGGTTTGGGAGATGACGGTTTTGTTTATTGGCGGGTTTTAGTTTTGAAGTGGATACCGACATAACCAATTAAATTTTCGGGGAGGTTAGGATGTCATAACCCGACCTTAACCATAAGGACGAATACAATAACATATGATTTCATCGCGAGGTATTGACCTCTATATGCGACATTTTTCAAAAACTGCATTCGTTTTTACAATACAAACCATAGCTTTTATTACAAATACAAGGTTTAAACAACTTAATAATGATTATCATTTAGCGATAATCTTAGACTTACAAACTTTACATGTGATAATAACAATACGACCTCCAACATATTTTACATTACAAATCCTCCGATATGCAGTTTTATTTTTGACACAAATATGCATACTCAAGATCTTGCTTAAATTCAACATGTTGTAGCGGAAGCTTTTAGTTATCACCTGAGAATAAACATGCTTAAAACGTCAACATAAAGTTGGTGAGATATAGGTTTAATGCCGACAGCGTTATAAATATAGACCACAAGATTTCATATATAAACGTTTTAATAAAAATATTCTAAGTTGTTGAGCACTTGATAACCATACTTAACATTTAATCAACGTCGCATATTCCCTTTATTATGAAATCTTACTACACCGTACCAAGTGTAGTTACCAAAACGAAGTACTGTGCAACCGTTGAATACTGGTCGTCCAGTCCGGTTGGGGTTGTCAGGCCCGATAGATCTATCAACAGGATTCGCGTTTACAATACCTCATGTAAATAATAGTTACCAAGTTACAGGGAAGTATGCCAGTGGTACAACTCAACGTAGAATATATATTTTTAATCACTTGTGTCCATAACGTAAATCATAAAATGCATGTATTCTCATCCCGAAATATTTAGAGTTTAAAAGTGGGACTATATACTCACCTTTTCCTTGAAGGTATTTAACTCGACTTGGTCTCCGATAGATATCACGAACCTAACCATATATATAATATATCAACATATTTTCTTTTCAAGTAATCGTTACATATATATATACTTATAATACTTTTAATATTTTCTTAGTCCGTAGTTAGCAGTCTGTTGTTAATGGTCCACAATTAGTTGCTCAATAAAATAAATAAAGACCCCATCATATTCGTATTGATCAGAATTAATCTCAACCCATGGTACCATGTTGTCAAATGACGTGTTGCGTACATAAAGTACCGTGTTGTCAGATGACGTGTTGCGTACAATCATGAGGTCTTATGATTAATCTTCTCGTATTGTTTACGGGTGGTCCTGGAATATATAAAATCAAATCATAAGTAAATATATATTAAATATTATGTTAATTAGCCAAGATATGATTAATTCGATTTTGTCATAATATGATATAATACAAGTTTTGAAGTGTTTTAAAAATCAAATTAGAAGGATCTATTTAGTTTGCGAACAGGTTTGAAATCATTCAAACTATGTTCTTGTTGTTAAAAATTTTATAACACAAAATAAGATAGCTATATAAATATGAATCGAATAAGATTATGAATAAGGTTACTACCTCAAGTTACTTGGATAAAGCTACTGGAAAAGATAGAAAATAATCTTGATCAAACTTTCTTATGATGATTATAGGTTGTTCATGAAGCTAGTTCTTCATGAGTATTTGCTGAGATTGTGAAGAACACTTAGAGTTCCTAAGAGTGTGTTTTTGGTTAGAGAAAGATGGTTGTAAGAATGAAATGAAAAACCAAGGTGATGGTGATACTTATAGGACAGTCTGGTTGTTGAGGGAACAAGGACAAATTATTGTGTTGAATTTTTGAGTAATAATGTATGCTAGCTTACAAATAAGATTCCCTCTTATCTAGAGCAGATCTAAGGCTGATAAGGATATTAATTTGATGTGTATTTACCAATAGTAAATACGTATGGATGATGGGTATGATACGGTAAAAGAAGCTCAAAATCGGGCTTTTATTTTGGGTCCAACCGGGCCAAAAATAAAATTTTAAGACATTTTGGGTCCAACCAGCCAGGGGCTCTACCCCTTGGACCCCGCCAGGGGTTGCCACCCCTTGGACCCCGCTTATCGGGGGCGCTGCCCCCGAACCCCCGTCATAATCAAGATAAGTTCAAACAAGTGTGCACTCCACACTTCCCCAAACTTGTTCGATATTTATCAAGATTATTTTGGTTACAAATTAATCCCATTACACTTAAATCATATTGGTGACATAAATCACAACACATTATAGATTGTAAGAATATATGTCAAAGAACGTTACATATAGTTATCGTTTTGAAAACTTAAGTTAGTGGTCTCAAAGTATACTTATAACTCATTGTTGTTAGTTCACAATGAAATGTTAAACCATCCTTAAATCATGTTAAATATGTATAGATATGTACATATATATAATCGTATAATTATCGTGTGTTATATAGTTCGTGATATCATCGGTCAAATTGGACGGTCAAACGTTGTGTAAAACTCTTTTCAAAAATATAAGTCTCAACAGTTTGGATTGCTTATCATGTTGGTAAGGTTTAATTTATGTAAATATTAATCTCATAAGTATAGAACGATCGGAAAATTCTGGGTCGTTACAGTACCTACCCGTTAAATAAATTTCGTCCCGAAATTTTAAAATTGTACCTATTTTGCGTTCTCGGGAAATAAATGTGGGTACTTTTGTTTCATCTGATCCTCTCATTCCCAAGTAAACTCGGGACCCCTTCGAGCATTCCAACGAACCTTAACGATTGGTATGTTGCTCTGCTTGAGTTGTTTAACTTCACGGTCCATGATTTCGACTGGTTCTTCTATGAATTGTAGTTTCTCGTCGACTTGGATTTCTTCAAGAGGAATGGTGAGGTCTTCCTTTGCAAGACACTTCTTAAGGTTTGAAACGTGAAATGTATTATGTACTCTGGCGAGTTGTTGTGGTAATTCGAGTCGATAAGCTACCGGTCCAATGCGTTCGATGATCTTGAACGGGCCTACATACCTCGGGTTCAGTTTACCTCTTTTTCCAAAACGTATTACACCTTTCCAAGGTGAAACCTTTAACATAACCATGTCACCGATCTGAAACTCTAATGGTTTCCTTCGGACATCGGCGTAGCTCTTTTGGCGACTACAGGCTGTTTTCAATCTCTCCTTGATTTGTACTATCTTCTCAGTCGTTTCGTGTATGATCTCGGGACCAGTTAATTGTCGATCTCCTACTTCATTCCAACAGATAGGGGATCTACACTTCCTTCCATACAGTGCTTCGAATGGTGCAGCTTTAATGCTCGCATGATAACTGTTATTATACGAGAATTCAGCTAATGGTAGATATTTATCCCATCCGTTTCCAAAATCGATCACACATGCCCTGAGCATGTCTTCAAGAGTCTGAATTGTTCTTTCACTCTGCCCGTCAGTTTGTGGATGATATGCGGTGCTCATATCCAAACGAGTTCCCAGGGCCTCCTGTAGTGATTGCCAAAACTTTGATGTAAATCTACTATCACGATCGGATATAATGGAAATAGGTATTCCATGCCTTGAAACAATTTCCTTTATGTATAATCGTAATAGTTTCTCCATTCTATCCGTTTCCTTTATAGGCAAGAAATCAGATTTGGTGAGACGATCAACTATTACCCAAATGGTGTCATAACCCCAGGCAGTCTTAGGTAACTTTGTGATGAAATCCATGGTAATACCGTCCCATTTCCATTCTGGGATTTCTGGTTGTTGAAGTAACCCTGACGGCTTCTGGTGTTCTGCTTTGACTTTGGAACAAGTTAAACATTCCCCAACATATGTTGCAACGTCTGTCTTCAAATTAGGCCACCAATAATGCGTCTTAAGATCTTGAAACATCTTTCCAACTCCAGGATGTATCGAGTATCTTGTCTTATGTGCCTCATTCAATATCAACTTCCTTAATCCACCCAACTTTGGTACCCAAATACGGTTTGAAAAATATTTAATTCCGTCTTCCTGTATAACGAGTTGTTTCCCATACTTCTTCATTATTTCATTTCCTATGTTTTCTTTAGTAAGAGCTTCTCGTTGAGCCTCTTTGATTTGTGAGTTGAGATTCATGCGAATTTTTATGTTCATTGCTCGTACTCGAATTGGTTCCCGTTCCTTTCTGCTTAGAGCGTCGGCCACTACATTCGCTTTCCCAGGATGATAGCGAACTCACAATCATAGTCGTTTATCAGCTCGACCCACCTACGTTGCCTCATGTTCAGCTGTTTCTGATCGAAGATATGTTGAAGGCTTTTATGATCGGTAAACACAGTGCATTGCCACCCCTTGGACCCCGCTTATCGGGGGCGCTGCCCCCGAACCCCCGTCATAATCAAGATAAGTTCAAACAAGTGTGCACTCCACACTTCCCCAAACTTGTTCGATATTTATCAAGATTATTTTGGTTACAAATTAATCCCATTACACTTAAATCATATTGGTGACATAAATCACAACACATTATAGATTGTAAGTATATATGTCAAAGAACGTTACATATAGTTATCGTTTTGAAAACTTAAGTTAGTGGTCTCAAAGTATACTTATAACTCATTGTTGTTAGTTCACAATGAAATGTTAAACCATCCTTAAATCATGTTAAATATGTATAGATATGTACATATACATAATCGTATAATTATCGTGTGTTATATAGTTCGTGATATCATCGGTCAAATTGGACGGTCAAACGTTGTGTAAAACTATTTTCAAAAATATAAGTCTCAACAGTTTGGATTGCTTATCATGTTGGTAAGGTTTAATTTATGTAAATATTAATCTCACAAGTATAGAACGATCAGAAAATTCCGGGTCGTTACATAGGAAGACCACGCCTTTTATTACAGAACGGTGTTTCACGGATAATCATGCGAAGAGTTTGACCATAGGACATCTCTCAGCCTGTTTTGATGATACGACGATCACTGATGAGGATCGCGTAAAAGCTGGCTATTATCGTGATTGTAGAACTTACCTTTATGGGTAGCAGCCACATTAAAAGCTTGATAACGCTTATCTAAATCTGATCGAGGATTTTGATGGTTTGGCCCAGTATCCTTGGGGCTCTCGTATATAAGATTTTACTTACAAGGAGATACATGACCACTTTAAGCATGACGAGAATGACACGGTGAGTCAAAGCCAACAGGTGCTCGCTCCGGGGATTATTACACACTGACCAGTTTTCTTGAACATTTAAGGTATAAGTTACTTGTTTTCTATTAATTAATATGTAATTTATTTTAAATTCAGAATTTTACTTTATGTTTTATATTATTTTAACTAATAGTTAACGTTTAAAATTGCATATTTGGATTTGGGAGATGTACCGAAGTTGAGTACGCCCTTATGCCCGGAGGTTCTTGATGAGATTTTGAGGGTCGTATACTAGGACCGACTGGAGAAGACAACTACATTTGAGGAGGTTGTGACGCTCCTCAACATGGTGATTACTTTCTTTGTTATTTTTGTATTTTATTAAGGTTTTCTGGTGTCCTTTTTTTCACCTTTTTTTACTTGATGAATTCGGGATGGTGTTGAAAGACCTCATTGACCTCCTATAACGATGGAGCCTACAGTAGCATAGGTAACGAACGACTGGTGGGTGGCTTCCTCCTGTTATTTTTCCTATGAGGTGGTTGATCATATTCAGTCACAATTATAGGCACCACCACTCCCATCACCACCACGAAACCGATCATCACTGCCACCACACCGATCACCACCACCACCACATCGATCATCATCACCACCACCACCATCACCTAGTTCTATTGCACATTGCGACTCTAGAGACCGAGTGATTTCCCTGATGAGGCGGTTCCATGAGCAAGATAGACTTATTGCTATGCTACTAGCTAAGAGGGAGCAACGTCAGGTAATTTCATTAATTATTTAATATACTTGTTCTCATAGTTGAGATATCTATCATGTTGTAACCATAAATTGTTGGTATCTTCAATGATCGTGAGGATCATCGGGAGGAGGGTTACGCGTCTGACACGTTAATGGCCACTGCTGGGTGTGGGGCAACTCCATTACCTTTAAGCATTTTCAACAACGCTCGAGTCGTCCGATCAAACGGAGTATTCATGTCATGTCAACGTGCGTTACATCAGGGAAGTATGCGCCATAATGTGGTTGAAGAACATCATGATGAGGGGAACGTGATGGATTTATTGGTTTATCAAGTGTATATATTGCTCGTGTATTTATCATAAATTGATTATAATTTCATTTTAGTATATCTATAATCAGACTAAATATTTTAGTTACAGGTCAAAGTGCCCGAAGTTGAGCAACTTGAACCCGTGACTGAGCAGTCAATGGTTGAGATGATGCATGTAGCTGCGGCGGAGGGAGCAATTGATGAGACTGTTACTGATGTTATTTAGGAGGCGGTCAGACATGTGGTCTAAAAGCAAATATTTAGATAAAGACATAGAAGGTCAAAAGAGATTACCGAGGATGATCTTTCCCCGCGATAGACTCTATCAGAGGCGAGTCCGGTACATGATGTTGAATAGTGGAATTCTCTGTGAATATTATTGATCACATATTGATAACATAAGACCCTATTTATAGAACCTTAAACCTACCTAGAAACCCTAATGGACCCAAACCCACAATCGGGTTGAGCCACTAGTATATCCTCTAACACTCCCCCGCAGTCCGAACGGTGAAATCACAAAAGTTCGGACTGGAACAAAACAATAAATTATATTAAATCTTAATATTAAATAAAGAACTAAAATAAAGTTTTTTTTTTCTTTCCATTTGTTGCACTGAATAGACTGATTTCGTTGATATCGTTGAGTCTTGCTTGACTGCGTTTCCTTTTCCGTAACGTCTTTTTTATACATCGTGGCTTGCTTTGCCTAAGGATTGAGCAGGACTTGAGCAAGTAACTTTGTCGACAATACCAATCTTCATCAAAGCTGCAAAAAGAGATTTTTTTTCTATATTATACTCTCTTTTTTTTCGGGGTTTGGAACCTAGTCAAGCTAGGCGGCTCAGTCCTACGTCGATTATTTATAAAAGATTAGCTAGAATCAACGATAATAGAAAAGAACCATAAAAAATGACGTGATATTGGATTTCGAAGTAAAGAAGTTAAAAACCATAGGTAAATGATTAAACAAAAACAAAGGAGTAAGAATTAAAGTGGTGTTGGTGCAAAACATGGAGAATACACGTGCAAAAATAGGGTGCAAAGATGAGGCGGTCGTATTAGTTGTGATGTGGATGGCTGGATGGTTTGATAAAAGATTGCTAAAAGAAATAACAAATTTAACACATCGGCATATACTTAATTGGTTTATAACAAAAGCAAGATCATAAGATAAACAAACGGCAAGCTAAGATGGATAATAGGACAAAATAAACGGAAAGCTAAGATGGCCGAATAAATAAACGGAAAGCTAAGATGGATGGCGGAAGGAGGTGGTTCCACCGGGATCGTAAGGCTCTGATACCATGTTGAATAGTGGAATTCTCTGTGAATATTATTGATCACATATTGATAACATAAGACTCTATTTATAGAACCTTAAACCTACCTAGAAACCCTAATGGACCCAAATCCACAATCGGGTTGGGCCACTAATATATCCTCTAACACATGATACTCGTAGGCGGCAGTTCCTTTTGCAGACAACCGGAAGATGTATGGTTTGAACATATGCCCGATATGTATCTTCAGGGCTTCGTGTCGAAGAACATGTTTATACTATGCACACTTACATCTACTGATTGGTTGGATATAGGAAATGATTTTTGGGGGAGATTATATGGGTATGTTAGCAACCGGGAACTCAAAATTTTGCTAAGTCAAATATAATTATATCTACTGTAATTTTGTTACCATAATTGATTTTACTATATATAAGTGTGATTCTAACTAGTATTCTTTTTAGGTAGCATATTGATGCCTGAGACTACATGTTACAAATCTATCGTCGGAGGATGCTCGGGCTACTGCCGAATGAGATGCCAACTATTTTGGACGAGGAGAGGTGGACTGTAATGCCCATAGTTTCTCGGCTCTGTCGAAGTGTTACTACGAGTTCTGCGTCGGCGATAAAGAGCATGATGATCTTGATATAAATCATGTGTTCTGATTCGGTAACGACAATCTGTATCCTTATATATCTTGGTGACATTGTGAGGGGTAAGTAAAAATGGGTTTTAATTTTATAAGTTAAAAAATTTTACACCTGAAATATGTTCTAATACGAAATCTGACATAGGTACTTGTCCCTACACATATACGGGTCACCCACCATTATATGTTGTCGGAGTGGCATATCCACTAACTTACGGCCAGGATTTATGATAGTTTATTGTGTGCTCGAGAAGATGAGCGATAGCAGATGGTCGGGGACATTCTCATGTACATGTCCCATTATTTGAACAAGCTCTAGTTTTGGGAAATGAAGGATATCGACTATACTACATGGTGGACACATATACTTTGAACTTAACCCGCCATTACGAGACGATTCCACAACAAGACGTCCTCGTGGCAACTGTGGTCCTACACATGGAGAAACTTGCGTGTAACCGTAGCTACCTGATAGTCAAAGCCCTGCCAAGCTGCTTTATCATACAGACACCAGATATGCATGTCATATACAGAGTCCGGTTTAATGTCAGGACCCCCTCTTGAAAATGAGGAGACGTAGAAGCTGGCATAATATTATACAGTATATTTTTTATATTAGAATTCTATGTTTTTTTGAATATTATGTTGGTTTTAAATAATATTTATTTATATTTTAATTTTCTATATTAGTTGTACACATTATATATATTTTATATATATATATATACATATTCAAAATAACCAGAAACGTTTTGCGTAAAAAAACACAACAAAAAAGGCAGACAATCAAAAACAAAAATAAAAAAAATAAAACATGAAGTAAACAAGCATCACACACAGACTACCACGCACGGTGCACATTGTGTGTTGCATGGTACGCAGAATTGCGAGTAACCGTAGACGATGACGTTCAAATCCGACAACGACCAAGAAACACGCACCACACTGATCAATACGCACCGTGCGTCGTGTGTTGTCAGGAGACATTTATGACATTTTATGATTTGAAAGGCATATCGTTAAACACTTTTCGATTTTGGTGGCATTTTGACAAATTTTCCAATAATCAAAGATGATGAAAAAGATAAAGAGCAACACTCACGTTCATATGGAGCAAGATTGGGTTTAAATCATTTCTAATTCGATGTTAAGGCTGAACTGGTGTAGCCCAGTTTAACTGGACTTGGACAAAAAAATTTATGAAGTCTAAAATGCAAAAGAATTCAGTTTTTTAGATTGTTTAGACTACATTCCCAACGAAAATAGACCTGTCTGTTTAATTTATGAAATGATGATTATTTAACATAACGCATGTAAGGGGGAAAAATCAATTATAGGCTTGTTATGCATTTTCTGGAGCAATAAGTTTAATTGTATAATTGTACAATTACAAAATAAAAATGAAAACACTATTTATGCTATTAAAAATATTAAGCGAATGGTCTCTATAGTATTCAACGAGTTGCCCAATGAAACACACCACCCGGGTTCAATTCCTGGCTATGCCAAATTGTTCAAAAATGGAGTGTGACTAGAGGGTGCGCATAATACGCAATTCACCCGGTAACCAGGTCTCGCGCTCGGGGGACTTAATTACCCGAGGTTTTACCTTCTATGGGAGAGCCAATCTGTCGCTTACCCAAAAAAAAAAAAAAAAAAAAAAAATAGGTGGTAAATTTTTACCATAATTTTTACTAATTATGCGCTCTCAATAAGGATCATAAAATTTTCTAGTATCATTAAAAATTTGTTTTTGTTCGAATTAAGTGTAGAACGTTCAAATTCAGGTTTATAGAACGATAAAATGTTAAAAAATTGTTTGAACACGGTGTATTTATTTTGTTCGAACTCTAGTGTAGAACGTTCGAATTCAGAAAATTGTAGAACGAAAAAATGTTGAACAAATTTTTTTTTCGTAGACACACCAATGTAATCTTTTTGTTCAAACTCAACTTAAATTGTTCGAATACATAATTTGTAGAACGAACATGATTTAATGATGCATCCTTGAGCATCTCAAAATTGTTCGAACAGATCAAAATATTCGTCTTTGCGTGAAAATTGTTCGAATTCGAGTTCTCAGAGTTTTCATTCACTTTTGAGTTCTCATTAGATCTTTGCAATATATATATATATATATATATATATATATATATATATATATATATATATATATATATATATATATATATATATATATAAGAAAGGTAAACCCTCAAAAAAGGTAAAAGTAAAATTTCCAAGTCCGGTAGTACTTACTCAAGCAGAAGAATTGGATGAGAACACACACACACACACACACACACACACACACACACACACATATATATATATATATATATATGTGTGTGTGTGTGTGTGTGTGTGTGTGTGTGTGTGAAAAGATCTATGGAGAACTTTTGATTGGAGAGATCCCATAAAACCATGTGTTATTTCATTTAAATAAAAAAGTGAAACTTTAAAATAATGGTAAAATGTCAAAATACCCATGCGCTTAAATAGGTTCACTAAGTTCTCTCCATACTTAACTTCTATACGGATCTTCTCCCTATATCTACTAAATTATATAAACAACAACAACAACAACAACAACAACAACAACAACAACAATACCCAATCCCATATGAGTGGGGTATGGGGGAGGTGAGATGTAGACAATCATTCCTCTATCCTAAAATAAAGAGAAATCATTTCTCCATCCCGAATTAAACACTCACAAGAGCGAAGAAAGTCCTCCCTCTCTCTATTCGACGGGTAGAGAGATTGCTTTCAAGGGGACCTCCGGCCAAAAAGATAGGAAAAAAAAGAAAAAAAAGAAAAAAAAAAGTAGAATAAGCATGAACTAAATAGATAAAAATAGTAATAATACAATAAAAAATAAAATAAACAGAGACGCCATGAAAATGGTAGAATCAAATTTTCATAGGTTTTACGTCGTGCCTGGAGTTCAATTTAGGCTCTAAGTGGCAGTCAAGTCGCCAATAGATTGACGCTTGCTAAAGTCTCGCTTAACAGACCCGTGTATGAAAAAAAAAGTAACTATATATATATATATATATATATATATATATATATATATATATATATATATATATATATATATATATATATATATATATATATATATATATATATATATATATATATATATATATATATATATATATATATATATATATGGGCAGGATCAATGGGGAAGTAACCAATCGGGGGGAAGCGGGGGGAAGCAAATTTTTTTTTTTTCGTTTTTTTTGAATTTTTTTTCCGGCATCAAGATCACACGAAAATATGAATATTTAGAAGAGACACTTCGTGATGAATGTTACTACCTCCGTCCCATCTTAAGTGTCCACCTTTCTATTTTGGGATGTCCCATTTCAAGTGTCCACTTGATGTATCAACCAATCAGAAGAGGTTATTCTGGAGAGAGAAGATTTCTGATTGGTGGAGAATGAAGTTAGTGGGATTTCCTAAAACTTTGTGCAAAAAGTAAGTGGACACTTATAGTGGGGCGGAGGGAGTATTATTTAGGCGGAAAAACGATCGACAAAAATAACATTCAAGATAATATTGTTCGTGAAGAATATGAACGTTTTTTTTCTTCATGTTTTGTGAAGTAAAATTTAGCCCGATTTAGAGTTTAGGTTTTAGGATTTAGGGTTTGGTGTTTTGGGCACCAAACCCTAAACCCTAAACCCTAAACTCTAAACCGTTCGTGTTAAAAACTCAATCTAAATCCTAAATCTAAACCCTAAATTTCTAAACCCTAATATCTAAACTCTATAAACCCTAATATCTAAACCATAATATCTAAACCCCAATAGCTAAAACCTCAAAATACGCTCGAAAAACACGATAATTGTTATATATTACTTCTTCGAGCGTTTTCCCGCCAAAATAAAAACATTTATCACAAAGTGTCTCTACTAAATGTTCATATTTTCATCTCCTCTATAATGTTCGTGAACAAAGTTTTTTCAAAAAATGAAAAAAAAAGTTTTTGCTTCCCCCCAAATGGTTATTTCCCTCTTGATCCTACCACTATATATATATATATATATATATATATATATATATATATATATATATATATATATATATATATATATATATATATATATGTACCTTGTACAGCTTTGCAGGGCCCAAGGCAAATAGAGAAATGATACAAAAAAAAAAAAAAACATATATGACCACCAATCAACAACCAGTAACACACAAAAACATACATATCAACAAAACAAAAACTACATACAAACATCCATACATCTGCATAAGCATACATACATACATACATACATACATACATACATACATACATACATACATACATACATACATACATACATACATAAATCAGTACCTAAACAAAACATAAAACAAACATACATGAAACAAACATGCGTACATACATACAAACACACATACGCCCTACCATACCTGTATCCCTAAACATACCTATATCCCTACCATACCTATATCCCTAAACATACAAAACATAGAAACATACATAACCATACATACATATACATCCAAACAAAAACATACTTACAAACAACCATAAACATACACCAAGCAAACATATAAGCACACAAAAACAACCATAAACATACATACCCAAAAACATCCTAACCTAAACACGCGAGCAACCACACCTGAAACCCTAAACACGCAAGCATCTATACCTGAAACTCTAAACATGCGTACAAACATACACAAACCTCCAAGCATACCCAAATCAAGATGGATCCTGGTTAAATGCAAAGCGCGAAAAAACACAAAACAAGAAGAACATACGTACACAACATACATATAAAAAAAAAAAAAAACAGACACACAATCACCCAAACCCACAAACCCACAAGCACCCCTACCCGCATACACACAAACATAACAAAGCCTACTCGTCAATTCTAATTCTCTCCCTCCACGCGTTCCTATCAGAAGTCATGTCCTCGGTCAGTAAAAGCTCCTTCAAGTCGAGCTTTATTCTATCCTCCCATCTACGTGTGGGTCTACCCCTTCTCCTTACACCGTCAACTGTAAGTGCCTCGACTCTCCTAACAGGTGCAGTAAGGGGTCGCCTCCTCACATGCCCAAACCATCGGAGCCGTTCTTCTCTTAGCTTGTCGATGATGCTTCTAACTTGCAGGTTCTCCCTAAAAACACTATTTGAAATCATGTCCAACCGTCTTACCGCATGTCCACCTAAGCATCCTCATCTCTGCCACCTCCATCCTTCCCTCTTGCGCCTTCGTCATTGGCCAACACTCTGATCCGTATAACATGACAGGTCTAATTGCCACCTTGAAGAATTTCCCTTTCAGCTTTAGGGGGATCTTCCTGTCGCATAAGACTCCAGTCGCTGCTCTCCACTTCACCCACCCTACTTTAATACGGTGAGATACGTCTTCATCTATCCTCCCCGATTTGTAGAGCATCGAGCCTAGATATCTAAACGAGGTTTGTGGATGCAGGATCTGGTCTCCAATGCAGATGCTCCCTCCATCATCTTGTACATCATTGTTTCTATCAAAATCACATCTATGATATTCCGTCTTTTGTCTACTAATTTTTAGACCATTACCTTCTAAGGCAACCCTCCATTGCTCCAATCTTCTATTAAGCTCCTCCTTAGATTCGAAAACAAGCACAATATCATCTACAAAAATTAAGCACCACGGGATACGCTTTTGTATCCCTCGAGAAAGCTCATCAAGAATCAAAGCGAAAAGAAAAGGGCTAAAGGCCGATCCCTGATGCAGGCCAACTTCAATTGGGAAAACTTCGGTATTTCCCACTGTTGTTCGAACGCAAGACTTCGCCCCTTCGTACATATCCCCAATAACACTAATATATGTACTCGGGATACTTCTATCTCTAAGGGTCTTCCAAATCAGGTTTCGTGGAACACAATCGTAGGCCTTTTCCAGGTCTATGAAAGCCATCTCAAGGTTCTTTTGCTTTTCTCTATACTTCTCCATAAGGTTCCTAATAATATGGATAGCCTCTATCGAAGAGCGCCCTGGCATGAAACCAAATTGGTTTTCCGAAACATTTGTTACGCGTCGAAGTCTAGTCTCGATCACTCTCTCCCAAAGCTTCATAGTATGACTAAGTAATTTTATGCCTCAATAGTTACCGCAGGTTTGAGCATTCCCCTTGTTCTTATAGATGGGAATAATCTCACTCACTCTCCATTCCATGGACATTTTAGAGCTTTGATACGTCTTGTTGAAAAGGCAAGTCAACCACCTAATACCATCGTCACCGAGGCACCGCCACGCCTCAACGGGGATCTGGTTCGGTCCCGCAGCTTTATTTCTCCCCATCTTTCGTAGTGCCGATCTTACTTCCTCTTGGTTGATCCTCCCATAATCAATGTTGTTCTGAGATTGTTCTATATCAGAATCTTGCGGATCTTCGAGACATTCAGGTCTTCCTCCAGAGAAAAGGGATGAGAAATACTCTTCCCATCTTTTTTGAATTTCATCTTCCTTTACTAAGGTTTAACCAGCCTCATTTTTGATACACTTGATGTTATCTAGGTCCCTGCGCCTTCGCTCCCTAGCTTTAGCTATCCTATAGATATCATTTGCTCCTTCTTTAGAGTCTAGTTTCCTATATAAATCTTCATATGCCTTATCTTTTGCACGGGTTACAGCCTTCTTAGCTTCTCTTTTGGCTTCTTTGTATCTCTCTTCAACCCTAGTTCTACCCGCCGGAGTCCCCTCCCGACAAGTGATGAGCTCTCTAAATCTTAGTTGCTTAAGCGCGACTTTGCTTTGAACCTCGTCACTAAGCCACCATGATTCTCTATCCGACCTATGTCCTCTCGATGTTCCTACTGCCACACCTAAGGCTTCCTTGGCTGCCTCTCTAATGGTGGACGCTAGAAAAGTCCACATCTGGTCCGCCTTATTATGAGATGACATTTCCACTTCTGCCTCGCCTCTTTCAACAACCAAAGTTTTAAAAGTCTCTGCCTTCTCTCCGTTCAACTTCTTCCATAGGATTTTAGGTTGGACGGGCCTTACGCTCTTAGTGACCTGTCTCCGGAGAACCAAATCCATGACCAACAATCTGTGCTGGGAGGAGCACGTTAAGTCCGTCAGGGCCTTACAGTCCCCACATGACCTAAGATCCCCTTTGCGGAGTAACAAATTGTAGTGACCCGAACTTTTCCATGTTTATATATATTAATTGAGATTGATATTTACATGACTAAATGTTTCCAACGTGTTAAGCAATTAAACTTGTTAAGACTTGATTAAATGAAATAAGTTTCATATAGACAATTTATCACCCAAGTTGACCGGCGATTCACGAACGTTACAAATTTGTAAAAATTACATGTTGTGGTATATATAGACATATATATATGGTTGACATGAGATTATGATGAGTAAGTATCTCACTAAGTATATTAACAATGTGTGATATACATAAGAAATGAGATTACTAAGTTAAGAAACTCGAAATGATATATATAACGATTATCGTTATGATAACGTCTACTAAATACATATGTATCATATTAAGATATTGATACACTATATTTAACATGATAAAATGATATTTAAATATATCATTAAGTGTGTTAACAATGAACTACATATGTAAAAACAAGACTACTAACTCAAGAATTACGAAACGAGACTTATATGTAACGATTATCGTTGTAACGATATTTTAATGTATATATCATATTAAGAGATATTCATACATCATAATATCATGATAATATAATAATTTAACATCTCATTTGATATAATAAACATTGGGTTAACAATATTAATTGAGATCGTTAATTTAAAGGTTTCAAAACGACACTTACATGTAACGACTAACGAAGACTTAACGACTCCATTAGAATGTATATACATGTTGTGTTTTGATATGTATTCTTACACTTTTGAAAGACTTCAAGACACATATCAAAGTACTTCTACTTAACAAAAATGCTTACAATTACATCCTCGTTCAGTTTCATCAACTATTCTACTCGTATGCACCCGTATTCGTACTCGTACAATACACAGCTTTTAGATGTATGTACTATTGGTATATACACTCCAATGATTAGCTCTTAGCAGCCCATGTGAGTCACCTAACACATGTGGAAATCATCATTTGGCAACTAGCATGAAATATCTCATAAAATTACAAAAATATTAGTAATCATTCATGACTTATTTACATGAAAACAAAATTACATATCCTTTATATCTAATCCATATACCAACGACCAAAAATACCTACAAACACTTTCATTCTTCAATTTTCTTCATCTAATTGATCTCTATCAAGTTCCATCTTCAAGTTCTAAGTGTTCTTCATAAATTCCATAAGTATAGTTTCATAAAAATCAAGAATACTTCCAAGTTCGCAAGTCTACTTCCAAGCTTTCTAATCCATTCCAAGTAATCATCTAAGATCAAGGAACCTTTGTTATTTATAGTAGGTTATCTTTCTAATTCAAGGTAATATTCATATTCAAACTTTGATTCAATTTCTACAACTATAACAATCTTATTTCGAGTGAAAATCTTACTTGAACTGTTTTCGTGTCATGATTCTGCTTCAAGAACTTTCAAGCCATCCAAGTATCCTTTGAAGCTAGATCCATTTTTCTCATTTCCAGTAGTTTTATCCAGAAAACTTGAGGTAGTAATGATGTTCATAACATCATTCGATTCATACATATAAAGCTATCTTATTCGAAGGTTTAAACTTGTAATCACTAGAACATAGTTTAGTTAATTCTAAACTTGTTCGCAAATAAAAGTTAATCCTTCTAACTTGACTTTTAAAATCAACTAAACACATGTTATATATCTATATTCTATGCTAACTTAATGATTTAAAACCTGGAAACACGATGAACACCATAAAATCAGATATACGCCATCGTAGTGAAACCGGGGGCTGTTTTGGTTTGGATAATTAAAAACTATGATAAACTTTGATTTAAAAGTTGTTCTTATGGGAAAATGATTTTTCATATGAACATGAAACTATATCCAAAAATCTTGGTTAAACTCAAAGTGAAAGTATGTTTTTCAAAATGGTCATCAAGATGTCGTTCTTTCGACGGAAATGACTACCTCTTTAGTAATTGACATGTAACTTAAATTTCCGACTATAAACCTATACTTTTTCTGTTTGGATTCTTAAATTAGAGTTCAATATGAAACCATAGCAATTTGATTCACTCAAAACGGATTTAAAATGAAGAAGTTATGGGTAAAACAAGATTGGATATTTTTGATCTTTTTAGCTACGGGAAATGTTTAAAAAATCTATACAAATCATATCCTAACTAACTTATATTATATTATACATGTATTCTAATATATTATATAATCTTGGGATACCATAGACACGTATGCAAATGTTTTGACATATCATATCGACCCATGTATATATATTATTTGGAACAACCATAGACACTCTATATGCAGTAATGTTGGAGTTAGCTATACAGGGTTGAGGTTGATTCCAAAAATATATATACTTTGATTTGTGATCTAGCCTGGCACGTGTATACACTGGGTCGTGGATTGATTCAAGATAATATATATCGATTTATTTCTGTACATCTAACTGTGGACAACTAGTTGTAGGTTACTAACGAGGACAGCTGACTTAATACACTCAAATCTTTAAAACATAATAAAAATGGTTGTAATTATATTTTGATCATACTTTGATATATATGTACATATTTGTATAGGTTCGTGAATCGATCTGTGGCCAAGTCTTATTTCCGAGGAAGGAAATATCTGTGAAAGTGAGTTATAGTACCACTTTTAAAATCTAATATTTTTGGGATGAGAATACATGCAGGTTTTATAAATGATTTACAAAATAGACACAAGTACGTGAAACTACATTCTATGATTGAATTATTGAAATCGAATATGCCCCTTTTTATTAAGTCTGGTAATCTAAGAATTAGGGAACAGACACCCTAATTGACGCGAATCCTAAAGATAGATATATTGGGCCTAACAAACTCCATCCAAAGTACCGGATGCTTTAGTACTTCGAAATTTATATCATATCCGAAGGGTGTCCCAGAATGATGGGGATATTCTTATATATGCATCTTGTTAATGTCGGTTACCAGGTGTTCACCATATGAATGATTTTTATCTCTATGTATGGGATGTGTATTAAAATATGAAATCTTGTGGTCTATTGTTACGATTTGATATATATAGGTTAAACCTATAACTCACCAACATTTTTGTTGACGTTTAAAGCATGTTTATTCTCAGGTGAATACTAAGAGCTTCCGCTGTTGCATACTAAAATAAGGACAAGATTTGGAGTCTATGTTTGTATGATATTGTGTAAAAACTGCATTCAAGAAACATATGTCGATGTAATATATTTCTATTGTAAACCATTATGTAATGATCGTGTGTAAACAGTATATTTTAGATTATCATTATTTGATAATCTACGTAATGCTTTTGAAACCTTTATTGATAAAATAAAGATTATGGTTGTTTTAAAAATGAATGCAGTCTTTGAAAAACGTCTCATATAGAGGTCAAAACCTCGCAACGAAATCAATTAATATGGAACGTTTATAATCAATATGAACGGGACATTTCAGTTGGTATCCGAGCGTTGGTCTTAGAGAACCAGAAAATTTGCATTAGTGTGTCTTATCAAGTTTGTTAGGATGCATTAGTGAGTCTGGACTTCGACCGTGTTTTCTTTAAAAATGATTGCTTAACATTTTTGTTGGAAACTATATATTATTAACATGTAAATATTATGTGGTATATTAATCTCTTAACATGTTTGATATTGTGTGATAGATGTCTACCTCTAGCACAAATCCAATTGACTCACCAAAGAATAACGAAGATTCGAATATATATTGGCAAGATTCACAAGTTCCCGAAGAACCGGAAGAAGAGGAAACGGAACCGGAAGAAGAGGAACTGGAAGAAGAGGAACCAGAAGAAGAGGAACCGGAAGAAGAAGAGGTTCCGGAGGGGGGAATAGTAGGAACCACAGAAAACTGGTCAAATAAAAGAAAATCCTCAACCAATGGACCAAAGTTAATAATGGTCAATGGTGTTTCCGCTAAGGAAGCAAAATATTGGGAAAATTACCAATTTTCCGATGAATCGGATCCTAATGAGGATTCCGATGATGTTATAGAAATTACCCCGACCCAATTTAATGAGGCAAAAGAAAATAATAAGGGAAAAGGCATCAAAATAGAGAAATCTGATTCCGACCCCGATGAACTTTATATGTACCGTCAACACCCGTATTTTCAATATCGTGACAATAACCCGGGAACCTCTAAACCACCAGGTTTTTATAAACCAATGTGGAAAACGACGACTCTTATTAGAGGAACATCATATATCCCTAGAAAATTAGGAAAAAGAACCAATTCCGAAGAAGAAGAAACCAGTGATTCAGATTAGAGGGGTGTGAGCATGTTGTGTAATAAATGTATTGTAGTGTGCTTGTACTTTTATGTTCTATGTAAAAATTGCTTGTATTGTTTGTTATTACGAATCTAATCCTTGTCTATTTTACAGTATAAAAACAAAATGGACGTTAAGGGTAGCCAACCGAATATTTTAGAAGACCTACTAGAGGATATGATTGAGGAAATCTTGTCTAGCGTCGGTCAGAATTCATCAGCACATTTAGTTATGGCGAAATTAACTTGTCAAACATTTGAAAGACTTTCCAGAAATGCCTTAGTTTATAAAAGGCTTTCCTTTGATAGGTGGGGTATATCACATTGGTGAGACTTTAAGTTACGCCGTGTTTTCTTTAAAGCGTTAAATGCGGGAAACCCAAATGCAATTTTACGCCACGGGTTAAGAACCTATTTTGACTCAACATATCCCAACATAGGATTTCGTGAATTAGAAAGAGCTTCTAACATGCAACATAAAGAAGCATGTTATGCTTACGGGTTAGTGATGTTCGCTTCTTACCTAAGTGAGAAAAAGAACATCGGATTGCAGTTTTTAAATAAAACTTTCCCACAAGTGACGGATTCAGTAGTTGGGGTGAGAAACAAGGTTTTTAGATTATTACGGGGCTGTTGGACATTACGAAACCCTCGTTGTTTTGACGACATTACAACATGCTGCCTAGCCAATGGTCATAACGGTTATTTTCCACAAGACCAAGGATGGGAAGTCGTCTTAGTAAAACCAGAATGCATGAATTATTTCTGGACTTATGAATTACGTGTCTTTATTTCCTTTGCTGAACAACTTGCGTATTAACTAGATTTATCTTCAAAACTGTCCTGTATCATAGTGTACTATATTTCATGTTATATGTAATATAGCGAAGTTGTAAGTTTGAAGAATATTTGTATGTGATATATTATTATAATCAGTTTTTCATATGGAATTGTAGTAGTTGAATTGTATATTAGCTACTAAGTATGAACTTAACGGGTAGGTAGTACCCGAATTTAAACTTATAAAATGCTAATATGAAGAAAAAGCTTTTATAAATGAGTTCATATTATGCTACGAGATACTATTGACTACTCTTAATATTCTGTATGATTAACTTGTTTCATTTGACTATTTTGAAGGAAATGGCACCGACTACTCGACACACCTTGAATATGAGCGAAGAGGAATTTCGTGCCTTTCTTGCTTCAAACATAGCCGCAGTACAGGCCGCGATACATACCAACAATAACTCTGAATCTAGCAATACAGCTAACGGCACAAGAAATCGTGTAGGATGCTCCTACAAGGAATTCACTGCCTGCAAACCTTCAGAATTTGATGGGACCGAAGGACCAATCGGATTGAAATGGTGGACCGAGAAATTTGAATCGGTGTTTGCCATAAGTAAGTGTGCTGAAGGAGACAAAGTGAAGTACGATACGCATACCTTCACAGGTATTGCATTAACATGGTGGAATACCTATCTAGAGCAAGTGGGACAAGATGCTGCTTACGCGCTACCGTGGTCAGCATTCAAGCACTTGATGAACGAGAAGTATCATCCCAGAACTGAGGTCAATAAGCTCAAGTCAGAACTTAGAGGGTTACGAACACAGGGATTCGATATTACTTCGTATGAAAGACAATTCACAGAATTGTGCCTATTGTGTTCGAGAGCATTCGAAGATGAGGAAGAGAAGATCGACGCATTTGTGAAAGGGTTACTGTGAAGACCCGTCCTAATCCATCCAGATGAAGTCCATATCGATTATAAACGATTCACAACAGTTGATTACATCGCGAGATACTTGACCTCTATATGATACATTTTACAAACATTGCATTCGTTTTTGAAAAGACAAACTTTCATTACATCGAAAGTTGACAGGCATGCATACCATTTCATAATATATCCAACTATAATTGACTTGATAATAATCTTGATGAACTCGACGACTCGAATGCAACGTCTTTTGAAATATGCCATGAATGACTCCAAGTAATATCTATAAAATGAGCAAATACACAGCGGAAGATTTCTTTCGTACCTGAGAATAAACATGCTTTAAAGTGTCAACCAAAAGGTTGGTGAGTTCATTAGTTTAACTTAAACAATCGTTTCCATCATTTTAATAGACCACAAGATTTCAGATTTCCATTTCTCATAAACATACGTCCCATGCATAGAGACAAAAATATCATTCATATGGATTGAACACCTGGTAACCGACATTAACAATATGCATATATAAGAATATCCCCATCATTCCGGGATCCTCCTTCGGACATGATATAAATTTCGAAGTACTAAAACATCTGGTACTTTGGATGGGGCTTGTTGGGCCCGATAGATCTATCTTTAGGATTCGCGTCAATTAGGGTGTCTGTTCCCTAATTCTTAGATTACCAGACTTAATAAAAAGGGGCATATTCGACTTCGATAATCCAACCATAGAATGTAGTTTCACGTACTTGTGTCAATTTCGTAAAACAGTTATAAAAGTTGCGCATGTATTCTCAGCCCAAAAATATAAAGGGTAAAAAGGAAAATGAAACTCACGATACTGTATTTTGTAGTAAAAATACATATGACGTCATTGAACAATGCAGGGTTGGCCTCGGATTCACGAACCTATATCAATTGTGTATATATTAATACGTATAATGTAAGTTACAAAATTTCATTTATTAATATGTATTATTTATATATTATAGTTTTGTAGAATTTATTCTAACCTTTATTTTAAAACGTATACTTATATTATATTTTAAGTTATATTTTATATATATATATATCGATTTTATGTATATATATCTATAATGATTTACGTTTATATAAATAGTGACATTAATATATTTATATACATATATTTGTGGTTAGTATTGTATTTATGAAATTTTATTAGTTTGTTATGTGAATTATTAATACAATCCTAGTATATACCATAAGTATATATATAGTGTACAAAAGATTTATTTGTTAAAATAATAATTTAGATAATAATGATTTACTAATAATAATAATAATTTTATTAATAATGATAATACTAATAGCAAAAAAAATGAAAATGATAACTGTTAATGATACTAATAATAATAACTCTAAAATAATATTAATACTAATACCATACTTATGTTAATAATAAGGGTTCTAATATTTATAAAATGATAAATGATAATCATAATAATACTAGTAAATATTAATGATGATACTGATAAATATGATATTATTAATTGTAAATGTACTGATGATACTATTATTTATAAACCGGTACAAATTCTAATATTGATGATAATAATATATTTTTATTTCCTTCATAATAATAATAATGATAATCATAATCCTAATGATGATAAAATACTAAAATGATAAGTTTATTACTAATAATAATATTATTAATACCTATCATAATAATAATAGTAATGTCTATAATACTTTCAAATATGATAACAAGTATGATACTAATAATAACAATAACAATAACAATCAAAACAATCACAATAATAATAATAATACTAATAATAATTAATATATAATAACAATAATAAAATTAGAAAAGAAAACTACCTCACATGAAAAGAGTTTCAAAAAAAAAAGAAACTACCGTCCTCTGGACTCGATCTCGTGACCACATGCTCACACGCAAACACTCTCGACCATCCCACCAATTCTGATTCTCTGTACTAATATCGAATTTAAATTTTATATATAAACTGTTTTTCTTCTATTCCTCTTCTTCTCCACAAGTCTCATGGATTTAACAAAACATCAATAACCAAAAAAAAAAAAAAAAAAAAAATCAGGGTTCCTTTTAAAGCTTCAAAACATTACAGAAAAAAAAATAATTTGGGTTCTAAAATAAAAAAAAAACACTAAAGGCTTACTGCAGCGTCGGTTCTTGGAACAAAACAAAAAAAATTGATTTCGTAATAGATAACATTATAGATAATGTTTATAACACGAAATAGTTTTCTAAACATGTATAAAAACTACTGGAATCGTCAATTTGATCAGAAACATATACACGAACGCGAATTTGTCTCAAGAACAATTGTTGACTTTTTTTAAACTAAACTTTGACTTCAAAATTCAAGATCGATATAAAGATTTGAGAGTTGAGATTTTGCAGATAGATTCAAAGAAAGATTTCTAACCTTTCTGCATTTTTAGATTTTGAAACTTTATTCGAAATTGAATTAAGAGAAAAAAAAATTGGAGCGTGCAGAGAAGAAGAAAAAAAAATATCGCTGTGCTCTTTAATCCCATTGGATTTCCTTTTTATTTGATTTGCAATTATACATAATCATTTTGTAATAATAGAGATCGGTTGATAAAAAATGGAGAAAATGTCAACACAGGTTCACGAGTTTGGAGCAGGAAAGAAACAAAAAAAATAATAATAATAGAGATAAAGGATACAGAGGTCAAGCGTATAATATAGATCCCTACTGTTTTTTTTAATTAATAATAATAATATATAATAACAATACTATTAATATCTAATAATATTAATAAAATTAATAATAATGATAAATATAATATTAATGATAATAATAATTGTAAAAATGATAATAATAATAATAATAATAATAATAATAATAATAATAATAATAATACCATACTAATTATGATAATATTAATATTTTATCGATAATAATAATATTAGTAATAATAATCTAATTTATACATCCAATTTCATCTTTATATGATATAAAGTGATATTATGAATACAAATATTGATATTTGACGATACAAATAACATTACTACAACAACTATATTTGTATTTAAATTTAATTTATTAATATCATCTATTATTATGTAATATTTAATAATTATGTAATATGTATTGTAACATATACTGAATATTATATATTTATGCATTTTAATATAAATATATTATAATATTTATTTACATACTAATTATATTATACTTATGTATGTAATTATGAAAAATATAAATGTTTTATATATGTAAGTATTATATATATTTATTAAAATAGTACATTATTTCATCATAGATATATTATAAATTTCTACATATACATAATATAATAATTATGTATAAAATCATATATATATAGTTATATTTATGTATATATGTATACTACCATATATATAAAATCATGTTTTAAATGTTGAGTAGATGATTAATTATGTATATTAAACAATTAACTACAAAGTATAACATTGTACATTTAATATTTTGATAACGTTGGTAAAATATGTTTGAATCATTTATATACAATATACTATATATATTCAAAATGAAAATCTTTAGTTATTAAATGTTATCTTTTATAATAACAAAATTACTTAATAGTTCATTAATACTAATATAATTAGTTTTATATATAATTATTTATATTTACATTCTTAGTTACAATTAAAGGTTCGTGAATCGTCGGAAATAGTTAAAGGTCAAATGTTATCATGAAATAGTTCAAACATAATGAGACTCGGTTTAATAGACTTTGCTTATCGAGTCGAATCATATAAGATTATGTTTAAATTTGGTCGGAAATTCCCGGGTCATCACAGTACCTACCCGTTAAAGAAATTTCGTCCCGAAATTTGAGTGAGGTCGTCATAGCTAACAATAAATATGTTTTCCTGACGAATATGAGTTGATAACTTGAGTTTTATCATCATTGAGTAATATGGATAAAAATAATTCAATTATTCGAAGAGTGCGAATGAAGCTATTCACAAAAGGATGAAATGAGAAACAAAGATTTGTTTTTAACTTTTGACGTAGTCAGGTTTGAATTTAGAAAATAAGGCGCGTCTTAACTTTTGACATTGCCTTGGTTGAATTCCGGAATTTAAGGGATTTAAAGAAAATCTTGAAGATCTATAAAATCTGATTCTTCGGGATTTATGGAAATTAAGATCTCTTTAATTAAATACGGTGATCTGCCCCGATTACTACGTCTGATATTTCCAGTATAAATTAAGCTCTTCCTTTCCATTATTCTCACCATTCTTATACTTTCTTTCTTAGTTCATACATCCAAAAGATTCTGAAAATGATTAATCCAGTTCTGATCCTTGTCCTCATCCTTACTATCGCAACAATCATTCTCCTTTTCCAACTTCCACCAGAGGAATCTGCTTTCTTCTACTTCGCCCTCGGGATTATAATGTTTTTAATTCTCCCGTGTCTTTATGTTGCGATAAACATTGATATACACGGTTTGTAATGTATGTGTTGTTATCGGACTTTATATTCTCCCTTATATTTCAAAGCTCTATGCTTTTGTTTTCTCTTCCCGACTTCAAGTCAAGCGAATAATGGTCCAGAATTTATAGATATAGAGTTTCGAATGATTATAATGTTCTAAGCATGAAGGAACGTGATAGCACGATTTGATTTTCAAATTTATCAACATCACGGAAGATAGAACCATCAAGAATACATTTTCTTGATTTGTTACGGAGTTAAGTAGGATGAAAGAGTTATGTAACATGGCACATGATGACGTTATGATCTGTGAATCATCACGTTTCATTTAGAAACTCAGCATGACTTACTGTAATATAATCACGTTGATCAAGTGTCATTATATTATACTAACTCATGCATCAGTTCCCATCATTACTACAATAACATTCATATTTTAAGCTTGAAAATTTACAGAATATAGAAACTAACAGTTTCTATATGATGTAATACTGATAGCACGAAAAGATTAATGATTTCAGATAAGAATAGTTATAAAAATATCTCCAGAAATATGGAGGATATTTATAATGAAAGGTACGATAATATCTCAGAATATCTAAGATCAGAGGATGATAGAAACTATTGTCTGCAAGGGTTTAGAGTGAGGAGCAAGTTATTCACTATAGACTTTAGCAGACATTGAATTATTTGGATTCTTTGAAGTCAAACTTATTCTTTGTGATTTATCCACGGCTTTCTTCATAGTTTCGCATAATCTGCTTTTCGGTACTATATTTTCTATTGAATGTTTCCAATATATTGATACACAGGAAGTACGAAGAGGTATATAATTTCGGACGAGAATATTTATGAAAATATCCTCAGAAATATCAAAGATATTGATGATGATATTTTGGAATTTCTAAGTTCGACGGTTGATGGAGAAAGATTTTCCGCAAGATTTTAACATGACTTCGGAGCAAGATATTCTCTAAAGATTTCAACGGATCCAGAATTACCTGAATCCTTTGAATATAGGATTTGGTCCTTGTATTTGTCCTTGGTCTCCTTCATGGGTAACTCAATCTGTTTTTCAATACCCAATTTTCTATCGAGCGTTCCTAACACTCCTTTCTTTATCATCAAACTTTTGTCCGTTTAGACCATCTACCATTTTTCTGTTTCCTCTGCATTTAATGCTATGATATCTGAATCATCGGTTATTAATCCGAGGTGGTTTCAGGAGAATTGTGTTTTTAGATGATTAAACGCTGATGGTAATATGATGGAATATGAAAGGTTACCTGGTAACAATAAAAGAGCACGCGTATATATAAACGTTATAATAAGGTTGTTTCGTACGAAAAGTCGAAGTTGACTTGTTGGAGTTGTGACAAAATTGGCTAATTTTGAAAAGGGATCGCAAAGTTGTTTTTGTTAATAAATGCCAAAGGATCTGACGCGGCTACGTGTTGAACTTTTACTCAATTGCCGAGAGTTTCTCAGGTGCATAACTATATGCATAAATCTTTCCTTCCGTAGATGAAGTGCGGTTGATTCATCCTATCGATTGAGGTGTTTTCAAGAATCATGAAAGGTTTGAACGCAGAATGTAATCGTGAAGATACAAATGAGGTTTAAGACGAAATCAAGTGGCAAACTTGAAGAATTGTTTAGTTTCATATGTTATATTCAATATTTTAATTCATTTTAATTGTCCAATGTTATTAGTCCACAGTCGATAGTCCACAGTTGACAGTGCAATCATTCATATATAGTTTAATATATAATATTTGAATTAATTAATACGTATCGTGACCCGTGTACATGTCTCAGACTCGATCACAACTCAAAGTATATATATTATTATAGAATCAACCTCAACCCTGTATAGAGAACTCGATCATTACTGCATATAGAGTGTCTATATGCATATAGATGTGTCGATATGATATGTCAAAACCTTGTATACGTGTCCCGATATTTAAAGTGCGTAAAATAAATAACAGAAATTAAATGACGATAAATAAAGTGCGTAAAGTAAATAACAGAAATTAAATGACAATAAATAAAATTGCGAGAATATAAATTGCGATAAAATAAATTGCGATAAATAAATTGCGATAAATAAAATGTAATACGGAATTAACAGTTAGCTAGGATTTTGTTAGCGTGGTTTCTTAATAAAATTTAATATTGTTAATTAGTCTGTTTCTAATCAATTTTTATTGTGTCCATTATTTCTTCATTATGCCACTTGTTGGATTCTGATAGGTCAAAATTCAAATATGAAATTGAATTTGAATGAAAATAGTTATTCTTTGGTGAACGGATAAGTATCCCGGTGGTTGTAAATAGGATAGTGAATAACTGTTGAATCAGATTCGAAGAATATACAGTGTAACTTATTAATGTGAAATTTAAATATTCCTCGGGTATTACCTACCCGTTAAAATATTTTTATTATTAACAGTTTGTACAAAAGAATTTTTAATTACAATCTTTATGAAAACATATATACATATATATTTTCTTCAGATGTAATCATGAATTTAATGAGTTAACATGATATTAAACTCATTTAGTTTTCAGTTGGAACTAGAATAAATAATCTCTAAAACATTAGAGATTACATAATCACCATGTCGAACGAAGATAACTGATGTAGAATGTCATGTAGAATGATGATTATACTCGAGGTATAGATTGAGATGTTGAGGCATGTGATATTGAAATTTGGGTTGTTGGTGGTACCGTTGGTGCCGGTGATTTGGATGAAGCTGGTACGTTTTGCACCATATTTTCCAAGACTACAACTTATGCGCGAAGTTCGTTAACTTCTTCTATTACACCGGGATGATTGTCGGTTCGGACGAGCGGATGAATGAGGTTTAGAATCTGAGATAGTATATGATCGTGATGAGATACTTTGGAAATGAGAGAGAAAATGGTGTCTCGAACAGGTTCGCCGGTAAACGTTTTAGGTCCATTGTCAAGAGGTGAATTTGGTTAGTGGAAATGATCGCCTTCTTCGCGTTTCCATTGATTAAGTCGACTACGAACCCATCTCCAATTCATTCAGAATAGATGATGGCTAATTGATCGATTCATTCCGGTTACTCTGCTTTTGGAGCTCGAGTGGAAATCCATATCGAAATAGCTGTCGGAATAACTATCGAAATAGCTATCGAAATCAGATGGACTCGAACTGGTTGAGGGATTCATCTCGTACGATCAGATGAAGGATTTTCGATAAGAAATAGATTATAGGATGTAGATTAGTACCCTGCAATACATAATTTACATATGCATATATAATACTAAAATCCCATAAGCTACGGAGGAATCTACGGAAGCTGTCAGGCAAAGGTAACAATAACAGATACGCTAAGATATGAATTTAACTATACACTGTCTATGCAATAAAGGCAGTAAGACGTGTCTTAGACTTTAAGGATGATAAGTAAATAATTTTTCGACACTAAATGATAAGCAAAACTTTTGACATGCAAACACGGTCGAAGTCCAGACTCATTAATGCATTCTAACGACTATCAGTTAGACTCACTAATGCAAGACCTGGTTCGCTAAGACCACCGCTCTGATACCAACTGTGAAGACCCGTCCTAATCCATCCGGACGAAGTCCATATCGATTATAAACGATTCACAACAGTTGATTACATCGCGAGATACTTGACCTCTATATGATACATTTTACAAACATTGCATTCGTTTTTGAAAAGACAAACTTTCATTACATCGAAAGTTGACAGGCATGCATACCATTTCATAATATATCCAACTATAATTGACTTGATAATAATCTTGATGAACTCGACGACTCGAATGCAACGTCTTTTGAAATATGCCATGAATGACTCCAAGTAATATCTATAAAATGAGCAAATACACAGCGGAAGATTTCTTTCGTACCTGAGAATAAACACGCTTTAAAGTGTCAACCAAAAGGTTGGTGAGTTCATTAGTTTAACTTAAACAATCGTTTCCATCATTTTAATAGACCACAAGATTTCAGATTTCCATTTCTCATAAACATACGTCCCATGCATAGAGACAAAAATATCATTCATATGGATTGAACACCTGGCAACCGACATTAACAATATGCATATATAAGAATATCCCCATCATTCCGGGATCCTCCTTCGGACATGATATAAATTTCGAAGTACTAAAACATCTGGTACTTTGGATGGGGCTTGTTGGGCCCGATAGATCTATCTTTAGGATTCGCGTCAATTAGGGTGTCTGTTCCCTAATTCTTAGATTACCAGACTTAATAAAAAGGGGCATATTCGACTTCGATAATCCAACCATAGAATGTAGTTTCACGTACTTGTGTCAATTTCGTAAAACAGTTATAAAAGTTGCGCATGTATTCTCAGCCCAAAAATATAAAGGGTAAAAAGGCAAATGAAACTCACGATACTGTATTTTGTAGTAAAAATACATATGACGTCATTGAACAATGCAGGGTTGGCCTCGGATTCACGAACCTATATCAATTGTGTATATATTAATACGTATAATGTAAGTTACAAAATTTCATTTATTAATATGTATTATTTATATATTATAGTTTTGTAGAATTTATTCTAACCTTTATTTTAAAACGTATACTTATATTATATTTTAAGTTATATTTTATATATATATATATCGATTTTATGTATATATATCTATAATGATTTACGTTTATATAAATAGTGACATTAATATATTTATATACATATATTTGTGGTTAGTATTGTATTTATGAAATTTTATTAGTTTGTTATGTGAATTATTAATACAATCCTAGTATATACCATAAGTATATATATAGTGTACAAAAGATTTATTTGTTAAAATAATAATTTAGATAATAATGATTTACTAATAATAATAATAATTTTATTAATAATGATAATACTAATAGCAAAAAAAATGAAAATGATAACTGTTAATGATACTAATAATAATAACTCTAAAATAATATTAATACTAATACCATACTTATGTTAATAATAAGGGTTCTAATATTTATAAAATGATAAATGATAATCATAATAATACTAGTAAATATTAATGATGATACTGATAAATATGATATTATTAATTGTAAATGTACTGATGATACTATTATTTATAAACCGGTACAAATTCTAATATTGATGATAATAATATATTTTTATTTCCTTCATAATAATAATAATGATAATCATAATCCTAATGATGATAAAATACTAAAATGATAAGTTTATTACTAATAATAATATTATTAATACCTATCATAATAATAATAGTAATGTCTATAATACTTTCAAATATGATAACAAGTATGATACTAATAATAACAATAACAATAACAATCAAAACAATCACAATAATAATAATAATACTAATAATAATTAATATATAATAATAATAATAAAATTAGAAAAGAAAACTACCTCACATGAAAAGAGTTTCAAAAAAAAAAAAAAGAAACTACCGTCCTCTGGACTCGATCTCGTGACCACATGCTCACACGCAAACACTCTCGACCATCCCACCAATTCTGATTCTCTGTACTAATATCGAATTTAAATTTTATATATAAACTGTTTTTCTTCTATTCCTCTTCTTCTCCACAAGTCTCATGGATTCAACAAAACATCAATAACCAAAAAAAAAAAAAAAAAAATCAGGGTTCCTTTTAAAGCTTCAAAACATTACAGAAAAAAAAAATAATTTGGGTTCTAAAATAAAAAAAAAAACACTAAAGGCTTACTGCAGCGTCGGTTCTTGGAACAAAACAAAAAAAATTGATTTCGTAATAGATAACATTATAGATAATGTTTATAACACGAAATAGTTTTCTAAACATGTATAAAAACTACTGGAATCGTCAATTTGATCAGAAACATATACACGAACGCGAATTTGTCTCAAGAACAATTGTTGACTTTTTTTAAACTAAACTTTGACTTCAAAATTCAAGATCGATATAAAGATTTGAGAGTTGAGATTTTGCAGATAGATTCAAAGAAAGATTTCTAACCTTTCTGCATTTTTAGATTTTGAAACTTTATTCGAAATTGAATTAAGAGAAAAAAAAATTGGAGCGTGCAGAGAAGAAGAAAAAAAAATATCGCTGTGCTCTTTAATCCCATTGGATTTCCTTTTTATTTGATTTGCAATTATACATAATCATTTTGTAATAATAGAGATCGGTTGATAAAAAATGGAGAAAATGTCAACACAGGTTCACGAGTTTGGAGCAGGAAAGAAACAAAAAAAATAATAATAATAGAGATAAAGGATACAGAGGTCAAGCGTATAATATAGATCCCTACTGTTTTTTTTAATTAATAATAATAATATATAATAACAATACTATTAATATCTAATAATATTAATAAAATTAATAATAATGATAAATATAATATTAATGATAATAATAATTGTAAAAATGATAATAATAATAATAATAATAATAATAATAATAATAATAATAATAATAATAATAATAATAATAATACCATACTAATTATGATAATATTAATATTTTATCGATAATAATAATATTAGTAATAATAATCTAATTTATACATCCAATTTCATCTTTATATGATATAAAGTGATATTATGAATACAAATATTGATATTTGACGATACAAATAACATTACTACAACAACTATATTTGTATTTAAATTTAATTTATTAATATCATCTATTATTATGTAATATTTAATAATTATGTAATATGTATTGTAACATATACTGAATATTATATATTTATGCATTTTAATATAAATATATTATAATATTTATTTACATACTAATTATATTAAACTTATGTATGTAATTATGAAAAATATAAATGTTTTATATATGTAAGTATTATATATATTTATTAAAATAGTACATTATTTCATCATAGATATATTATAAATTTCTACATATACATAATATAATAATTATGTATAAAATCATATATATATAGTTATATTTATGTATATATGTATACTACCATATATATAAAATCATGTTTTAAATGTTGAGTAGATGATTAATTATGTATATTAAACAATTAACTACAAAGTATAACATTGTACATTTAATATTTTGATAACGTTGGTAAAATATGTTTGAATCATTTATATACAATATACTATATATATTCAAAATGAAAATCTTTAGTTATTAAATGTTATCTTTTATAATAACAAAATTACTTAATAGTTCATTAATACTAATATAATTAGTTTTATATATAATTATTTATATTTACATTCTTAGTTACAATTAAAGGTTCGTGAATCGTCGGAAATAGTTAAAGGTCAAATGTTATCATGAAATAGTTCAAACATAATGAGACTCGGTTTAATAGACTTTGCTTATCGAGTCGAATCATATAAGATTATGTTTAAATTTGGTCGGAAATTCCCGGGTCATCACAGTTACCGGAGAGAATCCAAGAAGATATAAGTTCACACGAGCCTGCATCCATACAAAATACATGTAGAATGGCTCACAAACTAGTGAACCAAATTAAGGGAAGAATTAAAGAACAGGCGGCCGAAGAGGCCAACATGAAGCTAGTCAAAAGAAAGTGGGAGGAAAACAGTGATAAGAGTCACCAATACAACAACAACTATCCCAACAATCGGAACATCAATCGCAACTACAACAAACGGCACAACAATAACAACAACAACTACAACAATCATCCCAACAACAATAACAACCGCAACAATAACAACAATCAGAAGCAGCTATGCCAAAGGTGTGAAAAGTATCACTCGGGGTTCTGCACCAAATTTTGCAACAAGTGTAAAAGAAATGGTCATAGCGCGGCGAAGTGTGAGGTCTACGGACCAGGGGTTAACAGAACGAAAGGAACAAATGGTGTCGAAACGAGTAATGGCGGAGCAAGTAGTGTCGGAGCAAGTTATGCCAATGTAGTTTGTTATAAATGTGGAAAACTGGGCCACATTATTAGAAATTGCCCGAACCAGGAGAACACGAATGGACAAGGCCGCGGAACAGTTTTCAATATTAATGCGGCAGAGGCACAGGAAGACCCGGAGCTTGTTACGGGTACGTTTCTTATTGACAATAAATCTGCTTACGTTTTATTTGATTCGGGTGCGGATAGAAGCTATATGAGTAGAGATTTTTGTGCTAAATTAAGTTGTCCATTGACGCCGTTGGATAGTAAATTTTTACTCGAATTAGAAAACGGTAAATTAATTTCAGCAGATTATATATGCCGGAATCGAGAAATTAAACTGGGTAGTGAAATATTTAAGATTGATTTGATACCAGTAGAGTTAGGGAGTTTTGATGTAATAGTTGGCCTGGACTGGCTGAAGGAGATGAAAGCAGAGATTGTATGTTATAAAAATGCAATTTGCATTGTACGTGAAGAAGGAGAACCCTTAATGGTGTACGGAGAAAAGGGCAACACGAAGCTACATCTTATTAGTAATTTGAAGGCACAAAAACTAATAAGAAAAGTTTGCTATGCTGTTCTAGCACACGTCGAGAAAGTACAAACTGAAGAAAAGAGCATCAATGATGTTCCCGTCGCAAAAGAATTTTCCGATGTATTTCCGAAAGAATTACCGGGACTACCTCCACATTGATCTGTTGAATTTCAAATAGATCTTGTACCAGGAGCTGCACCAATAGCTCGTGCTCCTTACAGACTCGCACCCAGCGAGATGAAAGAACTGCAAAGCCAACTGCAAGAACTATTAGAACATGGTTTCATTCGACCAAGCACATCACCATGGGGAGCTCCTGTTTTGTTTGTTAAGAAGAAGGATGGTACATTTAGGTTGTGTATTGACTACAGAGAGTTGAATAAACTTACCATCAAAAACCGTTATCCACTACCGAGAATTGACGACTTATTTAATCAACTACAAGGCTCGTCGGTTTATTCAAAAATCGATTTACGTTCTGGATATCATCAAATGCGAGTAAAGGAGGATGATATTCCAAAAACTGCTTTTAGGACGCGTTATGGTCATTACGAGTTTATGGTTATGCCGTTTGGATTAACTAACGCACCAGCTGTGTTCATGGACCTTATGAACCGAGTGTGTGGGCCATATCTTGACAAGTTTTTCATTGTTTTCATCGATGACATACTTATTTACTCAAAGAATGATCAAGAGCACGAAAACATTTAAGAAAAGTGCTAGAAGTATTGAGGAAAGAAAAACTGTATGCTAAGTTTTCAAAGTGTGCATTTTGGTTGGAAGAAGTTCAATTCCTCGGTCACATAGTGAACAAAGAAGGTATCCAGGTGGACCCAGCAAAGATCGAAACCGTTGAAAAGTGGGAAACCCCAAAAACTCCGAAGCATATACGTCAATTTTTAGGATTGGCTGGTTACTACAGAAGATTCATCCAAGATTTCTCCAAAATAGCAAAACCCTTGACTGCATTAACGCATAAAGGGAAGAAATTTGAATGGAAGGATGAACAAGAGAAGGCGTTTCAGTTATTGAAGAAAAAGCTAACTACGACACCTATATTGTCATTGCCTGAAGGGAATGATGATTTTGTGATTTATTGTGACGCATCAAAATAAGGTCTCGGTTGTGTATTAATGCAACGAACGAAGGTGATTGCTTATGCGTCTAGACAATTGAAGATTCACGAGCAAAATTATACGACTCATGATTTGGAATTGGGTGCTGTTGTTTTTGCATTAAAGACTTGGAGGCATTATTTATATGGAGTCAAAAGTATTATATATACCGACCACAAAATCTCTAAAATATATTTAATCAGAAGCAACTGAATATGAGACAACGCAGGTGGATTGAACTGTTGAATGATTATGATTTTGAGATTCGATACCACCCGGGAAAGGCGAATGTGGTAGCCAACGCTTTGAGTAGAAAGGACAGAGAACCTATACGGGTAAAAGCTATGAATATAATTATTCGTACTAACCTTACTACTCAAATAAAGGAGGTGCAACCGGGGGTTGTAAAAGAAGGAAAGTTGAAGAATGAGATACCCAAAGGATCAGAGAAACATCTTAATATTCGGGAAGACGGAACCCGATATAGGGCTGATAGAATTTGGGTACCAAGATTTGGAGATGTGAGAGAAATGGTACTTAAGGAAGCACATAAAACCAGATATTCAATAAATCCCAGAGCGGGGAAGATGTATAAAGATCTCAAGAAACTCTTTTGGTGGCTGGGTATGAAAGCCTATATTGCTAAATATGTAGGAGAATGTTTGACGTGTTCTAAGGTCAAAGCTGAATATCAGAAACCATCAGGTCTACTACAACAAACTGAAATCCCGGAATGGAAATGGGAAAACATTACCATGGATTTCATTACTAAATTGCCAAGGACTGCAAGTGGTTATGATACTATTTGGGTAATAGTTGATCATCTCACCAAGTCAGCACACTTCCTGCCAATGAGAGAAGATGACAAAATGGAGAAGTTGGCGCGATTGTATTTGAAGGAGGTTGTCTCCAAACATGGAATTCCCGTCTCTATTATCTCTGATAGGGATGGTAGATTTGTTTCATGGTTCTGGCAGACATTGCAACAAGCATTGGGGACTCGTCTAGACATGAGTACTGCCTATCATCCACAAACTGATGGGCAGAGCGAAAGGATGATACAAATGCTTAAAGACATGCTACGAGCATGTGTTATTGATTTCGAAAACAGTTGGGATCGACACCTACCGTTAGCAGAATTTTCCTACAACAACAGTTATCATTCTAGTATTGAGATGGCGCCGTTTGAGGCACTTTATGGTAGAAAGTGCAGGTCTCTGATTTGTTGGAATGAAGTGGGGGATAGACAGATTACGGGTCCGGAGATAATACAAGAAACTACCGAGAAAATCATCCAAATTCAACAACGATTGAAAACCGCCCAGAGTCGACAAAAGAGCTACGCGGACAGTAAAAGAAAAGATATAGAGTTTGAAATTGGAGAAATGGTCATGCTTAAGGTTTCACCTTGGAAAGGATTTGTTCGATTTGGTAAACGGGGGAAACTAAATCCAAGGTACATTGGACCATTCAAGATTATAGATCGTGTCGAACCAGTAGCTTACCAACTGGAGCTACCTCAACAACTCGCGGCTGTACATAACAATTTTCACATCTCGAAGTTGAAGAAATGTTTTGCTAAAGAAGATCTCACTATTCCGTTGGAAAAAATCCAAATCAATGAAAAACTTCAATTCATTGAAGAACCCGTCGAAATAATGGATCGTGAGGTTAAGAGACTTAAGCAAAACAAGATACCGATTGTTAACGTTCGATGGAATGCTCGTAGAGGACCCTAGTTCACCTGGAAGTGTGAAGATCAGATGAAGAAGAAATACCCGCATCTATTTCCAGAAGATTCGTCAACACCTTCAACAGCTTAAAATTTCGGGACGAAATTTATTTAACGGGTAGGTACTGTAGTGACCCAAACTTTTCCATGTTTATATATATTAATTGAGATTGATATTTACATGACTAAATGTTTCCAACGTGTTAAGCAATCAAACTTGTTAAGACTTGATTAAATGAAATAAGTTTCATATAGACAATTGATCACCCAAGTTGACCGGCGATTCACGAACGTTACAAATTTGTAAAAACTACATGTTGTGGTATATATAGACATATATATATATATATGGTTGACATGAGATTATGATGAGTAAGTATCTCACTAAGTATATTAACAATGTGTGATATACATAAGAAATGAGATTACTAAGTTAAGAAACTCGAAATGATATATATAACGATTATCGTTATGATAACGTCTACTAAATACATATGTATCATATTAAGATATTGATACACTATATTTAACATGATAAAATGATATTTAAATATATCATTAAGTGTGTTAACAATGAACTACATATGTAAAAACAAGACTACTAACTCAAGAATTACGAAACGAGACTTATATGTAACGATTATCGTTGTAATGATATTTTAATGTATATATCATATTAAGAGATATTCATACATCATAATATCATGATAATATAATAATTTAACATCTCATTTGATATAATAAATATTGGGTTAACAACATTAATTGAGATCGTTAACTTAAAGGTTTCAAAACAACACTTACATGTAACGACTAATGAAGACTTAACGACTCCATTAGAATGTATATACATGTTGTGTTTTGATATGTATTCTTACACTTTTGAAAGACTTCAAGACACATATCAAAGTACTTCTACTTAATAAAAATGCTTACAATTACATCCTCGTTCAGTTTCATCAACAATTCTACTCGTATGCACCCGTATTCGTACTCGTACAATACACAGCTTTTAGATGTATGTACTATTGGTATATACACTCCAATGATCAGCTTTTAGCAGCCCCTGTGAATCACCTAACACATGTGGGAACCATCATTTGGCAACTAGCATGAAATATCTCATAAAATTACAAAAATATTAGTAATCATTCATGACTTATTTACATGAAAACAAAATTACAAATCCTTTATATCTAATCCATATACCAACGACCAAAAACACCTACAAACACTTTCATTCTTCAATTTTCTTCATCTAATTGATCTCTCTTAAGTTCCATCTTCAAGTTCTAAGTGTTCTTCATAAATTCCATAAGTATAGTTTCATAAAAATCAAGAATACTTCCAAGTTTGCAAGTCTACTTCCAAGCTTTCTAATCCATTCCATGTAATCATCTAAGATCAAGGAACCTTTGTTATTTATAGTAGGTTATCTTTCTAATTCAAGGTAATATTCATATTCAAACTTTGATTCAATTTCTACAACTATAACAATCTTATTTCGAGTGAAAATCTTACTTGAACTGTTTTCGTGTCATGATTCTGCTTCAAGAACTTTCAAGCCATCCAAGGATCCTTTGAAGCTAGATCCATTTTTCTCATTTCCAGTAGTTTTATCCAAAAAACTTGAGGTAGTAATGATGTTCATAACATCATTCGATTCATACATATAAAGCTATCTTATTCGAAGGTTTAAACTTGTAATCACTAGAACATAGTTTAGTTAATTCTAAACTTGTTCGCAAACAAAAGTTAATCCTTCTAACTTGACTTTTAAAATCAACTAAACACATGTTCTATATCTATATGATATGCTAACTTAATGATTTAAAACCTGGAAACACGATGAACACCATAAAATCGGATATACGCCGTCGTAGTGAAACCGGGGGCTGTTTTGGTTTGGATAATTAAAAACTATGATAAACTTTGATTTAAAAGTTGTTCTTCTGGAAAAATTATTTTTCATATGAACATGAAACTATATCCAAAAATCTTGGTTAAACTCAAAGTGAAAGTATGTTTTTCAAAATGGTCATCAAGATGTCGTTCTTTCGACGGAAATGACTACCTCTTTAGTAATTGACATGTAACTTAAATTTCCGACTATAAACCTATACTTTTTATGTTTGTATTCTTAAATTAGAGTTCAATATGAAACCATAGCAATTTTATTCACTCAAAACGGATTTAAAATGAAGAAGTTATGGGTAAACAAGATTGGATATTTTTAATCTTTTTAGCTAAGGGAAATGTTTAACAAATCTATACAAATCATATCCTAACTAACTTATATTGTATTATATATGTATTCTAATATATTATGTAATCTTGGGATACCATAGACACGTATGCAAATGTTTTGACATATCATATCGACCCATGTATATATATTATTTGGAACAACCATAGACACTCTATATGCAGTAATGTTGGAGTTAGCTATACAGGGTTGAGGTTGATTCCAAAAATATATATACTTTGAGTTGTGATCTAGCCCGAGACGTGTATACACTGGGTCGTGGATTGATTCAAGATAATATATATCGATTTATTTCTGTACATCTAACTGTGGACAACTAGTTGTAGGTTACTAACGAGGACAACTGACTTAATACACTCAAATCTTTAAAACATAATAAAAATGGTTGTAATTATATTTTGATCATACTTTGATATATATGTACATATTTGTATAGGTTCGTGAATCGATCCGTGGCCAAGTCTTATTTCCGAGGAAGGAAATATCTGTGAAAGTGAGTTATAGTCCCACTTTTAAAATCTAATATTTTTGGGATGAGAATACATGCAGGTTTTATAAATGATTTACAAAATAGACACAAGTACGTGAAACTACATTCTATGGTTGAATTATCGAAATCGAATATGCCCCTTTTTATTAAGTCTGGTAATCTAAGAATTAGGGAACAGACACCCTAATTGACGTGAATCCTAAAGATAGATCTATTGGGCCTAACAAACCCCATCCAAAGTACTGGATGCTTTAGTACTTCGAAATTTATATCATATCCGAAGGGTGTCCCGGAATGATGGGGATATTCTTATATATGAATCTTGTTAATGTCGGTTACCAGGTGTTCATCATATGAATGATTTTTATCTCTATGTATGGGATGTGTATTGAAATATGAAATCTTGTGGTCTATTGTTACGATTTGATATATATAGGTTAAACCTATAACTCACCAACATTTTTGTTGACGTTTAAAGTATGTTTATTCTCAGGTGAATACTAAGAGCTTCCGCTGTTGCATACTAAAATAAGAACAAGATTTGGAGTCTAAGTTTGTATGATATTGTGTAAAAACTGCATTCAAGAAACATATGTCGATGTAATATATTTCTATTGTAAACCATTATGTAATGATCGTGTGTAAACAGTATTATTTAGATTATCATTATTTGATAATCTACGTAATGCTTTTGAAACCTTTATTGATAAAATAAAGGTTATTGTTGTTTTAAAAATGAATGCAGTCTTTGAAAAACGTCTCATATAGAGGTCAAAACCTCGCAACGAAATCAATTAATATGGAACGTTTATAATCAATATGAACGGGACATTTCACAAATAGTCAATCTGGGTACAATGACCCCCGCTATGAAAAGTTGCTAGCTGAGCATTCGTCTTCTTGAAGAACAAATTTGCAACAACCAAATCGTGAGCAACAACAAAATCGAGAATAGAGAGCCCTTCCTCATTTCTTACTCCGTACCCAAAGCCCCCATGGGCACCCTGATAACCCTCAGCATTCGTTCCTATATGACCATTTAGATCCCCCCCAATGAGTAATCGATGGTCTGGAGGGCACATCCTCACTACCTCGTCTAACGATTCCCAGAAGTGTCTCTTTTCAGCTGCGCCAAGGCCCGCATGGGGGGCGTAAGCGCTAATGACTGTGTAGGTCACCTCTTGGATTACTAACCTAACCGACATAATCCTATCACCCCGTATACTCACATCCATGACATTCTCGTTATAGGGTGGGCCAATTAAAATTCCAACACCGTTTCTAGCTGCTCACGATACCGAGAACCACAGCTTGTAGTCCTGGATCTTAACCGCCCCTTGACCCGTCCACCTAGTCTCTTGGATACACAAAATGTCCACTTTACATTTACGTAAAGTCTCCACTAGTTCATAACGTTTGCCGGTCAAAGTACCCACATTCCAACCACCTGCTCTAATCCTAACCGGCTTCGCTACCCTATTGCCGCTTCTAAATCCTACAAACCTGCCCGCCCCAGAGCTCGAAGAACATGACCTCAAGTAACCATGAGAATGACTTGAGTCTATCTCTCCCTATGAAACGAGCGAAAAAAGACCGGAGAAAATGCAACTAGTAATAACAGTTCCGATATAAAAAAAAGACTCTAGGTAAAAATTCAATACTGATAAAAAAGTCTACAGATAACACAAAGGAAAAGGACTAATTAGTAAAAATCATAAAACCCTATGACAATAATAAATAATATAGCACTATGAAAGTAAAGCAAATAAGGCACATAAGGAAATAGACTAAAAAATATGGAAAAAAAAGCACGCAAATTAGTAATTAGTAATACAGTAGTAAGCTAATAATAGTTAGGGATATTAATAACCACAGCCAAGTAAAGCTAAAAAAAATTAGTAAACAATACAGCAAAAGACTAATTAAAACAAGTAGGGCTTAAGGAAAAAGGATCAGAGAAACAAACAAAGCCTTGTATAGACAAGGATTCTCCGGCAATGGAGGTTTTCGGCAGTAGCGATTTCCGGCAGCACCAAGGCAGCAAGCGGAGGAATTGGCGAAGTTTCTTGTTTACTAAAAGCTCTTGCTAGTAGACCCGTTTAGTTTAGTTACCTGCGAAAAAAGAAAAAGTAACCGGGAATAAAAATTCGGCGACCTGAGTAGGCGGCGCGTGGCAACGCGTTTCGGGGCTCTTGCCGGCAAAATTCGTACTCTCAGGTTCATAAAAATTCTGCGAGTTCAAAGGTGTAGGTGGCTGCTTCTAATTCTATCGGAGATGGAAGCAATTTCCGATTTAAGTTTTGGAAGCAATTATATAAAGTGCGTGGTAATAATCTTACGTGAGATTACTATAGTGTGATTTGAATAGTTTGTTCACAAGTATAATAAATAAGTAGATAAAGGATAAGAGAACAAACACAGAGATTTATAGTGGTTCATGAAGATGTTAACTAATCTTCCTTAATCCACTCCTCAATTCTAACGAATTGAGAGTTAGTTTCACTATGATGCCCCAAACTCGGTGGAGTGTCCGGATACAACACTAGCTCCTTGATAAGCTGCAACTTATGAACTCTTACATCCCGTTGAAGAATTTACAATCACTAAATGCTCTTACCACAAGATCTTAATGCTATCACTAAGTGAAGCCTCACTTATATTCTAGATCCCTATAAGAAGATAATTTACAAGTAAACTCACAGCTAAGTTTACACACACTCTTACTTAAATCACTCTAAATTGATTACAATGAAATTTGAATGATATCAGTAAATATATTGAAATGTATGTGCAAGAGGTGAGTTTTCAAGTGCTCCAAGGTTTGGCTTTTATAAGAAAGAGAAATTCAAACCCGAATAACTGCGGCTTACCCCACGGTCTGCAACCCTATTCTCTGAATTTTGTAGCCGTTTGAGATATTTTATTTTGGCTTTTTCCCTTATTATATGGCTACAATTAGATGCCAAAAACATCTGAAAAGACCTGCATTACCCCTTTTGTTTTAGAGGCATTCTTTGAAGTTGACCTTGCTTGAAAGGGGTAAGTCACTTTGTACTAGAAGGGTGTCATTGATTTCCTTTTAAGGCACATGCAGAATTTTGATCACATGACAACCATATGCTTCCAAACTTCAAGTCACAAGTCTTCAACTCTTTTGTCACTACTAGTTTTGCAAGTATGTGCTCTTATTAGTTACATGCAAGCTTCTAATTTAGACTACCTTGTTTTTATGTGAAGACTTTTGGGAGTTTAGACTAAACTCTTATTAAACGCATAATTAGTGCTTAATGGTTAATCAAGTGTAGAGCATCTCTTTAATTGAGATTTAATGACCATCTTTAAGTTTTACAATTTTTAATTAGATTTATAAAAATATACTTTGGAAAAGAACTTTTAGCCATACTTGAATGTTTAACATTTATCATAAGCTAAAAGTGTCATTAAGGTGTCTAAAGTGTGATTAACCATGATTAGTCCTTTAATGACCAAAACTCATTTGAATATGAAGAAGGCAACTATTCTAAGTATGTTTAAATAAGTTTTGTAAATTATAGATGCCCCGAAGTATTCAAACATTTTTCGATCAAAAATTGGACAGTGGTTTCTGCAATCGACCCACAACTGACCGTGGAGTCGACCGTGTACCTTGTTTAGAAGAACAAAGGTACAGGGTATCCACGGTCTAGCCTACGGTCAACCGTGGACCGACCGTGCTCCCTTAGTGTGTTTTCAAATGACTCTTTTAACTTATCGGTTTTGGGTATTGGTCGTTTGCTAGAGATAGTGTTGGCTTATGAACGTGTGTTGTTCTATACCTTGGTGTAAGTACACAAGACTTGGTGTCATCATCAAAACAAAGTGTTTAACATTTGAATATTAATATTGGATTACTAATCAACATTCTCCCCCTTTTTGATGATGACAAACCTATGTAAGTATGCTTAAGTATATAATACAACACATGTGTTAACATCACTTAACATACACTTTCTCCCCCTTTTGTTGAAGCATAAATGTTAGCTCCATCTAGAACTAAGCGCACCCTAGAGTATTGCTCCCCCTTGAATAGTACGTAGCGGTTGATGATATAGCTCCCCCTTGAAATGTGCAATATAAAACTCATAGAAAAGATCATTAGTACACATAAATCATAATAATAATGCATTACACATCTCAAGCATAAGTCTTAATCATGAACTAGATTTAACATAACAACTCGCCCTTAAGACAATTCTAACTAACATTTTTAAAGATAATTAGCATTGGTGCTGACGGCGTCCGAGATATCAGAGTCCTCAGAGTCGGAAGAGAGGATAGTGAGGATAGTGATAGGAGTGGCGATCCAAAAGGTAAGTGGAGTGGTTGACACCGAGCGAGGAATCTCTAGAGGAGTTATCATCCCTAGGTGGCGGAAGATGTGATTTAGGTGAATGAAATAATGAAGCGGACGATTAGGAAGATTTCGAAGAGTTTTCATTCGTTGAGTTACAATAAAGGATAGGTTTATGGCCTCGTTTGAAAGAAAGGACCATAGGATGGCTACCTCGGTTCACGAGAGATGATAAACCGAATTCTCCCTACAAAAGATATTGTGTCGGATGACGGCTAGAAGGAGTTGAAGATCATGTCAGATCTTGGAATCTTGAATACGAATGCGACTATTGAGACTTTGAGGTGCTTTCGAATGAGTGATGGTAGAGAGTACTTCTTGTACGGGATAAGTTAGGTGCAAGGATCTAAGGTCGGTTCGAGGGGTGTAGAAATCACGACCTTGTGAGGGAATTATCATGACCGAAGCAAAGTATGAAATAGGCCGAGTGTGAAACTCTCTACCGAGTTTAAATTTAACTTGATTAGTGTAGACAAGTTCAAAGTTGGCGTAAAATTATCGAATAAAAGGTGGGTAGATAACCTCATCTAGATTTAAGAATGAAAACATTCTTTTTGAGTGAATGTTTTGTGGAGGTTTGGAAATTAATCATAGTGAACAACTCTTTCTTCATGAGGTGGTCGAGTTTCCATTTGTCGTTGGTGATACGCCGCACATTGCCCTCATGTGTTAGTCATTTCCTAGGAACATAAGTATTTTAGCAAAATGGATGTTGATAACATGATTTTGAAAACCTATATGATGGATATATGTCGATTAATTCTTGTCTAGACACATTTTCTAAAAAAAAAAGTAAGGTGTGCCATTTTGAAAAGTTAGACAAGGTTCATCATTTCAATTTTTGTTTACCATTGCTTGATAAGTATCATGAGATTGATAATTATCATAAGATCTAGGTCAAACATTTGTGTGTTCATGAATGGTTTGAAAAGAAAATCAACTTGTGTGGATTATGCAAGAAAAAGTTCCTACTTTGCACTCTATGAATTGAAACTTGTATAAGTTAATTTTTCACACAATTGATAGGTTATACATCAAAACAAGTGTTCCTATTAGTTATGAAAGACACAAAAAATTATTCTCATGTGAGATTATGCAAGTGATTGAGGATTACATGAGAAAATTTTAAAGTAAGCAAAATAAACAAAATTTGGAAGCTTACAATTTGAGGACCACTAGATGTTAGAGAGAAGGGAGATAATGAATGTCTGGAATCTAGTGGTTGGGGTTTAAGAAAGGAGTGGGGGTTGGTAAAAAGGTGGTTTAGATAATAAAGATGGTGAGGAAAAGGACAAAACAGTCATCAGCCGTTGTGCGGTTGACCCCATGGTCGACCGTGGTTCGACCACACATCTTCAGTTGCTTATTTAAAGCACAAGTTTCATCATACTCAACCCATTCCTAAGTAGAGTGAAGGTCTCCTTTTTCAAAGGTTTAGTAAAGATTTCAGCAATATTTTCGGTGGAGTCTACCTTATCAATCACAATATTCCCTTACATAAAAAGTGGTGCCTAATGTCTATGTGTTTAGTCCTAGAGTGTAATATTTGATTTTTAGATAGGTCTATAGCTATAACACCCCGCAAAATTTCCATCTGACGGCGTGTTAATCTAGGTCCCATAGTTAACAGTTACGCCCTCTATATGAGACGTTTAAAGCAATCACATTTAATTTTATTAAAGTTGACTTTCAAAACATAAGTCAATAATCCCAAAATAGAAATACTGTTGTGATCGTAACCACAAGCCAACAGTATTTAAATTGTTTTAAAAGTTTCAAATGCGAAAGTAAATAATGTTCTTTAAAAGTATGCTGACTCCAAGGCCAGACCATGCAGCAAACAAAACGGAAGTCTACCTCTTAAGGACCTGAGAATAAAACACGCAAAAATAGGTCAACAATAATGTTGGTGAATCTACAGGTTTAAAATAATGTAACGGTATCTGAAAAACAGTTATCAGAAAATAGTTTAAGTCCCTTGACCATGAGATTTTACAAGTACAACTCCAAGTTGCAAAACGTTTGCATAATCTATGAGCACCTGAATACTAGCAATGACCCGAGTATAGAAACCACTATACCCGCCTTTACCTCATAAAATGTTAGACATTTGTTCGAGTGTATCTAATGTTCAAAGTAAATGCACCATGGTTAATATTGTAGAGTAAGGTTGTCAACCTAACGGATCTGTCCATCTAAATTGTGCTTACACCGATGGTATTAAAAGTATTCAAACTAGAGGCTTTGTGAACAAACTTAATATGCATATATAGTACTCGTGTCAATACAAAAAGCATTTGATAATGTAAGTATAACAGCGTGCATTCTCATCCCTGAAAACATATAAAAAGCGGGACTGTAGACTCACCTTTGAATAAGCTCAGATGACAGACAAAAACTTGTACGAATTATAGCCGAGTAATGCAACCTAAGTATACGTATTTAAGTTGGTCATTAATTATGTCTTAAACAAATGTGGTTTCATAGTATAAGTTGTCTTATTGCTCGACTCGACGCGTTTCAAAGTAAAAGTCAACATACAATCAACTAGTTCATGCAAGTCAAACAAAGTCAACCGAAGTCAAACCGAAAGTCAAACTTGGTCAAAGTAGTCAACTAAAGCCAACATCAGTAGGTTCATGTCAAATGTTGGTCAACATGTCAAACCTAAGTCAAACAACACGTTTTGGATCATAAATGGTTAATTTCACAATTTCAGTTTATCGTTGTGCACAATGTTCATGTACATGTAGCAAACTTAGTATGTTGTCTCATAGTAAAAAATTTAAGTAAATATGGCAAACTCTAGATCATAAGTATACTCAAAATTAATTCCAAAAAGTCCAGCCAGGGTCTCATACGATAATTAAAAGTCAGGAATCAGAAGGGGTACATTTGTAGTTTATCAAGTCAGTTTCTGACCGCGCACTGATTTCGTTTTGGCTATAAATGGAGCTAGGAACATGCAATTGACACAAGGTCAGTTTCCATAGTTCAAGGACAAGCCAGACTAACACATTTCAAAAGTTGAGCAATTTTTGTGTAGCCAATTTGTACAGTTTATTCGTGTAAGTTGAATGTTCAGTTTTCAGCTCAATTCAGAAGTTACAGAAAGTATGGCACTAGTGTGCCCAATTCATAAGGTTTTGGAGGTTGCAATAAACTGAGAATATACCACATAACATATAAAGATTCATATTCCAGAAGCATACATGCTATTGCAATAAACTCAAACCACATAGTATAACACAGAGAGCAAGTTGCAGATTCGATTCTAGTTTAGCTAATCACATTCACACGCAGTTATCCGAAGATCTAGTTATAATTAGACTATGATATCTACATGAAAGGTGAATTAATTTTTGTGTAATTTTCAAATATGCAAAGGTTTAAACACAGAAGTTAACACATTTTATCAGACAAGGCTGCTTTCACGCAAGTGCTGTATAATTCCACTTTTACACTAAATCAAGCATATCTCGAGTTATACATAAGCAAACGACATGATATCCTAGTGTAACTTGAGTGTTTTTAAATTATATTTCCAGTGGTATAAGTTTCATAAGCCAATTCGTAGTCTATCAAACCCAGATTTCCGATTACACACAAAAACATAACGTTAATTTCAATTGGCCATAACTTGATCATCCGGAAACGAAATCAAGCGAATCCAAAGCCTAAAATCAATAGTTTTTCGCAAGGAATCCAATTAATACATAATATCATGCATTTGAAAAACTTAATTTTACTGATCATGCCATAACAAATTCGGTTTTAAACCCTAACGCATCAAACGATCAAATTAACGATAACAATTAACATGTACGCGTATAGACTTGAGCAATTGACAACATAACTATGAAACATCAATAAAAATCAGATTTTTAAGATTAGGGTTTATGTAAATGTACCTTAGATCGCGAAAAGAACAATACACACGCGTAGGGGATAACACGAATTGCAACTTTGATGTACAAGGTTTAATCAAAAATTGAGTTTTAAGTGTGTGTGTGTGTGTGCTATGGGCGACGGCAGAAGAGAGGGGATGAGGGAGACCAATTAGTCGAATAAAAAAAATAAGCGGAAGGGTTTCTATTATTTGCTTGCTAAATATATTTAATTAGGGCCTAAACTTAATCACCACACTAGTACTAATAAGCCCAAGATAATAAAAATAAGGGGAATGGGGGAGGGGTCGATCGAATGGCCCATGGGGGTGACTCCCGGGCTCATGTTTCGCAAAAGCTTGTACTCGTGGTCCGTTTCAAGTGCCGTTTACTCGTACCGAAGGCCCGGAACGCTAAACCGATCGTTAAGACTCAACCAAACGTTAATTTATTAAAAACCTACTAAATTAATTATTTTTAAAAAGTTAATAATTAATAAATTAATTATTAAAATAAACCCGAGCGTTTTGTTGCTCAAAAAGCAGTCATCAAAACCATATCATTTTTATCGTATTTCATTATCCGAAATATTTATTCGTATTAATATCAACCCATATTAATTATTGTAACCCTCCAAGGATCAAGTACGTATTTATTACACATAAACACATAAAAGTCAAGTAATCGCCGTTAAATAAACTAACGAAAAGTTAACGGAAGTAACGGAAAAAGCAGGGTTGTTACATTACCCACCTGTTATTGAAAATTTCGTCCCGAAATTTTAATGATCGTCCGCTGAAGTAGTTTCCTCGGGAAACGGTTGCAGGTACTTCAGTCTCATCTGGTCTTCACGCTCCCACGTGAACTCTGGTCCTCTTCTCGCGTTCCACCGAACCTTAACGATAGGAATTCTACTTTGTTTCAACTGTTTGACCTCACGGCCCAAGATTTGGACAGGCTCTTCAATGAAATGAAGTTTGTCGTCGATACGCAGTTCCTATAATGGAATAATCAAATTCTCATTGGCTAGGCACTTCTTTAGGTTGGATACATGAAAAACGTCGTGTATACCGCTGAGTGCTTATGGTAGCTCCAATCTGTAAGCCACCAGTCTAACCCTTTCGGTTATCTTGAACGGTACAACATATCTAGGACTCAGTTTACCTCGTTTTCTAAATCGTACGACACCCTTCCAAGGTGATACCTTAAGCATAACTTTGTCACCAACTTGGAATTCTATGTCCTTCTCTCTAACATCGACGTAACTCTTTTGACGACTCCGAGCCATTCTCAATCGTTCCTGAATCTGTAGAACTTTCTCAGTTGTCTCGTGAATAATCTCAGGACCTGTCAACTGACTATCCCCCAATTCGCTCCAACATACATGAGATCTACACTTCCTTCCGTACAACGCTTCAAAAGGTGTAGCTTTAATGCTTGCATGGTAGCTGTTATTGTATGAGAACTCAGCTAGTGGTAAGTACTTATCCCATCCGTTTCCAAAATCAATGACACATGCTCACAACATGTCCTTAAAAGTCTGAATAGGTCGTTCGCTTTGGCCATCTGTCTGGGGTGATATGCTGTACTCATATATAAGCGGGTCCCCATTGCTTTCTGTAATGACTGCCAAAATCTGGAAGTGTGATAGTGCTCCAAATGAATATATATTTAGGCTCAATATCCTTCCAATATGTAAAGCTTTTAGTTGGAATTGTTCTATTTTTATGTAATAATCGTTCAAATAAATAAGTGCGAAGACAAAAGACAGAATCGATGATTTAAAGACGCAAATGACCAAAAAGCTAAAAAGTACAAAGTACAATCCAAGTGGTTCAATTTATTGATGAGAAATGCCTAAAAATGACAAGAGTACAATCCGCGAAATGTAAAGTACAAGATATCTAAGCGTACGAAAAGGCGTTCGAAAATTCGGAACTGTGACATAAACCGAGCATCAACGTACAACTCAACGGAGCTAAAATTACAAGTCAACTATGCACAAGAATATAATATAATATATATATAATTATATGAAATTATATATTATTATATTATATATTATAATATTCAGCAGTCCACGTTTAACTCAATTTGGTGTGCTGGAATCCGAAGCTCCGCACTCGCAGAGCTGTAAGGCACAAAAGTACCGCACTCGCGGAGCTGTACAGTTCAAAGTGGGCATATAAAAGCTCACGCATTCATCACACCTTTTTCCAATCTCTCAATCTCTATATGTAATATATTTATATTATAATTATAATTTTAATTTAAGATTAATAATAAATTATGGTTTAGTTGGGTTATTGTAAGAAATGTTTTACGGGTTTTAAAGTCAGAACTCTGTCCGTGTAACGCTACGCGATAAATAATCACTGTAAGCTATGTTCTTCCTTTTTCAATTAATGTATGTAACTAAGTTATTATTATGCATATTTGAGCCGAAGTAATCGTGATGTTGGGCTAAATATTAAAATGGGGTTATTAGATTTTGTACCATAATTTGGGTTTGGACAAAAGACCGACACTTGTGAACATTGGACTATGGACTATTAATAGATGGGGGTATTGTCTAATTGAATGACAACTCATTGGAATCTGTCGAACCTATCTTCAAATTAGTTAATCTAATAATTATTAAATGATTATGCATGTCCTATTTAGTGACGTTTATACGACATCTTTTACAAATCATTTAATTTAATCAATTGGATTGGGTAATTTATTATTCATTATGGCTAAGTGAATAAATTAATGTATCATGGGCTAATTATAACAGGGGTGGATTACATACAAGAGTAATTGGTGTAATTGTTAACAAAGTATTAAAACCTTGGATTATACGCAGTCGATAACCTGGTATAATCATTAAACAAAGTATTAAAACCTTGTTACAGTTCGAATCCCTAATTAGTTGGAATATTTGACTTCGGGAATAAGGTTAATTTGACGAGCATTTTATAATTATGACCGATGGACTATTATGGACAAAAACCAAATAGGTATCAAATAAACCAGGACAAAGGACAATTAACCCGGGTAATAATTAATTAAAATCAAAACGTCAAACATCATGATTACGGAAGTTTAAATAAGCATAATACTTTTATTTCATATTTCATCGTACCTTTATTTACTGTCATTTTAATTACTGTAATTTACTTTATCGCAATTTAAATTCTATCATTTATATTATCGTCATTTATCTTTACGCTTAAAATATAAAATCGACAAACCGGTCATTAAACGGTAAAACCCCCTTTTATAATATTACTACCTATATATAATTATATATATTTGTATAAATATAGTTGTTAAAAATATAGTACGTTATCACTAGCTCCCTGTGGAACGAACCGGACTTATTAAAAACTACACTACTCTACGATTAGGTACACTGCCTATAGTGTTGTAGCAAGGTTTAGGTATATCCCATAAATAAATAAATAAAACTTGTGTAAATTCATCGTATTTCGTAATAAACAATAATATTATTTCGTATACACCGCTGCACACATCAAAGTGAATCTGCTGTCGCGATCGGATATAATAGATATAGGCACTCCATGCCTAGAGACGACTTCCTTAATGTAGATCTGAGCCAACTTCTCCATTTTATCAGTTTCTCTTATCGGTAAGAAATGTGCAGACTTAGTGAGATGATCCACGATAACCCAAATAGTATCGTAACCTCCCACAGTTCTCGGCAATTTCGTAATGAAGTCCATGGTAATACCTTCCCACTTCCACTGGGGAATTTCTAGTTGAGTCAATAACCCTGATGGCTTCTGATGTTCAGCCTTGACTTTTACACAAGTCAAGCACTTACTGACATAGGTAGCAATGTCAGCTTTCAAATTTGGCCACCAATAAAACGCCTTCAATTCTTGGTACATTTTATCTGATCCCGGATGAATTGAGTACCTTGACTTGTGTGCTTCCTCCAACACTAGTTCTCTCAATCCACCAAACTTTGGTACCCAGATTCGATTAGCAAAGTACCATGTTCCATCCTCCTTGATGTCAAATTTCTTATCCATTCCTGTGAGAAATTCAACATCGACGTTTTCTTGCTTCACGGCTTCTCGTTGTGCTTCACGGATTTGTGATGTGAGATTCGTACGGACAACTATGTTAAGAGCCTTAACCCTAAGAGGTTTCTCTCGCTCTTTTCTGCTTAAAGCATCCGCCACAACATTCGCTTTACCCGGATGGTATTGAAGTTCGTAGTTATAATCGTTAAGTAGTTCCATCCAACGTCGTTGTCTCATGTTGAGCTGTTTCTGGTCAAATATGTGCTGTAAACTCTTATGGTCAGTGAAGATAGTAAACTTGGTTCCATACAAGTAGTGTCTCTACATTTTAAATGCAAAGACAACAGCTCCTAATTCAAGGTCATGCGTAGTGTAGTTCTGCTCATGGATCTTTAACTGACGCAATCCATAAGCAATAACTTTATTTCGTTGCATAAGCACGCAACCCATTCCTTGTCGTGAGGCATCACAATAAACAACAAAATCTTCACTTCCCTTAGGTAGAGACAATATCGATACAGTTGTTAACTTCTCATTCAATAACTGAAATGCAGTTTCTTGCGGTTCTGACCACTCATACTTCTTGCCCTTATGAGTCAACGCAGTTAATGGTCGGGCAATCTTAGAGAATCCTTCAATGAATCTCCTGTAGTAACTAGCAAACCTAAAAATTGTCGGATCTGAGTTGGCGTCTTTGGAGCTTCCCAATTCTTAACCGACTCAATCTTTACTGGTTCGACCTGTATTTCATTGGCCCCTACAACATGGCCAAGAAATTGTACCTCTGGTAACCAAAAGTCACACTTAGAGAACTTTGCATACAACTGCTCTTTTCTAAGCATGGTCAATATCGATCGTAGATGCTGTTCGTGATCTTCCTTGTTCTTGGAGTACACCAATATATCATCAATAAACACAATGATGAATTTATCTAAGTATGGCTTACACACACGGTTCATGAGGTCCATGAACACTGCTGGTGTGTTTGTCAAACCAAACGGCATCACTGTAAACTCATAATGTCCATAACATGTTCTAAATGCCGTCTTCAGGACATCAGCTTCTTTGACTCTCAATTGGTGATACCCGGATCTCAAATCAATCTTCAAATAACAATTAGATCCCTGCAGCTAATCAAATAAGTCATCAATCCTCGGTAGCGGATACCAATTCTTGATTGTCAACTTGTTCAATTCTCTATAGTCGATACACAATCTCATCGACCCATCCTTCTTCTTAACAAACAAGACTGGAGCTCCCCAAGGTGAAGAACTCGGTTGGATAAATCCCTTGTGTAACAACTCTTACAATTGGCTAGACAACTCTTGAAGCTCTGGGAGTGCAAGTCTGTACGGTGCGCGAGCCACTGGTGCCGCTCCTGGCACTAATCTCTCTAAAACTCAACTTCTTGGTGCGATGGAAGACCAGGTAATTCCTCAAGAAAAACTTCAAGAAATTCCTTAACTATAGGAACATCTTCGGGTCTCCTTTCTTCAGGTACAATTTGGCTTACATGAGCCATAAACGCGATACATCCCTTTCTCACATACTTCTGAACTTTCAAGGAGTTAATGAGATGTAATTGTGAGCCATTCTTTTCTCCATAAATAATCATAGGTTCACTGTTAGCAATAGGAATACGAATAGCCTTTAGGTCACAGACCACCTCGGCTTTGTTATCAGCTAACTAGTCCATTCCAACCACAAGGTCAAAACTTCCCAGTTTAATAGGTATCACATCAATGCTAAAAGGCTTACCCTCTAACGTCAAAGTACAACCGCGATAAATCTTATCGGCTCTCATCAGGTTACTATTCCCTAGTTCTATAGAATACATGTTATCTAGGGGAGAAACAGGATTTTTAACATTGTGATAGACTTATTTAGATATAAAACTTCTATCAGCACCAGTATCAAACAAAACATAAACAGGTTGATCATTGAGTGAAAACGTAGCCGTGACTAGCTTCAGATCATCACGAGCTTCCGCAGAATTGATGATGAACGCTCTTCCTCGAGCATTCCCATTGTTTTTATTCTTAGGACAGTCCTTCTTGAAATGGCCCGGCTGTCCACAACCATAACAGTTCTTACCATTACCAGCATTGTTCGCATTGCTTGCAGTGTTGTTGTTGTTGGGGTTGCCGTTGAGGTTAACCTTACAATCCTTAGACAAATGGCCAAACTTCTTGCATCGGTCACAAATTATAACATCACAGTTTCTGGTGTGATGCTTGCCACACTTTTGACATTGTGGCTTTTTGCCCTTATACCCGGAGTTAGTTCCCGTGACCCCAGTGTCGTTGCGGTAAGAATCTTGCTTCTTGAATGGCTGTTGGTTAAAATTCTTATCTTGACCACCATTCTAGTTTCTCTTACCATCTTTGGTCTTATTCTCATTCACTGTAGTACCCTTTCCTCATTGGGCAATTTGGTCGTAACAAACTAGCCATGTCAATAGCTTCTTGCACGTTTGCGGGTTTAGAAGTAGTGACCCCGCCTTGAATATTCTCACTTAGACCTTCGATGTACATTTCCACCTTACGCCTCTCATGAGTAACCATCTGATAATGCTAAAAACGAACATATATTTCATAGCATTATCCCTCAAGAAAGACAAGATTTTAGTTGCAATTGTTCTATTTACAAGTGATATTCGTTTAAATAATTAAAGGTGAAGACAAAAGACAGATTCGACGAATTGAAGATGCAAATGACCAAAAAGCTCAAAAGTACAAAGTACAATCAAAGTGGTTCAAATTATTGATGAGAAACATCTCAAAATTACAAGAGTACAAGTCGCAAAACGCAAAATACAAGATATTAAATTGTACGCAAGGACGTTCGAAAATCCGGAACCGGGACCAGAGTCAACTCTCAACGCTCGACGCAACGGACTAAAAATTACAAGTCAACTATGCACATAAATATAATATAATATTTAAATAATTCTTAAAATTATTTATATATTATATTTATTTATTAAAACGTCGACAAGCTTGAAAACAAAAATATGTGAGCTGGTACCTACCTCCATGCGATCGCATGGCCTGTAGGCTTATTCTCTATGCGATCGCATGGGCCACTTTTTGTGGCCACATGCCTATAAATTTCGCGGTTTTGATCGAACTTTATATATCTTTTTCTTTCCTTTCTCTCAACGTAAACATATATATATATATATATATATATATATATATATATATATATATATATATATATATATATATATATATATATATATATATATATATATATTATAATTTTAATTTTAATTTTAATTCTAATAATAAGGGTATGTTAGCGAATGTCGTAAGGGTGTAAGTCGAAATTCTGTCCGTGTAACGCTTCGCTATTTTTAATCATTGTAAGTTATGTTCAACCTTTTTAAATTAATATCTCGTAGCTAAGTTATTATTATGCTTATTTAAAGCCGAAGTAATCGTGATGTTGGGCTAAAATATTAAGATGAGGTAATTGGGCTTTGTACCATAATTGGGGTTTGGATAAAAGAACGACACTCGTGGAAATTAGACTATGGGCTATTAATGGGCTTTATATTTGTTTAACTAAATGATAGTTTGTTAATTTAATATAAAGATTTAGAATTGGACGTACCTATAAATAACCATATACACTCGATTGGACACGATGGGCGGGATATTTATATGTACTAATAATCGTTCATTTAACCGGACACGGGAAAGGATTAATAGTCTATGGACTTATTAAAACAGGGGTGAATTATGTACAAGGACACTTGGTGTAATTGTTAACAAAGTATTAAAACCTTGAGTTACACGCAGTCGGTATCCTGGTGTAATTATTAAACAAAGTATTAAGACCTTGTTACAGTTTAAGTCCCCAATTAGTTGAAATATTTGACTTCGGATATAAGGATAATTTGACGAGGACACTCGCACTTTATATTTATGACTGATGGACTGTTATGGACAAAAACCAGACGGACATATTAAATAATCCAGGACAAAGGACAATTAACCCATGGGAATAAATTAAAATCAACACGTCAAACATCATGATTACGAAAGTTTAAATAAGCATAATTTCTTTATTTCATATTTAATTATACTTTTAATTATCGCACTTTTATTTACTGTCATCGTATTTAATTGAACTTTTAATTATCATTCTCTTTAATTATCGCAATTTTATTTTATCGCACTTTTATTTATCGCAATTTCATTATCGTTATTTACTTTACTCTTTAAATTAAGTTATATTTATTTTTAATATTTTACATTAGGTTTTAACTGCGACTAAAGTTTTAAAATCGACAAACCGGTCATTAAACGGTAAAAACCCCCTTTTATAATAATAATACTACTTATATATATTTTTGTATTTTTACAATTATAAGTTAAAAATATAGCGTTAAGCTTGTTTAAAAGATCCATGTGGAACGAACCGGACTTACTAAAAAACTACACTACTGTACGATTAGGTACACTGCCTATAAGTGTTGTACCAAGGTTTAGGTATATCCACTCTATAAATAAATAAATATCTTGTGTAAAATTGTATCGTATTTAATAGTATTTTCTTGTAAAAATTAATAGTATTTTATACCCCTTCGCTTTAACATCAAGTATTTTTGGCGTCGCTGCCGGGGAACAAACAACGCCGAAAACGCAACGCTATATATAAAAATAAAAAAAAGTTTTTTTTTTACTAAGTTCTTTGTATAAAAAATATACGTTTTATATATTAAAAATACAAAAATATAAAAAGAAAAATAACAATATATATATATTTTTAAGAGTTTGTTAAATATATATATAAAATTATAAAATATTTCTATTTCTATTTTTAGTTTGTAAAAATATAAGTTTTATTTAATTTATATAAATACTTTTTATAAATTTTAAAACAGAAAATTAAAAAATATATATATATATATAAAACCACTCGGCCCGATCACTGTTGCAGCCCAAAGTCTGGCCCTAATTTGTAAGCCATGCGATCGCATGGAAAATCAACTAACACCTCATGCGATCGCATGAGGTGATTTGACTGGTCTGGTAACCTAGTCCGACCAGTTTAGGGTTTAAATTTATTATTATTATTAATAAAACCCTAATTAGGGTATAGTTATTTATTATTTAGTTTAGTTTTATTATTTAATTTGTATTATTTAGTTTAATTAGTTTTATAAATATATAAAATTAATACTTTTATAAAATAAATAATATAAAAATAATATTTTTATAAAAATTGTACTTTTTACAACTTTAAGTTTATTTTTATATTTTGTATCTTTTTAATCGTTAAAGCATATTTTTGTTATTTTTCGCTCGTTAAAGCATATTTTTGTTATTTTTCTTTAGACTAAGATTTAAGTGCTTTAGAATTTTGCGACGCCGTTTTAAGTTTTTAGTACCTTTTTAAGCTTTTTGTCATTTTAGATATAGAATTCCTTGTAAGCTTTAATATTTTTAGACGCAACTTTTAATTTTTAATTTTTAGTTCCTTTTTAAGTATCGACGCGCTACTTTCTTATTTTTATTTTTCGACGCCTTTTATTTTTTCGACCTTTTATTTTTCGACGTTTTTCGACGCGCTCTTTTTCTTTCTTATTTCTTACCGATCTAGTTTTAGGACATAGAATTTTCTATTTCTTCTCTAAAATTTCTTTAAATTTCAACGAAAAATTATTTTAAGCGGTTAAATTGATAGACATCCAAATTTTTTGTTTCGTAGTAATAGTTGGATTTGTTAGTGGCTGAGTTGTGAGCTTCCGATTTAAAGGGTTCTGGCTCCCTGTTACATCTATTGGCTATTCGAAACGTGAGCAAAAGCAGAAAAGTCTATTATTTTGATAACTTATATAATTTTTATCTTTTATAACTAATAGGATATTCAGTGAATGCACCGAGCAAAACGTTCACCACCTTTTGTACGTTCACCACATGTAACTCGATCAAGACATCTAGCAAATATTGTCACCCTTTGATTTTTCTTTAGAATCGTCATCCAGTCGACCAAGTACTCCAATTCAAATTTTCGATAATCCATTTTTTGAACCCGACCTCACAATTGAGAATCCGGAGGATATTCAGGGATAATTCAGAGATCCTGAACCATTAATCTTTCCTCCGGAACTACCAATCATTCAAACAGAGATTGTTGAGGAACCTACCATTAAATCAGAATCCTCTAGTGATTCAGATTCAACAAATTCGATCATGGAAAATCTGGAACCTCTAAGTATGGAAGACCGAATGAGAGCTAAACGCACTGGCCAAGGTCACGCAATTACTCAACCTGACATTAATGCGCCAGATTATGAAATCAAAGGACAAATTCTACACATGGTAACTAATCAATGCCAATTTAGTGGTGCGCCGAAGGAAGATCCAAAATTCGAGAAGTTAAGGATGAACAGATATATCTCATGTTATTTCCCTGGACTTTAAAGGGAGAAGCCAAAGATTGGTTAGAATCATTACCTGAAGGGGCGATTGATACATGGGATGTTTTAGTTGAAAATTTTCTTAAACAATTCTTTCCGGCATCTAAAGCCGTGAGACTTCAAGGAGAAATTGTTACGTTCACACAAAAGCCAAATTAAACTCTATATGAGGCGTGGACAAGATTTGGAAAGTTATTGAGAGGATGTCCGCAACATGGTTTAGACACTTGTCAAATAGTACAAATATTCTACCAAGGATGCGACATCACTACAAGGAAAGACATCGATATAGCAGCTGGTGGTTCCATTATGAAGAAAACCGCAACTGACGCTTATAAAATTATTGATAACACTGCTTCCCACTCACATGAGTGGCATAAAAAAAAAGATATTATTAGATCATTTAAAGCAGCTAGAGCCGATTCTAGCCATGACTTCGATTCCATTTCTGCAAAGATAGATGCTGTCGAGAGACGAATGAAAAAGATGACTAAAGATATCCACTCGATACGAATTAGTTGTGAACAGTGTGGAGGACCACATTTAACAAAAGATTGTCTCAGTATTGAACTAACAATGGAACAAAGAGAGAATGTTTCATACATAAACCAAATGCCTGGAAATAATTATCAGAATAATTATCAACCGCCAAGACCAATCTACAATCAAAACCAGAATTATAACCGAAATGTTCCATATAACAACCAACAAGGTCCTAGAAATCAACAAGTATCCAACAATACTTACAATCAGCAAAGACCTATTTTTCAAAACAAACCACCACAAACCTATGATAAAAAGCCAAATTTAGAAGATATGATGTCGAAGCTAGTTGAATCTCAAACTCAATTTTTCACATCTCAGAAACAAACCAATGAACAAAATGCTCAAGCATTTAGAAATCAACAAGCTTCGATTCAAAATTTGGAACAAGAAGTAAGTAACCTAGCAAGGTTAATAGGTGAAAGAAAACCGGGAAGTCTACCTAGCGATACAAATGCTAACCCCCGAAATGAAACAGCTAAAGCCATTACCACAAGAAGTGGTATTACACTTAAACCACCTGAAATGCCTGTAATTTCTGATAAAGCTATTCCTACTTCACAAGAACCACAACCTGAGCAAGATAAGGAAACAGAACCGGTAGTTGAAAAAGGTTAATGAAGATAACACAGTTAAGGCTAAACCTTATGTTAAACCATACCAACCACCGCTTCCTTACCCGAGTAAAATGAGAAATGCGAGACTTGAAGCCGAGCAATCTAAATTCTTGGATATGTTTAAACAAATAAATGTCAATCTTCCTTTCATTGATGTGATTTCAAGAATGCCTAGATATGCCAAATTCTTGAAAGATCTAATCACAAATAGAAAGAAAATGGAAGAACTCTCGGCTGTTACTATGAATGCAAATTGATCTGCAGTGCTATTGAATAAGATACCAGAAAAACTTTCAGATCCAGGAAGTTTCACAATTCCATGTTTTCTGGGTAGTCTTAGTTCAATAGAAGCATTGGCAGATTTAGGTGCTAGTATAAATTTAATGCCGTATTCATTATATACTAAACTAGACCTTGGAGAATTGAAACCAACACGAATAAGCATACAACTAGCCAATCGATCAGTAAAATATCCTAGAAGGATAATGGAGAATATGCTAGTTAAAGTTGGTACTTTAGTATTTCCAGTAGATTTTGTTATTCTGGATATGGAAGAAGACTCTCGAGTTCCTCTCATATTAGGAAGACCATTCTTAAACACGGCTAAAGCAATAATAGACGTGTTCAGTAAGAAACTGACCTTAAGTATAGAGGACGAGAGTGTTACCTTTTCTGTTGATAGAGCCATGCAACAACCGCAATATGCAGATGATACATGTTATTATATTCAAACTATAGAATCACATGCAGAATTGTTAGAAGAATTTCCAGAATTACAAGGAACAGGAGAATGTTCGAGAAGGAACTGAACCAATTGATGAAACTGAAATGTTAGCTACACTTATGGCAAATGGATATGAACCAACAACAGAAGAAATTCAAATGCTAAAAGAAGAAGACAGATATCGATATAAATCATTGATAGAAGAACCACCGACATTAGAGTTAAAGCCACTTCCAAACCATTTGGAATATGCTTATTTACATGGTGAATCTGAATTACTTGTAATAATATCGTCTTCTCTTACTGAAAATGAAAAATCTCATCTCATTTCTGTGCTAAAAGCTCAAAAACCAGCTATTGCATGGAAGATTCATGATATTAAAGGAATAAGTCCTTCGTATTGCACACATAAAATCCTTATGGAAGAAGGTCATAAAACGTATGTGCAACGCCAATGAAGACTAAATCCTAATATGCAAGATGTTGTTAAGAAAGAAATTATTAAACTGCTTGATGCAGGTTTAATTTATCCAATCTCTGATAGTCCATGGGTAAGCCCAGTTCAATGCGTACCTAAGAAAGGTGGCATGACTGTCATCACAAATGAGAAAAATGAACTTATTCCTACTAGGACAGTAACAGGATGGCGTGTTTGTATTGATTATAGAAAATTAAATGACGCCACCAGAAAAGATCACTTTCCCTTACCTTTCATTGATCAAATGTTGGAAAGATTAGCCAGAAATAGTTACTATTGTTTTCTTGATGGTTTTTCCGGATATTTTCAAATTCCAATAGCACCCGAGGACCAAGAGAAAACCACATTCACGTGCCCTTATGGTACTTTTTCTTATAAACGCATGCCATTTTTACTTTGCAACGTCCCTGCAACCTTTCGAAGGTGCATGATGGCGATTTTTCACGACATGATAGAAGAATGCATGGAAGTTTTCATGGATGACTTTTCAGTCTTCGGTGATACATTTGAATCATGTCTAGTCAATCTTGAACGAATGCTTATTAGATGCGAACAATCAAATCTAGTTCTTAATTAGGAGAAATGCCATTTCATGGTTAAAGAAGGCATCGTTCTTGTTCATAAAATTTCAAAGGAAGGAATTGAAGTGGATGGAGCTAAAGTAGATGTAATTACTAAACTTCCACATCCCACCAATGTTAGAGGAGTTAGGAGTTTTCTAGGACATGCCGGTTTTTACCGACGTTTCATAAAAGATTTTTCTAAAACTGCCACTCCTATGAGCAAACTCCTAGAAAAGGATGCTCCTTTTATCTTTTCAGACGAATGCATCAAATCTTTTAATATTCTTAAAGAAAAACTCACTAATGCGCCGATTATGATAACTCCAAATTGGAATCTACCATTTGAACTAATGTGCGATGCAAGTGATTTTGCAATGGGAGCCGTTTTAGGACAAATGATTGAAAAATGATTTCAACCTATATATTATGCTAGTAAGACGTTACAAGGAGCACAAACAAAATACACAACTACTGAAAAAGAACTCCTTGCTATTGTCTTTGCTTTTGACAAATTTCGTTCATATCTCGTTCTAGCTAAAACGGTGGTCTATACTAACCATTCTGCTCTTAGATACCTATTTTCGAAACAAGATGCTAAACCACGATTAATCCGTTGGATCTTACTCTTACAAGAGTTCGATATTGAAATCCGAGATAAAAAGGGAGCAGAAAATCTCGCAGCTGATCATCTTTCTCGTCTTGAAAATCCCGAATTATAAGTTCTAAATGAAACGGCCATACAAGACAACTTTTCTGATGAATATCTATTGAAGATAGATTATAATGAAATTCCATGGTTTGCAGACTATGCAAACTACTTAGTATGTGGATTCCTTGAAAAAGGATTATCGTACCAAAAACGAAAGAAATTCTTTAGTGATATAAAACTCTATTTCTGGGAAGATCCACATTTGTTTAAAAGTTGTCCCGATGGAATAATACGCCGATGTGTATTCGGGGATGAAGCTAGTCAAATCTTAAACCATTGTCACACAGGACCAACAGGAGGGCATTATCGGCCTCAACTCATAGCAAGAAAAGTTTACGATGCTGGATTCTATTGGCCTACAATTTTCAAAGATGCACACCTTCTTTGCAAATCCTGTGATGCTTGTCAAAGGGCCGGAAAAATAAGTTAACGTGATGAAATACCACAAAATGTCATTCAAGTATGTGAAGTATTTGACATTTGGGGTATTGACTTTATGGGTCCATTTCCAAAATCTCATAATAATCTCTACATTCTCGTTGCCATTGATTATGTATCTAAGTGGGCGGAAGCACAAGCTCTCCCGACTAACGATGCACGAGTTGTAGTCAACTTTTTAAAACGTCTTTTTGCAAGGTTTGGAACACCGAAAGCTTTAATAAGTGATCGGGGTACTCATTTTTGTAACAATCAACTTGAGAAAGTTCTCAAAAGATATGGAGTAACTCATAAAATCTCCACTGCTTATCATCCACAAATAAGTGGACAAGTTGAAAATACCAACCGAGCTTTAAAACGTATTCTAGAGAAAACCGTAGGATCAAATCCGAAGGAATGGTCCATTAATTTGGAGGACGCACTCTGGGCTTTTAGAACAGCCTACAAAACTCCAATTGGAACCACACCTTTTAAACTCGTTTACGGAAAAGCATGTCATCTTCCAGTAGAAATTGAACACAAAGCATTTTGGGCTTTGAAGACATGTAATCTTGATTTACATGAAGCTGGACGTCTACGGTTAAGTCAACTAAATGAATTAGAAGAATTAAGACATGAGGCATACGAAAATTCGTTAATCTATAAGGAAAGAACGAAGAAATGGCATGATAAAAGAATAAGAAGTTCAAAAGAATTTAAAGAAGGAGACATAGTTCTTCTTTTCAATTCACGATTCAAGCTATTTCCTGGAAAATTGAAATCAAGATGGTCTGGACCATTCATCGTCAAAAGAGTTTTCCCATACGGAACAGTAGAGTTAATAAATTCAAATGGGATTGAATTTAAGGTTAATGGTCACAGAATTAAACATTACATAGATAGTCCGATGGAAGTTGACAACGAAGTTAATCAAATTTCGACACCACAGCTAACTAAGTGTGGGGAGAATCAAGTCTTTAAAGGATAATATGTATTTCTGTTAGAGTTAGATATTCTGTTTTCGTGTAGTTCTCGAGAATGGAATCCGAATGGTCTTTCCCTAGCAGACCCTAAAGAACTAGTCTTCTCCCCCCTATCTGAATTTTTATTTTTTTAGGTTTTACGAGATGAAGAATTCCTTTGATCTGAACCATGGTCTAATGCTACACGCTTTGATCACTAAATGTAATAATGACACCCTTCCGAGTGACCTGGTGTGTAACAACCCAAACCAAACCACGAACAACCTGTGATTAAATATCAAAATAAAAAAAAAAATTTGTTTGTTCAGTAACTGGCGCGGCGCGCCAGAACCCCGCGCGGCGCGCTGATCTGGTCTGTCCAAAAAGTCTTGAAATGTGAAAATGTTTGACCACTTCCCGACGAATTTAGACAAAACGCTTTTCACAACATATTCATATATGAAAAACTAACACGTTCCATTCATAAAATAAGTTTTACGAGACCGGGCCCACATCGGCCGTTTTACGACTTTCGTACAAAATTCAAGTTTTCAACCACATGATTTTTAACACAAAATAAAGCCGAGCATGGCGATTGGGGATACGCTACCCAATCCTAATCAAATCCAAAAGAAAGCCTTCTAAAGCAACTACGCGAGCCACTAGTCCCCGCTTACCCGAGCCTCCGCATCCATGCAATCTATAAAAATGTAAACAGCGAGAGGGTAAGCTAACATTTAGTGAGTGAAAATATACTACATACATATATATGCATAAAATGGACACGCCACAAAATATCAAATACCGCATACCGGAGCATCCAAGCATAAAGGCTAGCTAATCTAAGCATACCTTACGATCACTAGGCAACGAGCTAAAGATACATCAACAAAATATAAGTTCACTAACGACGATGTGAACAATGCCAAGAAGCTACACACGGAGGGTTAGCTACATCACGACAATACAACAATGTATATATAACAATATATAAACGAATAAGGTTGACCCATTAACCCATTACCGAAATACCAAACAACACAATGAAGATTGGCCGAACTACACGAGCCTTAGTAATCCAAAACCACACGAGATTACCATCTTCAAAGACAACATCAAGGTTGGCCGAACTACACGAGCCTTAGTAATCCGAAACTACACGAGATTAAAACCTCAATAAGACGACCGGACTACACGCGTCATCATGAATCCGAACTATACGCGATTCACTTCTCCAATACCAAAATCCACAGTCACGGGATTATAAAATCCACTACATCGGGGTTATCCAAAACCACATCACAATACTTGTGATAACGTACACACAAGTGTACACCTCGCCAAGAGGAGGTCAACCAAAACGCACAACCGTTCCAATTGGATCTATACACAAGTCCATCAAAACCACCTATATGTGAAGTGAGCTCTATAATCGAGAACCACTTCACCCGACCCGCACCCATCCTACACATACATATGCACATAGGATATTAACACTCACATTGCCGCCTTGATGAATGCTTCCAAATAATCCGCAACTCGGCGAAGGAATGTACCTAATCCATTATCATAAATACCACAACACAATTAGGATGGATTTACAAACCAACCCAATTCGACACTTAGTGCAATTTCGACCCAATTGCACTTCCAAGCACAAACCATGCCCAAACTAACCAATAATCACTAACACGAGTGATAATGGTCCTAATATGCCAATTAAACCCGAACACAAGTGTTAAACACTTATCGTTCTCAAAATCGCCCATAAACCCTAATTTTGACCCATAAAGTCAAAATCTCACCAATTACAAGTTTTAACATCAAAATATATTTAACTCAGTTTTATACTTCAACTTAATCCATCTTAAGTTTATAAACCTCATCGAATCGACATTCGGGTCATAATCATCAACAAACCCTAACTTTGACTCTAGTCAAAATTAGTCAACCATAAGAACCCTAAAGGTCTCCAAATCATCAATAATCACTAATACTAGTGATTATACACCATTCTCAAGTCTTAGACATGGTTAAATCATTAACCAACCCAAAACCCTCCTTTAACACTTATAAACCCGAACCTTGGTGTTAATCTTCAATTAACAACTAAATGGGTTCCATCTATGAATCATACAATCAAAAGCCCCAAATTTGAATGATGAACACAAAACGAAATTCGGAGTTAGAGCTTACCACTAGTATCACCGCGTAGCTAAGAACGATGAGAACAAACTTGTCTACTACACTAAAGATCAAAACCCACTTCTTCCTTTCCAAAAATCCCTTTGAATCAAATGGGTGTTTGAGTTCTTGAGAGAAATATGAAAAGAAAAGGAAAAAGAAATAAGGAAATGAAATGGGTGGATGAGGTTAAGTCCTCAAATCTGGCTCAAATGCAAAAAGACCAAAATGCCCTTTTAAAACTCTTAAAATAACAAGGGAGTCTGCCAGCGACATATGGCGCGGCGCGCGACTTGCCAGAATCAGAATCCAGGTCTTACAACTCTCCCCCACTTAAAATCGATCACGTCCTCGTGATTTTCACCACTTAACCATTTCGGACCCACTCAACGGTCCTTAATCATAACCCAATCCGAACTTTCCTAGACAATTCTTCCCAATGAATCACCTTTAACAACTAAGATCGTCACTCGCGAATTATCAAACCCGTAATCCCGAGCGCTAAAACCATGCTCAATCCCTCATACCGGGAAATACTCCACCAGTCTCGAACTGAGATATCAATCCCTAGCATACCATACCAAGTACATCGCTAGTAACCACCGCACATCAAAATCAAGTCAACCATCTAAACCGACGAAGACCGAAAAGAAGCAAATCCTTACGGATTACCCTTAACACTAAACATCCCTTGTAGTGCGCAATACGACCAATACGCAACTACCGTAACATCATAATCCAACGGTTAAAACCGATAGCGCCCAAAACGATTATGGCAACGCTAAATCCCAAGGTGTACAAAATCGACTATTGTCACGCCCGTAACAACATGTGAGCAAAACACGGCTATCGCATCACTAAACATACAACATGGTCCTCGCGACCCCACCATTGGTGTATAAATAACCGATAGTTCTCGCAACATGGTCCTTGCGACCCCACCATTGGTGCATCAAACAACCAATATATCAAAATCATGGTTCTTACGACCCCACTATCGGTGTATAAAACAACCGATAGATCATGCCACACGGTCCTTACGACCTCACTATCGGTGTATAAAACAACCGATAGATCACGCAACACGAAGGCTGGCCGAAAACACACGCGCCTTAGTGAATCCGAACTACACGCGACTCACTACCTTCACCGCAACAACAATCGGGATTGGCCGAACTACACGCGCCTTAGTGAATCCGAACTACACGAGAGTCACTATCCCAAAAGAATGACCGAACTACACGAGTCATTTGTGAATCCGAACTACACGCAACTCACTTCCATAATAAGATGACCGAAACCATACACGTCATCGTGAATCCGAAACCACACGCGATCCACTACCATGATGAAGTCAGCGGACCCCGAAGGTCATGCTCCACCAATCTCAACACCGGATGAAGTTAGCGGACCCTGTCAATGGTCATGCTTCACCGTTATAGCACCACGCTCATGATGAAGTCAGCGGACCTCGAAAGTCATGCTCCACCAATCACGTACTCCCATGATGAAGTCAGCGGACCCCGAAGGTCATGCTTTACCAATCAACAATACCATGATGAAGTCAGCGGACCCCGAAGGTCATGCTTCACCAATCAACGCCCTTTTGGCCTCGAACAACGAGTAGCGTAACATCGCGCTCTGCCACGCCATAGTGAATCCTAACGGATACCACTAACCATTCCCACAATCGAGCAAGAACCACCTATATCAAACATAGGTACAAAACAATAATTCTCTAGAAGAGAATCCGATACGCACACCCCTTAACCGAGGGATTTCACCTTGCTCGCCAAACACGTCCATTATCTCTCAACGAGATTTACCACATTACCTCCTCGGTGGTAATTTAAATCCAACCCATAAGTACAATTTAACCGAAATTGTACTCCACCACAAATCGACCAAAACTAGGTCTCGACAAAATTTCCGGATCTACCAAAAACATCATCCGAAATCTCCCACTAAAACTTCCTCGTACGGGAGTGTAACTCCCCCACTTGGAACTACATTCCATATCCGCACCTCGTACAACCGTACAATGCTACCAAAGGTAGACTTTACCAACAATTGGGTTCACACGACCCATCACCATCTCTTGCTCCAACCTTGAACATACCAAGGATCTTAACCTATCCTTAAACACTTCGAACGAAAAGTGTACCACCAATTACACAAACCATACCCTCGCAATCATCCTATTGCTTTAGTTTGTCAACTTCCACCTTGTCACTCATGTACCTAAGGGTTTAACTTCGGTACCCTATGTACAATGTAACCACAACATAATCGGAGTCGAACACCACGCTAGTAGGTATAAAAGACGCACCTAATGTCGCGTCACATAGACTCCTTTACCAACGTACATCGAGATCCAAAACACTCGATTTCAAGGGTTTCATCCCACCCGTCGAACCTCATGGTTCATCAACTCCAACATACAAGTGAACACGCGCTTAATAATCGAACACTAAAACCCATTTCCATGGCTTGGTAGAAACATTTCCCAAATACTAAGGAATGCTTGGTTGCACCATGTCTTACGACCTTCGCCCATTAATCAAACGTCACCATGGGGTACTTCCATTAAGAACGTCACCCATAACAACAATATGCACAACACAAGGCATTTTACAACTCAAACACAAATGACACTTGATAAATAATTAAAGGACGTATTTATTTAAAATGAAACGTACCTTAACGTCTCCTTGTCGCACCCGTCCCCGGAAACTTGGGACATTCCGACTTACGATGTCCTTCATCTTGGCAGTTGAAGCACACCATGACATCACCCTTTGGTATCGAACATTCCCAAGACTTGTGACCCCTCATGCCAAAATTGTACCATCTAGACGCACTAGAATCCAATATACCCGTCCGTGTACCACCCATGCTCACACTCGGACCCTTAGTCCTCTTACTCGGAGCACCATACGAAACAACCCTTCTCTCACTTGCAGGTTCACTTTTCTTGGACCGTGAATACGACTCGAAACCTCTAGCCAAGGCGAATAACTCCGCAAACGATTTCGCTTGACCCCGGCTAATTTTATTCTTCAAGTCATCATTCAAGGTCCGATAGAAATCTTGCATCAACAAATGATCATTCCCCAAATACTCTGGGCAAAAATGAGCCTTCGCCATAAAGGTCGTCTTGAGAGTATTCAAATCCATAGAACCCTGTTGCAAATTTCGCAACTCATTACGCATTTCCGACAAATCGGCTGAAGTTCGAAACTCCTCGAAGAATTCCTTCTTAAACTCGTCCCATGATAACGCCATAAACGGGTCACCACCGACAAGATCAATATTACCATCCAACCAATCCTTTGCTCTACCCTGCAACAAGCTCATAGCGAGCCTTGTCCTCTTCTCGGGAGGACATTCAATCGTTCGAAAACACCCTTCGACATCCGAGATCCAAGTGGAGCTTACCAAGGGATCCGGCTTTCCGTCATACATCGAGGGTTTAGTCCTCATGAAGCTCTTAAGACAACGCTCCATTTCACCACTACTTCGAAGTTCGGAATACTTTCTATCCATTTCTTCTCGAAACGCACTCATTTGCTCCACAACGGCGGCCGCAACTCTAGCATTAAACTCTAAATCGTTCGTCTCGATCCCGGTTTCCGTCGGCATTCTAAGGAATGCAAAGCGGTTAGATCACGAACGTATAAAGCACACACACAAAACCGCCTCCATCTTGCTAAACACTCGTCGTACATCACTTGCTAGACACGATTTGCACCCGTAATAAGGTTTGCAAATCCTTATTACGCACACACGCCGTATCAACTCGTTAGTACAACGACCGCCTCGCTCGATGATATAAACAAACACAGACAAAATTCTACGCGATATAAACACACGCAAGAATTATTATCACCACACAATAATATATTAATAATATCCGCATTACTAATATAAACGTTAGTCCACCTACAAACAAGGCACTAACTATAACCTATTCCTACCCGTACTCCTACAAGTCCCGCAACAAATAAGCACACACAAAAGTCTAAGTCTAGGCACCTATCTCAAGTCACCTAAATCCCTTAGACCATGCTCTGATACCACTTGTAACAACCCAAACCAAACCACGAACAACATGTGATTAAATATCAAAATAAAAAAAAATAAAAAAATAAAAATTTGTTTGTTCAGCAACTGGCGCGGCGCGCCAGAACCCCGCGCGGTGCGCCGATATGGTCTATCCAAAAAGTCTTGAAACGTGAAAATGTTTGACCATTTCCCGACGTATTTAGACAAAACGCTTTTCACAACATATTCATATATGAAAAACTAACACGTTCCATTCATAAAATAAGTTTTACGAGACCGGGCCCACATCGGCCGTTTTACGACTTTCATACAAAATTCAAGTTTTCAACCACATGATTTTTAACACAAAATAAAGCCGAGCATGGCGATTGGGGATACGCTACCCAATCCTAATCAAATCCAAAAGCAAGCCTTCTAAAGTAACTACGCGAGCCACTAGTCCCCGCTTACCCGAGCCTCCGCATCCATGCAATCTATAAAAATGTAAACAACGAGATGGTAAGCTAACGCTTAGTGAGTGAAAATATACTACATACATATATATGCATAAAATGGACACGACACAAAATATCAAATACCGCATACCGGAGCATCCACGCATAAAGGCTAGCTAATCTAAGCATACCGTACGATCACTCGGCAACGAGCTAAAGATACATCAACAAAATATAAGTTCACTAACGACGATGTGAACAACGCCAAGAAGCTACACCCGGAGGGTTAGCTACATCACAAAAATAGAACAATGTATATATAACAATATATAAACGAATAAGGTTGACCCATTAACCCATTACCGAAATACCAAACAACACAATGAAGATTGGCCGAACTACACGAGCCTTAGTAATCCGAAACCACACGAGATTACCATCTTCAAAGACAACATCGAGGTTGGCCGAACTACACGAGCCTTAGTAATCTGAATCCACACGAGATTACTACCTCAATAAGACGACCGGACTACACGCGTCATCATGAATCCGAACTACACGCGATTCACTTCTCCAATACCAAAACCCACAGTCACGGGATTATAAAATCCACTACATCGGGGTTATCCAAAACCACATCACAATACATGTGATAACGTACACACAAGTATACACCTCGACAAGAGGAGGTTGATGTCGTGCGAGGTGTACGTGAAATACTACATATTTTTGATACGAAAAGTGATACAAACTACACAAGTTTTAATTATTTATTTACAAAATGGATATACCTAAACCTTGCTACAACACTATAGGTAGTGTACCTAATCGTAGAGTAGTATAGTTTTTAGTAAGTCCGGTTCGTTCCACAGGGAGCGGGCTTATTGCACACTATATTTTTAAACAACTATATTTGTACAAAATATATAAATATATATATATATATATATATATATATAATAATATATAAAAGGGGGTTTACAGTTTAATGACCGGTTTGTCGATTTATATTTTAAGCGAAGCGTAAAGTAAATGACGATATTTAACTAACAATATAAAATAAATAACAATAATTAAAATGACAATAAATAAAAGTACGAGGAAATATGAAATAAAATATATTATGCTTATTTAAGCTTCCGTAACCATGATGTTTGACGTGTTAATTTTAAGTTTTATGCCCATGGGTTAATTGTCCTTTGTCCTGGATTATTTAATATGCCCGTCTGGTTTTTGTCTATAACAGTCCATCGGTCATAACTTTAAAGTGCGAGTGTCCTCGTCAAATTATCCTTATACCAGAAGTCAAATATTCCAACTAATTGGGGACTTAAACTGTAACAAGGTTTTATTACTTTGTTTAATAATTACACCAGGATATCGACTGCGTGTAACCCAAGGTTTTAATACTTTGTTATCAATTATGCCAAGTGTCCTTGTACATAATTTCACCCCTGTTTTAATAATTCTAGTGACTATTAATCCATTCCCATGTCCGGTTAAATGAACGATTATTCATACATATAAATACCCCGCTCATCGTGTCCGATCGAGTGTATGTGGTTATTTATAGGTACTTCCAATTGTAAATCTTTATATTAAAATTAACAAACTATCATTTAGTTAAACAAATATAAAGCCCATTAATAGCCCATAGTCTAATTTTCACAAGTGTCGTTTTTTTGTCCAAACCTCAATTATGGTACAAAGCCCAATTACCCCGTCTTTAATATTTAGTCCAACATCATGATTACTTTGGCTCAAATAAGCATAATAATAACTTAAGTACGAGACATTAATTTATAAAGGAGAACATAACTTACATTGAGTATTTATCGCGTAGTGTTACACGGACAGAATTTCGACTTCAAAAACCCGTAAAATAACCTTTACATAACCCGAACTAATCTAATATAAAACTACCCTATACTATATATATTATATATATATATTTATTTATTTATTTATTACAGAGTATTATTATTATTATTTATTATTTTTATCGAACGAATGCATGGCCTTTTATAGGCGTTTTGATTTCTGACAGCTCCGCGAGTCGTGGAGTTTTTGGCCTTCAAACTCCGCGAGTCGTGGAGTTTGAAAATCCAGCTCAGGATCCTTTGTCTCATAGCTTGTCGACATGATTATATATATATTTATAATATATAAATAATTTATATAATTATTTATATATTATATTTTATTCTTGTGCATAGTTGACTCATAATTTTTGGTCCATTGCGTCGGGCGTTGATAGTTGACTCATGTCCCGGTTCCGGATTTTCGAACGTCCTTGCGTACAATTTAATATCTTGTACTTTGCGTTTTGTAACTTGTACTCTTGTCATTTTGAGACGTTTCTCATCAATAAATTGAACCTTTTGAATTGTATTTTGTACATTTGAGCTTTTTGGACGTTTGTGTCTTCAAATCTTCATTTTCGCCTTTTGTCTTCGCACTTATTTATTTAAACAATTACAATGAAAATATAATACAATTACATATGAAATCCTATTATTTAGGAGGGATATTGCTATAAAATATATGTTCCTTTTTAGCCTTATCAGAGGTCAACCAAAACGCACAACCGTGCTAATTGGACCTATACACAAGTCCATCAAAACCACCTATATGTGAAGTGAGCTCTATAACCGAGAACCACTTCACCCGACCCGCACCCATCCTACACATACATATGCACATAGGATATTAACACTCACATTGCCGCCTTGATGAATGCTTCCAAATAATCCGCAACTCGCCGAAGGAATGTACCTAATCCATTATCATAAATACCACAACACAATTAGGATGGATTTACAAACCAACCTAATTCGACACTTAGTGCAATTTCGACCCAATTGCACTTCCAAGCACAAACCGTGCCCAAACTAACCAATAATCACTAACACAAGTGATAATGTTCCTAATATGCCAATTAAACCCGAACACAAGTGTTAAACACTTATCGTTCTCAAAAATCGCCCATAAACCCTAATTTTGACCCATAAAGTCAAAATCTCACCAATTACAAGTTTTAACACCAAAACATATTTAACTCGGTTTTATACTTCAACTTAATCCATCTTAAGTTTATAAACCTCATCGAATCGATATTCGGGTCATAATCATCAACAAACCCCAACTTTGACTCTAGTCAAAATTAGTCAACCATAAGAACCCTAAAGGTCTTCAAATCATCAATAATCATTAATACTAGTGATTATACACCATTCTCAAGTCTTAGACATGGCTAAATCATTAACCAACCCAAAACCCGCCTTTAACACTTATAAACCCGAACCTTGGTGTTAATCTTCAATTAACAACTAAATGGGTTCCATCTATGAATCATACAATCAAAAGCCCCAAATTTGAATGATGAACACAAAACGAAATTTGGAGTTAGAGCTTACCACTAGTATTACCACGTAGCTAAGAACGAGGAGAACAAACTTGTCTACTACGCCAAAGATCAAAACCCGCTTCTTCCTTTCCAAAAATCCCTTTGAATCAAATGGGTGTTTGAGTTCTTGAGAGAAATATGAAAAGAAAAGGAAAAAGAAATAAGGAAATGAAATGGGTGGATGAGGTTAAGTCCCCAAATCTGGCTCAAACGCGAAAAGACCAAAATGCCCTTTTAAAACTCTTAAAATAACAAGGGAGTCTGCCAGCGACATATGGCGCGGCGCGCGACCAGGTGGCACAGCGCGCAACTTGCCAGAATCAGAATCCAGGTCTTACATGGTGTCGGTAATAAGAGCCAAATTGGATGGAGTAAGAAAAGAACTCAGAAACGATCATAATAAGTTACATTTTGGTAAAAGAAAATCAAAATCCGCAGCGAAAAGAAGAGCACGACACCTTGAAAGATGTCACAAATGCAGAAAATGGTCACACGAAGGAAAATGCTCGACGAATCAGACATATTCCAATACCGAGTTCGTTACTTTATGAGGAGAAGGACCGTTCATATGTTTCGAAGAAAAATCATTAAATGCTCGAGGTTACGCCTATGTAGCTATGGAAAACTAATTAGTCTGACTATCTTATGAGTGGGCTAAAGAAGGTCACTGAGAATTCTATCTCACAAGTAAGTATGTACAGTTTTTATTTTTATTTTATTGCTTTTACCCTTTTGATAATAAACGCTAAATTGTTCGCTATAAAGTATTAAATTGATACTCAATAAAATTAGGTTTTGCGACCGAAATTATTGATATCATACAAAAAATTTTTACATCACTGCGAAATTTACCGTTTATTCTTAAGGTATAAATATCTTTAATCAATCAACCCAAAATATTTCAAAAATTCGTCAGGAGTAAAACTTGGTAATATAGCCGAAATTACTTTACCGAAAAGAGGGGCGTACATTTTTGATAATATTTGATTGATTAAAGTGGGATAAAAGACCAAAAAGATTTTTAATTTTTAATTTTACTTTGTTTTTAAATTAATATATTAATATTAAATTATTATTGTAAACTTTTTAAATCAATATATTTAAGTTTGTAGATATTTGAAAAATTAATATTTTTAATATAAGTTTATATGTATAAAATCAAAAATATAATATTAAGTTTGGTGTGAATTTTTAAAATTTTAATAATATGATTTAAGTTTGGTGTGAATTTAATATAATATGATTTTAAAAATATAATATTATGCATTTTAAATTTAAGTTTGGTGTGAATTTAAAAACAAAAATTTACTTTATTTCGTTAAGTTAAAAATGTGATTTTTAAAAATTCGTCGTAAGTTGAAAACTAGGTCGTTGAACCGAAATTGCTCTACCCAAGGGAGGGACGAGAACTTTTATTATCATTATTTTTAATCTTATTGAATTAAAGTATGCCAAAAACATTTAAAAAACTAAAAAATCTTTACTTTTAAAACCGCGCTTAAAAAATGACAAATTTTAAATTTTGTCGAGGGACGGACTAGGACATCGTTCCGAAACGCCCTCATCCTAAAAAGAAACAAAAGTTTTAATTTTTAATTAATTATATGTTTTATTAGTATAAGGTTTTTATAAAAAAAAAAAAAAAAGCTAAAAGTACTGTACCCGGACTCCATGCGATCGCATGGAGTTTGGCCTATGAAGCCATGCGATCGCATGGAACTGTAAATCTGGCCAGAAACAAAAAGCTCAGCGAGCTGTGTTCTTCACACCACCACACACACAAACACCCGAAAATACTCCCAAATCATCTCTAAAATTTGCAAATTTTCACCGTAATTCGTCAAATTTCTTGCTCTAATCATGCCTAGGTTCGGATTCTTCAACAAAAAGGTAAAAATTACACCCCTAAACTCTTAAATTTTCTAGTTTTTGTGATAATTACCAATATTTTACCTAATTTGATTTTGTTAATTTCTAGTGTAATTAGAGTTAAATTGTTAGTATATTATGCATGTATAACCTAGATTGATGCTATTTAACATGATTTGAAGCCAAAAACTTCAAAATTTTTAGAAATCTAGGGTTTGTGTTCTTGAGCAATTTGGGGATTTTTGATATAAACAGGTTATGGCTGATTTTTGTCATGAATTATTGCTAAATTAAGTAGTGTAACATGTTTAGGTAGCTAAATGATCCAAACTTTGATCCAAAACATGATTTTTGAGAATTAAAGTGGACTTTTTAAGTCTAAAATTCATGAACTTGATTAAATTGATGTAAATGCCATTTGAGACTTGTTTAATTGCTAGTAATTACTAGTTTGACATGTTATTTGAGTTAAATGCTTATGAACTTTGTATACATTTTCATATATGCTTATTTGAAAAAGTGTAGAATTGATAAAATTGTGAAAATGAGCATAAGTTTAATTTTGATTGAACATGTCATTGTGATTGTTTTAAATTGTTATTTTGCTAACACTAATGCATATTTGGATGCACAAATTTGGTGTTTAATGTGTTTTGCAGAAATATACTGAAGCTGGAGGTGCATCATCATCATCTAGACAACCACAACCAGAACCTGAACCAGAATATGAGCCGCAATACGAGCCAGAACCTGAACAAGAACCACAACAACAACCTGATCAACACGTACCTTATTATGATCCGCTACAATTTGTTGATGCCTTCATAGTATTTCCGATACATCCACCAGTAGAATACCCAACGATTCCTGAACACACGTTGCATCCTAATCTGAGATTCGATAGAAGCTGGAGGGATTACCCGGCATATCAAAGTAACAAATTCAAACTGATAACGAAAAATGTAGAAGTGCCAAGGGTAATCGATTGGGATCCTTTGGAAAGGGTCTAACTAGCTAACTCAGTTAGGGAGCATCTGATCCAAAGGTATGGCAGTTCTTCTTTTACCGATTGGGAACGTCTATTCACCATTCGTAGACCTGTATATAAGGAATGGTGTGTTGAACTGATGAGTACTATAGCATTAAATGTAGATGTAGATAGATTAGATGATAGAAGTTTTCTTAGATTTATACTTGGCCGTAGGATGTACAGGATGTCCATGCTGGACATGGCTAGGGCTTTACAGATATATACTCCTGGTGAATTACTACTACCCGATTGTATGAATTTGATTTATCGTGGTGAAAGGGTAGATAGGAATTTTGACGCGAACGCCGTCTGGAGGCGTATGTCAAACTATAATGTTTTTACGCTGGGAGGAAAACACTCCTACTTACATATTAACAAAGCAGAACTTCGTATAATTCATAGATTTCTGGCTAACTCGATTACACAGAGAGGTCACAACAAGGAGAAAATGACCTTACATGATTTATTTTACCTAAAGTATATTCGAGACCCAAGAAGCTTTGTTAATATCCTCTACTGTGTTGGTTTTTTTTGTCTAAAATGGTGGAAGGAATACAGGAAGGGGGGATTATAGGAGGAGGTATTTTTGTTACTCTCATTAGAGAGTATTTGGGTATAGATAGGGACCAAGGGGGTCTACTTTTGGAATGTAGGGAACAGCTTGAGCCTTTAGGATTAAAGTTCTATCAGGTATTAAAGAGCAGACGCAACCAGGCAGTACCCTATGAAGGTAGTCATCCTCAGGTAGAGAGATTTTCAGATGAGGAAATGGAGGAAGCGGATGATAGATGGGACTATCATCAGCGACAGATTATGAGCCGACTGTCACCTCAGGATCACTATCTTCCGACCCGACCCGCTTACTATCCTCCACACCAGCCCGAGATGAGACCACCATATACTCTCTACGACCCTAACCAGGCCTACCAGTACACCTATCACCAACCATGGAACCCGGACGACGACATGAACTGAAACCCCTATTCAGATTGACATAGTTCCAGTTGGTGATTTCTATGATTTTTATCATTTTATTATTTTTATTTATTTATGTTTAAACATATGATATTGTGATACATTAATGTATTGTTTAATATTTTTATTATTTGGTACTAATATTTCATATTTGATTTGAAAGTGGGATTTTAAGTCCCATTTCAAATTACCATGCATGTTTATATTTGTATGTATGTATATCGTCAATTGTACACAACAGGGTAAAACATCGCAATTTCAAAGACTGGCATTAAGTTCAGCAAAAGCTACTAGTTTTGACGACAAAACGAAAAACAAATGTGATGTAACAACAAGACGGAATGAACAAATGATGTGCACCATTTATCATTCAACAAACAAACGCCAATATGTTTGGAAACTTTGGTAAATTTTAATCATTTTTCTACGCTAATCACCCTCAATAATTTAAATTGTTACTGATTTCTTGTAAATGAGGGCATTACAAGATCTTAAGTGTGGGAAGGGGTTAAATTCTTTCGGATTTTTAAAAAAATTTTGACTTATACACTTGGTTACCATTAAAAATACTAGTAACGCAGTAGTTGTATTAGAATCTAGTGCTCTCTGATAATAAAGAACAGCCCTAGTCTTATATACTGACTACCCAATTCTAGTAAAATTTTTCAAAATTTTCAATTAAATGAACTCAAAATCATGTTTATACATATTTATGAACGGTAAAATTAGGTGTTAACACCGAAATTATTATTACCTCGGAAAGGACATAAATTGAGAAACAACCCAAAATGTTAGAATTCATTTAAAATGGAATAGAGGACAATAAAAAGGCAAAGAAAGGAAAATAAAAGCCAAGTGTGGGAAAAATTTACCAAGTTATTTTGAACATATATCACATATTTTTGTACAAATAACTGAGGATACTTTTGTTTTGGACAAAATTAACCGTTTTACCCAATTTCTTAAAATATATTTGAAAGAAAGATGGATCTACACGATGAATCAATTCCATCATTAAAAGGAAGTAAAGTCTTCCGAAAAAGAAATGCGCTTCTTGATTTAGGTCAGGAAGTTGTCGTCCAGACCAGCTGTAGGTTGACGAAAAATCTAGAAAAGTCATCTCGAAAATCAGCTGGAAATCCACGGACCTCAGCATCAAACAGGGTCGCCAAGTGGTCAGACTTATCCTAACCATGAGAGGATCTGTCTCGTAAAATGGGGAGGGCACCGTGCAAATTAGCTTGATAAGACTAATGAATCAGATCCCCAGAAAGGATAATCTCCTTAAAGATCAAAAATAAGCTTTTAAGCCTGATATTACTCAATCCTTGAGATTGACTTTAAAGATTGAGAATTACAAACTCATGGAATTCAATGATATCTAAACTCGAGCTTGAACGAGAAAATATTTTGATCAAAATTACTAACCGATTTATTTTCTGAAAATCCATTTTCAATGCGTTCATTACCATTGAACGTAAAATCCTTGGAATTCACCTGGAATTCATTACGTCACCTGAACCAAATCGGGTGTCAACCGTAAGAACGGTGGTTGCATAGCATGGTCGAAGACAGGACCTTGTGCCAGACCGAAAAACTATAGGGTGAGCTTTACTATTGCTGCTACAAAGGATAGTAATTGCATCCGACACGTTATAGACCATAATTAAAAGTATGTCAGGGGACATTGCCTTAACAGTTGCTTGTTCAACGCTTTCCTTTACAACCGGACGGTAGTTTACCGAAAGGTAATATATGGAGCAAGTATACTGGACGTGTTGCTTTCCCAATATAAGGTTAGCAAGTGAGTGACACAAAACCGCAAGTTTTGAGCTAAAATTTTCAAATCTGAAACTCACCAAACCCACAAAAACATTTTGCAAACACCGGTGAAGGGTTATTTCGAAAAACTTATCTAGGGTAAAAGCTAGATCGTATTTTTAAAAGATCAAATGTTTTCATAAAGATCCAATTTCCTTAAGGATCTAAATTTTTATGGTCATGTGGGACTGTAAACCACATCGTTATTACCATTGTTCATACCGCCGTATAGAAATCACTGATGTACAAAGTGTGAAGAATAAAGAAGTGATTCTAGTATTTTTATTTCAAGACTATATTGCTTGAGGACAAGCAACGCTCAAGTGTGGGAATATTTGATAATGCTAAAAACGAATATATATTTCTTAGCATTATCCCTCAAGAAAGACAAGCTTTTAGTTGCAATTGTTCTATTTACAAGTGATATTCGTTTAAATAATAAAAGGTGAAGACAAAAGACAGATTCGACGAATTGAAGATGCAAATGACCAAAAAACTCAAAAGTACAAAGTACAATCAAAGTGGTTCAAATTATTGATGAGAAACGTCTCAAAATTACAAGAGTACAAGTCGCAAAACGCAAAATTCAAGATATTAAATTGTACGCAAGGACGTTCAAAAATCCGGAATCGGGACCAGAGTCAACTCTCAACGCTCAACGCAACGGACTAAAAATTACAAGTCAACTATGCACATAAATATAATATAATATTTAAATAATTCTTAAAATTATTTATATATTATATTTATTTATTAAAACGTCGACAAGCTTGAAAACAAAAATATGTGAGCTGGTACCTACCTCCATGGGATCGTATGGCCTGTAGGCTTATTCTCCATGTGATCGCATGGGCCACTTTTTGTGGCCACATGCCTATAAATTTCGCGGTTTTGATCGAACTTTATATATCTTTTTCTTTCCTTTCTCTCAACGTAAACATATATATATATATATATATATATATATATATATATATATATATATATATATATATATATATATATATATATATATATATATATATATTATAATTTTAATTTTAATTCTAATTCTAATTCTAATTCTAATTCTAATTCTAATAATAAGGGTATGTTAGCGAATGTCGTAAGGGAGTAAATCGAAATTCTGTCCGTGTAACGCTACGCTATTTTTAATCATTGTAAGTTATGTTCAACCATTTTAAATTAATGTCTCGTAGCTAAGTTATTATTATGCTAATTTAATATCGAAGTAATCGTGATGTTGGGCTAAAATATTAAGATGGGGTAATTGGGCTTTGTACCATAATTGGGGTTTGGATAAAAGAACGACACTTGTGGAAATTAGACTATGGGCTATTAATGGGCTTTATATTTGTTTAACTAAATGATAGTTTGTTAATTTAATATAAAGATTTACAATTGGACGTACCTATAAATAACCATATACACTCGATCGGACACGATGGGCGTGATATTTATATGTACTAATAATCGTTCATTTAACCGGACACGGGAATGGATTAATAGTCTATGGACTTATTAAAACAGGGGTGAATTATGTACAAGGACACTTGGCGTAATTGTTAACAAAGTATTAGAACCTTGGGTTACACGCAGTCGATATCCTGGTCTAACTATTAAACAAAGTATTAAGACCTTGTTACAGTTTAAGTCCCCAATTAGTTGGAATATTTGACTTCGGATATAAGGATAATTTGACGAGGACACTCGCACTTTATATTTATAACTGATGGACTGTTATGGACAAAAACCAGATGGACATATTAAATAATCCAGGACAAAGGACAATTAATCCATGGGAATAAATTAAAATCAACACGTCAAACATCATGATTACGGAAGTTTAGATAAGCATAATTTCTTTATTTCATATTTAATTACACTTTTAATTATCGCACTTTTATTTACTGTCATCGTATTTAATTGCACTTTTAATTATCGTTCTCTTTAATTATCGCAATTTTATTTTATCTCACTTTTATTTATCGCAATTTCATTATCGTTATTTACTTTACGCTTTAAATTAAGTTATATTTATTTTTAATATTTTACATTAGGTTTTAACTGCGACTAAAGTTTTAAAATCGACAAACCGGTCATTAAACGGTAAAAACCCCCTTTTATAATAATAATACTACTTATATATATTTTTGTATTTTTACAATTATAAGTTAAAAATATAGCGTTAAGCTTGTTTAAAAGATCCCTGTGGAACGAACCGGACTTACTAAAAAACTACACTACTGTACGATTAGGTACACTGCCTATAAGTGTTGTAGCAAGGTTTAGGTATATCCACTCTATAAATAAATAAATATCTTGTGTAAAATTGTATCGTATTTAATAGTATTTTCTTGTAAAAATTAATAGTATTTTATACCCCTTCGCTTTAACATCACCATCTCAGGACACATTAGCGCCAGCTCAAAGAACATCTTGTTATAGGCGGTGAGATCGTTGCCTACTAACTTCAGCTCTCGGAAGTGATCGTTCCATTTTCTTAATCTCATTTCGTGAACAATACTCTTCTATCATTCTTTGCTTCAAGGTGTCCCAAGGTAAGGCATAAGCTTGATCATGACCCAAGGATTGAGCATATTTGTTCCATCAGGTTAGCGCACTGTCCGACAGCGTGCCCGTAGCAAAACCTACCCGGTCATTATCATTACACCCGCTGATGCGGAAAACCAACTCAAGCTTTTCAAACCATCGAGTGAGACCAACTGGTCCCTTAGTTCCGTTGAAAGGATGCGGGTTGCAACTAGTGAATGTCTTGTATGAACATCCATTACGGCCTTAAGTGCCATTCCCATTGGTGTTGCTCGAACCACCACGATCATTGCTGTTTCGAGCGTTGTTGAATTCTCTCAGTAGTTCAGCTCTTTCGGCGGCAATTCCTTCGGTGACCATTCTCCTGATCTGAGTGGTAGTTGATTCCTTCAGAGGCATCTTCAACACAGGAAAGCACACTAGGTCAGTGTCAAAACAACGTTATATAAAAATATACTAGCAACGAGTGTTGAAGACTAGTAAATAATAATAGTACGAAGAGATTCGTAAGTAGTGAGAAGTAGTGTAAGTAGTATTAGGAGTGATAAGTGGTGACAGTAGTGATAGTAGTGTCACTAGTGATAGTAGTGGTAGTGGTGACACTAGTGTTATGTAGTGATAGCAATGGTAGTAGTACTAAGTAGTAACAATAATGATAATCATGGCAGTATCACAAAACACAAGTAGTATAATCATGCAATGTTACTAAATACAGAATATTATCGCATACAATAAAAGATAATAATTATTCATAGCATAATCCACTATTATTATAATAAAATCCAAAAGTATTATCCAAATCCCAAAAATAATAAAACCAAACAATAAACATCATGTACTAGTAGCCCGGTTTAAAACACCATGTAAGTCTTATATAATCAAATAAAGAAAGGATGGTGGATGAAAAAGAAAAGAAGCTCACGGTCTAATGACCCTTCACTTCCTATTCTGTCGGGTACGGGAGGCAGGTCCATCATTCCTCGGCCTATCACGTTCTGCCTCCAACGCAGTAACCCTGGCAGTCAAGGCTGCTATCAGTCGCTCCATGTCGAAGAACCTCGCTTAAGCCCCATACGTATAAGTATTTATGGATGTGACCCCTGAGTCCAACCTATCAAGATCATCGGGGTGCGGGTATGTCCTCGCAATATCACTCAAAGCATTAACACGAACAACTACATCCCTGTTTCGATTAGTATGAATCAGGTCCAAATCATAAAGATTAACGGGATGGTTAGGTATCTGGTGCGGAGTAGGTGCTGGTGCTGGAGCAGGAGCAGGTGCATTCACCTCAGCCACACTTGAGTCGTTGCTACCATTTTCGGAATCCTGTGACATCTGACTCACAAGACAAGAACACATAGAAAGCAGATTAGTCAAACAAATAATGTTAGTCATAAAGTACTCATGTAATGACTAAGTCCCGGTCGTAGTCTAGACTCACTAAAGTATCCTAATGACTAAATAAGACATACTAATTCAAGTTCTAGTTTCCCTACGAACCGTTAGCTCTGATACCAACTATAACACCCCGCCAAATTTCCATCTGACGGCGTGTTAATCCAGGTCCCACAGTTAACAGTTACGCCCTCTATATGAGACGTTTAAAGCAATCGCATTTAATTTTATTAAAGTTGACTTTCAAAACATAAGTCAATAATCCCAAAATAGAAACACTGTTGTGATCGTAACCACAGGCCAACAGTATTTAAATTGTTATAAAAGTTTCAAATGCAAAAGTAAATAATGTTCTTTAAAAGTATGCCGACTCCAAGGCCAGACCATGCAGCAAACACAGCGGAAGTCTACCTCTTAAGGACCTGAGAATAAAACACGCAAAAACAGGTCAACAATAATGTTGGTGAATCTACAGGTTTAAAATAATGTAACAGTATCTGAAAAATAGTTATCAGAAAATAGTTTAAGTTCCTTGACCATGAGATTTCACAAGTACAACTCCAAGTTGCAAAACGTTTGCACAATCTATGAGCACCTGAATACTAGCAATGACCCGAGTATGGAAACCACTATACCCGTCTTTACCTCATAAAATGTTATACACTTGTTCAAGTGTATCTAATGTTCAAAGTAAATGCACCACAGTTAATATTGTGTGGTGAGGTTGTCAACCTAACGGATCCGTCCATCTAAATTGTGCTTACACAGATGGTATTAAAAGTATTCAAGCTAGAGGCTTTGTGAACAAACTCAATATGCATATATAGTACTGGTGTCAATACAAATAGAATTTGATAATGTAAGTATAACAGCGTGCATTCTCATCCCTGAAAACATATAAAAAGCGGGACTGTAGACTCACCTTTGAATAAGCTCGGATGACAGACAAAAACTTGTACGAATTATAGTCGAGTAATGCAACCTAAGTATACGTATTTAAGTTGGTCATTAATTATGTCCTAAACAAATGTGGTTTCATAGTATAAATTGTCTTATTGCTCGACTCGACGCGTTTCAAAGTAAAAGTCAACATACAATCAACTAGTTCATGCAAGTCAAACAAAGTCAACCAAAGTCAAACTGAAAGTCAAACATGGTCAAAATAGTCAACTAAAGTCAACATCAGTAGGTTCATGTCAAATGTTGGTCAACATGTCAAACCTAAGTCAAACAACACGTTTTGGATCATAAATGGTTAATTTCACAATTTCAGTTTATCGTTGTGCACAATGTTCATGTACATGTAGCAAACTTAGCATGTTATCTCATAGTACAAAATTCAAGTAAATATGGTAAACTCCAGATCATAAGTATACGCAAAATCGATTCCAAAAAGTCCAGCCAGGGTCTCATATGATAATTAAAAGTCAGGAATCAGAAGGGGTACATTTGTAGTTTATCAAGTCAGTTTCTGACTGCGCACTGATTTCGTTTTGGCTATAACCGGAGCTAGGAACATGAAATTGACACAAGGTCAGTGGCCATAGCTCAAGGACAAGTAAAACTAATAAATATCAAAAGTTGAGCAATTTTTTTAGCTAATTTGTACAGTTTATTCGTGCAAGTTGAATGTTCAGTTTTCAGCTCAATTCAGAGCTTACACAAAGTATGGCACTAGTGTGCCCAATGCATAAGGTTTCGGAGGTTGCAATAAACTGAGCATATACCACATAACATATAAAGATTCATATTCCAGAAGTATACATGCTATTTCAATAAACTCAAACCACGGAGTATAACACAGAGAGCAAGTTGCAGATTCGATTCTAGTTTAGCTAATCAAATTCGCACGCAGTTATCCGAAGATCTAGTTACAATTAGACTATGATATCTACATGAACGGTGAAGTACTTTTTGTGTAATTTTCATATATGTAAAGCTTTAAACACAGAAGTCAACACATTTTATCATACAAGACTGTTTTCACGCAAGTGCTGTATAATTCCACTTTTACACTAAACCAAGCATATCTCGAGTTATACATAAGTAAATGACATGATATCCTAGTGTAACTTGAGTGTTTTTGAATTATATTTCCAGTGGTATAAGTTTCACAAGCCAATTCGTAGTCTATCAAACCCAGATTTCTGATTACACACAAAAACACAACGTTAATATCAATTGGCACTAACTTGATCATCCGGAAACGAAATCAAGCGAATCCAAAGCCTAAAATCAATAGTTTTTTGCAAGGAATCCAATTAACACATAATATCATGCATTTGAAAAACTTAATTTTACTAATCATGCCATAACAATTTCGATTTTAAACCCTAACGCATCAAACGATCAAATTAACGATAACAATTAACATGTACGCGTATAGACTTGAGCAATTGACAACATAACTATGAAACATCAATAAAAATCAGATTTTTAAGATTAGGGTTTATGTAAATATACCTTAGATCACGAAAATAAAAATACATACGCGTAGGGGATAACACGAATTGCAACTTTGATGTTCAAGGTTTAATCAAAAATTGAGTTTTGAGTGTGTGTGTGTGTATGTGTGTGTGTGTGCAATGGGCAATGGCAGTAGAGAGGGGAGGAGGGAGACCAATTAGTCGACTAAAAAAATAAGGGGAAGGGTTTCTATTATTTGCTTGCTAAATATATTTAATTAGGGCCTAAACTTAATCACCACACTAATACTAATAAGCCCAAGACAAGAAAAATAAGGGGAATGGGGGAGGGGTCGGCTGAATGGCCCATGGGGGTGAGTCCCGGGCTCGTGTTTTGTAAAAGCTTGTACTCGTGGTCCGTTTCAAGTGCCGTTTAGTCGTATCGAAGGCCCGGAACGCTAAATCGATCGTTAAGACGCAACCAAACGTTAATTTATTAAAAACCTACTAAATTAATTATTTTTAAAAAGTTAATAATTAATAAATTAATTATTAAAATAAACCCGAGCGTTTCGTTGCTCAAAAAGCAGTCATCAAAACCATATCATTTTTATCGTATTTCATTATCCGAAATATTTATTCGTATTAATATCAACCCATATCAATTATTGTAACCCTCCAAGGATCAAGTACGTATTTATTACACATAAACACATAAAGGTAAAGTAATCGCCATTAAATAAACTAACGGAAAGTTAATGGAAGTAACGGAAAAAGCAGGGTTGTTACATTACCCACCTGTTATTGAAAATTTCGTCCCGAAATTTTAATGATCGTCCGCTGAAGTAGTTTCCTCGGGAAACAGTTGCGGGTACTTCAGTCTCATCTGGTCTTCACGCTCCCACGTGAACTCTGGTCCTCTTCTCGCGTTCCACCGAACCTTAACGATAGGAATTCTGCTTTGTTTCAACTGTTTGACCTCACGAACCAAGATTTCGACAGGCTCTTCAATGAAATGAAGTTTTTCGTCGATACGCAGTTCCTCTAATGAAATAATCAAATTCTCATCGGCTAGGCACTTCTTTAGGTTGGATACATGAAAAACGTCGTGTATACCGCTGAGTGCTTGTGGTAGCTCCAATATGTAAGCCACCGGTCCAACCCTTACAGTTATCTTGAATGGTCCAACATATCTAGGACTTAGTTTACCTCGTTTTCTAAACCGTACGACACCCTTCCAAGGTGATACCTTAAGCATAACTTTGTCATCAACTTGAAATTCTATGTCCTTTCATCTAACATCGACGTAACTCTTTTGACGACTCCGAGCCGTTCTCAATCATTCCTGAATCTGTAGAACTTTCTCAGTTGTCTCCTGAATAATCTCAGGACCTGTCAGCTGACTATCCCCCAATTCGCTCCAACATACAGGAGATCTACACTTCCTTCTGTACAACGCTTCGAAAGGTGCAGCTTTAATGCTTGCATGGTAGCTGTTATTGTATGAGAACTCAGCTAGTGGTAAGTACTTATCCCATCCGTTTCCAAAATCAATGACACATGCTCGCAACATGTCCTCAAAAGTCTGAATAGTTCGTTCGCTTTGGCCATCTGTCTGGGGGTGATATGTTGTACTCATATCTAAACGGGTCCCCATTGCTTTCTGTAATGAATAGTTCGTTCGTTCGCTTTGTTTCTATATACCCATTTGGTTCCTATAATATTTTGCTCATTTGGTAAGGGAACCAAATCCCATACATCACTGCTTTGGAATTGGTTTAATTTCTCTTGCATGGCTTCTACCCAACTTTCATCTAATAATGCTTCCTTGACATTTTTGGGTTCTATTTGGGAGATGAATGCATAGTTTGCAACTAAATTGAAGATTTGTGATCGTGTGGTTCTAGTGTTGATGTCTCCTATGACTTGTTCTATTAGATGATGTTTAATATATTTAAGGTCGGTTGTGGATTCCGAGTTGTCTTTACTAGGATTTTTTTCCAATTGAGATTCTCTCGCATTGGTTTCTTCGACTTCTTTGGACTCATTTTGGTTTGTGTTAGTTACAATGGCTTTTTGTTCAATCACATCATCATCTAAAAGTTGTTTGGACTTAGGTGGAGGAGTTTAATCAAAGATGACATCTAATGACTCTTCTATGACATTAGTGTATTTGTTTAGAACCCTATAGGCTTTGCTTTCTAAAGAATATCCTAGGAATACTCTCTCATAGGCTTTAGGTTCAAATTTGGTTAAGAATTCCTTATTGTTCAAGATGAAACATTTACATCCAAATACCCTAAGATGACTTACGATGGGTTTCCTACCATTTAAAATTTCATAGGGTGTTTTATCCATTGAAGGTCTAATTAGGACTCTATTTTGAATATACGTAGAGGTTGCGACCGCTTCACACCAAATTGTTTGAGGGATTGATTGTTCATTTAACATTGTTCTACTCATTTCTTGAAGAGTTCGATTTTTACTTTCAACAACCCCATTAAATTGAGGAGTGCGAGGAGGCGAGAAATTATGAGAAATTCCATGTAAATTACAAAAGACTCCAAGTTAGGCATCATTATCAAATTCTCTTCCAGGATCCGTTCGTATGGTGACAATTGTACATCCAAGCAAGTTTTGTATTTTTGTAGTAAAAATTACAAATCTTTCAAAAGCTTCATTTTTGTGTATTAGAAAAAGTGTCCAAGTATATCTTGAAATGTAACGACCAAACCCGTTATCCAACCGATCACGCAATTTTTTTATTATTTTTTTAAATAACAGAAGGGTGCGCGGCGTGCACCACTGCCTGTGCGCGGCGCGCACAAGGCCTGGACAATTCTTATCAAAATGTTCAATTTGCATAAAAAGAAGGCCGGGCCTACATCTGTCCCTTTTACGAATTACGTACAAAATACAATTTTCAACCACATGAGTTTAACACAAAATAAAGACCGAGCATGGTGATTGGGGATACGCTACCCAATCCTAATCAATCCAAAAGCACGTCTTCTAAAGCAACCTACGCAATCCACTAGTTTCCACGCTTACCCGAGCCACCACCTCCACGCGAATCTATAAAAATGTAAACGATGAGAGGGTAAGCTAACGCTTAGTAAGTGAGAATATACTACATACATACATATGCATAAAATGGATATCCCACACAATAACAAATAATAGCACATACCGGAGCATCCAAGTATAAGGCTAGCAAATCTACGCATACCGTCCGATCGTAATACAACAAGCTAACAAATCAACAATGTATGTGCACCACAACCGATATGAACAAAACCATCAAGCTAAACCCTAAGGGTTAACTACATCACAACAATAACGACTATATATGTATAACAATGCGTAAACCGCCCAAGGTTTACCCCTTAACCCATTATCAAATGAAGATTGGCCGAAACTACATGAGCCTTAGTAAGTCCGCACCACACACGACTAGCATCTTCAATACCACTACCGCATCGAGGTTGGCCGAACATACACGAGCCTTAGTGAATCCGCACCACATGTGACCACTACCTCAATAAGAGGACCGAATCTACACACGTCATTGTGAATCCGCATAACACGTGATTCACTTCCCACATCAAAACCCACGGTCCCGGGATTATAAAATCCACATCATCGGGGTTAATCAAACGCAACCAAAAACCAAACCCACGCCGTCGGGATTATATAAATCAACATCATCGGGGTTATCCAAATCACAAGCCCATGTGATAACGTACACACAAAGTGTGCACCTCGCCAAAGGTGGTCAACCAAAACGCACAATCGTGCCAATTGGACCTATTACTCAAGTCCATCAAATCCACCTATATGTGAAGTGAGCTCTATAGCCGAAAGTCACTTCACCCGACCCGCACCTGATGTGTTGAAAATGTGTGCAGTAGTGTCTAGCTTATTCTTCAACTTTTAAATTTATAAAACCGTTACACTTTAACACCCTAACGAGCAACAAAACCCGATCAGAGGTAGTATGTAAGGTTATCATCCCAAGAGAAGTGTGGTAACGATAAGAGTTGCTTTATTATTTAATTCTTATTAAAGAATTAAAGATATATTTTTATGTCTTTTATGGGATAGATTTCTCTTAGGAAAGAGTTTGCTTTTAAAGATAAATAAAATAAGGAATTGAAGATTCAAAATAAGATACAAATAAAGATACAAGTGATTACATGGATAATCAATTCATACGGAATTCATATTAGATAAGTTTCGTAACTTATATTAACACAAAGTAGAATAACAATCATAGACCAATTATTATCCCTTAATAGGTTAAACTAAGTGTTGCATAGTAATCAATAAGTAGGATTTAAAGCATATGCTAGATATGTGATGTGCATAACTAACATCTTAATTCTTCATGTTCAATTCAATTACATGATACATACCAATCTTGTGATGAGGATCAATATGCAGATAGACTGACAAATTATATAAGCTATTAAACACCAAGTAGATCAACTCAAGTTACTAGCTGAAAGTCAATTACTACTAAGTTTTCATGCAATCATTTATCAAACAAATCCAAACGAAGGATCTTCGATTAAACCTAACAATATCAACTTCTATTATATAAGCGTAATTCAAATCAAATAAGTTTATCACTATTAAACTCTTTAACTTAGTTGCATGCAATTCAATTCAACATGTTTGATGGACTAGATCTAAACAAGTAGCATGAATCAAATAATAGATTTATCATATCAATGACTAATCAACCTTAAAATCATGTTATTTAATCATTAAGCATGGCAAACAAATGTAATCAAGCAAAACATATTCGAAACAGTTTAAATATCATTACAGAAACTCAACCATACAGACCTGGAAAAGAGCCAGAAACTGCACAGAATGAAGCACGAAACCGGCAGCTTCCTTCACACCAAGCTGACGGCTTGGGTGTGAAGCCGGCGGCTTCATCTGAATCCCAGATGAAGTCTAACTTTGGTCCATGTAATCATTATGAACGTTTAGTTCATAGTAAAAGACGAATAGAAATGAATACAGAAAATAAAATAGACAAAACAATAAATTAAAGATAGAATCATACCTTGAAAAGAAGGTAGATGTAGAATTACTTGAATAAAATCTTGAATCTTGATTACAAAATAGTAAATCTAACCTAAGGGTTTAGAGAAAACCCTTAAAAAATGACCTATCTACTTCTAAACTTTTGAACATATGAAAACTGAGACCAGGGCTTCAATTTATAGGATTCTTGTGCGGTTGCCAAGCCGACGGCTTCGTTGGGGAGCTGGCGGCTTGCCTTGAGTCAGTGACTCCTCGTGCAAGTTAAACTTAATCATCAAGTCAATTCTTGTAACCATCATACTGAAGTCGGCGGCTTCATTGCCATGCCGGCGGCTTCATTGATTCACCGGATCTTTTTGATTTTATCTTGATTTTGTTTCCATTTTTATTTGAACTTGATCAATAAGTTGAGAAAACGTGTCAACTAGGCCGGCGGCTTCATTGGGAAGCCGGCGGCTTCCTTTGCCTTTTTCTTGATCAACAAGTTCTTTCAATTTCTATCGATTCTGGAACATTCTGGTACTTTTCAACCTCAAAGACGGCGGCTTCCTTAGAACCATGCCGGCGACTTCATACAGCCGATTCGCAATTTTCTTCATTTTTGATCCTGTTTAATACATAACTTGGACATAATCATTAGAAATACCTTTTTCCCATTTTTACCCATTTTAGTGTGTTTTGGCATCAAAATGACTCAAAAATACTAAGATAACTCCTCAAAATGTTATCAAAAAACTGTATAATTTAGGAGTTATCAAATTCCCCACACTTAAACCTTTACTTATCCTCAAGTAAACCTTATAAATTATATCATGGGTATTAAAGTAAAATTGCAAAGTCAAAAGTATGTCGTAATAAGAAGTTAGTATTTATTATTCATAAGAACTAGTCTGAACCAGACCAAGGATTACAAGTAGTCCTAAAGGTTATTAAGTCAGATTTATACAGTTTGGTCATCATTGGACTCTTTTGTTTTCTAACTTTAAAAAGTGTATGGTTCTTATTGGAACTCTTTTCTTTTGTTGGCCTTCATTGGGCTCTTTTTCCTTTTCAACAATTGCTTTTAGCAATATCTTTTTCTTGGTCCAAATTTGGACTCTTTTGTTGCCTCACTGGTCCATGCTTCTTATGCCATATGGTAGTGACTATAAGCTTGCACTCGTTTCCCAATTTTTGGCTTTTAACTTCTTATCTTAAACAATTAATCTGATCTCAAAATTGAGAGTAGTTTTATTTATTAGCATTAAGATTAAGTTAGTAGAAAGACATAAATTTGACTAAGAATTTATACTTTCAAAAAATCAAAATTTTTTAAAATTATACCCATTTTTCAACCTTTTCGGGAAAATTTGATAATATCTTTTATAATCTTTCAAGTGATTAATCACTTCCCTCCCCACACTTAGATTATGCAATGTCCTCATTGCATTTATAATAAAAGAAATGAAATAAATAAATAAATGACATAATTAAAAATAAGGGAAAGAGTGATGTTACTCGATTTGTAGGATCATAGAATGATTTGCGAGCACTTTTGCGGACTTCTTTTGAATAAGTAACTTGACGAAATATTAAGTAACACAAGCATAATACGAACATAATATTTTATTAATAATTCTTCATCACTTAATCATTTAAACACTTAGGAGCTATATTGCTCTTACATTCATAATAAAGTAATAAAATAAAAACACTCGAACATAATATAGTCCTAATAAACATATATAAAGGGATAGGTAGTTTTGATTATAGAGTCGTTTGCGCGTCCCTTTTCTTTTTACGGAATTACTTCTTAGGCTTATTCTCTTCACACTTACTTTTTTCATACTCATTTAATGCTTTAATTTGTTGCAAGAAATTCAATGTGAAGTCAAGACCCCTACGAAAAGACATTTCAAATGAAACACTCAACTCATGGATATGTTTTCTTACTTCAGTGCTAATTTTATATTGATCTTTTATAAATTCAGTAACAATTCTATCCACGATAAAGTCATCATCTTCTTCTTTATCAACTTTAACCATTTTCACATTAGAGCGAGGAAATTTTGATCTTGGAACTAACGGAATAGATTCAAATATTGCACCATAACGAATAGTTAACGAATTATCAGCATAGTTAATGGTAGCACGAGCGGTAGCTAAAAACGGAGATCCTAGGATTAAAGGAGTTATAGGATCTTCTTTCATGTCCATCACAACAAAATTAATTTTGTAGAAAGCATAACCAACAATAACTTCAACTTTTTTAACAATCCCCAATGGCTCATGTAAACGACTATCAGCAAAACAGACATTTCCTTTGATTGGTTCCAACGACGGTAATCCTAAACGATTATAAACGGAAAACGGCATAACGTTAATGCTAGAACCAATATCAGCTAATCCCATAACTGGAATTGGACCACGAATTAAACAAGGGATTTGAAATTCCCCAGGATCAGTGCACATAGAAACAGGAACTTCAGGTGATGAATACGGATCTACCGGATTAATTGTGAATGAATAAAGAGGGCAGAAACCTTCCTTTCTTCTTTCTTCCAACTGTCTCATAGTATCAGCCAACCAATCATCTTTATCTTCAAATTATGATTTTTCAGATTTTTCACTATTAACTTCATTATTTTCATCAACCTTTTTATTAACTTCCTCTTCCTTCTCATCAAACAACTCATGCATGAAAATTACCTCATCACGTTCAAGACCTCGAACCTTAGCATCTTTTGACTTATCTTCTTCAGTAGCAGTTAACTTCTTTATTTCTTGATCATATTCTTTCTCTACCATATCAAATTCCCACAAATACTTCAAACCAGGTTCATAAACATCAACCCTATTCACTTCCCTAATAACATTCACCTTTTCAAAATGAACTTCCTTAGAAACTTCAGATTCAACCGGAACTTTACCCTCGACAAGTTTAAATAACTTAGTAACATTGCGCTATAGGTTTTGAATTGACGCTTGATGATTATTTTGTACTTGGGAAAGTTGAGCCTTTATGTTATCATTAGCTTCATTTTGATTTTTGATGAAAGTGAGGATGCTTTCTTCAAGATTAGATTTCTTATCATTAGAAGAATTTGGAATGAAGGGTGCTCTAATAGGAAAGAAACCAGGTGGGTTTTTATTATTAGCAGGATAAGGCGTATTATAATTATTACGGTAGTTCGGGTTTCCTTGAAATTGATTAACATACGAAATATTCTCAACTTGCTCCATGGTAAGACTAGCAACACAATCTTTAGTAGCATGAGGACCTTGGCATTTTTCACAACCTACCTTAATCATATGCATTTCCTTAGTAAGCATTTCAATTTGCCTTCCTAAATTACCCAATTGCACATTCATAGCTTTAACCATATCTTCAGAATCAAAACTAGCAGATTTTACCGAACGAGAAATATCTAAGTCTTGGTGCCATTCATGGGAATGAGCAGCCAACTTATTAATAAGAGTTTCGGCTTCTTCGGCAGTTTTGCTAATAATGTTTCCTCCAGCAAATGTATCAATCTCTCTTCTCGTAGCAATATCACAACCCTTATAGAAAGTAGTTACCTTTTTAAACTTATCCAAACCATGTTGCGGACAACCTCTAAGCATTTGACCAAATCGAACCCAAGCAGAATAAAGAGACTCGTTAGTTTTTGACGAAAATTAGCAATTTCAGTTTGAAGGGTGACAGTTTTAGACGCAGGAAAGAATCGAGTGAGAAACTTCTCAACCATCGTATCCCAACTAGTAATATCTCTTTCAGGTAACGAGTTTAACCATTCCCTAGCTTCATCTTTTAGTGACCATGGGAAGAGACGAAGATAAATAATATTACTCTCCACATTATTAATGTTAAACAGATTACAAATATCTTTAAAATTCCGAATGTGGGCATTAGCATCTTCCTTCTCCGTACCCCTAAATTGATTATCTTTTAGCAAATGAAAAATAGGACCCTTAATATCAAAATTTTCTTTTATTTTGGGCTGAGTAATAGCATGACCTAATCCTTTCCGACCAGCTTTCATTAACGCTTCCATTGAATCCGTCATTTTAATTTCTGAACCAAAAAGAGATTCCAAATTAGAATCAAGACTACACGGAGGGCTAGATAATGAATCATCACTAGAAGTAGTTCCTTCTTGGAAATCTAATTTCTTAACAATTTCCGAATCCTTAGAATGTTTAAATAATATATCAGGATTTGACAACGTTCTTTGTAAGACCGGTTTCTTGGACCGAGTAATCATGTGATCTAAAATCATGAAAAGAAATGTTTTAGGAGAAAATCTTTTAAGCGTTAAAGGATTTATATATTTAAGTTTTCTATTTAAGAAATATCTTAGTATATAAGTAAATTTTAAATTAATAAATATATTAACTATTAAAGACGTAATTAATAATATAAATATTAAATAACAACTTTTATCGCATAACAACGAATAATCAAACATACACGGCCTATTGAATCTTTCAATACTTAAGTGACCCATCAGCGTCTAGGTTTGGGCAGGAGCCTTTAAATCGGAACCCCAGCAACCCTCTCCTAAAAGAAGACAGTCAACACTCGTTTTCAAGAAATATCAATAACCGAAGTATATCCAATCTCCATATTTACCGCGCTACACTTCCCCTAAAGGAAGGTGCTTCACTTCCCCTAAAGGAAGGTGCTTAACTTCCCCTAAAGGAAGGTGCTTCACTTCCCCTAAAGGAAGGTGCTTTACTTCCCCTAAAGGAAGGTGCTTTACTTCCCCAGCAGCGGCGCCAAAAAGTTGATGTGTTGAAAGTGTGTGCAGTAGTGCTTAGCTTATTCTTCAACTTTTAAATTTATAAAACCTTTATTTAATACACTTTAACACCCTAACGAGCAACAAAACCCGATCAGAGGTAGCATGTAAGGTCATCGTCCCAAGAGAAGTGTGGTAACGATAAGAGTTGCTTTATTATTTAATTCTTATTAAAGAAGTAAAGATATATTTTTATGTCTTTTATGGGATAGATTTCTATTAGGAAAGAGTTTGCTTTTAAAGATAAATAAAATAAGGAATTGAAGATTCAAAATAAGATACAAATAAAGATACAAGTGATTACATGGACCATCAATTCATACGGAATTCATATTAGATAAGTTTCATAACTTATATTAGCACAAAGTAGAATAACAATCATAGACCAATTATTATCCCTTAATAGGTTAAACTAAGTGTTGCATAGTAATCAATAAGTAGGATTTAAAGCATTTGCTAGATATGTGATGTGCATAACTAACATCTTAATTCTTCATGTTCAATTCAATTACATGATACATACCAATCTTGTGATGAGGATCAATATACAAATAGACTGACAAATTATATAAGCTATTAAACACCAAGTAGATCAACTCAAGTTACTAGCTGAAAGTTAATTACTACTAAGTTTTCATGCAATCATTAATCAAACAAATCCAAATGAAGGATCTTCGATTAAACCTAACAATATCAACTTCTATTATATAAGCGTAATTCAAATCAAATAAGTTTATCACTATTAAACTCTTTAACTTAGTTGCATGCAATTCAATTTAACAAGTTTGATGGACTAGTTCTAAACAAGTAGCATGAATCAAATAATAGATTTATCATATCAATGACTAATCAACCTTAAAATCATGTTATTTAATCATTAAGCATGGCAAACAAATGTAATCAAGCAAAACAGATTCAAAACAGTTTAAAGATCATTATAGAAACTCAACCATACAGACCTGGAAAAGAACCAGAAACTGCACATAATGAAGCACGAAGCCGGCGGCTTCCTTCACACCAAGCCGGAGGCTTGGGTGTGAAGCCGGCGGCTTCATCTGAATCCCAGATGAAGTCTAACTTTCATCCATGTAATCACTATGAACGTTTAGTTCATAGTAAAAGACGAATAGAAACGAATACAGAAAATAAAATAGACAAAACAATAAATTAAAGATAGAATCATACCTTGAAAAGAAGGTAGATGTAGAATTACTTGAATAAAATCTTCAATCTTGATTACAAAATAGTAAATCTAACCTAAGGGTTTAGAGAAAACCCCTAAAAAATGACCTATCTACTTCTAAACTTTTGAACATATGAAAACTGAGACCAGGGCTTCAATTTATAAGATTCTTAGGCGGTGGCCAAGCCGGCGGCTTCATTGGGAAGCCGGCGGCTTGCCTTGAGTCGGTGACTCCTCGTGCAAGTTAAAATTAATCAGCAAGTCAATTCTTGTAACCGTCATACTGAAGCCGGCGGCTTCATTGCCATGCCGGCGGCTTCACTTGATTCGCCAGATCTTTCTGATTTTATCTTGATTTTGTTTCCATTTTTACTTGAACTTGATCAATAAGTTGAGAAAACGTGTCAACCAGGCCGGCGGCTTCATTGGGAAGCTGGGGCTTCCTTTGCCTTTTTCTTGATCAACAAGTTCGTTCAATTTCTATCAATTCTGGAACATTCTGGTACTTTTCAACCTCAAAGCCGACGGCTTCCTTAGAACCATGCCGGCGGCTTCATACAGCCGATTCGCAATTTTCTTCCTTTTTGATCCTGTTTAATACATAACTTGGACATAATAATTAGAAATACCTTTTTCCCATTTTTACCCATTTTAGTGTGTTTTGGCATCAAAATGACTCAAAAATACTAAGATAACTCCTCAAAATGTTATCAAAAAACTGTATAATTTAGGAGTTCTCAGCACCCATCCTACACATACATATGCACATAGTATATTGACACTCACCTTGTCATCTTGATGGAAGCAATACCAAATCCGCAATTGCCAATGAAAAGTACCTATTCCATTTAACACATAACAAACAACACAATTAGGGTAGATTTACAAACCAACCCAAATTGACACCTAGTGCAATTTCGACCCAAAAGCACTTACAAGTACAAACAACACCCAAACTAACCAATAATCACTAATCATAAGTGAAAATGGTCGTATAACGCCATTTTAACCATAACACAAGTATTAACACTTGTCTTCCCCAATTTGACTCATAAACCCTAATTTTGACCCATTTCAAAATTAGTCTTCCAAGTACACAAATGGGTTTCAACACTTCCATAATCACTAAACCTAGTGATTAAACCCAATTACAAGTCCTAAATTATGGCCAAGTCGGTTTCCAACCCAAAACCCACCACCAACAACAATAAACCCTATTACTAGCATCAATGAACTCACTTCAAGAGTTTAAATGGGTTTCTCTACAAATCAAATTCAAACCCTAACTTTGAATATCAAATCAAACAATGAAATTCGGAGTTAGAACTTACCACCACAACCAAAATGTAGCCAAGAACGAGATGAACAAATTTAACACTCAAACTTTTGATCGATTCAAGCTTCTTCTTCTCCAAAACCCCAAATCTCTCTCTAGAATTCTCCCTCTCTCTCTCTAAGATAGATGAGAGTGTTTGTGGATGTGAAATTGATCCAAAGTTGGATCCAAATCAGCTGATATGGCCACAGATCCGTCCTCAAGTAAAATGACCAAAAAGCCCCTCATTTTACTCTAATTGGAAAAAGCAGAAAACTGTCGCCAGGTGGTGTGCGCGGTGCGCGCCCATAACTGTGCGCGGCGTGCACGATGCTCCGAACAGTCTGTCACCCTTTAAACTTACACCACGCTTCACACACTTTATGTACATCATTTTTACTCTATGTACAATAAATATTTGGGTCTTACAACTCTCCCCCACTTGAATCGGATCACGTCCCCGTGATCTCCGTCACTGAACCAGCTGGACCCACACTCTATGGTCCTCAAACATACGTTCCAATCTGACTTCTACCACATTTATCATTTACTCGAAGATTATTCCATTTACCAATTACACACTTGCACACATTCTGGAACATGCAATGCACACAACATCCGAAGTCTACTACAATCGCCTAGCATACGAGGAAACATCATGTTTTCTTCCAACTTCTCTAGGAAATTCTTCTCAATGAATCGCCTTTAACAATAAATCGTCACCCGCGATTTATCAATTCCACAAATCCGAGCACTAAAACTTGCTCAATCACTCACATCGGGAAAAACTCAACCAATCTCGTACCGAGATATCAATCCCATAGCTACCCTTACCAAGTGCAATGTTAATAGTAGCCACATGCCAAAATAAGGTCAATAACCAAACCGATGAAGACCGAATAAAAGTGAATCATTACGAATAACACTTACCACTTAACATCACTTGTAGTGCGTAAAAACGGTTAATACGCAACTATCGTAACATCGTAAGCAAGCGACTAAAACCGCTAGCATCCAAAATGACTATGAAAACTCAAATCCCAAGGTGTACAACAATGGCTATTGCCACACCCTCAACAACATGTGAGCGAAGCACTGCTATCACATCACTAATCACACCAACGATGGTCCTCACGACCGAACCACCGGCTATAAAACAACCAATAGTTCTCAACTCTAACAACATGAAGGTTGGCCGAAACTACATGTGCCTTAGCGAATCCGCAACACACGCGACTCAATACGTCCACCGCAACAACAATCGGGATTGGCCGAACATACACACGCCCTAGTGAATCCGCATCACACGAGAGCCACTATCCCAATAGAATGACCGCATCTACACGTGTCATTGTGAATCCACACTACACACGACGCACTTCCCAAAATCATGAACATCAACACGCGCTTTGGGCCTCGATCACGATTAGTGTAGCATCGCGTACTACACACACCATAGTGAATCCTAACCAAATACACCAACCATCCACCACAAACAACAAGTATATACATATACTTAGAATTTTCGCACATGAATTACACGCACGCGCGAACACCGCTATCACAATCGAGCCAAGAACCACCTATATTGCACATAGGCACAAACAATAATTCTCTAGAAGAGAATTCGGCACGCACATCCGTTAATTGAGGGATCTCACCTTGCTTGTTGAACACGTCCATTCATCTCTCAATGAGATTCACCACATTACCACCTTGGTGACAATTTAATTCCAAAACCATAAGTACAGTTTATTCCAAATCGTACTTTTACCACAATCGACCAACGTAGGTCTCAACACTAGCTTCGAATCTATACGAGCATCGTCCAATATCAACACACTAGAACATCTTTGTGCGAGAGTACAAACTCCCCCATTTAGAACTCCGTTCCGCAACCACATCGTCTAGATAATAGCATCCCGCGGAATTACCACTCACCGGCATACACAACCAATATCATCATTGATCATAGTCCTCAAATTCTCACGAATTCATCTCCAACAGTAAAACCTAACGATAAACACATGCTTACTCTCACGAGAAGAGTGACCATTGCTCCAACAACTAATGCGCCAAATTGCATTATCATAACTCGTCCTTGACTTAATCGACAGTCAAGTTCGTTCCCGTCTCATCGGCAACCTTGTACAACCAGACTCCTAAAAGAGAGATGAGGTTCACCCGTATTGCATCTCATAACACGCACACCACCATACCTTGCTCCAACCTTGAGCATACGAAGGATTTCAGATCGTCCTTCACCACTTTGTTCAAATCGTTCATTAACACGAACACAAATATCACTCTCGCAATTGTTCGATTGCTATGGTTTGTCAAATTCCGTTTAGTCACTCATGTACCTAAGGGTTTCTATAGGGTACCCTAAGTACAATGTAACCACAACCATCAAAGTCGCACATCACACCAGCAGGTATAAAAAAGGCACCTGACATCGCGTCACGTAGACTCCATTACCAACATACATCGAGATCAAAACACTCAATCTCTAGGGTTCCACCCACCCGATGAACCTCATGGTTCACCATCTTCAACACAAAAATGGACACGCGCTAACAACCGAACACTAAAGACCATTCCCATGTCTTGGTAGAAACATTTCCCACACACTAAGGAATGCTTGCTTACACCAAGTCTTACGCCCTTCGTCCGTCAATCTAAACATCACCGTAGGGTAATTCCATTAGGAATGTCACCCATAACGATAATACGCACAACACAATGCATTTAACAAACCCGAACTCCTCGACACATAATAAATAATCAAAGGACATATTTATTAAAAACGAAAAGTACCTTAACGTCTTCTCGCCACACCCGTCCCCGCTAACTCAGGACACTCCGAATTTCGATGTCCTTCTCCTCGGCAATTGAAGCACACCGTGTCATCACCCCTTGGCACCGAACATTCTCAAAACTTGTGACCTCTCACACCATAATTGTAACACTTAGACGCACTAGAATCCGATATACCCGCCCGTATACTACTCGTGCTCACACTTGCACCCTTAGTTTTCTTACTTGGAGCACCATACGAATCAACCTTTCTCTTACTTGAAGGTTCACTAACCATCGATCGCGAATGCGGTTCAAAACCCCTAGCTACGGTGAATAACTCCGTAAATGAGTTCACTTGTGTAACAACCCGAGTTTTTCCGTTAACTTTTCCGTTTAATACTTAATGATAGTTAGTTAAATTCTACGAATTTAAATGCCAGAACTTTTTCTTAGAAAATACTATTTTTAATGTGTGCTACATATTACTTGATTTCATACTTTGGTTAAAAGTATGCGAGAAACATAGAAAACGCAAGAAAAACGTACGGTTAGTGAAAACCGGAAAAACGTCTTTAAGACCACGAAATGATTGATAATTCACTTTTAATAATTATTTAATATAATTATTATGCTTTAAAGGTACTTTTAATTTATTAGAAGTTTTATAAATTTAAAATGCGTAGAATTCACTAAAACGCTTGGTTAACGTTCCGGTAACGTTTTCGGTTAACGACACTTAGTAACGAAATAAATAATTATTAAATAAATTAATTATTCTATATATTTTATGAGAATTAGAATTCTTTTATAATAAAAAGAATTTATTTAATATAGGAAATCGAAGGATTTAACGTTTAGCGATTCGGTTCACGTTTTCGGTTAACAACACATAGAAACGAACCATAAGAGTTAATATAGCAATAAAATTTGATTCCAAGGGCATTCTTATGTCATCCCAATCCATAATTATTATTTGTAATAATTTATTTATCTTTGTGCTATTTTAAGTACTCCGTTCGCAATTTTAATCGTTATCGCGTACCGTAACAATCACCGAGACTTGCAGGATTGCGTGTAAACTTTTAGTGGCCAAAATAGGAGAAAGTAAACTTCCAGGAACCCCTTTTTTGAGCCAAAATTCGTGACCCTCATGGGGAGGGGGGTGTTTTGTCAATTATTGAAACTTGTGACTAGATTAGGGTTAGTAGTGAGGCTTGTTCCATAATTGGCAAATTAAATTAATCGTTCTTTTTTTTTCTCTATCCTAATTGACACATACAGCCCTCAACACCTTCATCATCATCGTGGCCTTCTTCATCATCCACACCATCGATTTATTGCTTGATCTTTCAATTGATTATGGATTCGTGATCCTCTCGTCGTGCTCTACGCAACCATACCACTTGTTGCTTGATCTAGGGTATAATTTTTCTAACCCTAATCTTCTAAATCAGATTTTTATTGATATTTCATGGTTTAGGTTGTCTATTGCTCAAGTCTTGATGTATGATTAATGTTAGATGCGTTAATTTGTCCGTTTTGATTGTTTGACACGAAAATCGAAATCTATTATTGTGTGTACAGAAATTTGTAATTTTCAATTGCATGATATTATGTGATATTTAGAATCTCCATGAAAAACTATTGATTTTAGGCTTTGGATTCGCTTAATTTCGTTTGCGTATGCTCTAGTTATGTCAATTTGAATTATAGTTGTGTTTTCATTGTTTGATCAGAAATATGGTATTGATAGGCCACGAATTGGTTTGTGAATTTATTACCATTGGATATATAAGTCAAAAATACTCAATTTACACTAGGATATCATGCTATTTGCTTGAATATAACATGTGATATGCTTGATTTAGTGAAAATGTGGATTTTTACAGCACTTGCATGTAAACAGACTTGTATGCTAAAATGTGTTAACTTCTGGGTTTAAAGCTTTGCATATCTGAAATGTACACAAAAATTATTTCACTTTTCACGTAGATATCATGGTCTAGTTGTATCGAGATCTTCGGATAATTGCATGCGAAAGTAACTAGCTAAACTAGGATCGAATCTGCAACTTGCTCTCTGTTTTATACTCTGTAGTTTGAGTTTAATGAATTGCAATGAATGCATCTGTAATATGAATCTTGACATGATATGTGACATATGGTTAGTTAATTTTAATCTCTGAAACCTTATGCATTGGGCACAATAGGGCCATAGATTGTGTAATTTCTGAATTGGCTGAAAACTGATCATCTAACTTGAATGAATAAACTGTATAAATTGGATAAAAAAAAATTGTTCATCTTTTTATATGTGTTAGTTTGACTTGTCTTTGAACTATGTCCACTGATCTTGTATCAATTTCATGTCCCTAGCTCCGGTTATAGCCAAAACGAGATCAGTGCGCGGTTAAAAACTGACTTGGCAAACCATAAATGTACCCCTTCTGATTCCTGACTTTTTAACATCGTATGAGACCCTGGCCGGACGTTTTGGAATCAATTTTGAGTATACTTATGATCTGGAGTTTTTCATGTTTGCATGAATTTTGATCTATGAACTATTATGCGATGTTTGCTACATGTACATGAACTTTATGCATGACGATAAACTGTGATTGTAAAATTGACCATTTGTGATCTAAAATGTGTTGTTTGACTTAGGTTTGACATGTTGACCAACATTTGACATGAACCTACTGATGTTGACCTTAGTTGACTACTTTGACCAAGTTTGACTTTTGGTTTGACTTTGGTTGACTTTGTTTGACTTGCTTGAACTAGTTGACTATATGTTGACTTCTACTTTGAAACGCGTCGAGTCGAGCAATAAGACAACTTATACTATGAAACCACATTTGTTTAAGACATATTTATTGACCAACCTAAATACGTATATTTAGGTTGCATTACTCGGCTATAATCTGTGCAAGTTATTGTCTGTCATCCGAACTATTCTAAGGTGAGTCTACAGTCCCGCTTTTTACATGTTTTCAGGGATGAGAATACACGCTGTTGTACTTACATTTTCAAATGCTTTTATGTTGATACGAGTACTATATATACATATTGAGTTTGATCACAAAGCCTCTAGCTTGAATACGTTTAATACCATCGAGTAAGCACAATTTAGATAGACGGATCCGTTAGGTTGACAACCTCACCCTACTTTATAACTGTGGTGCATTTACTTTGAACATTAGATACACTAGATCAAGTGTCTAACATTTTATGAGGTAAAGGGAGTGTAGTGGATTCTATACTCTGGTCATTGCTAGTATTCAGGTGCTCATAGATTATGTAAACGTTTCGCAACTTGGAGTTGTACTTGTAAAATCTCGTGGTCAATGAACTTGAACTATTTTTCTTATAACTGTTTTTCAGATACCGTTACATTATTTTAAACCTGTAGATTCACCAACATTATTTATTGACCTATTTTGCGTGTTTTATTCTCAGGTCCTTAAGAGGTAGAATTTCGCTGTGTTTGCTGCATGGTCTGGCTGTGGAGTCAGCATACTATTTAAAGACATTATTTACTTTCGCATTTAAAATTTTTACAACCGTTTAAATACTGTTGGATTGTGGTTACGATCACAACAGTGTTTCTATTTTGGGATTTATTGACTTATGTTTTGAAAGTCAACTTTTAATAAAATTAAATGCGATTGTTTTAAACGTCTCATATAGAGGGCGTAACTGTTAACTGTGGGACCTTGATTAACACGCCGTCAGATGAAAATTTGGCGGGGTGTTATAACTTGACCAATGCTAATTTTGCTCCGCAAGTCATCATTCAAAGTTCGATAGAAATCTCCCATCAACACACGATCATTCCCAATATACTCCAGGAAAAAAATGAGCCTTTGCCATAAAGGTCATCTTGAGAGTATTCAAGTCCATAGATCCTTGTTGCAAAATTTCGCAACTCATCACGCAAATTCGATAAATCGGCTTGCGTCCGGAACTCCTAGAAGAATTCCTTTTTAAAATCGTCCCATGGTAACCCCATAAACGATTCACCACCAACAATATCAATTTTACCATCCAACCAATCCTTCGCCCTACCCCGCAACAAGCTAGCAGCGAGTCTTGTCCTCTTCTCGGGAGGGCATTCAATAGTGCGAAAACACCCTTCAACATCCAAGACCCATGTTGTGCTTATCAAAGGATCCGGTTTCCCGTCGTACATCGGAGGTTTAGTCCTCATGAAGCTCTTATGACAACGCTCCATTTCACCACCACTTCAAAATTCGGAATACTTCCTATCCATTTCTTCTTGAAATGCACCCATTTGCTCCAAAACGGCGCAACTCTAGCATTAAACTCATCATCGTCGCTTCGATTCACCCTTGAAGTCCCGTCCCTCGTATTCATTCTATAGAATGCAAACGATTAAACAACAAACGCGTAAAACCACACACGCAACGTCGCCCCATCTTGCTCAATAATCGTCTTACATCACTTGTTAGACACGATTTGTACTCGTAACAATGGTAGTTAGTCATTATTACGTGCACACGCCGTCTCAACTCGTTAGTACCACGACTATCTTGCTCGATGATAATCACAAATGCAAATACAACGCAATATAAACACAAATAATATATTAATAATATCCGCATATTAATATAAACGTTAGTCCACCCACAACTAAGGCACTAACTACCACCCGTTCCGACCCGTAGTCCTACAAGTCCCGGAACAAATAAGCACACACAAAAGTCTAAGTCTAGGCACCTATCATAAGTCGCCTAAATCCGTTAGACCATGCTCTGATACCACTTGTAACGACCCAACCCGTTATCCAACCAATCACGCAATTATTTTTTTAAATAACAGAAGGGTGCGCGGCGTGCACCACTGCCTGTGCGCGGCGCGCACAAGGCCTGGATAGTTCTTATCAAAATGTTCAATTTGCATAAAAAGAAATCCCGCTTCCCAACACTTTTAAACGAAACAAATTATCATAACATGTCAGTATAAGTAAACTAAGAATTTCCCACAATAAAACGAGTTTTATGACACGGGGCCCACATCGGCCCGTTTTACGAATTACGTACAAAATACAATTTTCGACCACATGAGTTTAACACAAAATAAAGACCGAGCATGGTGATTGAGGATATGCTACCCAATCATAATCAATCCAAAAGCACGTCTTCTAAAGCAACCTACGCAATCCACTAGTTCCCACGCTTACCCGAGCCACCACCTCCACGCGAATCTATAAAAATGTAAACAACGAGAGGGTAAGCTAACGCTTAGTGAGTGAGAATATACTACATACATACACATGCATAAAATGGATACGCCACATAATAACAAATAATAGCCCATACCGGAGCATCCAAGTATAAGGCTAGCAAATCTACGCATATCGTTCGATCGTAATACAACAAGGTAACAAATCAACAATGTATGCGCACCACAACTGATATGAACAAAACTGATAATGCTAAAAACGAACATATATTTCATAGCATTATCCCTCAAGAAAGACAAGCTTTTAGTTGCAATTGTTCTATTTACAAGTGATATTCGTTTAAATAATAAAAGGTGAAGACAAAAGACAGATTCGACGAATTGAAGACGCAAATGAATAAAAAGCTAAAAAGTACAAAGTACAATCAAAGTGGTTCAAATTATTGATGAGAAATGCCTAAAAGTTACAAGAGTACGAGCCGCAAAACGCAAAGTACAAGATATTAAATTGTACGCAAGGACGTTCGAAAATCCGGAACCGGGACCAGAGTCAACTCTCAACGCTCGACGCAACGGATTAAAAATTACAAGTCAACTATGCACACGAATATAATATAATATATAATTAATTCTTAAAATTATATATATATATATATATATATATATATATATATATATATATATATATATATATATATATATATTATTTAATAAAACCGTCGGCAAGAAGCAAACAAACGAATGTGAGCTGGAATCCTAGGCCATGCGATCGCATGGCCAGCAAGACCAAATGCCATGCGATCGCATGGAGCAAAAAGTAATGCCACATTGCTATAAAAGGCGCAGTTTCAGTCGAATGTAAACACATCTTTTTCTCTTCTCTATCTCTCAACGTAATATATATATATATATATATATATATATATATATATATTATAATTTTAATTTTAATTTTAATTTTAATTTTAATAATAAGGGTATGTTAGAGAATGTTGTAAGTGTGTAAGTCGAAATTATGTCCGTGTAACGCTACGCTATTATTAATCATTGTAAGTTATGTTCAACCTTTTTAAATTAATGTCTCGTGGCTAAGTTATTATTATGCTTATTTAAATCGAAGTAATCATGATGTTGGGCTAAAATATTAAGACGAGGTAATTGGGCTTTGTACCATAATTGGGGTTTGGACAAAAGAACGACACTTGTGGTAATTAGACTATGGGCTATTAATGGGCTTTATATTTGTTTAATTAAATGATAGTTTATTAATTTAATATAAAGATTTACAATTGGACGTACCTATAAATAACCATATACACTCAATCGGACACGATGGGAGGGATATTTATAAGTACTAATAATCGTTCATTTAACCGGACACGGGAATGGATTAATAGTCAAGGGACTTATTAAAACAGGGGTGAATTATATACAAGGAAAATTGGTGTAATTATAGTTTAAGTCCCCAATTAGTTGAAATATTTGACTTCGGATATAAGGATAATTTGACGAGGACACTCGCACTTTATATTTATGACTGATGGACTGTTATGGACAAAAACCAGATGGACATATTGAATAATCCAGGACAAAGGACAAGTAACCCATGGTAATAAACTAAAATCAACACGTCAAACATCATGATTACGGAAGTTTAAATAAGCATAATTCCTTTATTTCATATTTAATTACACTTTTAATTATCGCACTTTAATTTATTGTCAATTTAATTATCGTATTTTTTAATTATCACAATTTTATTTATTTATCGCAATTTTATTATTGTCATTTACTTTACGCTTTAAATTAAGTCTTATTTATTTTTAATATTTTACATTAGGTTTTAACTGCGACTTAAGTTTTAAAATCGACAAACCGGTCATTAAACGGTAAAAACCCCCTTTTATAATAATAAAACTACTTATTTATATATATATTTATATACAAATATAGTTTTTAAAAATATAGCGTTAAACTTGGCTAGCTCCCTGTGGAACGAACCGGACTTACTAAAAACTACACTACTGTACAATTAGGTACACTGCCTGTAACTGTTGTAGCAAGGTTTAGGTATATCCACTCTATAAATAAATAAATAACTTGTGTAAAATTGTATCGTATTTAATAGTATTTCCTAGTAAAAATATAACTATTTCGTATACACCTCTACGCACATCAAGTATTTTTGGCGATGCTGCCGGGGAACTGCTTAAACGCAGGAAGTGAAACGCTATATATAAAAAAAAAGATTTTTAATTAGTTTTAATTTCTTTCTGTAAAAATAAGTTTTAAATATTAAAAATACAAAAATATAAAAAAAAAAACTGAATATATATATTTTTAAGAGTTTGTTAAATATATATTTAAAATTAATAATTTCTTCATTTTTATTTTAGTTTTTTTAAAATATAAAGTTTTATTTGTTTATATAAATATATAAATATATTATAAAAACAGAAAAGAAAAAAAACAAGTAAAAGTGTAATCGGGCTACAATACTGTAGCGACCCAATATCTGGCCTGGATCCATGAACCATGCGACCGCATGGAATTAACAAGGAAACCTCATATGATCGTATGAGGTAACCTGACACGCCTGATACCTCTGACCTACTGCATTAATTACGGAGTATATTTTAATTATTATTAATTAAAACCCTAATTAGGGTTAGTTATTTAATTAATTAATTTTAGTTTTATTATTTTTGTATTTTTAGTTTTAATTTAGTTTTATTAAATTTATAAACTTAATACTTTTATAAAATAATAATATAAAAATAATATTTTTATAAAATTGTAATTTTATCACTTTTTATATCTTTTTATTTTTGTATCTTTTTAATTAGTTTAATTCGTAATTTATATGTTTTTCGCTCGTAATTAGTTTTTAATTTAGTATTTGCCATAGTTATTTTTATTTCTATATTTTTAGGATTTGCCGTAAAATCCCTTAAGTGCTTTTTTTAGACTAAAATTTAGGTGCTTTAGAATTTTGCGACGCCATTTTAAGATTTTAGTACTTTTTAAGTTATTGCCGTTTTGGAAATAGAATTTCTCTAAGCTTTAATGCCTTTAGATGCAACTTTTAATTTTTAGTTTTTACACTTTTATGTTTCGACGCACTACGTTCTTTTTATTATTTTTCGACCTTTTAATTTTCGACGTTTTCCGACGCGCTCTTTTTCTTTCTTATTTCTCGACGCTCTAGTTTTTAGGACATAGAATTTTCTATTTCTTCTCTAAAAATTTCTTTAAATTTCGACGAAAAATTATTTTAAGTGGTTAAATTGATAGACATCCAAAATTTTCTGGTTCGTAGTAATAGTTAGATTTGTTAGTGGCGAGTTGTGGGCTTCCGATTTAAAGGGTCCTGGCTACCTGCTGCATCTATTGGCTATTCGAAACGTGGGCAAAATCAGAAAAGTCTATTAATTTGATAACTTATATTATTTTTATTTTTATAACTAATAGGATATTCAGTGAATGCACCGAGCAAAACGGTCACCACCTTTTATACGTTCACCACCTGTAACTCGATCAAGACATCTAGCCAATATTGTCGCCGTTGATTTTTCTTTAGAATCGTCATCCAATCGACCAAGTACTATAATTCAAATTTTCGATAATCCATTTTTTGAACCCGACCTCACAATTGAGAATCCGGAGGATATTCAGGGACAATTCAGAGATCCTGAACCACTAATCTTTCCTCTGGAACCACCAATCATTGAAACAGAGATTGTCGAGGAACAAACTATTAAATCACAATCCTCTAGTGATTCAGATTCAATAAATTCAATCATGGAAAATCTGGAACCTCTAAGTATGGAAGACCGAATGAGAGCTAAACGCACTGGCCAAGGTTACACAATTACTCAACCAGACATTAATGCGCCAGATTATGAAATCAAAGGACAAATTCTACACATGGTAACTAATCGATGCCAATTTAGTGGTGCATCGAAGGAAGATCCAAACGAACATCTTCGGACCTTTAATAGGATCTGCACACTATTTAAAATCCGAGAAGTGAAGGATGAACAGATATATCTCATGTTATTTCCCTGGACTTTAAAGGGAGAAGCCAAAGATTGGTTAGAATCGTTAACTGAAGGGGCGATTGATACATGGGACGTTTTAGTTGAAAAATTTCTTAAACAATTCTTTCCGGCATCTAAAGCCGTGAGACTTTAAGGAGAAAATGTTACGTTCACGCAAAAGCCAAATGAAACTCTATATGAGGCGTGGACAAGATTTGGAAAGTTGTTAAGAGGATGTCCGCAACATGGTTTAGACACTTATCAAATAGTACAAATATTCTACCAAGGATGCGACATCACTACAAGAAAAGACATCGATATAGCAGCTGGTGGTTCCATTATGAAGAAAACCGCAACTGAAGCTTACAAAATTATTGATAACACTACTTCCCACTCACATGAGTGGCATCAAGAAAAAGATATCGTTAGATCATCTAAAGCGGCTAGAGCTGATTCTAGCCATGACTTCGATTCTATTTCTGCAAAGATAGATGCTATCGAGGGACGAATGGAAAAGATGACTAAAGATATTCACTCAATAGGAATTAGTTGTGAGCAGTGTGGAGGACCACATTTGGCAAAAGATTGTCTCAGTATTGAACAAACAATGGAACAAAGAAAGAATGTTTCATACATGAACCAAAGGCCTGGAAATAATTATCAGAATAATTATCAACCGCCAAGACCAATCTACAATCAAAATCAGAATTATAACCGAAATGTTCCATACAACAATCAACAAGGTCCTAGCAATCAACAAGTATCCAATAATACTTACAATCAGCAAAGACCTATTTTTCAAAATAAACCACCACAAACCGATGATAAAAAGCCAAATTTAGAAGATATGATGTCGAAGCTAGTTGAATCTCAAACGCAGTTTTTCACATCTCAGAAACAAACGAATGAACAAAATGCTCAAGCATTTAGAAATCAACAAGCTTCTATTCAAAATTTGGAACAAGAAGTAAGTAACCTAGCACGGTTGATAGGTGAAAGAAAACCGGAAAGTCTACCTAGCGATACAAATGCTAACCCCCGAAATGAAACAGCTAAAGCCATTACCATAAGAAGTGGTATTTGTGATGACCCGGAAATTTCCGATCAAATTTAAACTTAATCTCTATATGTTTCCGACACGATAAGCAAAGTCCGTTATGTTACGTCACAAGATTTTGAACTGTTTCATATAATCAATTGACCTTTGACTGTTTCCAAAGATTCACGAATCACTATTTGTAAATAGATACATACATAAATATATACATATTAATTATTATAAATTAAAACATTATATGAGTTAATTATTTATGTAAATAAAATAAAATAATATACGATATTATTATTAAAATAAATTTATATATATATATGTAAAGCATATTGAATGTATATTTAGATGGTTTTGAAATTTTTCCTAGTAAACGATAATAGCACTCGTTTGTTAGTTGATCAATATTAAGCAAGTTAATTTAAAACTTATGTGATTTTAAAATAAATGGTGATCCGAAAATGAGTTCTATAAATTTTAGGCTTATTAAAAATATATTTAGGAACTATTTAATGAATTTTAAAACATTGTATATTTTACTTGGGATTGGGAGTGTACAATTAATGTAATTTTATTTAATAGTTAATGAACGAATTTTATATCGTAATGACCAAAATAAATAAATTTAGTTAAATTAAAAATATGGGATTTTCCTGAAGACTTTTTATCCGCCACTGTTTAACAACGGACCACGACACATTCCCGTGAAAAGTGTCGGTAGAGTTAATTTTATGATTCACGCGTTTAATTAAAGTTGTAATATTAAATCATATTGTACTGTGTTTGTTCTTGTCAAATGTCATCAACCACCTAATATATTTCAGGATATTTATTTTTATATGAATACATATACATGATCATTATATATCTCCCTCACCATTTTTATTATCTGTGACCACAACCATCACCACTTTGATCACCACTTAATCACCAATACCTTCTACTTATTGCTACAGCTTGTTCACGTTTTGTTGTGATCAAACTACAATAATCATCGACAACCCACTATCCAGTCCTCTCTATCCATCTCTCTTATTTTACTCGCAAACTCACTTAGACAAGAACCTGCAATCATTGAGGTTCGATAGCTACTACTGCAGTTTTTGGGTTCGTTTTTTGTCTAGTACAACATCAATGGCTGCTGCTGTAACCGTTTACATTGGTGACCCAATACACACCCATCAATCACCATTTTTGAACACCACCAGGTACCATCGTAAAACTGCAGATGCTGTTACAATTCTTTTTGTTATAACCATCGTTAAACAAACAACTAGAAACACAATCACCATGACTGTGAACTGCAGTTGTTCCCTTCTTTTTCTATCGTGAAAAACCAACCCCCATAACTTGCAACTATTACCACTTCTATTTCGGTTTACAAACACCTGCAAGCAAATCGAATTACTTTTCAAAGTTATATGGAAAAACCATCACTCTTCACAACCTCTCCACCTCTCTCTCATCCTCTCTCTCCTTCGTTTCTGTTTTAAAAACTCAACAAGAACCTCCACATAAAAAAAAAATCGGTAACTAATATTATATTGGTGAAGAGATAATGATGAAGGATTATAAGGATGATGCGAATATTAAATTTTTCTTTACCTTCCTGTGTGATTATTAAACTCCCACTTGATAAATTGATGGTGCTACTTTTCGGTTGTGCGTCAAGGTTTCCAAAAGCAAACGTCCACTTGAGGTTAAAGTATGAATATTATAAATAGATAAATAAATAAAAGATCTGCTGTTATCTGGACCCATACAAACTTGGTACTGTTTAAACCCTTATTGATTGGTGATGGTGACGATAACATGAAGAATGAAGATGATAACAAGAAGATTGATGATATCATAAGATAATGATGATGATGAAATCATAAGAATTATATTATGATTAACAAAGATGGCGAGATAGATTATAGTTAATGATAACTATATGTTGATGATGATATATGATTATGATGATAACGTTTTACAACAGTGAAATGAAGATGATAAATTTTTCTGTTGGTTACGATGATAGTAGTGAAAATGGCGAGGAACGATAATGATGATTACAAGGATGATAACCGAATAATGAAGGTGCAGATGATGTCGATCCACGATGATAATGAGGAAGTAATTTAGTTTTGATAATGATGAATAGTGATGAAAGAAAGATGTTGATAAGATGATGAGGATGATTATGATGAGCTGAGATGCTATAATCATGAATATGATATTGATATTAGATGATGATGTTAAATGGGTATTGTTTGATGAAGAAGACAGCATATTGATATGAGATAAAGAAATTTAATGAGTTAATTAATTCAGGAAGTATAGAACAGCTCGTTGGTATGGTGGATGTTTTCTAAACAGGAGGTCCTGAGTTCAATCCTAGCCTGCTGCATTTTTTTTTATTTAAACAACAGCTGCTATTGGACTTCCATAAGTTAACCAGGCTACTGCTATTGTTGGGCCGTATAACTGTTGGGCCGAAAGAAAATTAGGCCAAGTAGAGGGGATAAGGATTATATAGATTAATCTGGGAATTTAAACAGATAAAACGATTAGAGGGATGGTTATGTGTGTTTGGTTGGAACGAGAGGTTATGGGTTCAAGCCCGGCCTGTGGCATTTTCCTTTTTGTTAGAAAAGCTATGAGGTAGTTTACTTATCACTCATTATTATTATTATTATTATTATTATTATTATTATTATTGTTATTATTATTATTATTATCAATATTATAACTATTATTATCATTAATATTATTTTTATTATTAACATTAGTTACTATCAAGTATTACTAGTAATGAGAGTCATTATCAAAATTATAATTTTTATTGTAAAAATAATACAACTTGTTATTCTGTTATCATTATTGTTAAAATTATTATCTTTACTAAAACTATATTTTTATAAAAATTATCAATTTTAATATTATTTTGACATTATTGATATCATTATTTTTAACATTATAAAGAGATTGCAACTTTTAATTACTAGTTATAGTATTATTTTACCAAATAACAAATTAGTACATAACACTGTATTTAAAACATATAACCTATAAGTTATTTAAAATAACATGTATATCACTAATAATATAAATTTGTTCGATTAAAATCATGTGTGTTAATATATATAAATGATATAGGTTCGTGAATCCGAGGCCAACCCTATAATTGTTCAATGACGTCATATGTATTTTTACTACAAAATACAGTATGGTGAGTTTCATTTGCCCTTTTTCTCTCTTTACATTTTTGGGCTGAGAATACATGCAAATGCTTTATTAACTGTTTTACCATATTTACATGCGTGAGTTTCATTATTCCCTTTTTAAATGCTTTTGCAATATATATTTTTGGGACTGAGAATACATGCGCAATTTTTATAAATGTTTTACGAAATAGACACAAGTAATTGAAACTACATTATATGGTTGAATTATCGAAATCGAATATGCCCCTTTTTATTAAGTCTGGTAATCTAAGAATTAGGGAACAGACACCCTAATTGACGCGAATCCTAAAGATAGATCTATTGGGCCTAACAAACCCCATCCAAAGTACCGGATGCTTTAGTACTTCGAAATTTATATCATGTCCGAAGGAGGATCCCGGAATGATGGGGATATTCTTATATATGCATATTGTTAATGTCGGTTACCAGGTGTTCAATCCATATGAATGATATTTTTGTCTATATGCATGGGACGTATGTTTATGAGAAATGGAAATATGAAATCTTGTGGTCTATTAAAATTATGAAATGATTATTTATGTAAACTAATGAACTCACCAACCTTTTGGTTGACACTTGAAGGCATGTTTATTCTCAGGTACGAAAGAAATCTTCCGCTGTGCATTTGCTCATGTTATAGATATTACTTGGAGTCATTTCATGGCATATTTCAAAAGACGTTGCATTCGAGTAGTCGAGTTCATCAAGATTATTATTAAGTCAATTATAGTTGGATATATTACGAAATGGTATGCATACTTGTCAACTTTCGATGTAATGAAAGATTGTCTTTTCAAAAACGAATGCAATGTTTGTAAAATGTATCATATAGAGGTCAAGTACTTCGCGATGTAACCAAATGTAATGTATTCGTCCGGATAGATTAGGACGGGTCTTCACAGTTGGTATCAGAGCGGTGGTCTTAGTGAACCATGTCTGCATTAGTGTGTCTAACTGATAAGTCGTTAGGATGCATTAGTGAGTCTGGACTTCGACCGTGTCTGCATGTCAAAAGTTTTTGCTTATCATTTTGTGTCAAAAATTACCTGCTTATCATTCTTAGAGAATCATTTGCTTATCATTCTTAGTCTAGACACGTTTTACTGCATTGACTGCATGAATAGTGTATAGACAAAATTCATATCTTAGCGTATCTGCTACTTCATATCTTAGCATATCTGTTACTGTAACTTTGCCTGACAACTTTCGTAGATTCCTCCGTAACTTATAGGATGTTAGTACTATATATGCATATGTAAACTATGTATTGCAGGGTACTAATGTACATCCTATAATCTATTCCTTATTGAAAATCCTTCATCTGATCGTACGAGATGAATCCCTCAACCAGTTCGAGTCCCTCAGATTCCGACAACTATTCCGATAGTTATTCCGACAGTTATTCTGAATGGATAGTCATCTAAGCTCCGGAAACAATGTCACCAGAATGAAGCAACCAATCATCCATCCCCAATTCATCTGATGGATTCGTAGTCGACCTAATCAATGGAGATGAGAAGAAGGCGATCCTTTCCACTAACCAAATTCACTTTTTGGCGAAGAACCTGAAACACTTACCGGTGAACCTATTAGAAACACCACTTTCACTCTCATTTCCCGAATATCTCGCCACGAACATATCATATCTCATATTCTAAACTTTATTCAATCACTTGTTCCTACCGACAATCATTCTGGAGTAATAAGCTAACGAGCTTCGCGTACGAGTTGTAGCCTTGAGAAGTATGGTGCAAAATGTACCAGCTTCAGCAACATTACCGGCACCAACAATACCACCAACAACAATATCCGCATCCCACACCTCAACATCACAATCTGTTCCATGAACATCAACATCATACGCACCATGGACACCAAGGAGTACCAACAGCAATTAACAATGAAGTATTGAACCATAACTTCATCAATATTCTGCGAAGATATGTGGATCCTAATAGTTTTAAAGATTACTTATTCTAGCTCAAATCGAAAATCAAATGAGTCTAATATTATATTGACTCATTAAATCCATGATTACGTCTGAATAATATATATATGTATATATATATATTTTCATAAAGATTGTGATTGAAAATTCTTTCGTACAAACTATTAATGATGAAAATATTTTAATGGGTAGGTAATACCCGAGGAATACTTAAGTTTTCACATTAATAAGTTACACTGTACATTCTTCAATTCAGATTCAGCAGTCATTAACAACACTGCTCAAATTCACACATATACGTATCCGTTCACCAAAGAACAACTATTTTCATCCAAGTTCAATTTCATATTTGGATTTTGACCTATCAGAATCCAACAAGTGGCATAATGAAGAAAACATTTGACGGAATAAAAATTGTTAGAAACAAACAAATTAACTATGAGAAATTTTGTTAAGAATTCACGCTAACAAAATCCTAGCTAACTGTTCCTAGCTAACGGTGGATTAATCAACCGAGGACTACCAACATTGGACAATTAAAATGAATTAAAATATTGATTATAACATATGAAACTAAACAATACTTCAAGTTTGCCACTTGATTTCATCTGAAACCTCATTTGTATCCTTACGATTACAATCTGCGTTCAAACCTTTCGTGATTCTTGAAAACACCTCAATCGGGAGGATGAATCAACCGCACTTCAGCTACGGAAGAAAAGAATTACGCATATAGTTATACACCTGAAAAATTCTCGGAACCTGTATAAACGTTTAACACGTATCTGTGCTAGCTCCTTTGGCGTTGTTACTACCGAAAATAACTTTACAATTCCTTTCCCAATTAGCCAATTTTGTCACAGCTTCAGCAAGTCAACTTCAAGTTTTCAGTCGAATTAACCTTATTATAACCTTGATATATAAGTTATCTTTCGTCATCATTACCGGGGGAACCGTTTATATTCCACCACATTAGCAGTAAACTTATCAACAACTTCATTACTCATTGACTTAAGCCTCTCCGAAGAACCAATATGGTTGTTCATTAAAACCTTACCATATACTCATCCATATCTTATAACGAGAACTGCCATACCAATCACCAGGAGTTAGCAATCAGTATTTCGAATCTCGCAGCATTTCTACATCAATAGTTATATGTATACATATAACATTTATCTTTTAGAACTATGATCATCCATTCTGAAATTCTGAAAAGCACCCAGTCTACTAATCAATACTCTGAATTCTGAAAAAGCTGAATGAAGCAGCAAAAGCTGTGAACGACCTTAACAGTCGAAAGTTGATGATACATAATTGAACAAATCATGAAGGAGACTCTGAACAAATTACAAGGACTAAACTTGTACATAAAGAATCCAGATGATTCTGTTTCTGATGAAATCTTTAGAGAATATCTTGCTCCGAAGTCATGTTAAAATCTTACGGATAAATCTTCTTCATCATCCATCGATAGTAGAAATTCCAAGATATCATCGTATCTTTCATTATAAATATTCTCCATATTTCTGAAGATATTTTCATAACTATTCTTATCTGAAATCAATAATCTATTCGTGCTATCAATGTTACATCATATAGAAACCGTTAGTTTTTATATTCTGTAAACTTTTGAGCTTAAAATATGAATGTTTTTGAAGTAGTGTTGGGAACTGATGCATGAGTTAGTATAATATAATGACACTTGATCAACGTGATTATATTACAGTAAGTCATGCTGAGTTTCTAATGAAACCTGATGATGGTTCACAGTAGATTATACCATTATCATGTGTCATGCATATAACTCTTTCATTCTACATAACCTCCGAACATATCAAGAAGAATATATTCTTGATAGTTCTATCGTCTGTATTTTTGATAAATTTGAAAATCAAATCGTGCTATCACGTTCCACCCTGCTTAGAACATTATAATCATTTAGAACTCTATATCTACAAATTCTGGACCATTATTCGCTCGACTTGGAGTCGGGAAGAGAAAACAAGAGCATGGAGCTCCGAAAAATAAAGGAAAAATATAAAGCCGATCACAAACATAGGAATTACAAACCGTGTATATCAATGTTTATCACCACATAAAGACACGGGAGGATTATGAATACAATAATCCCTAGAGCATAATAGAAACAAACAGATTCTTCAGATGGGAGTTGGAAAAGAAGAACGATCATTGCGATAGTTAGAATAAGAACAAGGATCAAAACAGGGTTAAGCATTTTCATAAATCTTTTGAATTTGGGAATTTAGTATAGAAGTGGTGAAAACAAATGGAACGGAAAAGGTAAATTTATAATGGAAATATCAGACAGAGTAATCAAGCCAGATCACCGTATTTAATTATAGAGATCTTAATTTCCATAAATCCCGAAGAATCAAATCTTTTAGATTTCGGAGATTTTTTTTTAGATCCCTTGAATTCCGGAAATCAACCATGACTACATCACCGGTTAAGATAAACCTGCATTTACTCATCTCAATCTTTTGTGATAGCTTCTCTCGTACGCTTCACATAATCGAATCATTTTATCTATCTTAATCAATAATGATAAAACTCTATTTATCAGCTCATATTCGTCAGGAAAACATATTTATTATTGGCCATGACGACCTCACTCACATTTCGGGACGAAATTTCTTTAACGGGTAGGTACTGTGATGACCCGGAAATTTCCGATCAAATTTAAACTTAATCTCTATATGTTTCCGACACGATAAGCAAAGTCCGTTATGTTACGTCACAAGATTTTGAACTGTTTCATATAATCAATTGACCTTTGACTGTTTCCAAAGATTCACGAATCACTATTTGTAAATAGATACATACATAAATATATACATATTAATTATTATAAATTAAAACATTATATGAGTTAATTATTTATGTAAATAAAATAAAATAATATACGATATTATTATTAAAATAAATTTATATATATATATGTAAAGCATATTGAATGTATATTTAGATGGTTTTGAAATTTTTCCTAGTAAACGATAATAGCACTCGTTTGTTAGTTGATCAATATTAAGCAAGTTAATTTAAAACTTATGTGATTTTAAAATAAATGGTGATCCGAAAATGAGTTCTATAAATTTTAGGCTTATTAAAAATATATTTAGGAACTATTTAACGAATTTTAAAACATTGTATATTTTACTTGGGATTGGGAGTGTACAATTAATGTAATTTTATTTAATAGTTAATGATCGAATTTTATATCGTAATGACCAAAATAAATAAATTTAGTTAAATTAAAAATATGGGATTTTCCTGAAGACTTTTTATCCGCCACTGTTTAACAACGGACCACGACACATTCCCGTGAAAAGTGTCGGTAGAGTTAATTTTATGATTCACGCGTTTAATTAAAGTTGTAATATTAAATCATATTGTACTGTGTTTGTTCTTGTCAAATGTCATCAACCACCTAATATATTTCAGGATATTTATTTTTATATGAATACATATACATGATCATTATATATCTCCCTCACCATTTTTATTATCTGTGACCACAACCATCACCACTTTGATCACCACTTAATCACCAATACCTTCTACTTATTGCTACAGGTTGTTCACGTTTTGTTGTGATCAAACTACAATAATCATCGACAACCCACTATCCAGTCCTCTCTATCCATCTCTCTTATTTTACTCGCAAACTCACTTAGACAAGAACCTGCAATCATTGAGGTTCGATAGCTACTACTACAGTTTTTGGGTTCGTTTTTTGTCTAGTACAACATCAATGGCTGCTGCTGTAACCGTTTACATTGGTGACCCAATACACACCCATCAATCACCATTTTTGAACACCACCAGGTACCATCGTAAAACTGCAGATGCTGTTACAATTCTTTTTGTTATAACCATCGTTAAACAAACAACTAGAAACACAATCACCATGACTGTGAACTGCAGTTGTTCCCTTCTTTTTCTATCGTGAAAAACCAACCCCCATAACTTGCAACTATTACCACTTCTATTTCGGTTTACAAACACCTGCAAGCAAATCGAATTACTTTTCAAAGTTATATGGAAAAACCATCACTCTTCACAACCTCTCCACCTCTCTCTCATCCTCTCTCTCCTTCGTTTCTGTTTTAAAAACTCAACAAGAACCTCCACATAAAAAAAAATCGGTAACTAATATTATATTGGTGAAGAGATAATGATGAAGGATTATAAGGATGATGCGAATATTAAATTTTTCTTTACCTTCCTGTGTGATTATTAAACTCCCACTTGATAAATTGATGGTGCTACTTTTCGGTTGTGCGTCAAGGTTTCCAAAAGCAAACGTCCACTTGAGGTTAAAGTATGAATATTATAAATAGATAAATAAATAAAAGATCTGCTGTTATCTGGACCCATACAAACTTGGTACTGTTTAAACCCTTATTGATTGGTGATGGTGACGATAACATGAAGAATGAAGATGATAACAAGAAGATTGATGATATCATAAGATAATGATGATGATGAAATCATAAGAATTATATTATGATTAACAAAGATGGCGAGATAGATTATAGTTAATGATAACTATATGTTGATGATGATATATGATTATGATGATAACGTTTTACAACAGTGAAATGAAGATGATAAATTTTTCTGTTGGTTACGATGATAGTAGTGAAAATGGCGAGGAACGATAATGATGATTACAAGGATGATAACCGAATAATGAAGGTGCAGATGATGTCGATCCACGATGATAATGAGGAAGTAATTTAGTTTTGATAATGATGAATAGTGATGAAAGAAAGATGTTGATAAGATGATGAGGATGATTATGATGAGCTGAGATGCTATAATCATGAATATGATATCGATATTAGATGATGATGTTAAATGGGTATTGTTTGATGAAGAAGACAGCATACTGATATGAGATAAAGAAATTTAATGAGTTAATTAATTTAGGAAGTATAGAACAGCTCGTTGGTATGGTGGATGTTTTCTAAACAGGAGGTCCTGAGTTCAATCCTAGCCTGCTGCATTTTTTTTATTTATTTAAACAACAGCTGCTATTGGACTTCCATAAGTTAACCAGGCTACTGCTATTGTTGGGCCGTATAACTGTTGGGCCGAAAGAAAATTAGGCCAAGTAGAGGGGATAAGGATTATATAGATTAATCTGGGAATTTAAACAGATAAAACGATTAGAGGGATGGTTATGTGTGTTTGGTTGGAACGAGAGGTTATGGGTTCAAGCCCGGCCTGTGGCATTTTCCTTTTTGTTAGAAAAGCTATGAGGTAGTTTACTTATCACTCATTATTATTATTATTATTATTATTATTATTATTATTATTATTATTATTATTATTATTATTATTATTATTATTATTATTATTATTATTATTATTGTCATTATTATTATTATTATCAATATTATAACTATTATTATCATTAATATTATTTTTATTATTAACATTAGTTACTATCAAGTATTACTAGTAATGAGAGTCATTATCAAAATTATAATTTTTATTGTAAAAATAATACAACTTGTTATTCTGTTATCATTATTGTTAAAATTATTATCTTTACTAAAACTATATTTTTATAAAAATTATCAATTTTAATATTATTTTGACATTATTGATATCATTATTTTTAACATTATAAAGAGATTGCAACTTTTAATTACTAGTTATAGTATTATTTTACCAAATAACAAATTAGTACATAACACTGTATTTAAAACATATAACCTATAAGTTATTTAAAATAACATGTATATCACTAATAATATAAATTTGTTCGATTAAAATCATGTGTGTTAATATATATAAATGATATAGGTTCGTGAATCCGAGGCCAACCCTATAATTGTTCAATGACGTCATATGTATTTTTACTACAAAATACAGTATGGTGAGTTTCATTTGCCCTTTTTCTCTCTTTACATTTTTGGGCTGAGAATACATGCAAATGCTTTATTAACTGTTTTACCATATTTACATGCGTGAGTTTCATTATTCCCTTTTTAAATGCTTTTGCAATATATATTTTTGGGACTGAGAATACATGCGCAATTTTTATAAATGTTTTACGAAATAGACACAAGTAATTGAAACTACATTATATGGTTGAATTATCGAAATCGAATATGCCCCTTTTTATTAAGTCTGGTAATCTAAGAATTAGGGAACAGACACCCTAATTGACGCGAATCCTAAAGATAGATCTATTGGGCCTAACAAACCCCATCCAAAGTACCGGATGCTTTAGTACTTCGAAATTTATATCATGTCCGAAGGAGGATCCCGGAATGATGGGGATATTCTTATATATGCATATTGTTAATGTCGGTTACCAGGTGTTCAATCCATATGAATGATATTTTTGTCTCTATGCATGGGACGTATGTTTATGAGAAATGGAAATATGAAATCTTGTGGTCTATTAAAATTATGAAATGATTATTTATGTAAACTAATGAACTCACCAACCTTTTGGTTGACACTTGAAGGTATGTTTATTCTCAGGTACGAAAGAAATCTTCCGCTGTGCATTTGCTCATGTTATAGATATTACTTGGAGTCATTTCATGGCATATTTCAAAAGACGTTGCATTCGAGTAGTCGAGTTCATCAAGATTATTATTAAGTCAATTATAGTTGGATATATTACGAAATGGTATGCATACTTGTCAACTTTCGATGTAATGAAAGATTGTCTTTTCAAAAACGAATGCAATGTTTGTAAAATGTATCATATAGAGGTCAAGTACTTCGCGATGTAACCAAATGTAATGTATTCGTCCGGATGGATTAGGACGGGTCTTCACAGTATTACACTTAAACCACCTGAAATACCTGTAATTTTTGATGACACTATTCCTACTCCACAAGAACCACAATCTGATCAAGAAAAGGAAACTGAACCGGTAGTTGAAAATGTTAATGAAGATAATACAGTTAAGGCTAAACCTTATGTTAAACCATACCAACCCCCACTTCCTTACCCGAGTAAAATGAGAAAAAAAAAGACTTGAAGCCTAGCAATCTAAATTCTTGAATATGTTTAAATAAATAAATGTAAATCTTCCTTTCATTGATGTAATTTCAGGAATGCCTAGATATGCTAAATTCTTGAAAGTTCTAATCACAAATAGAAAGAAAATGGAAGAACTCTCGGCTGTTACTATGAATGCAAATTGTTCTGCAGTACTATTGAATAAGATACCAGAAAAACTTTCAGATCCAGGAAGTTTCACAATTCCATATTTTCTGGGTAGTCTTAGTTCAATAGAAGCATTGGCAGACTTAGGTGCTAGTATAAATTTAATACCATATTCACTATACGCTAAACTACACCTTGGAGAATTGAAACTAACACGAATAAGTATACAACTAGCCGATCGATCAGTAAAATATCCTAGAGGGATAATGGAAAACATGCTAGTTAAAGTTGGTACTTTAGTATTTCCAGTACATTTTGTTATTCTGGACATGAAAGAAGATTCTCGAGTTCCTCTCATATTAGGAAGACCATTCTTAAACACGGCTAAAGTAATAATAGACGTGTTCGGTAAGAAACTGACTCTAAGCATAGAGGACGAGAGTGTTACTTTTTCTGTGGATAGAGCCATGCAACAACCGCAATCTGCAGATGATACATGTTATTATATTCAAACTATAGATTCACATACAGAATTATTAGAAGAATTTCCAGAATTACAAGGAACATGAGAATGTTCTTTAGGAGAAGGAACTGAACCAATTGATGAAGCTGAAATGTTAGCCGCATTTCATGGCCAATGGATATGAACCAACAACAGAAGAAATTCAAATGCTAAAAGAAGAAGACAGATATCGATATAAATCATCGATAGAAGAACCACCGACATTAGAGTTAAAGCCACTTCCAAACCATTTGAAATATACTTATTTACATGGTGAATCTGAATTACCTGTAATAATATCGTCTTCTCTTACTGAAAATGAAAAATCTCAACTCATTTATATGCTAAAAGCTCACAAACCAGCTATTGTATGGAAGATTCATGATATTAAAGGCATAAGTCCTTCGTATTGCACACATAAAATCCTTATGGAAGAAGGTCATAAAACGTATGTGCAACGCCAATGAAGGCTAAATCCTAATATGCAAGATGTTGTTAAGAAAGAAATTATTAAACTGCTAGATGCAGGTTTAATTTATCCAATCTCTGATAGTCCATGGGTAAGCCCAGTTCAATGTGTACCTAAGAAGGGTGGCATGACTGTCATCACAAATAAAAAAAATGAGCTTATTCCTACTAGGACTGTAACAGGATGGAGTGTTTGTATTGATTATAGAAAATTAAATGACGCCACCAGAAAAGATCACTTTCCCTTACCTTTCATTGATCAAATGTTGGAAAGATTAGCCGGAAATAGTTACTATTGTTTTCTTGACGGTTTTTCCGGATACTTTCAAATTCCAATAGCACCCGAGGACCAAGAGAAAACCATATTCGCGTGCCCTTATGGTACTTTTGCTTATAAACGCATGCCATTTGGACTTTGCAATGCCCCTGCAACCTTTCAAAGATGCATGATGGCGATTTTTCACGACATGATAGAAGAATGCATGGAAGTTTTCATAGATGACTTTTCAGTTTTCGGTGATACATTTGAATCATGTCTAGTTAATCTTGAACGAATGCTTATTAGATGCGAACAATCAAATCTAGTTCTTAATTGGGAGAAATGCCATTTCATGGTTAAAGAAGGCATCATTCTTGGTCATAAAATTTCAAAGGAAGGAATTGAAGTGGATAGAGCTAAATTAGATGTAATTGCTAAACTTCCACATCCTACCAATGTTAGAGGAGTTAGAAGTTTTCTAGGTTATGCCGGTTTTTACCGACATTTCATAAAAGATTTTTCTAAAATTGGCACTCCTATGAATAAACTCCTAGAAAAGGATGCTTCATTCATCTTTTCAGATAAATGCATCAAATCTTTTAATATTCTTAAAGAAAAACTCACTCACGCGCCGATCATGATAACTCCAAATTAGAATCTACCGTTTGAACTCATGTGCGATGCAAGTGGTTTTGCAATGGGAGCCGTTTTAGGACAAAGGATTGAAAAACGATTTCAACCTATTTATTACGCTAGTAAGACGTTACAAGGAGAACAAACAAATTACACAACTACTGAAAAAGAACTCCTTGCTATTGTCTTTGCTTTTGATAAATTTCATTCATATCTCGTTCTAGCTAAAATGGTGGTCTATACCGACCATTCTGCTCTTAGATACCTATTTTCAAAACAAGATGCCAAACCATGATTAATCTGTTGGATCTTACTCTTACAAGAGTTCGATATTGAAATCCGAGACAAAAAGGGAGCAGAAAATCTCGCCGCTGATCATCTTTCTCGTCTTGAAAATCCTGAATTAGAAGTTCTAAATGAATCGGCCATACAAGATAACTTTCCTGATGAATATCTATTGAAAATAGATTATAGTGAAATTCCATGGTTTGCAGACTATGCAAACTACTTAGTATGTGGATTCCTTGAAAAAGGGTTGTCGTACCAAAAACGAAAGAAATTCTTTAGTGATGTAAAACACTATTTCTGGGAAGATCCACATTTGTTTAAAAGTTGTCCCGATGGAATAATACACCGATGCGTATTCGGGGATGAAGCCAGTCAAATCTTAAATCATTGTCACACAGGACCAACAGAAGGGCATTATGGGCCTCAACTCACAGCAAGAAAAGTTTACGATGCTGGATTCTATTGGCCTACAATTTTCAAAGACGGACACCTTCTTTGCAAATCCTGTGATGCATGTCAAAGGGCCAGAAAAATAAGTCAACGTGATGAAATGCCACAAAATGTCATTCAAGTATGTGAAGTATTTAACGTTTGGGGTATTGACTTTATGGGTCCATTTCTAAAATCTCATAATAATCTCTATATTCTCGTTGCCATTGATTATGTATCTAAATGGGCAGAAGCACAAGCTCTCCCAACTAACGATGCACGAGTTGTCTTTTTGCTAGGTTCGAAACACCGAAAGCTTTAATAAGTGATCGGGGTACTCATTTTTGTAATAATCAACTTGAGAAAGTTCTCAAAAGATATGGAGTAACTCATAAAATCTCAACCGCTTATCATCCACAAACAAGTGGACAAGTTGAAAATACCAATCGAGCATTAAAATGTATTCTAGAGAAAACCGTAGGATCAAATCCAAAGGAATGGTCCATGAAATTGGAGGATGCACTCTGGGCTTTAGGAACAGCCTACAAAACTCTAATTGGAACCACACCTTTTAAACTCGTTTACGGAAAAGCATGTCACCTTCCAGTAGAAATTGAACACAAAGCATTTTGGACTTTGAAGACATGTAATCTTGATTTACATGAAGCCGGACGTCTATGGTTAAGTCAACTAAACGAATTTGAAGAATTAAGACATGAAGCATACGAAAATTCGTTAATCTATAAGGAAAGAACGAAGAAATGGCATGATAAAAGAATCAGAAGTTCAAAAGAATTCAAAGAAGGAGACAGAGTTCTTCTTTTCAATTCACGATTCAAGCTATTTCCTGGAAAATTGAAATCAAGATGGTCTGTTAAAAGAGTTTTCCCGTACGGAACAGTAGAATTAATAAATTCAAATGGAATTGAATTTAAAGTTAATGGTCACAGAGTTAAACATTACATAGATAATCTAATGGAAGTTGAAGATGAAGTTAATCACAATTTCGACACCACAGCTAACTAAATATGGGAAGGTTCGAATCTTTTTAGGGTAATATATATTTCTGTTAGAGTTAGATATTCTGTTTTCGGGTAGTTTCCGAGAATGGAATCCGAATGGTCTTTCCCTAGCAGACCCTAAAGAACTAGTCTTCTCCCCCCATTCTGAATTTTTATTTTTTTTAGGTTTTACGAGATGAAGAATTCCTTTGATCTGAACCATGGTCTAATACTACACGCTATGATTACTAAACATAATAATGACACACTTCCGAGTGAACTGGTATCTTTCATAAGAGGCAAAATGGACGGAGTAAGAAAAGAACTCAGGAAAGATCATCATAAGATACATTTTGGTAAAGGAAAATCAAAATCCGCAACGAAAAGAAGATCACGACACCTTGAAAGATGTTATAAATGCGGAAAATGGTCACACGAAGGTAAATGTTCAAATAATCAAACATATTCAAATACCGAATTTGTTACTCTATGCAGAGAAGGACCGTTCATATGTTTAGAAGAAAAGATATTGAAGAATCGAGGTTACGCTTATGTAGCTATTGAAAAAACAAATCACACGACTCTCCTATGAGTCGGCTAAAGCAGGTCTCTGAGAATTCTTTCTCACAGGTAAGTATGTACAGTTTTTATTTTTATTTTTATTTTTATTGCTTTTAACCTTTTGATAATAAACGCTGAATCGTTCGCTATAAAGTATTAAATTGGTATTCAATAAAATTAGGTATGCGTAACCGAAATTATTGATATCATACAAAAATTTATTACATCACTGCGAAATTTACCGTTTATTCTTAAGATATAAATATCTTTAATCAATCAACCCAAAATATTTCAGAAATTCGTCAGGAGTAAAACTAGGTAATATAACCGAAATTACTTTACCGAAAAGAGGGGCGTATATTTTTGATAATATTTGATTGATTAAAGTGGGATAAAACACCAAAAAGATTTTTAATTTTTACTTTGTTTTTTAAAATTAATATATAAATATTAAATTAATATTATAAACTTTTTAAAATCAATATATTTAAGTTTGTAAATATTTGAAAATTTAATATTTTTAATATAAGTTTGTGTGTATAAAAACAAAAATACAATTTAAGTTTGGTGTGAATTTAAAAACAAAAATTTACTTTATTTCATTAAGTTAAAAATTTGATATTTAAAGTTCGTCGCGAGTTGAAAACTAGGTCGTTGAACCGAAATTGCTTTACCTAAGGGAGGGACGAGAAATTTTATTATCATTATTTTTAATCTTATTGAATTAAAGTATGCCAAAAATATTTAAAAAATCCAAAAATCTTTGCTTTTAAAACCGCGCTTAAAAATGACAAATTTTAAAACTTTGTTGAGAGACGGACTAGGACAACGATCCGAAACGCCCTCACTCCTAAAAAGAAACAAATTTTTAAAATTTATTAATTTATGTTTTATTAAGTAAAGGTTTTTATTTAAAAAAAAACAAAAAACCCCCCCGAGACCCATGCGATTGCATGGGATTTACACTACACCTCAATGCGATCGCATGGAGGCAAAAATCTGGTCAGCTACAAAAAAGAGCAGCTCGCTGCTTCTATCTCACTCCACACTAATACACAAACACGAACACATACACACATACACTCTTCAAATCGCCAATTTTCACCCAAATTACACCAAATTTCTCACAAAACTTCGCTCTAATCATGCATAGGTTCGGATTTTTTAGCAAGAAGGTAAAAATTACACCCATAAATTCTTAAATTTCTTAGTTTTTGTGATAATTACCAATATTTTACCTAATTTGATTTTATCAATTTCTAGTGTAATTAGAGTTAAATTGTTAGTATATTATGCATGTATAACCTAGATTGATGCTATTTAACATGATTTGAAGCAAAAAACTTCAAAATTTTTAGAAATCTAAGGTTTGTGTTCTTGAGCAATTTGGGGCTTTTTGATATAAACAGGTTATGACCGATTTTTATCATGAATTATTGCTAAATTAAGTAGTGTAACATGTTTAGGTAGCTAAATGATCCAAACTTTGATCCTAAACATGATTTTTGAGAATTAAAGTGGGCTTTTTAGGTATAAAATTCATGAACTTGATTAAATTGATGTAAATGCCATTTGAAACTTGTTTAATTGCTAGTAATGGTTGTTTTAACATATTATTTAAGTAGAATGCTTATGAACTTTGTAAACATTTTCATATATGCTTATTTAAAAAAGTATAGAATTGTTAAAATTGTGAAAATGTGTATAAGTTTAATTTTGATTGAACATGTTATTGTAATTGTTTCAAGTTGTTATTTTGCTAACACTAATGCATATTTGGATGCACAAATTTTGTGTTTAATGTGTTTTGCAGAAAAATACCGATACTGATGGAGCATCATCATCATCTACACAACCTGCTCCAGAACCTGAACCAGAGCAACAACAGGAACAACAACAACCTGATCAACACGTACCATATTATGATCTGCAGCAAGAATATGTTAAAGCCTACGTACAATTTCCAATTCATCCGATAATAGCACACCCAACGATTCATGAAGAACAGTTGCATCCTAATTTGAGATTTGATCGAAGTTGGAGAGATTACCTGACGTATCAAAGTAACAAATTTAAACTGATACCGAAAAATGTAGAAGTGCCAAGGGTAATCGATTGGGAGCCTTTGGAAAGGGTCCAACTAGTTAACTCAGTTAGACTGCATCTGATCCAAAGGTATGGTAGCTCTTCTTTTCCCGATTGGGAACGTTTATTCACCATTCGTAGGCCTGTATATAAGGAATGGTGTGTTGAGCTTATGAGTACTATTTCACTTAATGCGGATGTAGATAGGTTAGATGATAGAAGTTTTCTTAGATTTATACTTGGCCGAAGGATGTATAGGATGTCCATGCTGGACATGGCCAGAGCTTTACAGATTTACACTCCTGGTGAATTACTACTACCCGATTGTACAAATTTGATTTATCATGGGGAGCGGGTAGATAGGAATTTTGACACGAACGCCATTTGGAGGCGTATGTCAAATTATAATGTTTTTTCGCTGGGAGGAAGACACTCCTATTTAGATATTAACAAAGCAGAGCTACGTATTATACATAGATTTTTAGCTAATTCGATTACACAAAGAAGTAAAAACATGGAGAAGATGACCTTACATGACTAATTTTACCTTAAGTGTATTCGAAACAATAGAAGCTTTGTTAATATCCCCTACTGTGTTGGTTTTTATCTGTCCAAAGTGGTAGCCGGAATACAGGACGGAGGAGTAATAGGAGGAGGTATTTTTGTTACTCTCATTGAAGAGTATTTGGGTGTAGATAGGGATCAAGGGGGTCTACTTTTGGTATGTAGGGAACAAGATGATACTTTAGGATTGAAGGTCTATCAGGGTGCTAAGGTATTAAAGAGCAGACGCAATCAGGCAGTACCATATGATGGTAATCATCCACATGTAGAGAGAGGTTCAGATAAGGAAATGGAGGAAGCGAATGACATTAGGGATGTCATTAGGGAGGCTATGACTGACGTCTACCATCGTGTAGATGAGGTAGAAATGACAAACGAGGATAGACATAGTCGATACGAGCAGTAGCACGCCCAGGATGTGTACGAGCATTCTAGGCAACGACAGCATGATAGATGGCACTATCATCAACATCAGATCATGAGCCAGCTATTACCTCAGGATCACTACGTACCGACCCGACCTGCTTACTATCCTCCACACCAGCCCGATATGCGACCACCATTTACTCTCTACGACCCTAACCAGGCCTATCAGTACACCTATAACCAACCATGGAACCCGCCCGACGACATGAACTGGAACCCCTATCCAGATTGATATAGTTCCCGTTGGTTATTTTTATCTTTTTATTATTTTTATTTACTTATGTTTAAAACATATGATATTGTGATACTTTAATGTAATGTTTAATATTTTTATTATTTTGTACTAATATTTCATATTTGATTTGAAAGTGGGATGTTAAGTCCCATTTCAAATTACCATGCATGTTATTATTTGTATGTATGTATTTTGTCAATTGTACACAATAGGGTAAAACAACGCATTTTCAAACACTGGCATTAAGTTCAGCAAAAGCTACTAATTTTGACGACAAAACGAAAAACAAATGTGATGTAGCAACAAAGACGGAATGAACAAATGATGTGCACCATTTATCATTCAACAAACAAACGCCAATATGTTTGGAAACTTTGTTAAAATTTAATCATTTTTCTACACTAATCACCCTCAATAATTTAAATTGTTACTGATTTCTTGCAAATGAGGGCATTGCAAGATCTTAAGTGTGGGAAGAGGTTAAATTCTTTCGGATTTTTAAAATTTTAATTTAAACACTTGGTTACCATTAAAAATACTAGTAACGCAGTAGTTGTATTAGAATTTAGTGCTCTCTGATAATAAAGAACAGCCCTAGTCTTATATACTGACTACCCAATTCTAGTAAAAAAATTTAAAATTTTCAAATAAATGAATTCAAAATCATGTTTATACAAATTTATGAACGATAAAACTAGGTCTTAACACCGAAATTATTGTTACCTCGGAAAGGACATAAATTGAGAAACAACCTAAAATGTTAGAATTCATTTAAAATGGAATAGAGGACAATAAAAAGGTAAAGAAAGGAAAATAAAAGCCAAGTGCGGGAAAAATATACCAAGTTATTTAAAACATATATTACATATTTTTGTACAAATAATTGAAGATACTTTTGTTTTGGACAAAATTAACCATTTTACCCGGTAAATTGTAATATATTTGAAAGAAAGATGGATCTACACGATGAATCAATTCCATCATTAAAAGGAAGTAAAGTCTTCCGAAAAAGACAAGCGCTTCTTGATTTAGGTCAGGAAGTTGTCGTCCAGACCAGTTGTAGAGTCTACGAAAAACCTTGAAAAGTTTTCTCGAACATCAGCTAGAAATCCACGGACCTCAGCATCAAACAGGGTCGCCAAGTGGTCAGACTTATCCTAACCATGAGAGGATCTGTCTCGTACAATAGGGGGGGCACAGTGCAAATTAGCTTATAAGACTAATGAATCAGATCCCCAGAAAGGATAATCTCTTTAAAGATCAAAAATCAGCTTTTAAGACTGATATTACTCAATCCTTGAGATTGACTCTTAAAGATTGAGAATTACAAACTCATAGAATTCGATGATATCTAAACTCGAGCTTGAACGAGAAAATATTTTGATCAAATTACAAACCGATTTGTTTTCTGAAAACCCATTTCTAATGCGTTCATTACCATTGAACATAAAATCCTAGGAATTCACCTGGAATTCATTAGGTCACCTAAACCAAATCGGGTGTCAACCGTAAGAATGGTGGTTGCATAGCATGGTCAAAGACGGGACCTTGTGCCAGACCGAAAAAAACTATAGGGTGATCATTACTATTGCTCCTACAAAGGAGAGTAATTGCATCCGACACGATATAGACCATAATTAAATACATGTCACGGGACATTGCCTTAACAGTTGCTTGTTCAACACTTTCCTTTACAACCGGACGGTAGTTTACCGAAAGGTAATATACGGAGTAAGTATACTGGACGTGTTGCTTTCCCAATAAAAGATTAGCAAGTGGGTGACACAAAACCTCAAGTTTTGAGCTAAAATTTTCAAATCTGAAACCCACCAAACCCACAAAAACAATTTGCAAACACCGGTGAAGGGTTATTCCGGAAAATTTATCTAGGGTAAAAGCTAGATCTTATTATTGAAAAATCAAATGTTTTCATAAAGATCCAATTTCCTTAAAGGATCTAAATTTTCATACTCATGTGGGACTGTAAACCACATCGTTACTACCATTGTTCATAACGCCGTATAAAAATCACTGATGTACAAAGTGTGAAGAATAAAGAAGTGATTCTAGTATTTTTATTTCAAGACTATATTGCTTGAAGACAAGCAACGCTCAAGTGTGGGAATATTTGATAATGCTAAAAACAAACATATATTTCATAGCATTATCCCTCAAGAAAGACAAGCTTTTAGTTGCAATTGTTCTATTTACAAGTGATATTCGTTTAAATAATAAAAGGTGAAGACAAAAGAAAGATTCGATGAATTGAAGATGCAAACGACCAAAAAGCTAAAAAGTAAAAAGTACAATCAAAGTGGTTCAAATTATTGATGAGAAACGCCTAAAAGTTACAAGAGTACGAGCCGCAAAACGCAAAGTACAAAATATTAAATTGTACGCAAGGACGTTCAAAAATCCGGAACTGGGACCAGAGTCAACTCTCAACGCTCGACGCAACGGACTAAAAATTACAAGTCAACTATGCACATGAATATAATATAATATATAATTAATTTTTAAAATTATATATATATTATATTATTTAATAAAACCGTCGGCAAGAAGCAAACAAACGAATGTGAGCTGGAATCCCAGGCCATGCGATCGCATGGCCAGCAAGACCAAATGCCATGCGATCGCATGGAGCAAAAAGTGAGGCCACATTGCTATAAAAGGCGCAGTTTCAGTCGAATGTAAACACATCTTTTTCTCTTCTCTATCTAATATATATATATATATATATATATATATATATATATATATATATATATATATATATATATATATATATATATATATATATATTAATTTTAATTTTAATTTTAATAATAAGGGTATGTTAGCGAATGTTGTAAGTGTGTAAGTCGAAATTCTGTCCGTGTAACGCTACGCTATTATTAATAATTGTAAGTTATGTTCAACCTTTTTAAATTAATGTCTCGTAGCTAAGTTATTATTATCCTTATTTAAATCGAAGTAATCATGATGTTGGGCTAAAATATTAAGACGGGGTAATTGGGCTTTGTACCATAATTGGGGTTTGGACAAAAGAACGACACTTGTGGAAATTAGACTATGGGCTATTAATGGACTTTATATTTGTTTAATTAAATGATAGTTTGTTAATTTAATATAAAGATTTACAATTGGACGTACCTATAAATAACCATATACACTCAATCGGACACGATGGGCGGGATATTTATAAGTACTAATAATCGTTCATTTAACCGGACACGGGAATGGATTAATAGTCAAGGGACTTATTAAAACAGGGGTGAATTATATACAAGGAAAATTGGTGTAATTATAGTTTAAGTCCCCAATTAGTTGGAATATTTTACTTCGGATATAAGGATAATTTGACGAGGACACTCGCACTTTATATTTATGACTGATGGACTGTTATGGACAAAAACCAGATGGACATATTGAATAATCCAGGACAAAGGACAATTAACCCATGGTAATAAACTAAAATCAACACGTCACACATCATGATTACGGAAGTTTAAATAAGCATAATTCCCTTATTTCATATTTAATTGCACTTTTAATTATCGCACTTTAATTTATTGTCAATTTAATTATCGTATTTTTTAATTATCACAATTTTATTTATTTATCGCACTTTAATTTATCGCAATTTTATTATTGTCATTTACTTTACGCTTTAAATCAAGTCTTATTTATTTTTAATATTTTACATTAGGTTTTAACTGCGACTTAAGTTTTAAAATCGACAAACCGGTCATTAAACGGTAAAAACCCCCCTTTTATAATAATAAAACTACTTATTTATATATATATTTATATACAAATATAGTTTTTAAAAATATAGCGTTAAACTTGGCTAGCTCCCTGTGGAACGAACCGGACTTACTAAAAACTACACTACTGTACAATTAGGTACACTGCCTATAAGTGTTGTAGCAAGGTTTAGGTATATCCACTCTATAAATAAATAAATAACTTGTGTAAAATTGTATCGTATTTAATAGTATTTCCTAGTAAAAATATAACTATTTCGTATACACCTCTACGCATATCAAAAACCATCAAGCTAAACCCAAAGGGTTAGCTACATCACAGCAATAATGACTATATATGTATAACAATGCATAAAACGCCCAAGGTTTACCCCTTAACCCATTATCAAATGAAGATTGGTCGAAACTACACGAGCCTTAGTAAGCTCGCACCACACGTAACTACTATCTTCCATACCACTACCGCATCGAGGTTGGCCGAACATACACGAGCCTTAGTGAATCCGCACCACATGTGATGATTACCTCAATAAGAGGACCGAATCTACATGCGTCATTGTGAATCCGCACCACACGTGATTCACTTCCCAAATCAAAACCCACGGTCTCGGGATTATAAAATCTACATCATCAGGGTTAATCAAACGCAACAAAAAACCAAACCCACGCCGTCGGGATTATATAAATCCACATCATCGGGGTTATCCAAATCACAAGCCCATGTGATAACGTACACACAAAGTGTGCACCTCGCCAAAGGTGGTCAACCAAAACGCACAATCATGCCAATTGGACCTATTACTCAAGTCCATCAAATCCACCTATATGTGAAGTGAGCTCTATAGCCGAAAGTCACTTCACCCGACCCGCACCCATCCTACACATACATATGCACATAGTATATTGACACTCACCTTGTCGTCTTGATGGAAGCAATACCAAATCCGCAATAGCCAATGGAAAGTACCTATTCCATTTAACACATAACAAAAAACACAATTAGGGTGGATTTACAAACCAACCCAAATTGACACCTAGTGCAATATCGACCCAAAAGCACTTCCAAGTACAAACAATGCCCAAACTAACCAATAATCACTAATCACAAGTGAAAATGGTCTTATAATGCCATTTTAACCATAACACAAGTATTAACACTTGTCTTCCCCATTTTGACTCATAAACCCTAATTTTGACCCATTTCAAAATTAGTCTTCCAAGTATACCCAAATCGGTTCCAACACTTCCATAATCACTAAACCTAGTGATTAAACCCAATTACAAGTCCTAAATCATGGCCAAGTCAGTTTCCAACCTAAAACCCACCTACAACAACAATAAACCCGATTACTAGCATCAATGAACTCACTTCAAGAGTTTAAATGGGTTTCTCTACAAATCAAGTTCAAACCCTAACTTTGAATATCAAATAAAACAATGAAATTTGGAGTTAGAACTTACCACCACAACCAAAACATAGCCAAGAACGAGATGAACAACTTTAACACTCGAACTTTTGATCGATTCAAGCTTCTTCATCTCCAAAACCTCAAATCTCTCTATAGAATTCTCCCTCTCTCTCTCTAAGATAGATGAGAGTGTTTGTGGATGTGAAAATGATCCAAAGTTGGATCCAAATCAGCTGATATGGCCACAGATCCATCCTCATGTGAAATGACCAAAAAGTCCCTCATTTAACTCTAATTGGAAAAAGCAGAAAACTGCTCCGAACAGTCTGTCACCCTTTAAACTTACACCACGCTTCACACACTTTATGTACATCATTTTTACTCTATGTACAATAAATATTTGGGTCTTACATGAAAAATCATCAACAATTACTAGAGTGTAGAAATTCCCACCATAGCTTTGAAAGGATGATGGACCAAACAAATACATGTGTAAGAGTTCTAGATATCTTTTAGTTGAAATAAAGTTCTTAAGTTTATGGCTAGCATGGACTTTTTTTCCTACTTTACATGCATCACAAAAATGACTTTCATATTTTAGCTTGGGTAATCTCTAACCATTTCTTTAGAAGATATACTGTGAATTAATTTCATATTAGCATGCTCAAGTCTCCTATGCCACAAAGTGGTAGTATCATGAATGGAAGTGAGACAAATATCTAAATGTTTAAAGTCATTTAGTTTACATGTGTAAAGGCCCTTTTTCCTAATTCTGTTTATAACATTTTTACCATCTTTGGTTATATGTGAAGATAACTTCGTAAATGTCATATTATACCCTTTATCACATACTTTAACACACTTAGCAAATTAAAACTTAGGTTCTTAATATGCAAGACATCTTCAAGTGTAATTTTAGAGTTAGTGATGTTACCTTTACCGACGATTTTACCTCGCCACCAAAGATTACATCACCACCATTATGAACTTTGTACCTTGTGAAGAAGTCTTTATTCCCCGTTATGTGCATTGTACATCCACTATCAATAATCCAATCTTCTTCTTGTACAACACAATTTAGGCAAACCTATATTTGGTTGATTAATGACTTTGGTACCCAATGTTTATTGGGTCCGGGATGATTAGTATTGAAAACTCCTTCTCTAACCCATCTTTTCAGTACTTTAGCGTTGTAGTTTCCTTTCAATTGTGTAAAGACCCGTCCTAATCCATAAGAACGAAAACAATAACATATGATTACATTGCGAGGTATTTGACCTCTATATGATATATTTTACAAACATTGCATTCGTTTTAAAAGACAAACTTTCATTACATTGAAAGTTGACAGGCATGCATAGCATTTCATAATATCCAACTATAAATGATCTAATCTGTCATTTACTTAATCATAATCTTTAGTGAACTCAACGACTTGAATACAACGTCTTTTGAAATATGTCATGAATGACTCCAAGTAATATCTTTATATTGAGGAAATGCACAGCGGAAGATTTCTTTCAATCCTGAGAATAAACATGCTTTAAAGTGTCAACTAAAAGGTTGGTGAGTTCATTAGTTTATCATAATCGATCATTTTCATAATTTTAATAGACCACAAGATTTTCATATTTATAAGCAGAACCTCTCGTCTGCATAAAGATAAAATCATTCATATGAATTGAACACATGGTAACCAACATTAACTTTAATGCATAGAATATCCCCAAACAGAACCTCTCGTCTGTATAATAATAATCTCGAAGTACTAAAGCCATCCATAACCTGAATGGGGGTTGTTAGGCCCAATAGATCTATCTTTAGGATTCGCGTCAATTAGGAACAGAACCTCTCGTCTGCCTAATTCTTAGGTTATCAAGTTAAAAGGGGTGATATTCGGTTTAATAATCCAACCATAGAATGTAGTTTCGATTACTTGTGTCTATTTCGTAAAATATTTATAAAGCAGCGCATGTATTCTCAGTCCAAAAAATATATATTGCAAAAGCATTTAAAAAAGGGAGCAAATGAAACTCACAATACTGTATTTTGTAGTAAAAATACATATGACGACATTGAACAAATGCAAGGTCGGCCTCGAATTCACGAACCTATATCATTCATATATATATTAATACATATACTTATAATCGAACAAATATATATATTATTATTAGTGATATAAGTTTTTATATCAATAACTTATATATTTCATTATATATTTATTTTATATCTTTTAATAAATAAGATCTTTATATAGTTTACTTGAGTGTATTAAATATATTGTTATATGAATATCATTTGTTAATTAATTTAATGAAAATATTAAGATATGGATAATAATAATACTATTATAATAATAATAATAATGCAAATTTTATATAAGATGATAATTTTAATAATACTTATAATGTTAATAATAATAATACTACTAGTTTTTAATAAAATTGTAAATTAAAAATAATGATACTTCTAGTATTAATGATAACAGTAATAATATTTATATTATTAATAACTATAAACATAATCATTTTATTACTAATATTAATAATTTTAGTAATAGTTCATTAAATGCTACTCATAATAATAAAAATAATAATAATCCTAATCATAATAATACTTATATTAATAGTAGTACTACTAGTAATAACTTTATTAATACTTAATGATGTTACTTAATAACAAAATGATAATAACATTAATCATAGTAATTATGTTAACATAATAATAATGATGATAATACATCTATTAGTAGTTAATACATATGATAATAATAATGATAATGATAATAATAATAGTAATAACAATATTCTTAGTTATAACTATAATTATAATAATAATAATGATAAATGATAACTAATACTTAAATGACAAAATTTATAAAATTATATACATTGATAATGTTAATAATAATAATAATAATAATAATAATAATAATAATAATAATAATAATAATGTTTATATTACTTATAATCATGGTAATAATAATAATAATAATAATTATAATTCTAATAATAATTAGTAATAATAGCATTAATAAATAATAATAATAATAATAATAATAATAATAATAATAATAATAATAATAATAATAATAATAATAATAATAATAATAATAATAATAATAATAAAATTTATAAGATTGCTACCTCAAGGATAAAGTCCTTAAAAAAAATAACGTCCGTGCAGAGTCTCGAACCCAAGACCTCTCGATTATTCACACATGCCACTAACCAACGATCTATTTATGTTTTTCTGATTAAACTCCTATATTATTTCTACTTGACCCATCTCACGCTGTTTCCCTTTCTTCTTCACAGATCATTCGATCGACTAGAGGCAATACAACATTAATAACTATTTAAATGAATGGGTTTAGGATGTTCAAATGTAATAGAAATAATGAATTGAGATGATCAGAAAATAAAATATAATAAAAGAATTAAAGTAGCAGCATGAACTCGTTAAAACCAATCGATGAACTCAAACACCAATTTAAAAATCTAGACTGTTTTAGATGGTGCTTTCAACATGAAATAGTTTCTAATTAGTTCCTAGAATCTTTATGAAGCATCAATTTAACTGGAAACTTCACAATGATTATGAATTTTACAATGATCCAAACGGTTGACTTTTTCAAATTAAACTATGACTCTGAAATTGGAACGCGATAGAAAGAATTGAGAGTTAAGAATTTGAAGATATTTTGAGTAAAAGGATCCTAACAAGGCTGCATTAACACAATTTGAAATGGGATTCAAATTAGAGTAATTGTAAAAATGAAACAAAACATGGAACGAAACTGGGTTCTTATTTCTTTTCGTTTAAAATAAAATTGATACAGAGATTTTTAATTGATAGTTGATAATGACAATGAGAGAACTGAATGATTTACTCAATAATATTGCATAATTCACTTGTTTTATAATCAATTGTGTCGACAATTTCATTATCAGAATTAGAAAAGAAAATAAAAAAATAAAAGTGCAGTACGATTTCTAACTGAATTTGTTTGTTTTTACAAATTGATATCGACTGGATTTAATCTAGCAGACAAAATACAAAATTATCTACAGGTTGAAAGACACATGAAACTGAATTTGGATTCTAATTTGTTCATATGATTTTTATAATTATTATTAATATTTAATAATTATAATTATATTAATAATAATCTAAATATAAATAATAATAATAATAATAATAATAATAATAATAAAAATAATATTAATAATATTAATAATAAGAGTAATAATAATAATAATAATAATTATAATAATAATAATAATAATAATAATAATAATAATAATAATAATAATAATAATAATAAATCACAATAATAATATTAGTGAAAATGATAATAATAATAATAATAATAATAATAATATTATCAATGATAATATTAATAATAATACAGATTATATTAATAATGATAATAATCATATTAATAATCATATTTATAAATATATCAAATTTTACATCTACATGTTATGATTTTAAAAATAAAATGTTGATATTAATATTGAAAGTGATAATAATATTACTGTAGTAATTATATTTTATAATTAAATTTAATATCTTTGTAATATAATATATTGTATAATAATATGTTCTGAATATTTAATATTTACATTATATATATATATATATATATATATATATATATATATATATATATATATATATATATATATATATATATATATATATATATATATATATATATATATATATATATATATATATATATATATATATATATATATATATATATATATATATATATATATATCTATTTACTATATTATATTATTTCATAATAGAAATAGATGTTATAAATTTTTTAACACATAACATTTATATCTTTCATATAATAATAATATAGTAATAATTATATATGTTTATATATATAGATTCTTTTTTAATAATACCCTTATTGTATTATATATTATTTTACATATTTAATTCTACTGATAAATCTATATTTTATTATTTCACATTATTATATATACACTTATCTTTATTTATATATATGTATATATATATATATACGTATATTATTTACACACAATTGTTCGTGAATCGTCGGGAACAGTCAAAGGTCAAATGACTGTATGAACACAGTTTAAAATTCTTAAAATTCAACTTAACAAACTTTGCTTATCGTGTTAGAATGATATAAAGATAAAGTTTAAATTTGGTCGGAAATTTTCGGGTTGTCACAGTACCTCCCCGTTAAAGAAATTTCGTCCCGAAATTTGATCGAGATAGTCATGGCTGACAATAAGAATGTTTTCATGACGCATACGAGCTAGAAATTAGAGTTTTCTATCATCAGTGAATAATATGGGTAAAACAATTCGTTTATGTGAAGAGTACGAGTGAAGCTATCGCAAAAGAGTGAAATGAGTAAATGAAGGTTCGACTTATCCGGTGACGTAGTCACAGTTGATTTTCGAAATTCAAATGGTTTAGAGAAAATCTTCGTAATAAGATTTGATTCTCTGATAATTAAGGAAATAGGATCTTCTTTGGTTAAATGAGATAATCTGTTTTGATTGCTCTGTCGGATATTTCACTATAAATCAACTCTCTTCATTTCTTTTATATTTTGGAGTTCCATACTTTTGTTTTCTCTTTCCGACTTTAAGTCAAGCGATTAATGGTCCAAAATTTATAGGTATGAATTTCTGAATGAACATAGTTAATGTTCTAAGAGAGGGATTGTAATAGCAAAATCTTGATTGGTCAAATTACCAGAATTCAAGAGAAAAGATAGAACTATCAAGAAATTATGTTCTTGATATGTTTATATATCAGATAAAATGTAAGAGTCATGTAACATGGCACATGATGACGTTATGATCTGTGAATCATCATGTTCCATTAGAACTCAGCATGACTTACTGTAATATAATCACGTTGATCAAGTGTCATTATATTATACTAACTCGTGCTTCAGTTCCCAATACTACTTCTAAAACATTCATACTTTAAACTCGAAGGTTTCAGAATTTAGAAACCAAAATAGTTTCTTTTATGATATAACATAGATAACGCGAAGAGGTAAATGATTTCGGATAACAATAGTTATGAAGATATCTTCAGAAACATCGAAGATATTTATAATGAAAGATACGATGATATCTTAGAATATCTAAGATCAGAGGATGATGAAGAATATTGTCCGCAAGGGTTTTAGAGTAAGGAGTAAGGTATTCGTTAATGACTTCAGTAGATACTAAATCATTTGGATTCTTTGAAGGCAGGTTTAGTCTTTGTGATTTGTCCACAGCCTCCTTCATACTTTGCCTAATCCATTTTCCAGTTCCAAACCTTCTTTTTTTATGAGCTTTGCCAACACACTATTCTTTATCATCAAACTTTTTACTGTTAAGGTCGTTTATAGTTTTTGCTGCTTCATCAGCATTTCGAGAACTATTCCGCAGTTCGGGGTGTTTTTCAGAAATTTTGCATTCGAAGTATGTAAGTCCGTTATATGTACACATATAACTGTTGGCGTAGGTATGCTGTGAGATTTCAAAATACTGATTACTAATTCTCGATGATTCGTATGGCAATTCTCGTTACCAGATGCAAATGAATAAATGATGGGGTTTTGATAAATATAATGATTTTTTCGGAAAAAATCAAAGATCAGTGGACTTGTTGGTAGGTTTATTGCTAATGTGGTGGAACATAAATGGTTCCCCGGTAACGATGGAGAAAGGGCAACGTATATATTGAGGTTATAATAAGATGTTTCAACTGAAAAGTCGAAGTTGACTTGCTGGAGCTGTGACAAAACTGGCTACTTTGAAAAGGAATCGCAAAGTTATTTGTGCTAATAAATACCAAAGAATCTGTTGCGGATACGTGTTTAAACTTTTACTTTGGTTTCAAGAGTTTTTCAGGTACATAACTGTGGGTAACATGTGGTTGGATCATCATCTCGATTGTTCATTATTTGAAGTGTCTTCAGGAATTTCGAAGGGTTTGAACACAGATTGTAATCGTTAATATACATATAATGTTCTAGGATTTTGAATGATACAAATATTTTCTGGGTTCTATGAATAGAAATGATGTTTTAGTACAGTTTTGAAGTCAAAGTATAGCTAAGGATGTAAGAATCTAAGAGTGATGTCTTCTGTTAAATCTTGACTTGGATGTCAAAATCAGAATATGTAATCAATTTTTGATGAGAATGGTTGTTTTGTTTTTTATAAAAGAATATATATTGTTGTGAAAGTAGTGAGTATAGTTGGTGATTGCTGAATCAGATTCAAAGAATGTAACATATTAATTGTGAATTTCTATATATATCTCTCGGGTATTACCTACCCGTTAAAAAAAAAATTCACAGTTAATATTTTGTACAAAAATTTTATTACAGTCTTTATGAAAATATATAAGTGTATATTTTCTTCAGATGTAACATAGATTTAATGAGTTAATATTAAATTAACCTCATTTGATTTACGGTTGAAATTAGAGTTGAATAATCCCTAAAACTTTAGAAATTACATAACTTTTATGAAGTATTTCTTCAATGAAATTGAAATTATGAATCAATACTTCGTTATTTGTTGATGCATAATGTTGGTGTTCGTAGATTTCTTGTGAACTTCGCAAAGTATGAATGATGTTATCTGAAAAGTTTCGAGTACATCGATGATGAAAGTGTAAAATCAAACCTATATTTGAATAATACACTTGATTTATTATGAAATGGAATTCATTGAATTGAAACAGAGATCGTAGTTAACGATGGTTAAGTTGTTAAGGAAGGATGTACATCATAGCATATTAGTAATATGAATTTAACCGAGTAATATCTACCCTTATTTAATTCATACATAATAGCTTAGTACGAAAAGATTTATTTTGATCTCAAAATTCATATGTATATAAATAAAATATACATATAATTTCTTCAGGGGGAATGAGTTAATACTTCATAACTCATTGATACAATATACTTCGTTGTTGATTTGTAATGATGTCCACGGTGATTCTTGAACTGGCGAAGCTTGTGATATTATAGGTGCTGTTGGTACTGACGGTGCTGGTGATGTTGACGATACTGTTGATGCTGTTGGTAAAACGAGTCTAGCTTGTAAATCGTGCACCATTCCGGTCAGGGTTTCTACTCTACTGTCTCTGTTCAATCATCTGATTTGTAATCAGAATCAAAATAATCTCTAAGATTTTGGAGATTACATAATCGCCGCAAAATCTTTCTTCAATGAAGTTATGAATCAATACCTCATTGTTTATTTTTGTTGGTATTCCTTAGTATCTACAAGGCGTATGTCGTCGATGTTCATGGGACAGTTTATAATGTCGAAGCATGGAATGTGGATGTTGTTGATGGAGGTAATGGTTCTGTTGATGTTGATGATGGCGGTACTGTTGATGCCCGTGTTGCTGCTGGTGCTTGTAACCTTTGCACCATATTCTCCAAAGCCACTACTCGAGCGCGAAGCTCGTTTGTTTCTTCTACTATACCGGGATGATTGAAGGTTCGGACGAGCGGATAAATAAGATCTAGAATCTGGGATAGTATATAATCATGACGGGATACTCTGGAAATGAGAGAGAAAATGGTGTCTCGAACAGGTTCGCCGATAAGTGCTTCAGGTTCTTCGCCAAGAGGGCAATGTGGTGGATGGAAAGGATCGCCTTCTTCTTATCGCCAATGATTAAGGAGGCTACAAACACATCCCCAATTCATCCAGAATAGATGATGGCTGATTCGTTGGTCCATTCCGGTCACACTGCTTTCGGAGCTTGAGTGAAACTCCATATCGGAATTCGAGGGACTTGAACTAGTGGAGAGTTCCATTTCGTACGATTGAATAAAAGATTTTTCGATATGAAATGATTCCTGGCTATCGGATGGTATTCTACTTACATGGAATATCTATATATATAGAATAAAAGATTTCGTAGATTACGGAGGAATTTGCGGAATATGTCAGGCAAAGTTTACAGTAACAGATACGCTAAGATATGAATTAGCAGATACGCTAAAATATGAATTTTAGCTATACACTATTCATGTAATCAATGCAGTAAGATGTGTTTAGGCTTAAGAATGATAAGCAGGTAATTTTCGATAAGAAATGATAAGCAAAACTTTTGACATGCAGACACGGTCGAAGTCCAGACTCATTAATGCATCCTAACAACTACCAGTTAGACACACTAATATAAGACCTGGTTCGCTAACACCACCGCTCTGATACCACATGTAAAGACCCGTCCTAATCCATAAGAACGAATACAATAACATATGATTACATTGCGAGATATTTGACCTCTATATGATACATTTTACAAACATTGCATTCGTTTTAAAAGACAAACTTTCATTACATTGAAAGTTGACAAGCATGCATACCTGATAATGCTAAAAACGAACACATATTTCATAGCATTATCCTTCAAGAAAGACAAGCTTTTAGTTGCAATTGTCTATTTACAAGTGATATTCGTTTAAATAATAAAAGGTAAAGACAAAAGACAGATTCGACGATTGGAAGATGCAAACGACCAAAAAGCTAAAAAGTACAAAGTACCTTCCAAGAGGTTCAATTTATTGATGAGAAACGTCTCAAAATTACAAGAGTACAAGCCGCAAAACACAAAGTACAAGATATTAAATCGTACAAAAGGACGTTCGAAAATACGGAACCGGGACATAAGCAGAGTATCAATGCGCGACGAAACGGACGTAAAATTACAAGTCAACGATGCACAAGAATATAATATAATATATATATAATTATATATATTATATTATATAATAAAATAAACCAGCAGCCCACGTTTTGCTAAACAAAATATCTGGATCCAGCTGGCCATGCGATCGCATGGCCTGGAAGAACAAAAACCATGCGATCGCATGGCACCTAGGAGATGGCCAAGTGCTATAAAAAGGCAGTTTGCTCGACGTTTTATGTACACCTTCATCAACTGATATTCACTCTCTCTCAATATATTTATATTTATATTTTATAATTATAATTTTAATATTAAGTAAATAATAAAATAATAAGGTTATAGTGGCGAATGTTTTAAGTTTGTAAGTCAAAATTCTGTCCGTGTAACACTACGCAATTAATACTCATTGTAAGTTATGTTCAACCTTTTTAAATTCATGTCTCGTAGCTAAATTATTATTATATTTGTTTAAGCCGAAGTAATCGTGATGTTAGACTAAATACTAAGACTGGGTTATTGGGCTTTGGACCATAATTGAGGTTTGGACAAAAGACCGACACTTGTGGAAATTGGACTATGGACTATTAATGTGCTTTATATTAATTAAATGATATCTTGTTGATTTAATATAGAGATTTATAATTTGACGTATTTATATTTAACCACATACGCTTGACTGGGTACGGTGGGTGGGATATCTATAAATACTAATAATTATTCATTTGACCGGACACGGGGATGGATTAATAGTCACTGGATTCATTAAAATAGGGGTTGATTACATTCAAGGGTAATTGGTATAATTGTTAACAAAGTATTAAAACCTTGGATTACACGCAGTCGATAACCTGGTGTATTCATTAAACAAAGTATTAAGACCTTGTTACAGTTCGAATCCCCAATTAGTTGAAATATTTTACTTCGGGTATAAGGTTAAATTGGCGAAGACTCTCGCACTTTATAATTATGACAGATGGACTATTATGGACAAAACCAGATGGACATATCGAATAATCTAGGACAAAGGACAATTAACCCATGGTAATAAATTAAAATCAACACGTCAAACATCATGATTACGGAAGTTCAAATAAGCATAATTCCTTTAATTTATATCTCTTCATACTTTTATTTACCGTCATTTTATTTATCGTCATTTTATTTATCGTACTTTAAATTATCGCACTTTTAATTATTGTACTTTTATTTATCATCATTTACTTTACGCTTTAAATTAAGTTATATTTATATTTAATATTTTACATTAGGTTTTAATTGTGATTTAAGACATAAATTTGACAAACCGGTCATTAAACGGTAAAACCCCCTTTTTATAATAATAATAATATTACTTATATATATATATATATATATATATATATATATATATATATATATATATATATATATATATATATATATATATATATATATATATATATATATATATATATATATATATATATATATATATATATTGATACAAATATAGTTTAAAACATATATAGCGTTAAAGTCAGTTAGCTCCCTGTGGAACGAACTGGACTTACTAAAAACTACACTATTCTACGATTAGGTACACTGCCTATAAGTGTTGTACCAAGGTTTAGGTATATCCCATTCTATAAATAAATAAATAACTTGTGTAAAATTGTAGTATATTTAATAGAATTTCGTAGCAAAATATAATCTATTTTGTACTACACCTCGCACACATCAAGTATTTTTTGCGCCGCTGCCGAGGAATTCATCAACGCCGAAGCAAAACGCTATATAAAAAAAACTTAGTTTTTAAGCTATTTCTGTAAAAATAAATTTACATAGGTTTTAAATATTAAAAACAAAAATATAAAAACATAAAATAAGAAAGAAAAATATATTTCTATATTTTTAAGTTTTTAAATTTTTAAATTAAAAAGTTTATATTCTAAAGAGTTATAAAACTAATAAGTAATATTTTTTTTATAAAACTAATAAGTTTATATTTAAATTTTATATATATTAAACTTAAAAAAAAAAGTAATCGGGCCACTACACTGTAGCAGCCCAATTTCTAAACTGGATCCACACACCATGCGACCGCATGGATTTAAAACCCTCAACTCATGCGATCACATGAGCTGAGGTGACAGGACTGCAACCTCGTCTGATCAGAATTAGGGTTAGGTTTTTATTATTATTATTAATTATTGTTAATTAATTAGTTAATTAGGGTTTAATTAAATTAATATTTAGTTAGTTTTAAAATAAATTTGTATTTTTAAGTTTTAATTAGTTTTATTAATATATAAATTAATACTTTTATAAAATAATAATATAAAAATAATATTTTTATAAAAATAAGTAATTTTATCATTTTTTTTCTTTTTATTTAGTACGTAGTTTACATTTATCGTTCGTAATTACTTTTAAAATTAGTTTTTGCCGTAGATATTTTATATTTCTAGATTCTTAATCTTTGCCGTAAAATCCCTTAAGTGCTTTTTCTTTAGATTAAGATTTAGACGCTTTAGAATTTTATGACGTCATTTATCGCTTTAATATTTAATAGATTTTAGTGCCTATTTCAGTTATTGTCGTTTTGGATATTGAATTCCTTTAAGCTTTAATTCCTTTAGACGCAATTTTTAATATTTAGTTTCTAGACTTTTAAGTTTCGACGCTTTACTTTCTTATTATTATTTTTCGACTTTTTATTTTTCAACGTTTTTCGACGCACGCTTTTTCTTTCTCATTTCTACGCTCTAGTTTTTAGGATATAGATTTTATCTTCAAAATTTCGAAAAAAAAAATTATTTTAAGCGGTTAAATTGATTGACATTCAAAATATTCTGGTTCGTAGTAATAGTTGGATTTGTTAGTGGCGAGTTGTGGGCTTTCGATTTAAAGGGTCCTGGCTACCTGCTGCATCTATTGGCTATTCGAAACGTGGGCAAAATCCGAAAAGTCTATTAATTTGATAACTTATATAATTTTTATCTTTATAACTAATAGGATATTCAGTGAATGCACCGAGCAAAATGTTCACCACCTTTCATACGTTCACCACCTGTAACTCGATCAAGACATCTAGCCAATATTGTCGCCGTTGATTTTTCTTTAGAATCTTCATCTAGTCGACCAAGTACTCCAATTCAAATTTCCAATAATCCATTTTTTGAACCCGACCTCACAATTGAGAACCCGGAGGATATTCAAGGACAATTCAGAGATCCTGAACCACTAATCATTCCTCCAGAGATTGTCGAGGAAGAAACCATTAAATCAGAATCCTCGAGTGATTCAGATTCAACAAATTCAATCATGAAAAATCAGGAACCTCTAAGTATGGAAGATCGAATGAGAGCTACACGCACTGGCTAAGGTCATGTCATTACCCAACCAGACATTAATGCGCCAGATTATGAAATCAAAGGACAAATCCTACACATGGTAACTAATCAATGCCAATTTAGTGGTACGCCGAAGGAAGATCCAAACGAACATCTTCGTACCTTTAATAGAATTTGTACTCTATTTAAGATCAGAGAAGTTGAGGATGAACAGATCTATCTCATGTTATTTCCCTGGACTTTAAAGGGAGAAGCCAAAGATTGGTTAGAATCGTTACCTGAAGGGGCAATTGATACATGGGATGTTTTAGTTGAGAAATTTCTTAAAAGATTCTTTCCGGCATCTAAAGCCGTGAGACTTCAAGGAGAAATTGTTACGTTCACACCAAAGTCAAATGAAACATTATATGACGCGTGGACAAGATTTGGAAAGTTGTTGAGAGGATGTCCTCAACACGATTTAGACACTTATCAAATAGTACAAATATTCTACCAAGATTGCGACATTACTACACGAAAAGACATCGACATAGCAGCTGGTGGTTCCATTATGAAGAAAACCGCAACTGAAGCTTACAAAATTATTGATAACACAGCCTCCCACTCACATGAGTGGCATCAAGAAAAAGACACCGTTAGGTCATCTAAAGCGGCTATAGCCGATTCTAGCCATGACTTTGATTTCATTTCCGCAAAGTTAGATGCTTCCGAGAGACGAATGGAAAAGATGACTAAAGATATTCACGCAATATGAATTAGTTGTGAGCAGTGTGGAGGACCACATTTGACAAAAGATTGTCTCAGTATTGAACAAACAATGGAACAAAGAGAGAATGTTTCATACATGAACCAAAGACCTGGAAATAATTATCAAAATAATTATCAACCGCCAAGACCAAACTATAATCAAAATTAGAATTATAACCGAAATGTTCCATACAACAACCAACAAGGTCCTAGCAATCAACAAGTATCTAATAATACTTACAACCAGCAAAGACCTATTTTTCCAAATAAACCACCACAAACCGATGATAAAAAGCCAAATTTAGAAGACATGATGTCGAAGCTAGTTGAATCTCAAACTCAATTTTTCACATCTCAGAAACAAACTAATGAACAAAATGCTCAAGCATTTAGAAATCAACAAGCTTCTATCCAAAATTTAGAACAAGAAGTAAGTAACCTAGCCAGGTTAATTGGAGAAAGAAAATCGGGGAGTCTACCTAGTGATACAAATGCTAACCCCCGAAATGAAACAGCTAAAACCATTACCACAAGAAGTGGTATTACACTTAAACTACCTGAAATGCCTGTAATTTTTGATGACGCTATTCATACTACACAGGCACCACAGCCTGAGCAAGAGAAGGAAACAGAACCGGTAGTTGAAAAGGCTAATGAAGATAACACAGTTAAGGTAAAGCCTTATGTTAAACCATACCAACCACCGCTTCCTTACCCGAGTAAAATGAGAAAAGAAAAACTTGAAGCCGAGCAATTCAAATTCTTGGATATGTTTAAACAAATAAATTTCAATCTTTCTTTCATTGATGTAATTTCAGGAATGCCAAGATATGCTAAATTCTTGAAAGATCTAATCACAAATAGAAAGAAAATGGAAGAACTCTCGGCTGTTACAATGAATGCTAATTGTTCTGCAGTGCTGTTGAATAAGCTACCAGAAAAACTCTCAGATCCAGGAAGTTTCACAATTTCATGTTTTCTGGATAGTCTTAGTTCAATAGAAGCACTGGCAGACTTAGGTGCTAGTATAAATTTAATGCCGTATTCATTATACGCTAAACTAGACCTCGGAGAATTGAAACCAATACGAATAAGTATACAACTAGTCGATCGATCAGTAAAATATCCTAGAGGGATAATGGAAAACATGCTAGTTAAAGTTGGTACTTTAGTATTTCCAGTAGACTTTGTTATTCTGGATATGGAAGAAGATTCTCGAGTTCCTCTCATATTAGGAAGACCATTCTTAAACACAGCTAAAGCAATAATAGATGTGTTTAGTAAGAAACTTACCCTAAGTATAGAGGACGAGAGTGTTACCTTTTCTGTTGATAGAGCCATGCAACAACCACAATCTGCAGACGATACATGTTATTATATTTAAAATATAGATTCACATGCAGAATTGTTAGAAGAATTTCCAGAATTACAAGGAACAGGAGAATGTTCTTTAGGAGAAGGAACTGAACCAATTGATGAAGCTGAAATGTTAGCCGTACTCATGGCTAATGATTACGAACCAACAATAGAAGAACTTCAAATGTTAAAAGAGGAAGACAGATATCGATACAAATCATCGATATAAGAACCACCGATATTAGAGTTAAAGCCACTTCCAAATCATTTGGAATACGCTTATTTACACGTTGAATCTGAATTACCTATAATAATATCGACATCTCTTACGGAAAATGAAAAATCTCAACTCATTTCTGTGCTAAAAGCTCATAAACCAGCTATTGCATGGAAGATTCATGACATTAAAGGTATAAGTCCTTCGTATTGCACACATAAAATCCTTATGGAAGAATGTCATAAAACATATGTGCAACACCAATGAAGACTAAATCCTAATATGCAAGATGTTATTAAGAAAGAAATTATTAAACTGCTAGATGCAGGTTTAATTTATCCAATCTCTGATAGTCCATGGGTAAGCCCAGTTCAATATGTACCTAAGAAGGGTGGCATGACTGTCATCACAAATGAAAAAGATGAGCTTATTCCCACTAGGACTGTAACAGGATGGCGTGTTTGTATTGATTATAGAAAACTAAATGACGCCACCAGAAAAGATCACTTTCATTTACCTTTCCTTGATCAAATGTTGGAAAGGTTAGTTGGGAACAGTTACTATTGTTTTCTTGATGGCTTTTCCGGATACTTTCAAATTCCAATAGCACCCGAGGACCGAGAGAAAACCACATTCACGTGCCCTTATGGTACTTTTGCTTGCAAACACATGCCATTTGGACTTTGCAACGCCCCTGCAACCTTTCAAAGGTGCATGATGGAAATTTTTCATGACTTTTCAGTCTTTGGTGATACTTTTGAAACATGTCTAGCTAATCTTGAACGAATGCTTATTAGATGCGAGCAATCAAATCTAGTACTTAATTTAGAGAAATGCCATTTTATGGTTAGAGAAGGCATCGTTCTTGGTCAAAAAATTTTAAAGGAAGGAATTGAAGTGGATAGAGCTAAAGTAGATGTAATTGCTAAACTTCCACATCCAACCAATGTTAGAGGAGTTAGGAGTTTTTTAGGGCATGCCGGTTTTTACCGACGTTTCATAAAACATTTTTCTAAAATTGCCACTCCTATGAATAAACTCCTAGAAAAGGATGCTCCATTCATCTTTTCGGATGAATGCATCAAATCTTTTAATATTCTTAAAGAAAAACTCACTAATGCGCCGATCATGATAACTCCAAATTGGAATCTACCATTTGAACTCATGTGCGATGCAAGTGATTTTGCAATGGGAGCCGTTTTAGGACAAAGAATTGAAAAACGATTTCAACCTATTTATTACGCTAGTAAGACGTTACAAGGAGCACAAATAAATTACACAACTACTGAAAAAGAACATCTTGCTATTGTCTTTGCTTTTGACAAATTTCGTTCATATCTCGTTCTAGCAAAAACGGTGGTCTATACCGACCATTCTGCTCTTAGATACCTATTTTTAAAACAAGATGTCAAACCACGATTAATCCGTTGGATCTTACACTTATAAGAGTTTGATATTGAAATCCGAGACAAAAAGGGATCAGAAAATCTCGCAGCTGATCATCTTTCTCGCCTTGAAAATCCTGAATTAAAAGTTCTAAATGAATCGGCTATACAAGACAACTTTCCTGATGAATATCTATTGAAGATCGATTATAATGAAATTCCATGGTTTGCAGACTATGCAAACTACTTAGTATGTGTATTCCTTGAAAAAGGGTTGTCGTACCAAAAACGAAAGAAATTCTTTAGTGATATAAAACACTATTTTTGGGAAGATCCACATTTATTCAAAAGTTGTCCCGATGAAATAATACGCCGATGTGTATTCGGGGATGAAGCTAGTCAAATCTTAAACCATTGTCACACAGGACCAACAGGAGGGCATTATGGGCCTCAACTCACAGCAAGAAAAGTCTACGATGCTGGATTCTATTGGCCTACAATTTTCAAAGACGCACACCTTCTTTGTAAATCCTGTGATGCTTGTCAAAGAGCCGGAAAAATAAGTCAACGTGATGAAATGCCACAAAATGTCATTCAAGTATGTGAAGTATTTGACGTTTGAGGTATTGACTTTATGGGTCCATTTCCAAAATCTCATAATAATCTCTACATTCTCGTTGCCATTGATTATGTATCTAAATGGGCTGAAGCACAAGCTCTCCCAAGTAACTATGCAAGAGTTGTAGTCAACTTCCTAAAACGTCTTTTTGCTAGGTTCGGAACACCGAAAGCTTTAATAAGTGATCAGGGTACTCATTTCTGTAATAATCAACTTGAGAAAGTTCTCAAAAGATATGGAGTAACTCATAAAATCTCAACTGCTTATCATCCACAAACAAGTGGACAAGTTCAAAATACCAACCGAGCTTTAAAACGTATTCTAGAGAAAACCGTAGGATCAAATCCGAAGGAATGGTCCATGAAATTGGCGGATGCACTCTGGGCTTTTAGAACAGCCTACAAAACTCCAATTAGAACCACACCTTTTAAACTTGTTTACGAAAAAGCATGTCACCTTCCAGTAGAAATTGAGCACAAAGCATTTTGGGTTTTGAAGACATGTAATCTTGATTTGCATGAAGCCGGTCGTCTACAGTTAAGTCAACTAAACGAATTAGAAGAATTAAAACATGATGCATATGAGAAATCGTTAATCTATAAGGAAAGAATGAAGAAATGGCATGATAAAAGAATCAGAAGTTCAAAAGAATTTTAGGAAGGAGACAGGGTTCTTCTTTTCAATTCATAATTCAAGCTATTTCCTGGAAAGTTGAAATCAAGATGGTCTGGACCATTCATAGTCAAAAGAGTTTTCCCATACGGAACAATAGAGTTAATAAATTCAAATAGGATTGAATTTAAAGTTAATGGTCACAGAGTTAAAAATTACATACATGATCTGATGGATATTGACAATGAAGTTAATCATAATTTCACCACCCAAGAAAACCCTCAGAATGAAAACATAAATATGTTGTCAACAACATATGAAAAGCCAAAATTGGAAGACGGGGAGGCTTCAAATTAGAGCGATAAAGAAGAATTTCTATATAAACCTCCCATTCCAAGAAACGAAGAAAAATGTGAACAAAAAGTTCAAGTAGAAGTGAAAGAACCAAGAAAAGATCACCCGAAAAAGGTTAACAAACCAACTCTACTTACTAAAGTAGGAGACCCAAGTGAATTTATCATTTCTTGCTTGCTTGATGATGGTGCTATGTATAATGGGCTCATAGATTTAGGAGCAAGTGCAAATGTTATGCCTCTTTCCTTATACAAAAGATTAGGTGTGGGTAAATTAAGACCAACCAGAAGAGGTGTTCAATTATTTGATCAAACCATTAAACACCCGGTTAGAATAGCCAACAATTTACTTGTTAAAGTGGGAAGTTTGACCTTTGCTGCAAATTTCATAGTTATTAATAAGGAGGAAGACCTTGATATTCCTCTAATTTTAGGTCACCCATTTTTAGCAACCACCGAGGCGTTCTTTGATGTAAGAGAAGGTAGAATGACACTTAGGGATGGTGACAAATCGGTCACCTTTGTGAACCGAAAGTTTAGATCTCCACCAACCAAAACTGTTGAACCAATAAAAATGCCTAAGTGTAAGGAAGATGAAGAAACACCCAATGATAACTTGATAACAAAGAACTCCGTTGTTGATACAAAATTAGATGGACCCGTTTTTAACAGTTCAACTAAGAAACTTTAGAAACGAATTCAAGATGCTAGGATTAAGGGGAACTTTAAATTATGCAATCGATTAGTATCAAATTTGTCGCCTAAAGAAAAGGCGATGTTAATTGAATTTGTGAATGTTACAGAGGAAATCAACAAATGGCTTGAAGCAAAAGTCAGAGATATATAAGTTGTTGATGTTCCAATTGAAGTTAATAATGAAGTTAATCACAATTTCGATACCACAGCTAGCTAAGTGTGGGGAGATTCAAATGTTTTAAAGGATAATATAATGCTGTCTAAGGTTTAGATTTTCTGTTTTCGTGTAGTTCTCGAAAATGGAATCCGAATGGTCTTTCCCTAGCAGACCCTAAAGAACTAGTCTTCTCCCTCCATTCTGAATTTTTATTTCTTTTAGGTTTTACGAGATGAATAATTCCTTTGATCTAACCCATGGTCTACTACTACACGCTATGATTACTAAACGTAATAATAACACCTTTCCAAGTGAACTGGTATCATTCATAAGATGCAAAATGGATGAAGTGAGGAAAGAACTCAGGAAAGATCATCATAAGACACATTTTGGTAAAAGAAAATCAAAATCCGCAGCAAAAAGAAGAGTACGACACCTTGAAAGATGTCATAAATGCGAAAAATGGTCACACGAAGGGAAATGTTCGAACAATCAAACACATTCCAATACCGAGTTCGTTACTTTATGCAGAGAAGGACCGTTCATATGTTTAGAAGAAAAGTAATTGAAGAATCGTGGTTACGCTTATGTAGCTATGGAAAACCAAATCGAACGACTCTCCTATGAGTCGACTAAAGTAGGTCTCTGAGAATTTTATCTCACAGGTAAGTATGTACAGTTTTTATTTGTTTTTATTTATTGCTTTTAACCTTTTGACAATAAACGCTGAATCGTTCACTATAAAGTATTAAATTGATATTCAATAAAATTAGGTATGCGAAACCGAAATTATTGATATCATATAAAAATTTAATTCATCACTGCGAAATTTACCGTTTATTCATAAGGTATAAATATCTTTAATCAATCAATTCAAAATATTTCAGAAATTCGTCAGGAATAAAACTAGGTAATATAGCCGAAATTACTTTACCCAAAAGATGGACGTATATTTTTGTTAATATTTGATTGATTAAAGTGGGATAAAAGATCAAAAAGATTTTTATTTTTATTTTTATCTTGTTTTTAAAATTAATATATATAACTATATTATTTTAAATATAAAGTTGTAAAACCAATGTATAAATATTATTAATATTTATATGAAATTTTAATATGCATTTTAAATTTAAGTTTGGTGTGAATTTAAAAACAAAAATGTACTTTATTTCATTAAGTTAAAAAAATGATTTCTAAAATTCGTCGTGAGTTGCAGACTAGGTCGTTGAACCGAAATTTCGTCGTGAGTTAAAAAATGATTTCTAAAATAATGTACTTTATTGTAATTGTTTTAAATTGCTATTTTGCTAACACTAATGCATATTTGGATGCATAAATTTTGTGTTTAACGTGTTTTGCAGAGAAATACAGATACGGACGGTGCATCATCGTCTAGACAACATGAACAAGAACATGAACAAGAACCTGATCAAGAACCACAACCGGAACCACAACCTGAACAACAACAACATTATGATCAACACGTGCCATACTATGAACCAGAACCACAATTTTTTATTGCCTACATAATATTTCCAGTTCACCATGTAATAGAACACTCAAAAATTCATGAACATGAGTTACATCCCAATCTAAGGTTTGATAGAAGCTGGAGAGATTACCCAACGTATCAACATAACAAATTTAAGCTTTACACAAAAAATGTGAAAGTACCAAGGGTAATAGATTGGGAGCCTTTGGAAAGGGTCAACCTAGCTAACTTAGTTAGGCTATTACTAATCCAAAGGTATGGAAACTCTTCTTTTCCTGGATGGAAACGTTTATTTACCACTCGTAGGCCTGTATATAAGGAGTGGTGTGTTGAGCTAATGAGTACTATAGCCTTAAATAAGGATGTAGATAGGTTAGACGATAAGACTTTTTTTAGATTTTTACTTGGAGGTAGGATGTACAGGATGTCCATGATGGACATGGCTAGGGCTTTACGGATTTACACCCCTACTGAATTATTATCACCTGATTGTACATCTTTAATTTATCAAGGTGAGAGGGTAGATAGAGATTTTGACGCTAACACCATATTGAGGCGTATGTCAAATTTTAATGTGTTTACATGGGGAGGAAGACACTCCTATTTAGATATTAATAAGGCAGGGCTTCGCATAATTCATAGATTTTTAGCAAACTCGATTACACAAAGAGGTAGAAACAAGGAGAAAGTGACCCTAAACGATTTATTCTACCTTAAGTGCATTCGAGACACTAGAGGCTTTGTTAATATCCCCTACTGTGTTGGGTTTTATTTGTCCAAAGTTTTGGAAGGTATACAGGACGGGGGAATAATAGGAGGAGGAATTTTTGTTACTCTCATTGGAGAGTATTTAGGTGTACATAGGGAACACGGGGGTCCGATGGTAGAGATTGAGAAAAAAGTCGAGAGCATAGGCTTGCAGGTTATCAAGGAGCCAAGATACTAAAACGGAGGCACAATATGCCAATACCATATCATGGCACCCATCCACAGGTAGAGAGAGGTTCGGATGAGGAGATGGAGGAAGCAGATGACATTAGGGATGTCATTAGGGATAGTTATACTGATGTCTTCCAGCATGTAGATGAGGTGGAAATGAATAGCCAGACTAGGCATCATCAGTATGAGCATTGTAGAGCCGCGAATGAGTATGAGCAATCCAGGTGACGCCAACACGATAGCTGGCAAGTTCATCAGCACCAGATCATGAGCCAGCTATCATATCAGGTACCACATAACTAGATCCCGACTCGACCTGCTTACTATCCACCACATCAGCCTGACATGCGACCACCCTTTGACCTGTACGACCCCAATCAAGCCTACCAGGACACCTATCACCAACCATGGAACCCGGGCGATGATATGAACTGGAATCCCTATCCAAATCAATAGTGTTCCATTAGTGATTTCTTATCTTTAATTATTTTTATCTATTTATGTTAAACATTTATCATTTTGATACTTTTATGTAATGTTTAACATTTTTATTATTTTGTACTAATATTTCATTTTTGAAATTTGAAAGTGGGATATTAAGTCCCATTTTAAAATACCATGCATGTTTATATTTGTATTGTATGTATTTTATTTCATAAACACAACAGGGTAAAACAGCGAACTTTCAAAGACTGGCATTAAGTTCAGCAAAAGCAACTAATTTTTACGACAAGATGCAAAATAAATGTGATATAACAACTGCAGAAATGAACAAATGATGTGCACCATTTATCATTCAAACAAACAACAATATGTTTGGAAACTTTGGTAAAATTTAATCATTTTTCTACGCTAATCACCCTCAATAATTTAAATTGTTACTGAATTCTTGCAAATGAGGACATTGCAAGATCTTAAGTGTGGGAAGGGATTAAATTCTTTCGGTTTTAAAATTTTTTGACTTATACACTTGGTTTAATAGCCACTGTTAAACTTTACTAGTAACGCAGTAGTTGTATTAGAATCTAGTGCTCTCTAATAATAAAGAACAACCCTAGTCTTATATACTGACTACCCACTTCTAGTTAATTTTTTAAAAAAATTTCAACTAAATGAACTCAAAATCATGTTTATACATATTTATGAACGATAAAAATAGGTGTTAACACCGAAATTATTGTTACCTCGGAAAGGACATAAATTGAGAAACAACCCAAAACGCTTGAATTCATTTAAAATGGAATAGAAGAGAATAAAAAGGCAAAGAAAGAAAAATAAAAGCTAAGTGTGAGAAAAATTTACCAAGTTATTTAGAACATATATCACATATTTTTATACAAATAATTGAAGATACTTTTGTTTTGGACGATATTAATCAGTTTTACCAAGTTTATTGTAATATAAATGGAATTTAAAATTAAGTAAAGTCTTCCGAGAAAAAGACACGCGCTTCTTGATTTAGGTTAGGAAGTTGTCGTCCAGACCAGTTGTAGAGCCTACGAAAAATCTTGAAAAGTTTTCTCGAAAATCAGCTGGAAATCCACGAACCTCAGCATCAAACAGGGTCGCCATGTGGTCAGACTTATCCTAACCATGAGAGGATCTGTCTCGTACAATGGGGGCACCATGAAAATTAGCTTATAAGACTAATGAATCAGATCCTCAGAAAGGATAATCTCCTTAAAAGATCAAAAATCAGCTTTTAAGCCTGATATTACTCAATCCTTGAGATTGAACTTAAAGATTGAGAATTCAAACTCATGGAATCCAATGATATCTAAACTCGAGCTTGAATGAGAAAATATTTTGATCAAATTACAAACCGATTTATTTTCTGAAAACTCATTTTCAATGCGTTCATTACCATTGAACGTAAAATCCTAAGAATTCACCGGAATTCATTAGGTCACCTGAACCAAATCGGGTGTCAACCGTAAGAACGGTGGTTGCATAGCATGGTCGATGACAGGACCTTGTGCCAGACCAAAAAACTATAGGGTGATCTTTACTATTGCTCCTACAAAGGATAGTAATTGCATCCGACACGTTGATGACCATAATCAAATGCATGTCGTTAGACATTGCCTTAACAGTTGCTTGCTCAATGCTTTCCCTTACAACCGGACGGTAGTTTACTGAAAGGTAATATATGGAGCAAGTATACTGGACGTGTTGCTTTCCTAATACAAGGTTAGCAAGTGGGTGACACAAAACCATAAGTTTTGTGATAAAATTTTCAAATCTGAAACCCACAAAACCCACAAAAATATTTTGCAAACACTGGTGAAGGGTTATTCTGGAAAACTTATCTAGGGTAAAAGCTAGAATGAATTTTCAAAAGATCAAATATTTTCATAAAGATCCAATTTCCTAAAGGATCTAAATTTTTATAGTCTTGTGGGACTGTAAACCACAACGCTACTATCATTGTTCATACCGCTGTATCAAAATCACTGATGTATAAAGTGTGAAGAATAAAGAAGTGATTCTAGTAAAATTATATTCAAGTTCTATATTGCTTGAGGACAAGCAACGCTCAAGTGTGGGAATATTTGATAATGCTAAAAACGAACACATATTTCATAGCATTATCCTTCAAGAAAGACAAGCTTTTAGTTACAATTGTTCTATTTACAAGTGATATTCGTTTAAATAATAAAAGGTGAAGATAAAAGACAGATTCGACGATTTGAAGACGCAAATGACCAAAAAGCTAAAAAGTACAAAGTACCATCCAAGTGGTTCAATTTATTGATGAGAAACGTCTCAAAATTACAAGAGTACAATCCGCAAAACGCAAAGTACAAGATACTAAATCGTACAAAAGGATGTTCAAAAATCCGGAATTGAGACATAAGCCGAGTATCAACGCGCGATGAAATGGACCTAAAATTACAAGTGAACGATGCACAAGAATATAATATAATATATATAATTATATATAATTATATATATTATATTATATTATATAATAAAATAAACCAGCAGCCCACGTTTTGCTAAACAAAATATCTGGATCCAGCTGGCCATGCGATCGCATGGCCTGGAATAACAAAAACCATGCGATCGCATGGCACCCAGGAGATGGTCAAGTGCTATAAAAAGGCAGTTTGCTCGACGTTTTATGTACACCTTCATCAACTGATATTCACTCTCTCTCAATATATTTATATTTATATTTTATAATTATAATTTTAATATTAAGTAAATAATAATAAGGTTATAGTGGCGAATGTTTTAAGTTTGTAAGTCGAAATTCTGTCCGTGCAACCCTACACGATTAATACTCATTGTAAGTTATGTTCAACCTTTTTAAATTAATGTCTCGTAGCTAAATTATTATTATGTTTATTTAAGCTGAAGTAATCGTGATGTTAGACTAAATATTAAGACTGGGTTATTGGGCTTTGGACCATAATTGTGGTTTGGACAAAAGACCGACACTTGTGGAAATTGGACTATGGGCTATTAATGTGCTTTATATTAATTAAATGATATCTTGTTGATTTAATATAGAGATTTATAATTTGACGTATTTATATTTAACCACATACGCTTGACTGGGTACGGTGGGCGGGATATCTATAAATACTAATAATTATTCATTTGACCGGATACGGGGATGGACTAATAGTCACTGGATTCATTAAAACAGGGGTGGATTACATTCAAGGGTAATTGGTGTAATTGTTAACAAAGTATTAAAACCTTGAATTACAAGCAGTCGATAACCTGGTGTATTTATTAAACAAAGTATTAAGACCTTGTTACAGTTCAAATCCCCAATTAGTTGGAATATTTGACTTTAGGTATAAGGTTAAATTGGAGAAGACTCTCGCACTTTATAATTATGACCGATGGACTATTATGGACAAAACCAGATGGACATATCGAATAATCCAGGACAAAGGACAATTAACCCATGGTAATAAATTAAAATCAACACGTCAAACATCATGATTACGGAAGTTTAAATAGGCATAATTTCTTTAATGTATATCTCTTCGTACTTTTATTTACCGTCATTTTATTTATCGTCATTTTATTTATCGTACTTTAAATTATCGCACTTTTAATTATTGTACTTTTATTTATCATCATTTACTTTACACTTTAAATTAAGTTATATTTATATTTAATATTTTACATTAGGTTTTAATTGTGATTTAAGACATAAAATTGACAAACCAGTCATTAAACGGTAAGACCCCCTTTTTATAATAATAATAATATTACTTATATATATATTGATACAAATATAGTTTAAAACATATATAACGTTAAACTCAGTTAGCTCCCTGTGGAACGAACCGGACTTACTAAAAACTACACTACTCTACGATTAGGTACACTACCTATAAGTGTTGTAGCAAGGTTTAGGTATATCCCATTCTATAAATAAATAAATAACTTATGCAAAATTGTAGCATATTTAATAGT